>NC_142502.1:91548750-92155000 GCF_057876585.1 Rhinolophus sinicus
TAACGAACATAGTAATTATAAATGCCAAGCACTACAATTTATCATCAAATTCATTGCAAATAGAACAGCATTATGAGTAGCCCAACTTCTAGTGTGTACCTTTTAGTTTTCACTCTTTTTTTAGCTTCAATTTTCTTGTAGGCAAAAAGAATCTCCCCTATATCTTCTATACGTCTATTCTACCAACTCAAAAACTTCTGGAAACGTTTTACAACTTTAGTTCAGAAATGATGTAACTCTTATGCCCCTATGAAAGCTGCTTAAGACTTTCAATACCAATGGATTGTTCTCCTTTATAACCAGGCATCGTCATTGTCTCAAAATAATCTCCGTAAAGAATTTTTCTCTGTTTTGGAATAGACTTGATTTCTGGCTATGTCTCCGTAACAGTAAATATTACAATATAAACCTAACACATCAGTCAACAAACCTAGTAATGTAAAGAAATGCCAGTGGACTAAATATGTAATTTTCTTAAATAAATAAGGGCATAAAGATTTAACATCAGCTTTTACAATCCATATTGACAAGCATTTTGGAGAGCCTGAGGCAACCCTCTTCATGGCTTTACTTTTTAAGCAGAGAGGTAGTAAAAAGTCTATGACATTTAATTAGGTTTCTTTTCCCCAGAATTACCGTTGTAGACCTTTCAATATAGACAGTTAATCACTACCTTAAGCAGACATATTTTATTGCCCCAAATCTGAAATAAATTCTAATAAAGGTTTAAGAAGCAGCTTCGGGGATTTTTGACAAGGTTGATGAAAGAGGAAAGAAAAAAGAACCTCATGGTAAATAATGTATCATTTCCATGCTCTCTTTATTCTGATGTGTGCAGTATCCATTCCTTTTTTCTTCTTTCCTTTATTGATTTACATTACTAGTCAGGGTTTGCTAGAGAAACAGAAGCAATATATCTATAGGGAAACAATACCATATTGTTTCATGTGATTATGGAGGCTGAGAAGTCCCATTATATGCAAACTGGAAACCCAGGAGAGCTTGCAGTATAGTTCCAATTCAAGTACATATGTCTGTACACAGGCGAGCCAATGGTTTAAGTTCCTGTCTGAATGCAGAAGATCTATGTTCCAGCTTGAAAACAGTCAGGCAGAAAGAGTGAAAATTCTGTTTTGTTCTATTCTGGCCTTCAGTGGCTTGGATGAGGTCCATCCACATTGGGGAAGTAATCTACTGTACTCTGTCTACCAACTTAAGTGTTAATCTCATCCAGAAACACAGACATTCAGCATAATATTTAACCAAATATCTTGAATCCCATGTGATGGTACACATAAAATTAACTATCAGAACAACACTTAAATGGCCTCTGAAACAAACAAGGACCATACTAATGGAGAAAGATAAAAAGATCTATCATCCATACACATATTTTGTGTACACGGTACCAAATATTCAGATGTTTGAATGTATTTAGGAAATTAATTAAATGTCTTCATTATTATCCATATTTTTGGTACGCTATAGGCAGAAAACTGGTTATGAACAAACATGAGAGAGGAAAAAATAATCAGCATAGTTTTAACATTTGTGAATATGGAATGTTCTGAAATAATCAGAGACCAGCACTCCAGATACAGAGCATTTAAAAATCTGATCCAGAGATGGCCTGGATCAGAATTGCCTGGGTACTTGTCAAAAATACAAATTTCTGAACTCCATCTCAATCTGCAGAAAAATGCTGGGAAGGGGCATTAGAGGTTAAATTTTAATAACCTCCTCAAGCATGCTAAAGTTTGAATCTCTGCCGAGAGACGCTCTCTTTGAAATAATCTGAAGTAACCAGAGCCTAAAAATGGGCAGTAGTGCTGAAGGAATTGGGGCACTCTTTGTTTTGAAATTTGGACCCACTACTCATGGTGAAAGTGCTTCACAAAGGGTTTTCTTCCATTTTTATCATCACTGATCTGGTCCAGAATTTTCAATGTATTCCGCACAATGAGGCAATGATTTCATTTTATCAAGCACCAGTTCACCATGCAAGTGCAAATCTTTTTTCTCAATTCTTCTCTTTCTCCGATTTTTCCCTAGAGTGGGGAAAAAAAATGTTGTAACAAAAAAGAGCAGAACATTGCTTCAGTTTTTGGAAATGAGAATTGAGATTACAGATCACCCAGGTTGAAAAGAAGCTACATAGTGTGAAAAAGTTGTCCTCATTAGAGGAATGAGTAAGATTTTTCTTGGTGGGGAAAGTCATAAGAAACAGTGTCCCCATGGGAAGCACCATAAAATGAAGTTCACAGAGTATATACCACCAGGATTCTCCACTAATAATAAAATCTACTTGTACTAAGTAGAAGGATGGAAACTCCTTGAAACAGACAGGAGCTGAGTTAATTATCACTTCCTGGTGAAGCCATTGTTTTGCAAAACTCTGCTTGCTGAGTTTGAGGTTTAGTTCACTGCTGGGCAAAACTACTTGCCTTTTTTAAGAAAATTTGCAGGACAGACATTCCAAATTATAGGAACTGGTGATAAAATATGAGAGTTTAAATATAACCAAAGGCCACTCCCACAAATTCTTGGTAAATCACTAAATGTGTGCAACACTTTCTAAAAAGAAACATTTCATTGCAGTTGAGATATTTCCCATTTATATCACCTTTAAGACAATATAAATATCTCAAACAGGGACCTTAGTGCAGGGGATTAGATGTTATACAAAGCTGCTAGAAGGACAGGAAGATCAAAAGCAGAAGGAAAGGCTTAGAAGAGCAAAAAGTAGGAAGGCATGATACCCAGAGTTGGTCAGAGCTAACCCATTGCCTGAAACTCTAATAGCTGTCATTTCTGTAGCCTCTGTTGTATTGTCACCTTTACTGCTAGCAAAATGTTCACCAAAAGCCAGGAAGAAGAGTCACTTCTCCCCTTCCTCCTGCCTTCTATTCTTCTACTCATGCCTACCCATGGTAGAGTGTAACCTAAAGTGAGTTAGCAAGAGAGCTTGGAAAAATATAGTTTGCAGACTGCCAACCCCCTACAATGCATAACAGAATGCAGAGGAATGGGGACCGAGAGCAAAGAGGCAAATCACTGTCTATGCGATGTGGTGCAGATATTAGCCTTGTGAGGTTATAAAAACAACTGGTAGACAGAGACCAGGTAAAAATTAAGACAAATTATTTATGTATCCATCCTGTATGTGATGACATTTAATACAGGAGCTTTTGGCAAGTAATTTTGCTTCTACAATGACTGGTAAATTTTGGGTTTCAGACTTATTGAAAAATATCCTACAGTTTGTTAATTTAATAAATCATTCTTTATCACTTTTATCTGCCATGTCTCACCAACTCTTCTACCTCTCTCATCCTAGTCTGAAGTACCATGATATTCTACTTGGACAAAGTACTGCCATGGCCTCCTACTTGGTCTCCTTGCACACACTCTTCCCAGAGGCATAGTTCAATTTACTCTTCTCTCCAATTATTCTGATTACTTCTGTCAGACCTTACACGGCACTACATGATCTGATACCTGCTATACTTCTTTCTTTTGCATGTTATACTCTCACAAGACTGGTGTTTTTGCTGTTATTCCCACACGTTAAGCATGTTTGCATCTCAAGTTCTGTACAGTTGCCATGCCCTCAGCCTCGGACATTGTCCCCTGAGACATAATCATGGCACATATCCTCATCTTATCCAGGTCCTTGCTCCAAAGCCACCTTCCCGGAGGTGCCTTTCCTAACCACCTTATCAAACACAGCATTCCCCTTCCCTCTCTGTTTTCTTATCAGTTATACTTCATGGCACTGTTTCAGGCAAGGTACAATATGGGAATAAGAGCCCACACTAGGTGGTCCAAAAGAAGACCTATAATATAAGGAAATAGGAACAAAGCCGTTGAAAGAGGCAGCACAAAGATTAGGAAGAACAGGAAGCTGCTATGACCCTTAGAGCTAGAGGAAGAAAGTGAGGAGACAGAATTGCCAAAGCCCAAGAGCTGCTCTTGGAGGGAGGGTGAGGAGTGGATTCACAAAGCAGCTTTTATAGAAAGGAGAGATGGCTTATACTGAGGGTATGAAGCTATTATATGCCGCACTGCCTGAAACAGAGAGGGGGGAAGAGAAATTCCATTCCTCTTGACCTCAGTTTTCTGTTAGGGCCTCCCTTTGGCCAAAATTAGCTGGAATCCAGAGGACAAGAGACCCTCAGAAATATATTTCCCAGGGGAAGGTCTGGAAATAGATCTAAGGGCGGTGAGTAAGTGATCACCACAAGTACTAATCACTCCTTGACTTTATTTGCACATTTAACAACTTGTTAAATATCTGTCTTCCTCATTTAGAACATAAGCTTCTTAGGAGATGTACTTTGTCAACTTTTTTTCTCTTTTATATATCAGGTGCCTCGAATAGTACCTGGTACACTGCACTGTGTGTGATTCTTATACACTGGGGGAGGGGTGGTATTTTTATCTCAAAACATTTAGGATATGCCCTTCTATCCAAAGTCTCAATGAAGATCTTAACTCTCTTCAAAACCTCTTAACGTCTTGAAGCATATGATTATCTCTGACCAAAACAGAAGACTACATGTGTCTGAGAATAGGGGATATTTATCGAAGATATGCTAAGGTTGGGAGTGAGGGCTGTGAATAAAGGCACACCAGAAAGTAGAAAAGGTACGGACTCACAAGGCATTTACAGCTCACAAGGGATATATGGATTTAGAGAACTGGAAGAGTTTTCAGCACAGCTAAAAGAATGCATTTTTTGAACACGTTATCTTTATTTTTTATGTGGCAATATGTAGGAAGAGAAAATTAACTTAGATTGAAAAGCTCTTTCTAAAGGGTTTTATCAAATATAAAGCTTGATTTCAATTATTTATGGAGAATTAGGAAAGAAAATAACACTCCAACAAATACGAAATAAAGCTTTGCTTTGAGGAACATAAATATTTACAAGCAGTATGTCCTGCCTCTGTGCTGTGGTTGTCCACACTACAGAGGGCTGGCAAGCACAGGTTGAACTGATATATCCTCCATCTTGCACGTGGTGCTTTGTGTAGCTCCAGGTGGCAGCAGACATCGTGGGCAGGTGAGGCAGGAGGTAAGCAGTATCTCCTCTGCTGGCCCATAATATCATAAAGTGAATTAATAACAAAACACCAACCTATTAGCTATTAAGCATGATGACATACTACTAGTGTTTGCAACCAGGAAAGTCCTAGAAAGAACAGAGGTGCTTTACACATTCAGTAAAGAGCAATGGCAATAGTGACAAGATCTTAATCATCTTCTACCCAGGCTCACCAATTCTCGTCCGATTTCATGAATATTCATTAATTGTTACTGAGGTCCTAAAAGTAGATAAATACAAAAGCATTCATTTAAATTTTAATCTCAGCTTATTTCAGCGTGCCATCCCAAAATGTTGGAGATATAAACGTAAGATATTGAACCTGGAATCAGAGGTTCAAGATGGCGAAGTAGGTAAACACTATGCCTACTGCATCCCAGGACCACATCAAAATTACAAATAAATTATAAAACAATATTTGTGTTGTATATTTAAGTAGCAGGATACAAAATTAATATTCAGAAATGGGTTGCATTTTTATATACCAATAACAAACTATCAGAAAGAAAAATTAAGAAAGCAATCCCATTTACAATTACATTAAAATATAAAATAAAATACTTAGGAATAAATTTAACCAAGGAAGTAAAAGACCTGTACCAGAAAATTATAAGACATTGAAGAGAGAAATTAAAGAAGATGCCAATAAATGGAAACATGTACCATCCTCATAGACAGGAAGAATTAATAGAGTTAAAATGTCCATACTATCCAAAACAATCTATACATTCAATGCAGTCCTTAGCAAAATACTGATGGCATTTTTTACAGAACGAGAACAAATAATCCTAAAATTTATATGGAACCATTAAAGACCTTGAATAGACATGACAATCCTGAGAAAGAAGAAAATAGCTGGAGGTATCACACTAAATGATATAAAATTATACTACAAGGCAATAGTAATCAAAACAGCATGGTATTTGCATTAAAAAAAAGACACATAAATCAATGAAACAGAATAGAGAGCCCAGAAATAAATCTATGCCTATGTGGTCATTTAATCTATGACAAAGAAGCAAGAATGCATTGGGGCAAAGACAGTCTATTCAAAAAGTGGTGCTGGGAAAACTGGACAGATACATGCAAAAGAAATGAAACTGGATTACCTTATTATGACATACACAAAAATAACCTCAAAATGGATTAAATACTTAAATGTAAGACATGAAACTATAAAACTCCTAGAAGAAAATATATGCAGTAAATTCTCAGACATTACCCTAAGTAATATTTTTACTGATATATCTCCTCAGGCAAGGGAAACAAAAGAAAAAATAAACAAATGGGACTACATCAAACTAAAAATTTTTTTCACAGCAAAGGAAACCAGCAATGAAACAAAAGGCATCATACTGAATGGGAGAAGATATTTGCCAATGATACATCTAATAAGGGGTTAATATCCAAAATTTATTTTAAAAAACTCATACAACTCAACACCAAAATAACAATCCAATTTAAAAAATGGGCAGAGGTCCTGAATAGACATTTCTCCAAAGAGGACATTCATATGTCAATAGACATATGAAAAGATGCTCCATGTCATTAATCATCAGGAAATGCAAATAAAAACCACAGTGAGATGCCACCTCACTCTTGTCAGAATGTCCATCATCAATAAATTAACAAACCAAACATGTGTTGGTGAGGATGTGCAGAAAAGGGAACCTTTGTGCACTGTTGGTGTGATTGCAAATTGGTGCAGCCACTATGGAAAACAGTATGGAGGTTCCTCAAAAAAAGTAAAAATATCTTATGACCCAGCAATTCCACTCCTGGGTCCAAAGAAATCCAAAACATTAATTCAAAAAAATAAATAAATATATATATATATATATATATATATATATATATATATATATATATATATATATATATATATATATCTCCCTATGTTTACTGCAGCACTATTCACAATAGCCAAGACATGGAAACAACCGAAATGCCCATCAATAGATGATTGGATAAAGGAATTGTAGTACATATTACAATGGAGTATTACTATGCCAGAAAAAAGAAAGAAATCTTACCACTTGCAATAACATAGATGACCTAAAGGATATTATGCTAAGTGAAATAAGTCAAACTGAGAAACACAAATACCATATGATCTCATTTATATGTGGAATCTAAAGAACAAAATAACAGACAAAACAGAAAGAGACCTATAGATACAGAGAACAAATTGATGATTGCTAGATGGGAGGGGCATGGGGTGATGGATGAGAAAGGTGAAGGGATTAGGAAGCACAAATTGGCAGTCACAAAATAGTCATGGGGATGTAGAAGGCAGTGTGGAGGTTCCTCAAAAAATTAGGAATATGATGTGATTCTAATGACAACTTAGTCTTCATAGCCTGTGCAGTGATATTCTAGTCCGCTTTGTGGGTGGGCTACCGAGAGGCCACTATAAAAACTTGGGCAGTATTCTACTGTATTGCTGTTTTAAACCTTTGCAATGTTAATTCTAATCAGTTTCAGGTGTGGGTTACTAGGGATCTGCACATTTAAAGATTTAAAGAAATCCCTTCTCCAGCTCACTCCTCTCCAAACCCACCCTCTTCTAATTGGTATGGGGAGGAGTGCAGCTTGAGGTAGGAGTTCAGGAGTCCAAATTTCACCCCCAATCTCTGATGACACCACCCTGGCTGCAGGGGAATCGGGGAGCTGCCTGTCACCTTGCCACGTGCTGCTCCCAGGTGAAATTGGAAGTCCAGGCTCCCCACTCTGTCTCTGCCAGCACCACAGGGGAGTGAGGGGAGAGGGCAGGGTGTTCTCCATGATTCTGGGCTGGAGTACAGTGAATGTTTTCAAAAGTATTGCCATCCTGCTAGACCACCCACTTTCTGGTCCTTTCTAGTTGTAGAGAGCAGGCTTTGGGGAAATTTTTTGTCAGTGTCTTCTGGCACTTCCAAGTTAAGGGCTTCTCCAGCACCCAGCCTGGAATGTATGGGAGACAAAAAGATAGTGTAGGGAGCTCATTCCGTGTTGCTGAAGTCCCAAGGTCCCTAATTAGTATACCTCTTCATTCCACCTTTCAGTCTTCTTACATCTGTCTGTTGAATTATGTTCAGGGGCTTTATAATTACACATAGCAGGACATAGAGCGAGAAATGAGTTTTCTCCATCTTGTCCAAAACCAGAAGTCTCACTTCAATAAGATTAATTATTACAATCATTAACAAAATACAATTCCTTCCTGTAGCTATGCTCTGGGGAACTCAGACTAACGTAAAATAAGACCAAGGCCATTGGCTGACAGAATCTTAGGAAATTTTATTGACACCATGGGGAGGTAAACAGTACTCTACTGAGAAGTTTTTCAATTCCGTGGTACAGTCATTTCCAAAATCCCTTCCCACCATTTCCACTTGGCTACTAAAGACCTGTAACTGCATTCTAGATTTGAAGGTTTGTTTCAAGGGGTGTTCTACGTGGGTAAAATATAATACAGGCATATATCAATGTACATTCAAAGTGGTCTTGCTTTGGAAAACAAAGATGGGGGACACAGAGTTGAAATTTTCTGTCTCTCTCCCAGGCTGACTTATGGTTAGTATCGGTTTCTGCATGAATAATAAGATGATAGCTCAACAGGTAATAACAGAGTAAAACCCACCATAATTCTTCTGTAAATGGGGTCCAAAAACGTCAAGGTCACACTATTGTCAAGTTAATGAAATGATGAGGGTGAGCCTACTATGGGAAGCTGCCAATCTCCTTACATCCAACATTTCCGAAATGAGCCACGGCACCACAAGAATTTCACAAAGCTGTTACTTGTCTAAAGCTGATCGCATGTCAAGATGTATGTTAAGGGTTTCATCCTCTATGAAAGATTTCAGTATTTTCCTTCTTTAAATGAAAAAATTAGGATTCGGAGAAGTTAAGAAATTTGCCCAAAGTTACACAGCCTGAGTATGGCAGTGTGAAGAGAAAAAATGAGAGCATCTAGACTTCAAATAGTGGGCTTTAGTCAGTAGTCAGTCCTGTCCTCCAAAGAACCATAACCTATGGCCCCAGGCCCAATGCAGTCTCCATCTCTTGGTGCAATTAAGCTTTGCAATACACTCCCTGCCTGAGTCGGCTCATTCTGGGTGAGACCCATCCTACAAGTGGACGTGATTCCAGCTTGGAGGGCAAGAGAAAGAATAGGTTTGGCAGACTCTCTCACTAGCAACAGGAAAACACCATGGAATATTCTTCACTGTGTGGAATGACTGCTATGAGCTGGCTTAACTGAAACCTCACCACAGCTTATTTTGTACTTTTTGGTTCAACTAACATTCATTAAACAGTTAGTGTGTGCAAGGTGAGAGGGGCAAAACCCTACAACCCTCATATAGCTCTAAATTGAATCAAATAACTCTTGCCCGCAATACAGAATAAACTTATTAGGTCCTGGGCTTCTATGAACGATTTCAACTTCATTTGGCATATTCACTTCCTATTCCTGGTTCCTTTTCATGCTGTGAAGCCAGACACAACCAACAACTGGCTGTAGGCAGAACAAAAGCCCAGGGAGGGGCACAGTTGTCCTGGCAGGCTGTCTGATTGTGACATAAAGAAGATCTGATGGCAAGGAACAAGCCAACTGCTAGCAACAGAGCAATGTAGAAAGGAGCTGAGATTGGCACATCCAGTTACTGAAATTAGCATATTTGGGGAAAATGAACGAGACAAAAATCCAGAGACATGCTTCAGGTCGTTCTCCCAATATTTCCCAATCCTCTATGATGTGTGAGGTACTGAGATATCATCGGGCTTGTATTAGAGATACAGTGGTGATTAAGATTCTTTCACCAATCAAGTTGGTAGAAATTTTCTTTATCTTGGCTCCAATAGTACGCTTTCAAGTCATCATACAGAATTTAGAATTTGTCACAGTTGACACCATCCAACAAATATTTGTATAATTTTCTTATTGTTCAGATCTATAGGTTTATTGATGGCAGAGATAGTCTCCCATTTATCTTTGCCCCACCCCCGCCAACATAGAACCAAGAATATTATTTTCTTTGTGTAAAAATACAATAAATGGCTATTGAATTAAACTACAGACTCGAACTTAGTGTAAGCCACCATCATCTTCTCTCTCCTGAGTCACTGCAAACCAGCTCCTAACTGGTTGCTGGACTTTAATTTTTGGCCCCCTTCAATCTATACATTGTATACCCTCGTGGGGCCAGGGTATACAATGTAAAATTGACAACGTTTTTGCCTTATATCCTTCAATGACTCCCCACTTGATTTACATAATAAAATCCAAACTCCTTCACATGATCTATAAAGCCCAATATTTTCAATCCAGTCTGTGTCTCCAACCCATTCCATGATTCTTTCCTCATTGCTAGTAAAGACCCAGCCATTCATGTATGTGTATGTGTGTGGGGCATGTGTGTGTGTGTGTGTCTGTCTGTCTGTCTGTGCCTATGTCTGTATCTCTGTGTTTTCTTCCTAGTTCTTCTAATTCTCCACCCAGTTCACGTGACCTTTTATACATCTTGTTCCTTGTCCATGGAATGCTTCCTCTCTTTCCTTCCCACTCAACCTTCAGGTCTCAGCTGAAATGGCATTTCCTTTGATCTCCCCTAATATAAAGTACACCACTTGCCGTTCTCCACTGAACCCAACCCTTTCCTTCATGGCACGTAATGCTTTTAAAATTATATTCACTTGTGTGTTTATTTCCTGTCTCTCTCTCTTTCGCTCATTAAGTTTTGTGATTGATAAATGTCATTTCCAAAGAATAATTCTTGAGTGAATTAATGATATTCTTTATTATCTCTTACTGGAAAACTAATCTTATTTTCATGCTGTCCCATTCACTAACACCCAGATATAATTCTCTCCACCTTCTGCAAAGTGTATACGTTATACAGAATTGTAATGAGAAGAAGCAATTGTTTGTGCCTATGCTGTTTTGCATATCCAGGAGGTAGTTTCACTGCCGTCATCCTCCTTCTGGGAGATTCTAAGTCAAAGGTGGGCAAACTTTCTGTAAAGGGCCAAATGCTAAATATTTTTGACTTTGCTAGCCATATGGTCTCTGCTATTGTAGGGAGAGCAGCCATATGCAATACGTAAATGAATGAGCATGTCTGTGTTCCAATAAAATTTATTTCCAAAAGAGGCAGCAAGCTGATTTTGGCCCACAAGCTATAATTTGCCAACCCCTGCTCTAAGTGATCAGAGACACAACCTTAGAGCACACATCTATATTGCCTGGAGTATTGCAAAAGCCTCCTAACTGATACTGATCCTTTTTCATTTGAGCCCCTGCCTTCTGTTCTCATTAGAGCATCCAAGATGATTTTGTCCAATGTCCTCCCATCTTACTCAGCTTAAAAGCCGAAGTTCTCACTGTGATCTACAAAGCTCTTTTTGTCCCTCACCATCTCCACCTCTCTGAGCTCATTTCCTAGCCAACCTCCCTTCTCTCAGTCTCCTCCGGTCACAGTGGCCTTGGGCTGCTCCTTGAACTTGTCAGGCAGGTTTCTGTCTCAGTGCCTTTGCACTTACGGTTTCCTCTGCCTGGAATATTCTTCTGAAGATATCACAGCTAGCTTCTTTGCTCCTTTCTGAACATACTTTCAAAGTCATTTGTATGGTAAGGTCTTGATTAGCCACCCAATCTAAAATCTCCCACCCCAAATACTTCTAACCCCTCTTTTCCGCCTCAGTTTTTCCTAATTTACCGGTATATGACACACTATATATTGTGATTATTTGTCTTATTTGTTATTTATCTTCTCCATTAGAATGCAGATCCCATGAGATCAGGGACCTCTCTGTCTTGATTACTGCTGTATTCCTACTGCTATAATAGTACTTAGCACATGGTATATACTATATAATACATATACACAATAAATATATATAAGATTAAAGAATAAATGGATAAGCAAGACCTCTCCCCTTGTAGGTATTTCTGAACCATGATACCATCACATGTAATTTTCTCTTTTCCTCTTCATATTCAAGAAAATAGTCAAATTTTTAACTGAAAGTTGGTATATATTGTGCTCATCTTTGTGCTCAAATTAAGAATGCTTCATAGTTGCGTTTTAGCCACTTCTTTTCTCCTGAACTGACTCTCTCCATTGATGTGATGAAACACATCACATTAAGGGACATTAAGCTGCCAAACTCAAAAAGATGGGCCTTGTTTCTTAATTGAACGCATACACAGAAATTGGTTATTGAAAAGTATCTCTTATTCTCTGGGTATTTCTGAATGTGCTGACCAGACCGTTAACCCATGGGTCATAATAATGCCAGAAAAACTTTCCTTAGAGAACTCCAAGAACAATAGTTCCATTTCAAAACTTTAAATGGAAAGCACTATGTGAATATGTTTCCTTTGTACTTTGTAACAAAGGAAAACATCGAGATTTTTAAGATTCAAATGTGTGCAGGAGTTACTTACGAGCATCTGAAATTGGCTCAAGGTAAGAGGTCTTTAACAATTACCCAACCAAAAGGACAAAGAAAGATTAGAATTTGGATTTCTTTATATGTGATTAAGAGGAAATCAGACTAAGGGAAATTTGCTGATAGTTTTAAAATTAGCTGCTTTGTTTGAAATAGACGGAAAAGCCATGGCTAACTAATCTTCAGGCTAAAATCATCATTAATGCGTCCCATATTTTTAGCAATCCATATCCTCATCATCTTTCTGAGTTCTAACAACATTTCCTTTATTTCAACTTTCCTATTTATTTGTTTCCCTGAGCTCTTATAGTTTCACCTTTGGGTGATATGCGATGCCTTGAACACTTTAGGTAAACAACAAATGCCTGTTTCCCTGGGTGAAAGTATCTTGAATTCTTATCTAAGTATTTCTTAAATATATGCCTTCTCTCAATGAGGCTGTAAACCTCTCAAAATAAAAAGTATCTAAACCTTTCTTTCTCTCTAATCCCTAATGTCCAGAACATACAAGTTACTGAATACATACATGTTGGACTTTATTTTTTTTAAAGAAACACTGGTATACAGCAGATGTTTAAGAATTAAAGGATTATAACTTTACAGCATTTAAAATGAAGCATTTCAGTAACGTCCTAGTGTTGTGATGTGAGCCAGAATATATTGATTCATCTAGAATCAGATAGGTTATTGTGTTGTTGTTATTTTCGTTGTTGTTGTTGTTGTTTTTAAAATATTTAATTCTCCAGTGTTTTCACAATGGTAAGTCACAAATACGAGTTAAGCTAAGAAAATAACATTTACTCAAATTTTAGTTACTAACTTATTCATTTTCTTTTTAATGCATCAATGGATTATCTCCACTAAATTTACCTCAAGTTAGAAGCAAATTTACTTCTCAAAAAAGGAAGGAAGGAAGGAAGGAAGGAAGGAAGGAAGGAAGGAAGGAAGGAAGGAAGGAAGGAAGGAAGGAAGGAAGGAAGGAAGGAAGGAAGGAAGGAAGGAAGGAAGGAAGGAAGGAAGGAAGGAAGGAAGGAAGGAAGGAAGGAAAGGGAGAGAGGAAAAAAGCTCTGGTGGAAAAGAGAAGTGAAAAAAAATCAAGATTTGGAAGATTAAACATAAAGACACCTTTCCTAGAGTCTAAAAGATAGGGTACATAATAATAATAATAATAATAATAATAATAATAATAATAAGAGCAATCTGTGAAATACTGAGATTTTATTGTGGTCCAAGGACCTTACTCTGTGCTCCTTGGAGGTTAAGTGTCGTCCAGGCATTTCCTCTCTCCCTGTGCTTGACTGCTGCACCTCTGCAACACACACCATCTCTCTTTATCTCCCACCTGACTTATCTCATGGGAAAATTAAATTGGTTTAAATCATGTGGGAGCATTCTAAATACCATTTGATGATGAGAATAAATTGGTTCAAATCACATAGATACTTTCTTAAGTACTGACTAATGAGGAAGCTTAGATATGCTATAGTTTATAAACAAAATGAAGGAAGTTACCTGGCAAGATAGCTAAGAACAATTTTTATATTTAATGAATTGAAAGGAACACTCCAAATCATTCTGTGAAGCCAGTATTACCCATATTCCAAAACTAGAGAAAGGCATCACAAGGAAAGAAAACTATAGACCAATACTATTTCTTGTGAATATAAACACAAAAGTTCTCAGCAAAATATTGGCAAACCAAATTCAGAAACATATAAAAAGGATTATATACCATAAGTAAGTGGAATTTCTCCTATAAACGCAAGGGTGGTTTAACGTCTAAATATCAATTAGTGTAATAATTAATGTAACATATCAATAGAATAAAGGCCAAAAAACTACATGATCATCTCAATAGACCCAGAAAGGGCATTTGACAAACTTCAACACCCTTTTATGATTAAAAAAAAAAAAAAAAAAAAAAAAAGAAAAGAAAAGAAAAAACTCAACAAACTAGGAATCGAAGAGAACTTCCATAACCTGATAAAAAGCATCTATAAAACAACCCAAAGCTAACATCATATAATGGCGAATGCTTCTTCCCTAAGATCAGGAACAAGGATATCTGCCTTCACCACTTCTATTCTATTCAACCTTGTACTAGAATTTCTAGCCAGGACAATGAGGCAACAAAATGAAATAAAAGACATTCGTATTGAAAAGATAAAGCAAAAATATCTCTATCTGGAGGTGATGTGATCTTATTATAGAAAATTCCAAGATTCACCAAAAAATGGTTGAAATTAATAAATGAGTTCAACAAGGTTGCAAGATACAAGATCAATATGTAAAGATCAATTATACAAAATTAAGAAAACAATTCCATTTACAATAGTATTTAAAAAGAATAAAATCCTAAGGAACAAATTTACCAAAATAAGTGTAAAATTGTACTCTGAAAACTACACAACACTGTTGAAAAAAAAAATATTGTAAGACCTAAGTAAATGGAAAAATGTTCTCTGTTCATAGATCAGTAGACTTACTGTAAAGTTATAATAATGGAGACACAGTGGCACTCACACAAGGATAGACATAGAGATCAGTGAAATAGAATTGAAACCCCAGAAATAAATTCTTACATTTGTGGTCAATTGATTTCTGACAAAGGTGCTTAGATAATCCAATGGGGCAAGAATGGTCTTTTCAACCAACAATAATGGGACAATTGATAGCCAGTGAAAAATATTGAAGTTGGACTTTTTCCTCACAACATAAGTAAAATTTAACTCAGAATGGATCATGGACCTAGAGAAAAGAACTAAAACTATAAATCTCTTAGAAAAAATATAAGAGTAACTCCTGGTGACCCTGGGTAAGCCAAGCCTTCTTAGATATGATACCAAAAATAACAAAAGAGAAGATGGATAAATAGCACTTTCTCAAAATTAAAAAAAAATTGCACTTCAAAAAATACCATGAGGAACTTGAAAAGAGGGGATGGACGGTTAGCTCAGTTGATTAGAGCACAGTGCTCTTAACAACAAGGTTGCTGGTTCGATCCCCACATGGGCCACTGTGAGCTGCGCCCTCCACAACTAGATTGAAACAACTACTTGAACTTGGCGCTGATGGGTCCTGAAAAAACACACTTAAAATAAATAAAAGTTTTTTAAAAAGTGAAAAGACAACTGACAGAATGGGAGAAAATATTTGTAAATCATATATCCGATGAGAGGCTTGTATCCAGAATATGTAAAGAACTATTACAATTTAATGACAAGAAAGCAAATAACCCAATTAAAAAGTGAGCAAAAAGTTTGAGTATAGATTTATCCTAAGAAGATAAATAAACAGCCAAAACACATGAAATATGCTCAACATAATTAGTCATTAGAGAAATGCAAACCGCAATAAGCACATCATATCTATTAGGATAGCTACAATTAAAAAGTCAGACAATAACAAGTGTTGATCAGGTTGTGGAGGATTGGAACACCTTCATATGAGTACATTGATACTGGAAATGTAAAATGGTGCAGCACTTTGGAAAGCAAGCTGACAATTCCTAAAACTGCTAACTGTAGAGTTATCATCTGACCCAAAAGTTCTACTTGGAGGTAAACACCCAAGAGAAAAGAAAACATATGTCCACCAAAAACCTTGTACACAAACGTTCATAGCAGCATTACTCATAATAACCAAAAAATAAAAACAACCCAACTGTCCATCAACTGATAAATAGATAAATAAAATGTGGTATATCCATGTAATGGAATAATATTTGACCGTAAAAAGGAATGAAGTGCTACAACGTAGATGACCCTTAAAAATGTTATGTGAAGTGGAAAAAGCCAGTTTTAAAAGACTGCGTGCTGTATGATTTCATTTATATGAAATGTTCATAAAACTGACAAATCTATGGAGACAGAAAGGAGATTAGTGGTTACCTAGGACTGGTGGTTTAGGGGATAGAGATGGGGAATAGGAGTGACTGCTAATAGATATAGGGTTGGGGGAGGGGGCGATGAAATGTTCTAAAATTCATTGTGATGATGGCTACACAACTCTTTAATGTACTAAAACTTATTGAATTATGCACTTTAAATGGGTGAATTGTGTAGCATGTATCTCAATACAGCTGTTCAAAACAAAACGAAGGGGTTCACTGTCCCTATCTTTTCTTCTATTTAATTTGAAAACCCCATTAGGACAACACGCAAAGTTATTTCAGCAAACATTTGATCTCCAGACTCATTTTTGTACCCTATGAAATTAATTCAAACTCAGACGTCTTTAACAGCTGTACAACATTATGCCCTAGTTATAGTTATAAAGCACAATAGAGAATAGAACTACTGTTTCCACAGTCATTTCACCATTCCATTTGGTGGCAGTCATGGGAAATATTTTATTAAATTTGTCAAAAAACATTTTCTAAGCATCTCTAATAATCCTAGCACAGTGAAAGCTCAGGTGTTTGGAAGCATAGAGACATCAAATATTATTTTGTGGAGTTAGCAAAATATATGCAATGACAAGAACAATAGAGGAGCAATAAAAAGCATATTTAACCATGTGCATTACATGGGAGAAATTCTTGTGAGGATCCCAGGATTCGTGCCATATCTGGTTTTTTGATAGTCCTGCTATGAAGGGGAAAGACGCTCTGAAACCTGTATCCACTTGGATGTTCTGCTTCAGTATTTACCTCTTATCTCATGTAGGAGCAAATACTCTTCTACTTATGCGTCCTTCTAGTCTTCTCCCTGAAGGAACAACGGAAGGAGAAAGCTTTCCATGCGTTTATGCAAGCCTGTCCCTGAATTCCCCGCTAGTGAGCCAAGTGACCTCCCCTTTGATTAGAGAAACAGGGAGACTCACATTGGTGGCCCCGAGGCCAGTAGGGACCTAAAAGGCAACCTTGTTTCTCTTCCTCCTCTTCCCTTCTTTCCTTCCCTTGTTCTCATCCCACTATTTCTCCACAGTGGCATAGCCTCCCTCATCTTGCAAGTGATGTTTGTCTTTCTGAAGTGACTCTGCCTTTCACTGGCAGGGCAGCTACATCAGGTTGGGAGGTAGAAGGCTCCAGTATCCTCCCATCTAGTGTACACCAGAAGCAAGCTGATAAATTCGTTGCTGCTTAGCTCAGGTCTTTGTGTTTATTTACAAGAATGCTTGAAAAGAAATTTGAGTGGCAGCATGGGCACCCTAAAGCGACCCTGAGTCTCCACACTCCTGATGAGACTTTCTTCTGCTGACCCCATGCTTCCCCTCTTGTTCAATGAGGAAAATTCCTTAGACACAATATATGTTTTGTAGACTTTTTAAAATAGTTTTGCCTAATTACAGCATATACGGTCAGATATAATAATGGGAATGGTACTTGTTAAGCAGATATTTAAAACTTACTGCCGTGTTTCCCCGAAAATAAGACCTAGCTGGACCATCAGCTCTAATGTGTCTTTTGGGGCAAAAATTAATATAAGACACAGTATTATATTATATTGTATCATATTGTATTATATTATATTATATTGTTATAGATTATATTATATAAGACCCGGTCTTATGTTAATTTTTGCTGCAAAAAAAAGAGCCGATGATCCGGCTAGGTCTTATTTTTGGGGAAACACGGTGCTAGCCAAAAAGATTCTGCAAGCTACCTAAAATTTTAGATATAGGGTTATGACAGTTAAAAATGCAGTTAAAAAATTGGAAAATGCTGTTTTAGGAGAATGAAATAATTACAGAAAAAGAAACCTGCAGCTTTTATATAATGTGTTCATAACATGCCTACTCGGTATCTCGCACCAGACTGTTACATTAGAGATTCTCTTTCATCTCATAATGTCTGGAAATCAGTCATTCAATCAATCAACCCTCCTTCTTGCTGAGTTCTATGCAATGGAAAAATATATACCTAAGAAGCTAAATGAGAGTCAATTTTTCATCCTTATAAATGGAGGCACAGTGTTTCCCAAAGTCCCCGATAAAGCTGGAATGGTGACCTTTTATGGGACCAGAAGCCAACGTTGGGCTCTTCACCTAACCAATCCAAAATCGAGATTTTTTTCCCCCTCCTACCTGTAGAGAGAGTTAAGTCTTCAAGACACCCTCATCTAAGGTTTTTTTGACAGGCAATTTCATGAAAGATCGTTTGCCTCACAAATCTAATTGCTGTCAGAAGAGAGTGTGCCAGAGACCAGCATTAAAAGATGGATAACCCGACTCCCCAGGACCAGAACTGCTTCCTGCAGGGAATGAGAAAGCTCAGGGCAAGCCCTGACCTTTCTTATTCATCCATTATAGCAGTAGTGAAAGAGAGAGAAATGGGGTTCAGCTTATTTATTATTTTAGAGGAATAGTTGCAAACCACTGATAAATTGTCATAAGTTGTTATCAGGGTTTCACCCTCAGATCAGCTATTCCTAGTGCTTGGGAAAATGGTTAAAGAGAACAAAGAAATGTACACTTGAAACCTATATAATTTTGCTAACCCCCAATGTCACCCCAATAAATTTAATTTAAAAAAAGAGAACAAAGAAATAATGGAAGTGTACTGTCTATCACCCCAGTGAGAGTGGTGTGGAAGCCCCTCTTCATGGAAACACGAGAAGTAAGGAACAAGTATTCCCTCCAAAAAAGAATTACTATAACACCAGAAATCTTGGAAACTGAGAGGCACACACTCATCCCTCAATTTTCAATAAATATTTACTGAGTACTAGATACTGCCTTAGGAAATGGTGATAGAATAATCAAAGCAAGACACAGACACTGCCCTCAGAATCACAATCTGTTCACATTGGGGTAAGATTTGGGTTCTGGTCCTGGCTACCTAAAGAACTCTACTAACTTTGCATGTCCCTCACTCTCCTGAGTTTCCATTTTCTTACCATCAAATGAGGAGCAAAAGTAATATGTCGGCCTCAGGAGGAGTTCGTAAGGCTCATATACAGTGATATCCCCAAAGATCCCCTTTGTCCACATCTCCTCATTACTGGGTTCTTCCTTTGGACTCAGCCTACTTTGACAACACACATTCATTTTAGGAAAGGATATGAAAAACTCATTCACCCAAAGGAATACTATGCTTAAAAGGTGGATCTTCCCAAGAGTATTTCTATTTTCATAGTGTACTAACTCCTTAAATTGAACACTGAAATAATTTCCACTGGTAAATTTCCACATAGTAACAGTTTTTCTTAACATTATTCTCATGTGGCAGGCAACCCCACTGAAAAATCAGCCCAGCCCTTCTGCATGGAGAGCCAGCATAGAAAACCCGATTTTTGTTTTTCTGTTCTTTTTCATGTATTAGTTCATTCGCAGACTTTATAAAACTATCCAAGAACTATTCGTAGGATACTATGCCTCATGAGAAGGAAATGTGTCTTTCCTTTGAGGACCGCCACAGTTGGTGAGCACAGGCTTTGTACAATATTTACTTGACCACATCTGTCACAGAAATCACCCTAATCATCAAAGTATAAGAGCATGTCATCACCCACTACAGTACAGGAGAAGACAGAAGGGTATAAAAATTCATAACATGTGACTATCAATCCCTCGGCTAGGTTCCCTAACTGTAATTCAGAGATGATCACAGGACCGATCCTCTACTACTCCCTGTAATGCCTCAATCAGCTTTTGAGGTTAGCAAGTTTAGCTACAAAATTTTTATCATCACTAGACTCAGAAAATATTCCTTCAGTATCCTCTACCCCGTAACCCTGCTAAGTACTGAGGGGCAAACAAAAAAATGAAGACACGGTCCTTGGTTTCAAGGCGTTTTCACTACTCTCTAGTACTTCACATGGAATTCTATGCAGATTTTTATCAGAGAAACAAAGCAATGAGCTAGTGGGCCTGGAGAAGATGGAAGGTACCATGCTATTGTCTCTAATATTTGAAGTATGAGTATGTGGCAGGATAACGGGCATATATTCCAAACAACGAAATTGAAAGCAAATTTTGGAAATTTCAGGCAACTAATTTCAACTCTAAATATGGGCAAACTTTCCAAATTCAGAAAGTGTCTGGGCAGGATATGCACTTGGGCATGTGGAAAAAGTACAACAATGGGGGAAAGCTGAGTGTACTCTCATGTAGCACCATGATTTGCATATTGTAGGTACTTAACTAATATCTGCTGGTTAGTTGATTCATTTCAGAGGTATTATTTTATTAAAGCTTCCCATGCCACTGTTAACATAGTCTACCCCTTGAGAAATCTCAGGTATCAGAGAGAATAAATTTTACAAGCTGCTGACATTTTTTATTAGCTCTTTCATCAACATTTCTGTGCCTTGAGTTGTTGTCAGTTAGTAAGTGAAAATGTCCTGAAAAGAAATAATGTGGATCTGTTTTTTTTGTTTTGTAATTGCTAAAATAATCTGAGAGTTTTTATATATCTGTAAGGATTAGAAACCTCCAAATCATTTGCCTACACTTCCTGATGGTCACTTGGCCAAAAATCATCCTTCCCTAGAAATCCAGTTAGCTGTTCTGTAGTCATAGCTATCTGGAAGGATTTTCATCTGACTGTTTCTTATTATTTTTTAATTGACACGCAATTGACATATAACATTATGTCATATGACATTAGTTTCATGTGTACAACATAATGATTTGATATTTATATATAGTGCAAAATAATCACCACAATAAGTCTAGTGAACATCACCACACAGTTACCAATTTTTTTGTGATGAGAACTTTTAGGATTTACTGTCTTAGCAACGTTCAAATACACAGCATTATTAATTACAGTCACCATGCTGTACGTTACACTCCCAGGACTTAGTTACTTTATAACTGTAAGGTTGTACCTTTTGACCACCTTCACCCATTTTTCCCATTAGCCATTCTCCATCTCTGGCAAACTACCAATCTATGTTCTGTATCTATGAGTTCAGTTTTTATCTTGTTTTCTTTCGTTTTGTTTTTAGAGTCCGTGCATCAGTGAGATCATACAGTATTTGTCTTTTTCTGTCTGACATATTTCATTAAGCATAATGCCCTCCATTTTGTCACAAATCGCAGGATTTCCTTCATTTAATGGCTGAATAATATTTAATTGTATATATGTATGTATATGTATATATGTATGTATATGTGTATATGTATGTATATGTATATATATATATATATATATATATATATACACATATATATATATATATATATATCACGTTTTCTTTATTTATTCATCATTCATCCATCAATGGACACTTTGGTTTTTTTCTGTCTTTACTATTACTGCAGTGAACATGAGGATGCAGATATCTTTTCAAGTTAGCATCTTAGTTTCCTTGGAAAAAATACCCAGAAGTGGAATTACTGAGTCATATGGTAGGTCTATTTTCAATTTTTTAGGAACCTTCATACTGTCGTCCATAGTGGCTGCACCAATTTATCTTCCCACCAACAATGCAGGAGGGTTCACTTTTCTCCACATCCTCACCAGGCTTTGTTATTTCTTGTCTTTTTGATAACATGTGTGAGGTGACATCTTGTTCTGGTTTTGATTTGCATTTCCCTGATGATTTGCATTTCCCTGGTGCTTGTGCTGTTTCTTGATTTTTGGGGGGTGATGGAAATGAGCAGGACTAAGTCCATGAGGATTATTAAGACGGGAACAAGGAATAAGATTTATCACAAGAGGGCAATGAGTTTCCTATCATTTCCATTCACTGAAGCTAAGTTTGGCGGCCTGGCGTGTTATCATGATTAATTGTCATTTCTATGGAGAAGTTCAAGAATGAAACACAGAAGTGGGAATATGAGAGCCTGTGCTTGGGTCCCCTTCTGCCAGGCTGCTATCTGCCCCACCCACGCCCTCTATCTTTTGCCTTCAGGAATTAACACCTAACATTTTCTGAGACAACTCCTGTCTATAAATGTATGCTGTGATAAGGCTAAACTAAACTGTGAACTGCTGAAAGGGGACAGATGACAGAAAAATATGGTGAGAAAAGGGCCTTTTCAACTGAAAAGAAAGTCTGTGCTCATCAGGGATATATTCAAATGACACCAGTTCTGTCACTTTGAGAGTCACATCTGGGAAAAGGCCTCCTTTTCCCTGGGGCTGATGGAACTCCACCAGCTGCCCAGCAAACCCGCTGTGCTCTTCTTTTGGAAGAGACTCTGGTTTGCTGTGTGAGCTGCAGAGTATGTAAATCAGTGTCTGGGAAGCTCCCTTTCACCTTCTCTGCAGCTAAATGAGAGCAACTCTCTTAGCTTATTCTGAATAAGAACACCCAGGTAAGGAATGCTGCAATTAGTTGAATCCAGTTAACTAAAACCCTTTTTAAATCAGTATTTTTCCACAACTAACTTCTAAGGACAAAAAAAGGCAAATTTCAAAATAATCATCAGAGAAGAAAACTTTTAAACTTTGCTCTAGGTTTGATGCAAATTTAGCCCAAACTCCCACACTTCCACAACTATATAATACTATTCAATAATAGCTAACATTTGTGAAAGCACATTTGTGTGCCACATATTTGTAGTACTAAGGGAATCCGGCGTCTGCGTTTCCTTTAACACAGCAATTCTTTGAAGCAGATATTGTTATTCTCCATTTCACAAATTGCCAAATCCAGTCATGGAATTGTTAGTTTGCCCAAGATCATACGTCTAATAGATGGTATCAAGCTTAACCCACAGAACTCATTGCATCACAATATGTCATGTTGGTTGGTGCATGATAAAATGATGACAAGTATATTATTCAATAAGTAGTAGTAGCTCATTCACTGAGCTCTTCCTATGTGCCAGGCACTGCTCTAAGTACATTATAACTATTATCTCATTTAATCTTCACATTAATCCCTTAAAATAGGTGCTATTTTCACCCCCGTTTTTCAGACTAGGAAAGTGAGGCACATTGAGGTTAAACTAATTCTCTCCACATCACACAGTAATGGAGCCAGAACTGAAACTAAGATGCATTACTCCAAAGTACATCCTTTTAATTGCTACACATACTGCCTTTTATTTTTCTTCCTTTCTTTTTATTTATTTATTTATTTAATTTATTTTTCTTTAGGATTTGATGCAGAAGAGAAATACAAATCTAATGCATTTTAGAAAGATCTTCTCCAATAAAGTTAATCAACCAATAAAAGTTGAATCAAAAAGGAAGTTCTGGTTGATGAATTTAATGACCATTCAAATAATCAGCCGGTCCAATTCCTGAGCTTTCTGGTTAATTGAATTTTCACTGGCTTCAGGCCATTCTCTTCAGACAGAATTCCAGCCATGGAATGTTTTTATTTCATCTTCACTTGTAAGAAAGGCAGCAAAATATTTAAGGATGCTTCCAGAAAACTTGCCCTTTGGAGCACTGTGCTTTTATCAAGGATTGGTGCTACAACTTTGAAGATTTTTCTCTTGTATGATATTAGAAACCAAAACTGTGCATAATTTAAATTTGCTCAGTAAGATTCCTTCCATTTCCAACATGTTTCTTAATGATTGAATCAAACATTTTAAAAGTATTCTCCAGATAATGGTGTTACACAAATCCTAAGCCATCACTACTTTTACTCTTTATAAGACTGAAAAGCCCAAAGCTTGTAATTAATTATCTGTTAAATTCAGACATCTAGATGTGATATGGTTTTCTAATGAGACAAATGGGAGTTATTAAACTTCAAAGGGATAACATTTTACCATATTTTCATAATGGGAGGCATTCAGGAAATGTTTTTCAAATGAATGAATACATTTTTCTAACTTTGGTTCTTTAAATGTCTTTAGCTCAATAAACACTACTATTATCTTAATTTTCATTCCTACAAGTTCTTATATTTGTTTTCTTTTTTTATCTGATCTCTTATTCTAGGTGTTGATTTTTTTAAAGCATATGTTTGTGTTTAGCTTATAAACTACCAATCCACTTCCTTTGACAACTGTAAGACAATTTTCAGCCTTACCATCCATTCTTCCATTCATTGCTCTTCTCTGCTTAAAGCAATGACTTTTTATTCCCACATGGCCCCTGCTCTCTTCTCCTCTGTTAATATCTAAGTTATGTTCCTCTGAGAACATCTTCTAACTTCCCAAATGCCCAGCTGGCATTCTGTTTTCAGTGAGAATGCAACTAAAATATTATTTTTACCAGGAAGTCATCCCTTTTATTAGTGACACAGTCTGGAAATTCAAATCCTCCAGGGATTAACTCTCACCCAATGTTCCTGTTCTAACTCCTACATTTAAAGAAATCAAATTAAAAAGTCAACAACAATAACAAAAGTTTTCATTCGTTTTGTTTTCCAAAATATTTATTTTTCATAAAATGCCAATGCCCTCCAGAGAAAGCCCACAGAAACACTGCTGTAACTGAAAACATTTGGGTTTATTGACTCATTACAATGTGGAAGAACATACATTACTGGGGACTGTGGGACACTTCAGGAGGAAGTTGTTAGAATGGACTCGTATGATTTTTGCAAGTATTAGTGGATTTGGAAGAAGTTGAAGGCAGCGTGGTTGGTTACTATCAAGAGAGTAATTCTATGATCAATTAGCTTAATAATTTTTATACCTAGAAGGTGAGAAGAACAGACCAAAGCTATCTGTGACTGGTAAAGAATCAGGAATCACTCCTACTATTCTTGATAAGAGGATGCCTGGTCCATTTTGTGTTTTAGACAATGCCTGTGTTACGTTTGCACTCAGTCATGATGATGGAGTGGTCTTGTTATAGCTCAGTCCCTCCCAGTCCAGAGTGATCTTGTCTGATGCTGCTCTGCCCAACTATCTGTGGTCAACAGGACAACACAGCCCAGCTGGGAGTGCCAGCCCAGTTCCTGGCAACACCAAGGCCTATTGACAGTACCCAGCAGTCGGGACTGTTTCTTTCTCAAAGACAATGTATATTCATTTCATGAAACTTGAAAGGCATGGAAAGCATTGAGAAGACAACAGAAAGCTTCCTAGTAGTCTTTTTATCCCTGAATGGGAAGACCAGGGAGAGTGAGAGAACAAGAAAGCAAAGAAAGCAAGCTATCGTGTGTGTGTGTGTGTGTGTGTGTGTGTGTGTGTGTGTGTGTGTGTGTGTGTGCTGGCTTTGCAGTGGTGCTTCAGCTCTTGGCAATTCCAAGGCCCTGCAGCAAGAAAAGCTGAAAAGAGAGCCCAGGGCTTCCCCGCAAAAGCCAGCTCAGCGGCAGTGGTAAAGACAGCAGTACAGTACCCGAGCTGCATTCAGAAGGTGGCATTCAGAGTCAAATGATTTGGACCATTCTCTGTGGCAAACATCCTGCAATTGCCAGCACTGAGCTTTTCCATTCAATATAGCACTTATTGGGGACCTGTGTTAATGTATCTAAAACCCATAACAATCCTATGAGGTAGGTTCCACTGTTACCTCATTTTATTGATGAGAAAACTGAGCTGTGGAGAGGTTCAAAAAACAACCTGCCCAAGGTCACAGAGCTAGGAAGTAAGAGATCTGGGATTTAAACTCAAGCAGTCTGGCTCTGGAGAATGTGCTGCTAACCACAATATCAAGTAATTTTACCTCGAGTATTAAAACCTTTTCTATAATAGTCAGTAGGTTTTAGAACACCTTCATCTCCTATCTCTATTGCTATCTCTGCTCTCTCTCTCTCTCTCTCTCTCTCTCTCTCTCTCTATATATATATATATATATATATATATATATATATATATATGCCCACATATATATGCCCACATATATATGCCCACATATATATGCATGTGTGTATATATGTAATTGATTTTTTAATTTTTTAATGTTATGCAGAATTAAAAAATAAATTGTCAAAAATGATGGAATGCAGCCTCTGGAATGAGATTATATGCCCTTTTCTATGTATTCAGATATGTATGAAATCTATAACAGCTCTGAAAATCATACAGTGGAAATCTGCTGCTAAATTCTCTTTTTCTTTATTGGGAACCTAATAAAATCCTCTAACCTCCCAAGTGCTAAGGATAAGTGTGTGTTCAGATTCATTCTGAATTCCTCTTTTCTGTGTAATTCCCTGTCTCTCTAGTCTGTGTTTTAGCCTGTGTCATTCTGCACTGGGATGGGGGCATCTCAAGAGAAGTCACTTCCCGCTTAAGGGTAATATGAAGTTAGACCCTCTTTTCGTTGCACAACACCAACCCAGGTTTCCAGGCAAAATTATCAGACATCCCTGGCAAAAGTAGCTTGGAGAATTTCTGTTGAATAACTTCTTACCCTATGTCTTTGTGTATATAGTTACCAAGAGGCAAAAGCCTTGGCCATCCTTTATGAATGGAGCTTGACAATCACCTACTTATTCTAGATAAGAGTTAATTAAAAGTAGTTATTCTACAAATACACACTATTCATCACCTCTAGGTTAGAAACCATGGTGATTAGAAAATATCTAAAAATTTCAGCACCTCTTAGGTAATATGAGTGCTTTATGAACCCATTTGTACCCTGCCAAATAGCAACTTAGAGCAAGTTCTTTAATTTCATATTCCACTTCCTATAGACATTTATAACGTTGAACCAACCAAGTTAACAAATTACATGCTAATTTTGCCATTGGACATCATTAACATCTATCACCACCTCTGCCACAGAATCATTGAGTAACACTCAGCAAGTGTCCTCAGTGAAATGAGGCAAACTACTGTATCTCATAAAATCTTATGCTGCTTATAGGGCTGTTAATAATAATCGTTGCAAGGTCATTTTAAAATATCTTTAAAACTAGACACAGATCATGGCCAATTCAGTATCACAAACATGTATTAAGCACCAATAACATGCCAAATAATTGGAATACAAAAATGATAAAGGGAGGTTCCTGCCCTAGACAGCAAGGTTTTTATAGACTTACAGAAAAGACAGCCCCATCAGTGGCTAATTTCAGCTGGGTGTAGTTGTAAGCACTATGAGACTTGTTGGAACGCAGAGGACCGACTTCTATGCAAGTGAGTTGGCAATGAAGAGAGCAAAGGGAAGGTGTTAGAAATCAGATCATGCTTGAGCGGTATCTTTAAAAATCTAAGTGGATATCAGCCAACTAAAGAGAAGAAACCTGTATATATGGATAAGGATCCTGTATATATGAAATGCCAAACAAGTGAACAATAACAAAATGCTGATTCAATGTCCAGATTTTTTTGTCAGCTGCTTCCCTGGTTCAGTTAACTGGGATTTTTTTTTTTTTTTTTTTTTCTCATTCATTATTTACTCATTTGGTTGGCATCGGGAAGTCACACATCTTAGGAGCCCAAGACAAAGTCAAAATGCTCTTTTCCACCTGAGACCAGTGGTGATTTCCACAAACAAGTTTATTGAAAGAATAGCTAACCAAAGCAGAAATAACTGCTAAGAGGAAATAGATAGCTTTCTCTGGAGCAGGTCGTAGGAAGGAGTATTTTTTTAAATCTCTATTTCTTATTTCATGCTCTCCTGTCCCGCTAAAGGTTTAACACGTTTGAGTGCAAAGGGAATAAATCTTGAGCCAAATGAAGAAAATTCTGACTCAGCTCATTAGAAGGAATGAGAAGCCCACAGATGGTGCTTAGAGCAATATATGAAAGAAAAATCCAGTAAGGAGTACCAATTGAGTCAGTTACAACTAGTCCTGATTGGATTTAATCCTTGTTTAAACTTTTTTTTTTTTTTTCAATTCTGGGTTTTGGGGAGGTTGGGTTTGGGAATAAAATGGTAACTGTCATGTTTGTGTCAGATTTACAGAGGAACAAAATTGCTTGGAAAGAAGTCACTTTAGGCCAAGCCATGACACCAGTTTTCCTACAGCACTGCAAGGTACAATCACAGTGTGGAAGTTTACCCTGGAGGTGCAGGAGTTTAGACAACTGTTGCTAAATATGGGTTGAAATCAGTTGTCAGAGAAGATCCGTCTTACTTTAGAAGCCCTCTTTTTTTGTTGTAGAGTGATTACTTGAGGATCAAATGGAATTATAACCAGTTCTGAATATCGTTCAGCTCATTTAGGACTGGAATCAGTTTTGTTAGTAATAAAAACATTATTTTTAATTTAATCACTTAAACTATTTGCTCTGCTGACCTGTACCATCATAGTCAGAAGAAGAACTCACATAATCTTTTAATACATCTGTCGTGCGGGAGACCCTGCTCGCTGCGCCATTTGTCATGCGGGGCGGCCGGTGGGGTCTCTGCTCCCGCTCCCCATACAAGAACGCAGGATATGGTGAGGCCAAAAAGGAACACCCACGGAGCCATAGATGGGGGAGTCATACCACTATATTCTCTCTGGCGGCACTATACTCTCACTGGAGGCTGGATCCACACTGTCCGCAAACCACCATCCACGCTTGCCAGCCCAGCCGCCATCTTCTTGCTAGCCCCCATTCTTTCTCTCTTCTTCTCCCTGCTAGCATAGCCACAGCAGTTATATTAGTGGCCAATGACTCACTGGTTACAGCTGACGGCCAACTAGCCACAGCTGATGGCCATGCAATCACAGTTGGCCATTTACTACCTGAGCCAACACCTTTCTATGTGAGGCCGAGAGCCTGGAAACTACTTTCTGGGGCTCTGCCCCCACAACATCTCAATTGCAAATAGCAGAAGTTATTTTTTGTTTTAAGATTTTTATTAAAATGCAGCTAACATACAACATTATATTAGTTTCAGGTGTGCACAATAGTTATTTAACATTTATATCCCTAAAGAAGTGATCACCATAAGTCCAGCAACCATCTGACAACAATATCATTGACTATATTCCCCATGCTGTACATTACATCTCCATGACTTATTTTATACCTGAAGGTTTGGACCTCCTATTCCCCTTCATCTTTCTCCCCCTTTTTAAATATTTCATTACAGTTGACATTCAATATTATTTTATACTAATTTCAAGTGTACAGCATAGTGGTTAGATGTTTATATAATTTAAGAGGTGATCACCCTGACTAGTCTAGTACCCACCTGGCACTACATCTAGTTATTACTATATCGTTGACTATATTCCCTATGCTTTACTTTACATACCCATGCCACTATTGTTAAATAAGGTGTGTTGGCAAGCTGCCATGTAAGTTTTCCTTGCTATTGCACAATGCTTCCATTTGCTTTCATTTAGAAAAATAACTCTCCCCAACAGCCACAAAAACTTTTAGAATATTCAATATGTGCACATACACACACTATTCTTTTATTTCTGTTCACTTCCCTCTTTGAATTTTCTCCCAGTCCCAACTCTGCCCAAATCATTTTCACTCCTAAGAGTTCTCTCTCTTTCATGAATTTTTGCCCAAGGAAATATTAGTTATCCAATAGTGCCCTAGGTGAGCTACATATTACGTTATTCTAACATAGCTTGTGAATTTATATGAATATAGTGGAAGGGAATCACACTCAAATTTGGCAGTCATCTTTTGGAACAGTAAATAAAATATATATTTTAGAAAACAGCTTAACCTGCTGTACCAGCAAGCTAATCTCTGCTGAGAGAGATTGCCTCTGGCCTGATCCCCCCACCACGTGGCCAGGCTCCCTGGACATCAGTTTGGTCTAATTCAGCATTTCAAATGCAGGGAGCCCGGCTTGACTTCCCAGGAGTCCAGTTGTAGCCCTGCCTTGGCCGTCCACAAACTAACTGGGCTTGACGCTGTTGTGTTTGTCAAGCCCCTTTTTGAACGGCCTAAGGCAGAGCTTTCTTAGAAAGCCCAAGCACCTCCTAGTCACCCCCCTCAGGCCCTGGCTTTTTTCTGCTGGGCTCCCACCGTTGCTGCTGCTGCTCCTTCTGCTGCTGGTGTTGTGGGTGGACCGGGAGTCCTCAGGGCCACACATCGGGGGTGGGCTAGAGGTGGTGTTCTTCGACTCCGGGTTGCGTGGGGGAGTGGTGGCCTTCGACTCTGACTCCTGCATAGTTGGGGGAGTGATGGTCTTTGACTCCAACTCCCGGTTGGGTGGGGGAGTCATGGTGGTCGACTCCTCCGGCATTGGTGGGGGAGTGGTGGTGGTCGACTCCTTCGGCATTGGTCGGGGAGTGATGGTCTTCGAACCCGACTTCTGGGCGGTGCTGGACTTTCGGTTGGTTCTGAGAATGGCGGTTCTCGACTTTGGGGTGGGTCTGAGAATGGCGATCCTTGACTGAGGGCTGTGTCGCGGCGTGACCTTCTTCCACTTTAGGCTGGGTTGGAGAATGACCTTCCTGGACTTCGGGCTGGGTCCCGGTGCGGCGTTCCTGGGATCTGGGCTGGCTGAAGGACCTGCAGACTCCTCGGCTTCCTGCCCTGACTCCTGTTCTTTCGGCTGCTGTTCGGCCTGCGGGCACGGTGAGATCTCTGTCTGAGCCTCCTGGTCTGGGGAGGAACTGAGGCCGTTAAGGTCAGTGGCTCGGTAGGGCCTTACCCGAATGGTGTGATATTGTACCCTGGACTTTTTTGTATTTAGAATGAGGTACGTGGCCATGACGTTGTTGTAGGTCTTCTTTGTTAAAGCTTTCTGGATCTGGTCCTGCTTAAAGCCCATGTCGATCATCTCCTGTGTCACATTGGGGTCTAGCTCATCACTGGGTGGCTGAATGAAAGGTGTGAGTTCCTCCACATGGTCCATATTTAGCCACGGGTCTGGCATGATTTCTTTTAAAGTGCTTCTGTCTCTGGGGTTCATGGTTATTAATTTACGGAGGAGGGTGTGCAGTTCGGCTGTTAAATAGAAAGGCAGAGTGTAGGTCCCTTTCAGTATGTGCTTCACCAGCTCAATCAAGGTTTTTCCCTTAAAAGGGGTGGTCCCCGTCACCATCTTATACAACAGCACTCCCAGACTCCAAATGTCCACGGGAGGACCATCATATTCTTCTTCCCGGAGGAGTTCGGGGGCTGCATAAGCGGGGCTCCCGCAGAACGTGCTCAATTTGTTTCCACTGAATGGCGTACTGATTCCAAAGTCTGTAAGTTTAACATTCATTTCAGTGTCGAAGAGCACGTTCTGCGGTTTCAGGTCCCGGTGGATAATCCCTTTCTCGTGGCAGTAGTGCACCGCTGATACAAGCTGCCGGAAGCAGCCTCGGGCCTCACCTTCCGTCATGCGGCCATGGGTCAGTAGGTAATCCTTCATGTCCCCCCCAGTCACGTGCTCCATGATGATGAACAGTAATTCTTTGGTGTTAATCACCTCGAATAATTGCACGATGTGTGGGTGACGCAAGCCTGCCATGCAGCGGACTTCCTGCAGGATAGGTCTCTGTTGTATGCGGAAGCCCTCCTTCTGGATGATTTTGATAGCCACCTGGGTCCTGGTAGGAAGGTGCTGGCCCAGTTTCACCGTGGCATGGTTGCCCCGGCCAATGGTTTGCAGGAACTCATAATGGTCAAGATGGAGCTCCCGGTCCTGAGAGGTGGCTGCCAGTTCATGCGACATGGTGAGCCCCTAATACACTAGCTGACAATACAAACTATGCTTACTAGCTATGATAATAAACAATAATAACTGTACTATTATGCTAACTAAATATACTAACTATATCAAAAATATCACTAACTACTAATAAACAATAACTATACCAAGTATGCTAACTAAATAAAATGGGGATAAAAGGAGAAAACAAGCTAAAAGATCCAAGTCCAACAGGTCACCACAAATCAGCTTCCTGGGCTATAACGGACAGAAAGCTCAGCCCAGCCAGGACTTTATATAGCAGTTTCTGGTAATTCCATCACACTGGTGCTTTATGAGGTCAGAGCAAGAAACCGACCAATCACAGCTGAGGATAAACCACAGTGGTTTTTCTCAGTTTTTGGTCTCAAGACCCTTTTACTCTCGAAAAGAAAAGGGGGACCCCAAAGAGCTTTTTGTTTATGTGGGATATTAAAGATTGGCATTTACTCTATTAGAAATAAAAGTCTGTAAAATGCTTTAAAAAAAAAAAAAAAAAAACCACAACTACCTGTTATCAATTTATAGGTGTTTGAGCCTTTATTCATGTTATTGCATCAGAATATTCTAGACTGCCATTAACATCATCTGCTGCCTTCTAAAACCTTTTAGAGCTTTCCCTGATCCCTCAGAAAGAATCAACTGTATTTTTACAGTATACAGCATACATCTCTACTTATCAAGAATGCAATTCTTCCTTACATGTCAGTTAATTGCTTACATATATGTCTCTCTTGCCAATTAGGAACTTGAATGGACTTGACCATAAAACAAGTTGAGGCCTCAGGTAAGAATTAAGGATTTGCATGGGAAAATCAAACAGAAGCAAAGAATAGTCAGAACTGAGGTACCGGGAAGTAATATACTGGAATTAGTTCAGGTTATTGCTCAATAGGTCAACTCACATTCATATTTAGTCCATGCATCATCTGAGATGTTGGACCACCTATCTTTTGGGTGGATATCAGCGTCTTGGTTTCATGTGCATTGTTTGAATAGGAATAGGACTCTCTGAGTACAGGTGGAAAAATAGTGAATACAACCATATTAGAAAAGCTAAGTGGAGAGTTAGGGCTTCTTTCAAGTAAGCAGATGGTCAAAAAATGTTTCTGGCCTCAGAATGAAAACCAAAGTGAAAAGTAAGAAACCAAGAGAGAAAACACTGCAGAGGTTAGAAAAAAGGCTCTCCATGATTGATAGGCCACTGGACAGTGACAAGAGTAATCCCAAATCCTAATTTCTTCTTGGTGGGAGCCCAGTTCTGTGAATTAATTATTTGAGTAGTTATCTATCTGGATGGATGGATGGATGGATGGATGGATGGATGGATGGATGGATGGATATGTCCTGTATTTATAATCAGGAAAAGGTTTAGATTAAATATGTGTATGATATGCATATGTGTGTACTATTTCTTTTCTTTTCTTTTTAATAAACCAATAATTCTCAATTGAGTGCAATTTTGTTCCAAGACAGCATTTGGCAATGTCTGAAGATATATTAAGTTGTCACAACTATAGAGTCTGCTATTGACATAGTGGGTAGAGACCAGGAATGCTTCTAAACACCCTACAATATATGGGACAGCGTTTAAAATTTATATTTATTAGAAGCTTTGAACTCTGTCTCAGAATTATCCAAGTAAAAATAAACTTCTGGACTGACAGATGTTGGAAAAGATTATGCTTCTTGTTTACCTCTATGTTTTATATATTGACTAGCACAGGTTCTCATGTGTAACAAATTCTAAATACGCTTGTAAATATGTATTGAGTTAAATTGAATTAATGGATAAAGATGTGTTACATATATATAACAGACTATTACCCACCCATAAAAAAGAATGAAATCTTGCTATTTGCAACAACATGGATGGTCCTATAGGGTACTATGCTAAGTGAAATAAGTCGGATAGAAAAAGACAAATACCATGTGATTTTACTTATATGTGGAATCTGAAAAAGAAAATAAATAAACAAAATAGAAACAAACTTCTAGATACAGAGAACAAATTGATGGTTGCCACATGTGAGGGGGATTGGGGGATTGGGTGAAAAAGTGAACGAATTAAGAAGTCCAAATTGTCAAACATAAAATCAGTCATGGGGATGCAAAGTACAGCATAAAGAATATAATCAAAAATATTGTAATAACTATGTATGGTGTCAGATGGATACTAGATTTATTGGAGTGATCACTTCATAAGGTATATAAATATCTGATCACTATTTTGTACACTTGAAACTAATATAATATTGTATGTTAATGGTAATTGGAAAATGTTAATATTTTAAAAAATACATAGCTCTTGTGGACACAATGAATAGAGGTATAAAGACGTATTAAGTATACTATTTTTATAACTAAGAATAGCTAATTAAAAGGTTTTCTGAACCCATTTAGAATCAAGAATTACAGTTGATTAATTCAATAAGAGTTAGTGGGTGTCGTCTGGGCATCTATCACTTTACCAGATGTCCTACAGAGTATAAAAGTAACATAAAATGCATTCTCTCACCTTGAAGAATTTGCAGTCTTACCAAAGAGATAGAACATATCTTGATAAAGCCATTTTGTTCCAGAGCAAAACAACACATAGTTGTGTCAAAATGAGTAATTAATTAGTACAATAAGAATTTAAGGAACAGAAAAAAATCAATATGTCTGGAATTGTCAAAGATAGTTTCCTGGCAAAGATGAGAATTGAGCTGACCCTTCACAAGCCAATGAATAGAATTTCAATTAAATGACCACCAATGAGGAGATGGTGTTATAAGGCAGAGGAAATAGCATAAACAAAACTAAGAAGATAAGACTAATCCCCGGCAGGTTCATGGGGACAGAGAAGACCACGCTGGCTGAAGCACGTAAGAGATTTGACCTGCTAGGAAGTGGCCAGATTTTGATGAGAAACAAATGAGTAAAGATTGATAGGGATACCCTATAAAATATCTAGATCTATGAATGGGTTAAAAAATGCCATCTCCTGTGTTTTCAGTCTTTGTCATACATAAAGTGATTACTTAACCTAGTAGGGCTTAGCACATCTTCCTATACATACAGACTTTTGTACTATATAAAGTGACACTCTGGCCTACATAATGTACCTAAGATTCCATAAAAGTGACCATTAGCAAAGGCAAGCCAAATTTAGCTGTAGTCCCATGTAGCCTTTTCCCTCTTGTGACTACAAAGATAGCAAGAGTCCTCATTTCAGAAGAGAAGTGCTCTAATTGAAGAATTATTTTAATTACCTTAACTAATATCCTAACATGTTTTTGTCAAGGGAATAAACGAACAACTATTTTGTTTGGTCAAGGAGTCTTGCAGAAGATAGAAATGAACAACTGATTTTTGTTAAGAATCTTAATTCAATGTATGTATATGCTGACTAACTAATTAAATGTAAGAAGGAATAGATCATTATCTTCACACACAAATAAAACCTTACCTTATACCTGAGTGCAGCTTTCATAGCCCTTTCTATTTGGTAGGATAAAAGTATATTTCCTGACTAGAGACTCAGAAGAAAGAACTTTGGAGAATATATAGGCTTTATATTTGGAATAAGAAGAGTGCCAATGCAAGAACAATTAAAAGTTAATATCAACTCCCAAAATAAGTGGACCAAGTTGTCTTTAAAATCAAAGATTAGCATTATATGTATTTAAACCTGTAAATTCCAGAGTCAAATTAACTATAAAACAAGAATTCTTAGATCCCCATAAAAGAGGTTTTGGTAGATGTTAACTCACTACAAAGCTTTGTTGGTTAGGAATAGGTTCACCAGCCCATAATAGCCTTATTTACAGTGGCTTAGCTAAATGGAGATTTGATTTTCTTTAAAGAGAATTTGAGAGGAAGGTAGGCTAGGGCTCATATCGGTGGCTCCAATATGTCATTTAGGACAAAGAATCCTTAAATGGCTTCCAGTTGCATTGCTTTGTTCAGAAATAAGTTACATGAACCATCCCTCATTGAAAGGTAGGCTGAGAAAGACAGTGTTTAATTGTGCACATTGCAGTCCCAAATAAAAGTAAGAAGAAAGGGAAGAATGATGTAGGCCAATTAGCAAACTCTATCAACAACACAAAATCAGTGATTATGGTAAGACCCTAGCCATTAGACTATATTTGTTAAAGCAATACTAAGTGAATTACATATAACTCCAACATAGAACTCCAGTATCTCTGCAACACATAACTCCAATATCTCAGGGCCACACAAAGTCCGTTTTCCAGGCTTTCTTGAACTAGTTCATTTTGTGCCTTTAAGCTTCATTTTTATCTGATGGATTTCTTGGAGAACAGCCCACACACAGCTTGTATCCATTCATAGAAAAGATTTGTGTGTAGTACTGCTATGGCTCAAAGGGCAAGAGTGATCTATGAAGATTTCCACTCAGTCAGAAAGTTATCAGTTGATATATCCTGGATGGTAATTGACGGAGCTAATTCAAGAAAGAGAAAAAAACGGAAATTGCATATATGATATAATACCTACTTGCCCAGCTACTTTATGATTTTGCTAGTAAAGAAGCAAGTGCTGGTATCATAAGAACTGTCAAGTTCCCTGAATTAAAGCATCTCAGTGTCTAAAAGTATCTGGCACATAGTAGGTGCTTATGTAATCTTTTGAATAAATTTTTTGTCTGTTTACCCTTATCAAAGGATGCACAGAAGTTGGTTAACAAGAAGCATCTCTAGCCACTTTAATGAGGCAATCAAACATTTAGTCAGCATCTACTCTATGTGAATAAATGCTCTGTGAGGAGCCCAAAGGAGATGCTTGCTGTGACATCTTATCTCACCCTGAAGGTCTTGCCCTGTCTTGTATGTACCCTCGCAGATTTTTCTGACTCCCACCCAATGTTCATCACTCAAATCTCTAGGAATTGGTTTCTAAGCCATTTGGCCACCAAACTGATTATTAACGTTGTAAAATCAATTTAAAGCTATACTTAAGTGTTTAAAATCATCTTTTAATTTCCGACATTAGCATGTAAGTCTGCTTGAAATGGAGGTTTGGGACGATGAGTTAATATATCAGTTGATCAAGTACTAAATTGGTGTTTAAGGGATATCTGAAGATGCACAAATAACAGCCCCTGCCCTTGACAACTTATGATTTATTTAAGGAGACAATACGTGTGCAGGAGGGGAAAAAAACCCACACTAATGTCACATTCTGTTTACCATTTGTCAAATTAATAGAACAGACAATAAATGTTTCATTTTGCCTGCAATACCAATAAATCTGGACTTGGCTGAAGTGGAAACATGAACCAAATATGTCCCGTTGTGTAACTCAGACTTTGAGACCCTAATAGGAGGATCATAGGTCTTTGAAGATGAGAGTATAAAGTACTGTTTGGCATAGATAACCTATAAGGAATTCACTTGAACCATCGGAGGAAATAAAAACAATTATTCTTTTTCTCATTTTCTTAAATTAGGTCATGGAACTAAAGGAGTCTTTGAGCTTCTGTCTGGTTGGAGAAGAACCCGAGAGAATTTGCCCTTCAAAGACAGGGTGGCAGATGCTTATTCGGATGTGATGGTCACCTATACCATGACCAGCTCCCTGTACCTCATTACCTTCGGCATGGGTGCCAGCCCATTCACAAACATAGAGGCTGTGAAGGTCTTCTGTCAGAACATGTGTGTCTCCATTCTGTTGAACTACTTCTACATTTTCTCCTTCTTTGGCTCCTGTCTGGTCTTCGCTGGTCAACTGGAGCAAAACCGTTACCACAGCATCTTTTGCTGTAAGATCCCTTCTGCGGAATACCTGGACCGCAAACCTGTGTGGTTCCAGACCGTGATGAGTGATGGGCATCAACAGACGTCCCATCATGAGACGGACCCCTACCAGCACCACTTTATTCAGCACTTCCTCCGCGAACATTACAATGAATGGATTACCAATATCTACGTGAAGCCATTTGTGGTCATCCTCTATCTCATTTATGCGTCCTTCTCCTTCATGGGGTGCTTGCAGATCAGTGACAGAGCCAACATCATCAATTTACTAGCCAGTGATTCCCCAAGTGTTTCCTACGCCATGGTTCAGCAAAAATATTTCAGCAACTACAGTCCCGTGATAGGATTCTACATCTACGAGCCCCTGGAGTACTGGAACAGCAGCGTCCAGGAGGACCTCCGGAGACTCTGTAGTGGGTTCACTGCAGTGTCCTGGGTGGAGCAGTATTACCAGTTCCTGAAAGTGGGCAACATCAGTGCCAACAACAAGAGTGACTTTATCAGTGTCCTACAAAGTTCATTTTTAAAAAAGCCCGAATTCCAGCATTTTCGAAATGATATCATCTTCTCCAAGGCAGGGGATGAGAACAACATCATTGCTTCTCGCTTGTATCTGGTGGCCAGGACTAGCAGGGACAAGCAGAAAGAGGTCATCGAAGTGCTGGAAAAGTTGAGGCCCCTATCCCTGTCAAAGAGCATCCGATTCATCGTGTTCAACCCGTCCTTTGTGTTCATGGACCATTACGGCTTGTCTGTCACAGTGCCTGTTCTCATTGCAGGCTTTGGTGTTCTCCTGGTGTTAATCCTGACTTTTTTCCTAGTGATCCACCCTCTGGGAAACTTCTGGCTAATTCTTAGTGTCACCTCAATTGAGCTGGGCGTTCTGGGCTTAATGACATTATGGAACGTCGACATGGATTGCATTTCTATCTTGTGCCTTATCTACACTTTAAATTTTGCCATTGACCACTGTGCACCACTGCTTTACACATTTGTATTAGCAACTGAGCACACCCGAACACAATGTATAAAAAGCTCCCTGCAAGAGCATGGGACAGCCATTTTGCAAAATGTTACTTCTTTTCTTATTGGGTTGGTCCCCCTCCTATTTGTGCCTTCGAACCTGACCTTCACACTGTTCAAATGCTTGCTGCTCATGGGGGGTTGCACACTTCTGCACTGTTTTGTTATCTTACCCGTGTTTCTAACCTTTTTCCCCCCTTCCAAAAAGCACCACAAAAAAAAGAAACGTGCCAAACGAAAGGAGAGGGAGGAGATTGAATGCATAGAAATTCAAGAGAACCCTGATCACGTCACCACAGTCTGAAGGGTGTAGACTAATGGATTATTTTTCTTTTTCCAGTATTGCACAATGATGCAGGGCGAGTAAAACTCAGACCTCAGCTGCTTGAGCTGGCCAGGGGTAACAAGACAAGTCAGATCAAGAGTGAATTCTTCATGACACATCAAGGTGTCTACTCCTTGGGGTGGGAGGGAAGAGGGAATCAAAGGAGGGGGAAAAGTTCTTTGCAACCTTGTTCTCCACTAAAGATAAGTCTCTGTATGTGATTTTAGAGCTCTTTCAAGGAATGGACAAATCAATGGAGTGTTAAAAGCCAAAAGAACCAACTGCTTTTAAAAATAAAATACTTAGGAAAGATGGAGAAGAGAGGAAAGAGGGCCTCCAAATTGGGAGACATAGGAAATGTCAAAATTGCCATGGCACTTTTCATATTTGTTTTTTGAACATGTTGGTCAAAGGAAACCTATTCAATACCGTCTAAACCAAAGGACTTCCCAATCCATTTTATGTGTACACATATATGTATATATATATGCCATATATACATATACTTAGATTTGTCTTTAGTGTACATTGAAATGTATGTGGAGGAAGATGTCCATTTGCAAATGAGCTGGTCTTTCTCTAAAAAGTCAAATTGGCTTTAGCCAAATACAGAAGCATTCATGGCCATTCAAAACCAACTCAAGTGTTTCAGCAGCAAGAGTATTATTCAACTATAGAATAAGCAAAATAAACAGAGACGTGAATCCATTAGAGTCTACATATCATGTTGTCAGTCTTTGAGAGTCTTGCTTTGGAGGACTTAGCAAAAACTACAAAAGGCCTTGGAATCAATTACCACGTGGACAAAGTTTAAAATCTCATTTTAGAGCTAAATAGCTCATATGGCTTTTCCTTGGCTTTTAATGGTTCTCTGTATTTGGAGAGGCTGATTTGGCTGCTTTCAGAGAGCTCACCCACTGCAAATGAGCACTTTCCATATACTATCCATATGTATGTGTATAAGGATGCAAAAGTGTGTGTGCGTGTGTGTGTGTGTTTGTATGTGTGAGTTGGGGTATTCCATAGTTACTGTGTTTTCATTTTAGATGGCGAAAATATACTGCCATGCAACAGAGATGCTTCTCATAGGACAAAGGAGATGTAACTAGGAAACTTGTAGAGTAAATGGACCATCATCATTCATCATGTGCTATTAACTGGTTCTCAGTGTAAAGAAAATATCCTAATCCTATAAAGTCTGTTGTGTTCCTCGCATTAATATTTGGAACATTAACCTGACCACCATCACTATCAGAGTGGTCACTATAACTACTGCAATATCATTCTGTAGCTTCTTGCTGTATCATTGTTCTCATTACCTGGAAAGTCCTCCTCAGCTGGCCCACCCTCTGGTGATCACAACTCTCTGCGGGTGACATGTTAACTGTAACTGCTCCTGAATTCTCTCTCAAAAAAAGTACTGAGGTGAATGTTTTCATTGGGTTAAAGTTTTCAACTCCCCAGCAGATAGGCCCAGTCTGTTGGGTGCTTATTTGGATTAATGCTGTGCTTCCTGTCACAGAAAAATTACTAGAAAATGCCTTTTTCCATACCAAGTAGTAGACTAAGTTAGTTTTCAGGTAGGACTGAACAAATGTCCAATGATTATAAAACCTGTTAGTTAGCTCCTTTATCTGGAAGAGAGCTACTGACTGTTTCCCACCAACTTTGGTTGTATATGTTAATTGAATTTAAAATATTAAAATCTTAAAAAAAGAAAAGCCAATCTCCTGGACTCAGTTAAGTTCAAAAAAGACACAGTAGATCTAGACTTGGGAAATGAAGTTGGTAGATTAATGAAGTAACAAATTGACAAAACACCTGTACATCGACAAATAAAGAGTTTACCAGGATATTAAGGAAAAAGAGAACTGTCTCTAAAGTGAAAACATTTAACAAAATTTTATTTTATTAAATGGAGTTTGTTTTGTCCTACCTTGAGGTAATTGAGTTTCTGTTTGAAATGATCTATGTCTTTTCGGTTGTGTCCATCTGGCCACACTATCAATAGATTGAGTATGGAAAATACTTGCCAGAAGCATGCATTATTGATAAAGTTATGTCACAGGTAACGTAGATTCTTATCTGCTGGACTGCTCTGCTAGGATGAACTGGTGTTTGGCACTAGTAGAACTGCAGACCATGATCTCATCTGAAGTAGAAGGTTCTGAGGAGTTGAAATTTTTTTTCTGTTTTGGGGGAAGGGGAGTAGATTCTTCTTTCATAGTTTACTCATCATTTGTGAAGATTTGTTTTACATCCCTTTCAAAAGATGACAGGTAATCAGCTGATCAATTCCATGAACTATCACTCCACTTCTCTCTAAGGTGTGCCATACTCCAACCATTTACCAGATTTAAAAGAGCTTGCCTATTCAGGCCATTGTTTTTTCCTCAATTACCTTAGACAATTCTGCATGCAAAGAAAGTTGGCAGGCTAACTTGTAAAGAAAGAATCAAGCATGCCAGTTGCCAAATGCACGTGGGAATAGTGGCATGTATTACCAGACCACTGGGGCAGTTCTAATATCATTCCTCCATCTAGATAGTCTCTATTTGGATGGGGGAAAACAGCTCCTTTTTAGATTATATCATCAAGGATCGAAGTGACTATGATAAACATGAGTTTCTCATTGTTCAAATGATTAGAAGGGTGGAAGTTTGGAAGGGACATTATCTTTTCTAGGACACCATGGTACTCTTTAGTGAACTGTAGCAATAATTTATTGAAATGAAATTTCTTGTTCTGGAAGAGTTAATGTACCGCCCAAAATGCCCTAACTCAGTCCTACGAAGTAATTTAAGCCCAGGAAGAATCTACCTGAGCATCAGCTGAACTCCAAAACAGGTATTTCCAAGAATTCAATTTACTGAATGCCAAGATACATCCTAAAATATGAGATCATGATTTGCAGGTAACATCAAACCTCTGCCTTTTTCAGTCGCTTGTGTGCAACTCACCCTAGTTTTTCAAGTTTATTCCTATTGTTTTGTCCATTTGTTAAATAGTGGTGGTGTTCAAATTAGGAACTGCTGAAAGATGGCCGATCAGCTCCTACAAGAGAAGAAACCTGCGGAAAATATCTCAGATACGTAGAAAATTTTATTTTGTTGAAACGTGTTTTTCTCTGACAGTGAGAAATTTCAAGTTTGCAAAAACCATCCCCTTTCTGAATTTAAACTGGAATGTGGATTTGTTTCTTTCCATCAGAATTTATATTTGAATTAGAAAGGTCATAAGAGCTTCACTCTCCGTGATGGTTAATAAAGCTTCAAAGAGGTACTCACCTAAATTATAGAGATTTGGCTAAAAGTTAAATTCTTTACCTCTTATAGTTAAAGGTAATCATATGCTAACTTCAGCCATGCTGACCTTTGTTTTTAATGGAAGGTGTGCTTAAAGGTCATCCCATAAATTCTTTCAGGGACCGTGAACCTCTTTGAAGGTGGTGCATGAATATTCTATGAAGGAATTATCCTCCACTGTGGTTGTATCATGTGAGTGTTCCTTTCCCATTTAATTTCTATTTATTTCCACAGAATTTTGGTTTTACCTTGTGAGCTTAGAAGAATTATGACAAATGAAGCTCCTATGATGCTATAATAGCCATTCTTGAATGTTGAATTCAAGAGGATGAGAGCTTTGTCCATTTTGTAATTACCCATTACACTTTCCAGTAATAAGCTAATCCTTCCAGGCTTGTGGTTAGAGCTAGGGATTAACTATTGCCATTCAGAATTACATGTATTTTTATAAGTTGACTGTAAATATCATAATTACAGTCACATATTTTTATGACCAAATAGTTATGAATGCCCGGCACTATGCATGCATTATTACTAATAGTACATAGATTTTTTTAAAGACACTATTTTCATGGTTATTGCAACTTTTATTAAAATTTCCCTATCTCCTAGTAACAAATGCCTTGTAGGTTTTGGCTGCAAGGGCCCAAAGTCCATAGAAAAGTCCATGCCAAGAAGACCAATTAAAAAATTGCCTTCCTTGGGTATTGATGGCAGCAACCTCTTCTAGAATGTCCTCTAGAAAAATCCAGCCAGGCTAATTCTGGCTTCCAGGTGAAAGACATAGCAGATTCTGTGTTAGTCAGTAATTAAGCATACTTTAATGTCCTATGTTTGCTAATCTCATGGTGAACCAGAGAATACAATGCCTTGAGATTGGAATTTAGGTATTGTCGCCTGTGGATTGGAGAACTCAATGATTTGCTTAACCTGTTTCTAGAAGAGTCTCTCTGTTCAGTCTATGTTGTTGGTGTTTGCAGATGGTATTGATAATCATTTCAAATGTGAACCTGAAAACTGTCCCTCATTCCAAACGAGATTTTGAAGCACTTTCATTCCTTTTAAAAAACAAAAACAGAAAAGACTTTTTGCTCTTTCTGTGTTACAGATATATATATATATATATATATATATATATATGACAAATTTTATATCATTGACTCAAAACCTATCTATCTATGGCCTAATTGGTATGCCCTTGAAATCTCCCCATCTTGAATTTAGTATAAAACTCAGCATCGTCACTGTGGTGCAAGCATTTACACCAACACTTTGTAAGCAATGGTCTGCCAATGTATTGGGGGGAAATTAAGTAAATTTTTTTTCTGGTTTGTCTCAAAATCATGACTACAAATATATTTACCCAAATGAAAGCAGAAAAATCATAAATGAAAGCAACAAAGCCCGTCTGCGTCAGGTCCAGCATGGAAGGGACTATATGTAGGTATAAAAGCAATAAATTCCTTTGATTTCTAAGCTAAGTGGCCAAGATTTGACTCACCATCATGTTTTAGTTAGAAAGGCAGGTGTTGATGTTCTGTGTTTGAAGAGTTGTGGAGTTGAATTAGGTATTTGGAATAAAATTGAAAGGATGGTGAGAAATGAGCTTATGCTTAGCACGGAATGTCTGTAAGTAGATGTGATAGAATAGGTGGGCAAATTCCACATATTTTACCATTTAGGATACAGCACAGAGAATTGCATGGTGCCTCAAAACTATAGATTCCTGACTCCTAACAAAATTGATCATATGCAAATATATCCCACTTGAAGATTTTCTTATCGTTTGTCTGATTCATAACCTGATCTTTACTGGGAAAGAGCTCCTGAATTTCTGAGCATGAACCAGCAAGCATGAGCCATAGATCACTTTTTGGGTCAAAGTGGGCTACTATGGAGATTACTTGAAAGCTTCAGGTAAGCTTCCAGATAAGCATTATTCATTTGCCAGGTACTGAGCTGATTTTTTGCATCTTTGAAACATAACATTTTTTTATATTTTCTCTATGCTTAATAAGGACCTCTCTATTGCTAGTAGAAAAATCATTTGCTTTTCTTATGAAATGGAAAACAATTCAAAGAGAGACTAAAGAGTCAAAAATCAAGTACTAGAATAATACAGATGACTAGTTTACAGATAACGCCATATATTTTCTGCACCTCTAAGGATGTCAAAATTAAATGGGCTGAGACCCTAAACTGAGAACCTCTATAAGGTAGATAATTTTTAATATATTAAGTATTTATTAAAAATAACATTGCTAAGTTTGCACTTTTATAAATCACAGAAAGTCAGTCCCTACTATTTTTCCCAATTAAAGTTTCCCTTAAGAAAGTTCTTGTAGGTCATGCTAATTATACAGTCTTAAAAATCAGAAAAAAACTTTAGAAACAGAAGGGTATGAATATCTACTGGTTGTGTGATTCCTACTTCATGTCACATGTTTGTACTTATCTGAACTGGGATATTTACAAGTCATTTTTAACTGTGATTTGGTTTCTCACATGGCTAATGATATAACCAGCCAGAGCAGTATGTTATCTTTCACCTGTATTTCCATAGTTACTAAAGCAATCATATTACCCACAGAGCTCTGTCAAACCAGTGGAGAAATAAGAACTTTAATGCTTTGGAAGATTTCACTGAAGAATTCCCTAGGAGTAATTAGGAGAAACTGCCATGTGTAAAAGAAAAGTGGAGTTTATTATAAATGTGTCACTTTCCAGTCCTTTATAAATGTATTACCATGGATTTTGGCAGAGGAAGCCTACAGTATGTTGTGGCGAGCATTGAAGTTCTCTAATGCAAGATGGCCGATAGAATATCTCCCTGGAAACTGAAATACCTTGCAGCATTCTTTTTGGTTGATTCATGGGTTATTGGTAGCCACAATAAGAGAGCTGGGAAAAGACCAAACTGTCATATTCCTGCATGCCCTGCTACAGTATGAAGCATCTATTTTGAGGCACAGTCAGGAAAGTCTGGCATCTTTTTTTCTCAAACATAAAAGTGCCAGGGACTGATAAGTTATATCTTAAATTCACCAATGCAAATATCCCAATGTTTTAGCAGAGTTTAAGCAACAACTTTATTATATTTTCCTATTAATTATGCATATTTCTCAGCAATAGACTTTCTTGCTCGTAAATAGGAAATCTGTCACAGCTTGAAAAGGGCAGCGATCTCTCCAAGCTACCTCATACGGGTATTTAAAGATAAAATGGCATGCAACCTTTAATTAAATGACAATATGTTAAAGCCACAACACAATTTTATTTATCACCTCTCCTTGATGCTCTTTCACTTTGTAAATTTAGACCAGGCTAAATGTAAAAGGAATAACCCCCATGTGCAGTCCTACTTGTGCATTTTGGTTAATATAACATTTATTAATATGAAATCTCTCAGGGCAGTTTGGTTGTGTTTCTACAGGCATTCCAGAGCACAAAACTTGGTTCAGAATGAGAACAATCTGACATTTGACTAATTGAGGCACTGGTCTACCTAGTGAGGTGCACAATCAAATAATCTCTGTGTAACTTCAGTAAAAATTCCAAGTGCACTACTTATCCATGAAAGGAAAATTCAGTTTGTTTGCTTGTTTATCCTAAGCAAATAGAAAGAAACAAAGTTATAAGTATTTGGCATTTTACTTAGGTTTTCTTTTCCACTGGATGCCATTACTATTATTTTTCACTAAATCAGAGTTCTGAAACACAGGTCACTTTTGGAAGTGTTAGAATCAGTGAGAAGAAAACTGCTGGGAATCAACACTCTTCGCCCATGCATAGACAAGTTGTAGGAATGAAAGTAAAAGTTAAACCCTTTTATTTCCTTTTTTTTTTCTTAAAACAAAAGCCCACTTGTTCTTAATCCTGGCTAAACAAAATGCTAACTTTTATAACAAAATAAAGAAGAATGATAAAAAGTATGAAAAGATGAGATACCTAAGTTATATTTTTATCTCAAAATATCTTCAAAGTAGGGAACTGCCTGAGTGCTCATTTTAGATCTTACTAAGAAGCAAATATTCTCATGAGTCCTTCAAAATTCTCCAAATTACTTGCATTTGTTTCATTATCAAAATTGATCTCCATTCTCTAGAAGGGAAAAAAATAATTTATAAACCACTTTTTTCTAACTATGATAAAAATAAAGAAATAAATTATTCTCCATACATTTGCACATGCAAACATTTAAATAATTACATTAATCTCATAACTCAATCAAGGGAAATCATGTTGCATATATTTCCTTGTTTATTTCATTATTATTTTTATATTTTGGATATACAGAGCTATAATAATTTTAGTCAAATTCCTCAGGATTACTGTTTAAAAAAATCTATGATCCAAAGCCTAAAGGAAAAAAACTTAAGAAAAATGACAATAAAGTCTTAGCTACTTGCAAAAATGTCATCTCAGTTATATTTACTATAATAATGCCAATAGGCAAAGTTATTTACAGTATTTCTGGCTATGTTGACCTTTTTTCTTAAAAACAACAACAAAAATCTAGTTCCATTTGTCACAATAAGGAACTGTTAGTATATTAGCATAGTGATAGTTGATACATGTGTTTACTCTTTAGTTCCTAGGGTCAGTTGATTTTACCAATTCTTTCTAGATTACAATCCCAAATGCTGCAAACTAGGCTGTCCGTAGATTCACTGCATTCTCTTTCACTTCTTATTATTAATATTAAATGTCCCACAGAATGCCATAATACATGACTTCTTCATCTAACCTCACTGGGATCTTTGGGGTTTTCTCCTTTAGAGGAAGATTGCTCTAAGCTAGAAATTAAACTTTTTTTTTATTAGTTTCAGGTGTACAAAACCATTTACTAGTTAGACATTTCACCCCTGACAAAGTGATAATCCCCTCCCCCAATCTATTGCACCTCTGACATATATATCAATTACAATTCTATTGACTCTATTCCCTGTACTGTACTCCATATCCCATGACTACATATATATTAAATTGTAGTTGGCATGCAATATTATTCAGCTTCAGCTTCAGGAATTAAACTTCTTAAACATAACATCTCATGACATCACAGTGTACCATAACAATCTATAGTTCTTTAATCCTTTCTTGAATTACAAGTTCTAAACATTATAAATTTTATCCTTTAAAAATTCAAGAATACATACATTAAAAATAATATCCCAATAATATATATCAATTATTCCTACGTGGTTTAAAGATCAGGAATTCTGAAGCAAGTGCAAAAATACCTTGGGATTCCTGAGACATGTTTTTTTATGAATCTAACTTCACAAATATCTTTATAACATAAATTCCTAAAGTGCTACTGAAATATTTAGATGGCCCTTGAGGACCTATAACAATTGTACGAATTTCAAGTCTAAAGCAATTTATAATCACTTCAAAAAAAACTCTGCTTAAAGCTCCTCACTACATTACATTGTATTACTGTAGGAACATTAACTAGAAAAGTGCTTAAAACAACAGTTTTCTTACCAATGTGAAAGCTACAGAAATGGAGGCAGTAACAGGCCGGCACTTGAGCAGACTTACTCAGGCACATGCCTCAGGCTCCACATGCAGGTGATACAGTGCCAAGCCTGGCTGAAATTAATCATGAGCTGTCAGCACCACTTCTAGTATTAAAACCAAGAGTCTTAAACATTGGAATACCCAAGTCCACTGTAGTCTGATGAATAATGTGATGGCATTGCATGGAATACGTAGATAACCAACATTCACAGGGTTTAAGTGCACCTAATGGCAAAATTATACTGAAACAATGTAATAATCCACGATCCACTTTAGAAGCTGTTGTCATTGCAGAGTCATCTTTATCATTGATAGCATTTGCATGACTAAATAGAGAAGTCTGCCTAATAACATTTCATGTTATGTAGTTTTTCCTATTTTTTTAAACAAGGACGCCCAGAATTTTGTATGGAAATGTTTAGGTTGACTCAATAGCCATTTTCCTGTCTAGATTTAATATTTTAATCATCCATTTATTTTGCTTGCTTTCATTGTTTACATATGTTCAATTTTCTTCATTTCTCAAATAATTTTTTAGAATAATTAAGACATGTTTTTCCTTTAGGTAAGAATGTGCATGACTAGAAAGTACTGAAATAAGAGCTTAGCGAAATTAAGCTGGACAGGTGAACATAGTATTTGCAAGCACTAAATTTGGGAAAAGAATTACTCACTGTTATTTATTTGTGCATCAAGCTGAAATTCTCTCCTGCTTTTAATAATGGCAGCTGACATGGCAAACAGTATATAGATACTTGCTAATTATCTGTTCAACGGAGAAAAAAATGAAAGAATCCTCCTGCCTCTGATTTGTCTGCTTAAGGCCTAATGAAAAGTGAGTTATTTAACAGTCTCAGTCTATGAAGGCCTATATGTGGATGTTTTTGTTGTTGTTTTGTTTTATTTTATTTTCTGGAATTCTCCTTTATAGCCAGTTACCCAGAAATAAGGCCCCATATAAAAGAATAATTTCAGGTATGTTGAAACTAACTGTCCTTTCTAAGTTGAAATGCTTGGAGCCTAGAGCTATACACATCTTGATAGTGAAATAAAAGTGAATGTGATTCAACATGAAGAAAAACTACAAAAGGACAGATGATTCTAAAAAAAGGAAAAAAAAAGAGGTCAGTAAGGAAAAAATGCAAATTTTTTCAAGAGGGAAATAAACAGCTGATTTTTTTTTTTAAATTTGTTTTCTGATTGTTAGCTTAGTTATTTGGGGAGGGATTAATAAATATATTGGAAGGGGTCAGAAAATGTTGACATATCTAAATCTCCAAAAGTTTGTTGGCTGCTAATCCTTAAAAAAATAAGATCAGATATTCAGTTGCATTTTAGGGTCAAGCTTTACTGTGGGTGGGTTCCTGGAGCACCCCTAGATTACTTGAGATGATATTCATTTACTCAGCAAATATTTAGAAGCACCTATGTTTGTCACTGTGCTAGGCTCAGAGAAAAATACCAATATTCAAAACCCCTGCCTTTGAGGCACCTATGATCTGTTGAGGAAACTTCTGACTGGGATGTTCAAGGAAGTCAAGGAAGGTATCATGAAATAATCCGCACTGAAGCTTCGATAAAATTCTAAAAGATAGATGTGAGGGGCTGGACACCACAGTCTGGGAGAAAATGGAATACACAAGTACACATAGACTGGGAAGCAGGTTGTGAGGATGAAGGCAAATGAGCTCATTGGAACCCAAAGGGGAATGGATACAGGTGGGATATTATAAAGTAGGGATCACCAGGATATGGGGAGCTGTTTGGAGTTGTGAGTGGTGTCATGAAGAGAAAGCTTGTTCGGAGATATATTCTTGGACTTGAAGGCAGTGAAAGGTTTACACAATGTAAACACCACCATCCACTTTCCTGTGTCTTGTCTATTAAAGGATCCAAAATTTCAGCAACAACATTTAAATTTATAATCTTGATTGCTTAGAATATAATGTTTGCAAGAGGCACTTTCGGGCGTGAGTTTGAGTTTCCTGATGGCAGAACACCACTGCATTCTGTCATAGATGCCTATGGCCATCTGGTCACCTCACATACACCAGGTGTCCCTCAGTGTGCGAGAGCCAGGGACTGACATCGATCAATTGGAATCCAAACCTTCCAGGAAAACAACTCAAACCAATATACTCAAACTAACCATCTGTTAATATTATCAGTTTTAGTAACAATTCAAATAATACATGACTAATAGGGAAGGTATTATTACCCCTGCTTTATAAATGATTTTAAGAAAGAAAACAATGGAAATAAGTATTATGCCCCTATGGTACAATACATCATCTTTTCATTATCAATCAGTATGAAAGATCCTGTACAGAGGAGTACAAATGCGAATTATATGTGACGAAAAAAGCTGCATAGATTTTTTCTCCCCTCATCTTCCCTTTTCTAAATGCCAAATGTAAGACAATGCTTTGGTTTAAATGCTTAAAACTATCTTTTTAAATCATATGCTTAAGAGTCACCTTTACTTCCTTTGGAGATCACAGTGGGATATAATATGTGTACGTAGTTTTAAACTAATCAATTTATATACTAACCTTTTTCTTTTTTATAGTCTTAATTATAATAATAATTGGTACTCCCCAAAAACATCAAGCAGGATTAAAAGGAAGTTTGGAGGAGTATATTTTAACCTTTAAATACTAGATAAGCATTCCCTACCATCATAGTAATGTTACTTGGAGTTAAAAATGAGGTTGGAGTTGTATGGGGAAGCCACATTTTGGAGCTTGTTTAAGAGCTCATCTGTTCACAGAGTTAGAAGGGACATAAATCCACCAACCTAGTAGCCATAGGAGACTGGCCAACACTCCAAAGGCATGCTGGGTAATCCCAGGAGTAGCAGAGACATTGGTCCTCAAAATTTGCTGCATATCTGAATGACCTAGAGAGATTTTTGAAGTCGCCCAGACTGCCTGCCAGACCAATTAAATTAGTATCTCCACCAGTGAGACTCAGGACTCAGTAATTTTATAAGTTCCCCCAGTGATTTCAATGCGCAGCTAACTCTGAAAGCCAATGGCTTAGAGTCAACAAATTCAACTCATTAATACTGATAGAGTCCTTATGTTTACTGAAGATACAAAAGTCACAAGACAAAGATATCATGGCATCTACAACTAAAATATAAGCAAGAACTTGTAGAGAATCCCAAAGGGAGTTACCTAGAGGATAGAGAGATTATTTCTAGTAGAGCCAAACCTGGTAGAAACGCATTGTATTTAGTATAGCACTTATACTTATGATGGGGTTAGATTTTTGGCCTGAGCATCCCATGTGATGTGAAACGCCTGAGCAAAGCCATAACAAACCAAAAGCACAGAATGTGCTCCTGGATCAGGGAACTCAGTCAATTTAGCTTGAATGTATGTTTCCAGTAGAAAAGTTGAATTTATACAAGTAGAAAGTTTTGTGATGGATCCATGAATGTCATACTGAAGAATTCATACTTAATTTGATGGACTTTTGAATAACTTTTAAAATATCATTAGTGTCAGGATTTAGAAATATTAGTATGCAATGATATAAGTATGGGGTAGATTGGAGATAACAGACCTGAACCATAGAAATATCAGGAGTATATTGTAGTCACCAAGGATAATAGTGATAATGGCATGAAATATGGCTGTGGCACTGAAAATAAAAAGGAAGAAGTGATTGCCATCAATACTATAACACAAAAACCTACATATGTTAGGAAGCCTGGACAGTCCAGCCAAGAATTCTTGAGTGTCCAAAGCACCAGAGTATGGTATCCTTCAACTGAATATGTTAATGTGTTTTATAGGGTATTACAGTCATTCACCAGTCATGCAGTCTTTAAATGATCTATTCACTCCAATACTCTAATTCATATTAAAAATCACATTCCTCTGGTTTTGATATGCAAAATGACCTGTTCTTAACACAAAATATCAGGAATGGTTGATTTGGGTCTCCATATATCTAGCTTGGGGGAAAACATTTGATTTACTTCATTTATCTTATTGACGTCATTTCAGTAGAGTAAATAGAAGATGAGTTAAAGAGGATAAACAAAAATTTTAGGAAAATAAATAGGACATCTGATCTTTTGTGCTTTTCTCCACGTTGCATTGCTGGATGCTCAAGTGTATCATGTTTATCTATATATGTATCATACCTAACTAATCTACAATATCTAGATTAATATACAGATGGGAACATCAATGTAATTGGCAAATAATTCTTGAAATTTGTTTGCATTTCAGGGAATTTAACATTTCAGGTGACTCATGCTTAGAAAGAAGATCACTGTTCTTCCCACAATTAGAGAGCTGATCTTCAGTCATCTTCTCTGAAATCTTTGTGTGAGGCACATACTTTATTCCACCATAAAGATAAGGTATTGTCATTTTTAACCATCAACAATATTGGATATGCATATAAAATGTAATTTTCATAACATATTCTTACACCTAGCAGTTACATAATTCAGTAGGTGGCTTGTCTCTAATTCAACTTTTCCTATGAAATAATTGTCCCATCAAACATTTCACATTTATAGATATATGCTTTTTAACATTAGCATTAAAATAACCAGAGACAATAATCCAGATGAACTATTTGTATTCTACAATTTTATAGAATAACAAAAATGTGTAAGGGAAGGCAGGGAGCAAGCGGCAGCTTGAGAAAATGTAAAACATTTGGATCTTGGAGCCACAAAACCACACAACAGCATCCCAGAGCAACTCAATCACCCACCTAGTTTTATGGTATACCCTTTGGGTCAAGGTTGTCACTAAATAGCTTACTGCAAAAACCCCGTAATTATCCATTCACTCATTTACTCTCCAAATCTTTCATTTAACAAGCATTTTTAAACATTCTCTATATGCCAGGCACTGAGCATGAATGCAAAGAGATGTCTGATGCAGCTGCTACGCAAAGAATTTAGATCAGCAAACTAAGAGTGAGACAGCCATGCATAACTATATCAAGAATAATGGGTGTTAACATAGACAATTTATTCTCAAACTTGAGCATGCATCAAAATTACCTGGAATGCTTGTTAAAAGAAGGATTGCTGGGCCCATCTCCAGAGTTGTGATTCAGCAGGTCTGCAATGAGGCCTGGAAATTTACATTTCTAACAAGTTCCCAGGTGATGCTAATACTACTGGTCCAGGGAACCATGCTTTCATTTTAAAATTTACTGCAGTAGAAGTCTGTAAACAGCAGTAGGCATTCCGAGAATAGCTGGATTAAATCTGCCCTGGGATGGGGGTGATGATGAGGGACCACTACTCTTCACCAGGCCTGAAAGTCTGGATGATCAAAGTGTGCGAGGTCCTTTCAGGCTGAGGAAAAGAAACTACCTGAGTTAAGGCCATGCTTGCCAAGGTTGCCTGTTTATAAGACTCACCTGGAAAGCTTGTTAAACTCCCTAGGGGTGGGCCTTCGGAATCTTTATTTGTAACAAGTCTCCCAGGAGGGTCTTCTCATGAAGAAAATTTAGAAAACATTGAACCAAGGCATGGAGCATGAAAGAATACATCATTTTCAGAGAAGTCCTGATGTAGAGTGTTTTCACTAGAATATATGGATTGCCAGGTAAAATATTGGACATCAATTAAGTTTGAATTTCTAGTAAACAATGAATATATTTTTTTTTAGTATAAGTATGTCCCATGCATCATTTGGGACATATACTAAAAAATTGGTTTCTCTGAAATTAAAATTTTATGAGGCATCCTATATTTTTATTTACTACATCTGTCAACTCTAAGAATGTAGGGTGTGTCTCAGGTGGAGAGAAGGACTAGAAAGAATGAAATTGAAACAATATTATATTATACTAAATAATTATTTACATTATAAATATTTAGTATCATATAATAGTGTTTTCCATGTGGGGTGATGCAAATTTATCATGTAAAGGATGAGGCTTAATTTTCAGTTGCATGAGTTCCAAGGCCCTGGGACGGTCCCTAGCTGTGTGTTCACATTGTCATAGGTTTATATAAAATTTGCAAAGCATAATTTTGTATTGTTTTTCTTACAAAGGGACTCCAAAATTTTATATGCTTCAGGCCCCACAAAATATTGATCTGCCTCTGCATGTGGGACCATCATTAATATCAGGTAAAATATCAAATGGATATTGCCAAGCATTAACTCTAAGGTAAAAATATTAAGTACATTCAAAGCCCAGACCATCTGAAGATCGTTTTCTTCCTAGCTCATCAAGAGGAGCTACTCAAAGTCCAAAGGGCTTTGACACTAGCAAAATGAAGCCTGCTCTTTGAATTACCCTGGATGTGTGCCATTAATTTCCCAGTGGGGTAGAGAAAATATTCCATCTTCCAAATACATTTGACCATGGGACCCAATGTTCATGGAGCATCTTAAAGAACTCATGTTCCATGGAGCGAACTTTAGGAAATGTTATATTAGAGAAGGTCAATGTGGTTACCGAAGTGTGGATGAGCACTCATTAAATTTCTAAATGAACAGACCTGTATAGAAATTAGTCCTCATTTCCTAAATAATATTGTTGTTTTCTGGATAATCAAGTGAGTTATGTCCTCACATGAGAGTAGAATACCTAAGGAAAAATGACTCCTCGACATGAATAACTTTGAGAGTCTGGATTTAGTTAAAACAGTAACAGAACTGATTTTGCCGTTTGGTTCCAGTAGAAATTCAGGGAATTGGAAATAAATAAATGGAAACCGAGTTGAAATAGACGAACAAAACATGAAGAAAAAATTGCCAAAATGGTCTGGAAAAATGAGCTGGTAATTTATTTTCATCCTTTTGAAAAATGCTATAACATTCTAGATTAATTGGGAAATGTGGATCATAAATAAAACCGCTAAGGAAGTTTATTTCTCTGAGAACTTTGTAAAGACAAAAAGAAAATACCTGCCAACAAAAAAAGCATAGTGTGTTGAAAAGGCTGTAAGCAGACCTTTGTTCTCAACATCATGCAGCTATTGAACTGTGACGTATGCCAGATTGGGGATTTTATTATTTTTTTTAAACCATAGTTGTTAAACTATGGCTTAAAAAACAATGGTTGCCAAACCCATAATTCATTAAAAAATAAAATAAAATCTACCACCACCAGACCCCCAAAAGGCCACCTTGGTTATACAGATAGAATAAAGACTTGTTGAAACTTAAGAGTCACACACAAAATGCCTCTAGAGGTCAAAGGTCTCTTGCCAAATGTTCCAATAGTGTTTCTTTATGTATTATATCTAAATACTTAGAGTACTCATTTTTATTTTCTCGATAATAGGAAGCCACAACTAAAGGTTGACAATGATTGAAAATAATTATTGATTGGAAGAAATTTTTCAACAACTAGAAATACGAGCATTTACCGAGGAACTAAGAAAGTAAAGTGGCATAATGAGCTAGGCTTATCATTCACTCACCGATCCATCCACCAAACATTTACTAAGTACTTATAATGTGCCAAGTAATGGACCAAGTCCTGTGCTAGGGACAATGCAATGTTCAAATTATTCCAAGGAACATCTTAATGGCTTAATAGAGGACAAAAGTAACTATTTGTTTTAACTGAAATGATTGTGTTATGAAACATTGGCAAGACCACAGTTATTTGCCTGCTATTAAGCTAATCTAAAAATTGTTCAAAATGTTTAGTTATTATTTCTTTGCCATAATAAATAGCAGTTACTCTGCTAATTTTTTGTTTGTTGGAAATGAGTATCAATGAGTGATAGATATATCTTGGTAAGTAGGAAGGCAAGGACAGGCAAGCAATTAATTAGTGTTATTAACAATGCTGAAGATAAAAATTGCTTGAGCATAAATCCTTTTGCTTGACAGTAATATAGTAAAACAAGTTAGTGACTACAAGTACAAACAAGTTTCAAAACTCATATTTTGACCCAAGGGAAGAAATACTAATAAGTAGATTAGTCACTCACAAATTGAGACACGGATAATAAAAAAACAAACAAAAAAAGAGGAAATTGTTTTATGAAAGTATATCAGTAAAGAATGGTAATAAGGAGTCATTTCCTGCCCTGCTGCCACCTCAGCTCACTTTTATTTACATAGCAATGACTAAGGCCTATTCAAAAGGATGACTTAAAGAAAGGAAAAACAAGTAATTTGGGAAGAGAAGAAGAGTTTACCTGTGGGTGGAGTAAAACAATCTCCTTAATGCTCGTTCAGTGTTTATCTAGTTTGAAATTTATCGCTAGAAGGATTGTGAAGTCTCAAACATTGGATTGAGATTGATAATAGGTTCCACTAAAATCATGATTTAAGAGGCATCAAGTAGAATTTTCTTTCCTCCTTTGTTCAATTTAACATGGAGCACATCAACATGTATTCCTCAGGGCTATACTGTATTCGGTAGAGAACTGATGAAAAGTGTTTATAAAATTATTTTAAGTCTAAAAATTATGAAGACCTTACCACGGAGAAATAATTTTTATTAAAGTGTTTTATCACTCCTGTTCATCCATGATCTAATTACCCTGCTTAAATAGGTAAATCTCAAACAAATGGTTCAAATAAACTAGTGGCTTAGTGGATTTTTACCCTATAGCTTTCCTTTGTGATATATCTGCTGTGCAAAAAATACGTGTACACATGACTTGTATTCATCTTTTGTTATCAGTATCTATTGAGTATTATAATTTTAATACAGCTTTTTCCTTTCTTAACATGTGTATACGTTTCTTTGGCACCCTCTGTGCTTATAATCCTCTGCTCCATGGACAACCCTGTCCCTGCTAGGTAACTATATCCTGGGAAACTGGAGATAGAAATTCTGAGAAAAAAATCATAAATGAAGGCAGACATTAAAGGCAATGGGTAGTGAATACCATTATAAAGGAAGAAAAAGCTGCATAGGTGGGGCCCCCATTTTCTGTGGGGATGGAAGAAGGAGTCTACAAATATATAGATATAATCTCTAGATTAAGAAGGACAATGATATAAATAATCAGACAAATCAGAAGATAATGTGTCAACCTACTGTTTTTGTTTTTACGGCAACATTCGCAAAATCCCTTGAATTTCTTATGTTGAGTTTTGGACTTCTTTGTTATTTCTTAATTAACACAAAACTTTATGTATTTCTTCCATTTAATTACCTTGAGCTCAGTTTATGCACTGTAAGGGATGGAAAAAACGTGTTACAAGGTTTCTACACTTACGTGGCTTGAGATCTCTGTGAAGAGGAAACAGTCATGAGTGACCAACACAGAAAATGGCTGATGATAACTTGCATGGTTTATACTTTAGCGTTAAGAGAACTGAGTATCAGAGCCTATTGGCATTAAAGGGGAACGCTGCATGAAGGAAATGCAACTTTAAGCAGGCCTTGAAGATGCACTGGATCTGCTTCAGCAAAGGACTCAGCTCTCCAGGGCTGTTAATTCTGGTACAAGAGGCATGATAGAGGCAAGACCTACTCAATCCGTGTCTCCACTCACTTTGTCCTCTCTGGACCAATCAAGTCCCCCAGTGGATCTTTTGTGCTTGCTGTTCTCATCACACTGAACTCTCCTCTTCCCCTGCATAGCCACGAATTTTCTTCACTTTTTTTGGTTTCTTTTTAAATAGCGTGTCATTAGAAAGACCTTCCATGACCAAACAAAAATACGTTCGGCCCCCTTCCCTTCTTATCATGGTATTTGTTTATTGTCGGTCTGTCCCCAGTAGCCTGAAAGCTCTATGAGGGCAGAAATTCTTTTTTTCTGTTCTTAAAACTGCTGTAACCCTGCTACCCTAGAATTGTGCCAGGTATATATGAGGCATTCAATAAATATTTGGGGAAGAAAGAAGTAAGGGAGGGAGGGAGGGAGGGAAAAAGAGAGGGAAGGAGGGAGGGAGGGAGGAAATAAGAGCAAAGTGTGGACCAATTTCAAGAGGATCTTGAAAGCTCCAAGCGTTTCAATTATAAAGTTGAAGCCATTAGATGTACCGTATTGTCTAGTAAGCAATTCATGGTAGATTTACTAATAAATTTAAAAGTTTCTTGCCTGTGAATTCCTTGCCAGGTAATATTAACATCCAGCCTTTCATTCCCTTAAATATTTATCAGTAGCTTAAATTTTAACAAAAGCCATGGTTTTCTTTGACATAGCAGGGACCATGTTCGTATTTTAGCTTATAAATGCAAAAAACAAAAAAACAGAAATATCATTGAAAAAGTGAAAGATTATCATGGCAACCACACATTTAAGTAGTGGTACTTGCTATGCTACTTTTGCTTGGCTAAGGAACTCAAAGATACTGCCCCAAGCCATTTTCAGCTGGAATTTTAGGATTATGCACACAAGCCCCCAAAGCCAGCATGACATAAGCATAAGCAAAATATATCATCCGATGCTCAGGAACATTTCCTTCTTCCCTCACAATGAATCATTCATTGATATTCTACCTGTTGTTTCCAAGCTCACATTAATGATTCATTTATTAGTCTCAAAAACAGATGCTCGTAATTAAATCACAGGTTCTGTAAGATCATTAACTAGTCCTCTCAGGGCTGAAAAAATTAAGAAGAAATTGCATAGCTTAAATTCGTCAATTCAAGAAGAAATATAGAAAGCGTTTTCTGTACAATTGTGGTATTTGTTGTATTGTTTTTCTTTCTGGTAAAAATTTCTCATCTTCTAAATTTTTGTTAATATAGAACTTGTTTTAGTTTCTTTAACATATGCAGATTTGTTATTCAACTCCATCCACAGAAATTCTGACTCAGATGGCTAGTGAAGTGTAGCCTTGTTGCTTGGTCAAGTTTCTTATTGCTTTTGGTTTTATGCCTTCGTTTATCCATATTAGAATTTCCCCAAAATAACGTAATTTATGTTGGTGAAGCAGCATTGCACTATTTGTGGCAGAAAGTGGTTTATTAATTATATCATATAGGTTTCAGCACATGCAAAGTTATCTTTAAGTTTTGTAGATGATAGTTTCTTGGGAGATGTGATAGTTCTTTTATCTCCACTAATGTTTTTATCTCTGCCTTGTTCTCAGCTGAAATTGCTACTTATATTTTTATCCACTTGAATCTTGAAGTTGAAGTAAGCTGAATATATCCAATTTTCCTTCATACACATTACTTTGTCCTACATAAGGAATTTATTTATGGAGCAAGGTGATGAATATTACAAACTAAAATCAAATTTTCTTCTTATGTCTGCCCCTGAATCCAAAATCGGGAATGCCTGCTAGTACAAAATCAAGTATACTTCTATCCGAGAAACTTCCCTCTCTTATAATTGCTAGGGAATTCATTCAGGGCTTTCACTTGGTATATAATTTTCAGTAAAACACTTTCTAGGGAAGGTACAACAAGAGACTGCACAGACAACATTCAAGTTTCAATGTGCATAGATGGTCTGGTTCTGCTACTCTAGCTAAATTAACTGAAGTGTTTCAGAAATGTTTGTGTTTGAATTTGAGTTTGAGATATGAAACAAATGTCATCCTTAAATGTATTATCCTCAGTCCTCGAGGTACTGATATTGAATTTGTTCAAATTACAGCTTGCTAGAAAACGATTATAATGAAATGGATTTGGGGATATAAGTGTTGAAGTACCAGCTTGTAAAAGAATGTTTAATGACAACCATCAGTGTGTTTAATATCTGTGGGCTCAATGTAGTGCCATCTTTACTAGATAATTTACTTCACAACTTTTTCATTGCCATTCTCCAAAGGAAAATTAGTAACCTGTTAATAGTTTACAGCTCTTATATTTGGATGCTATCCCAGAGACACAGCAGCACTTTTAACTGAAACACTACAGGTTAAAATGGTTTTGGTGATGTTATGAAATTGGGTCAGCATTCTAATGCAATATGGAAATAATCAGAATGCAATAAAGAAATGTAGATACTATATATGACTACTCCATGCTACCCAGACTCCTCATTTCTGGTTTAAACAAAGAGGTATTCTTTCATCTGGCCGACAGGCAATCATCAGAAAGTCAATGTGCTGCACCTTGCTCTGGGAGCAAAGTTTTAAGAAGGCAGATATTTTTAAATGATGTAGTATTCCCGGACTGAAGTCAGCCCCCACAGGAAAGTGCACCTTCAGATGGAATTGTCTTTTCAATATGCACCTGTTCTTACTAGTCTGATTTCCAGTGTACTGTTGATCTAACACCATTTTCTACAGACAACACTATACACCAGCACACAGTTAGCACCACTCTGATGCAAAACTGCTGAAAGAAAAGAAAAGGTGATTGCTCTGAAAACATGGAAGCAACACTGATCGTACGTAATCTTTTTCAAGTAGGGCAATACTATCCTAATAAATTCTTGTGTCTCGGTTTTCTCCAAAAGATTATTTTTTGCTGAATCCAGAAGACTCAAGAGTTCCCTGAGCAACTCTGATCATAAATTTTATCATGCTTCAGCTTTTGGCAGTTTTGACTCATTACCTGTTATTAATACCATTATTGAAATATGAATATTGTCCCTCCCCGTTATGAAAAACTATTACAAACATATATGGATTTATATAAAGGTTGAGGACTATATGCTTTTTTATATTAGAAAACTGTGTGAAAACAAAATTAATCTTATGAATGCTTGTTAATTATTTTAACTTTTTTATTAGGTATAAAATGTTCATAAAATTATTCTCTATATAACTTACCAAGATTTATCAGCTTGTGTAATTTTTTATAATCAAAGGAGTCTGGTTTTCTAATTAAAGTTTTGTCAAAGAAAATGAATTTTGTGGCTCTTTCCTTCCTTGGAGGCATATTATTAAAATGCCAAAAACACTGTAGAGAATTTCTCTCCTCCTCTATGTGGGATACAAATGAAATTGTATGCAGCCAGCATACCTGGAATTGGGGCTATTTTGCATTCCCATGACTAGGGGAAAATAAACCAAAAAATTCATATGGGTGTCTGAATATCATTAAAACAAGCTGAAACCAGGAAGTCCAGGCTGATTGTTGTGGAGGCCTAATCATGCTGATTTAGATGTCACTCTTCCCTTCTACTCCCAGTCTCAGGAAAGCACTGTCATGATTTCCTGAGCGTTGTCCGTCCTCCCTCAAACAAAGCTGTCCAGTTCTACACAGTGTAAGCCTTAACTATTCCATTCCAAACTCCAAATGAAAACAAATTTTGCTATTACCAGAAATATAATCACTGAATCTCAAAATCCTGATATTGTGGGAAATAATGACAAGTGCAACAAACTGAAAAAAGACCGGCACTGAATCACACAAATTGGCACTGCCGTTGCGAGATTTACTCTGAAACAGACAAGTAAAAAGGAAAATATTACCAGATACAGATTTTAGTCAAAGCCTTCTGCTCCAAGGAGCCTGCCTTATCAATTTGTTGGGAGGAGATTGTATGAGATAAATTGTAAGATTGACAAGCAAGAAAACCATCTCCAGAAATATCAACTTCAGGACCATGTATCCTTGTAATTATCACTCCTTTGATCTTGAAAACTTACCACTCTTAAGAGTTCCGCATCAAGATGCAAAAGTCTCTGGAAAAGGTGATATTATAATCAATAGTGGTAAATATTAACAGCTTAGTTATCCATTTGTTCATTAACCCTTAGCAACAGGGGTTAGCAAAACAAGAGTTCTTTTTTTTTTTTTTTTTTTTGTCTGAGGGATGGGGTATTATAGTTTCTCACTGCAAGAAAAAGAAAGCTTAGAATGAGGTAAATTTCACCTCCTCCCTTATTTACCAAAGTCTAGAATTCCTTTAAGAAAAAACAAATCAATTAATCGTAAGTATTTTTAACATAAGGGTCACGTCTCAAAATAACCAAAGCTGCTTCATTAGATATCACGACTGGCTGCCAGGTAAACATTTTAATACAGACAACACTATACAACTATTGGCCACTATTACCCCACAAACTTAGTAAATGAGCTCTTCATCTGGGCTTATAGCCTCAGTTTATAACCTTTGGTTCTGTACATCATTCCTTGTGCATTAAATTGTCCACACATCACCAACAATGTGTGGTAAGCTAAACTGGACTCACTATATCCTAATATTCAGGATGAATGGATTTTTTTTTTCCTTAGAAATTTGGTAGCACAGAAAAAAAATGGCCTATTGGGCAAAAAAGATCCTGACAATGCTACTTGGTAAAGTACTAAAAAGAAAATTAATAAAGTTCTAAGAATTCTCTAAAAGAGCTGTGAGGACCACACATTGATAAAATATCATTCAAATCAGGATGGGAGAGAAAATGAATATGTAAGCAATATGCCTATATAATCAGACTTTCTGAAGGCATTTTAGATAATATTGCAAAAATCTTACTTGCAAATTCTAGGGCTGTGCACATTCCCGGGGTTGGAAGACTGACGGCATCAACAAATGAATAGAAATGAATCTTGCTGAAGGGAGGTGTCATCTGCAGACCCTAGAGTCAAACGTTGTTTTACATCTTCATTATTGATTCAGAACAACCATAAACCAAACCTGCAACTGATAATAAAGCCGCCAGTGTTGCTAAACATCACAAAGGAAGAAAATCAAGAAATATAGGCATAGAGATGTTAAAGATGCAAGCATTAATGACCCCAAATGAATCAGGCTGAGAAACACACAGGGAAACCTGGGTTTGGGTGTGGGGATTAGAAGAAACACAAATGCAAAAAAAGTTGTAAGCTAACAGAGCTCAACAAAGATATGAAAAAACAAGCGGAGAATGAATTTATAGTATTTGTAAGAAATAAATAGGCCAGTGCTATTTGGGGTGACATGCAGTATGAAATTGAGAGATGAAAATAGTTTTTACATACCACTGAAATGGGGAGAGATTAGCCATTTTCAACCCAAAAATATTTGGGACAAATTGGAAGGATCAATAGTGAGAGGAAAGATTAGAAACAGTTAGATGAATACACTCATAAAAATAAACCATGGCTTAGGAAAAATAGAGCAGTGATATGCAGTGATGAAGCAAGTCAGGAAGAAAATAATAGAACTGAGCCAGTAAATCCCAAAATATGTACCCCTTGTTCACTCTCTGTTGGGTACTTAGGTGATAGGTGCTCGAAAAAGCAGTTGATGGCATTTCAAGAGGCAGAGAGTGAGTTTCATTACACCTACTTGAGAACTGCAGGACGTAGAAGGAAATGCTATGTAGTAGAAACAAGAGATTCTGAATTTTTAGTTGTGGAATCCTTTCTTCAAGCAAGGATCAACGCAAAACTCTGCACGTGTAGAGCAGAGGAGTACAGGAGTTCTGCGGCCAGGAGCCCATCACTCCCACCACGCCGTTTCCAACCACTCAAGCACACTAGAAAATTTTGAAAAACCATTGGTAAGTGAAAAACCAGAAAATCTCCTTTATCTCTGCCTCTAACTGACCAAATGACAACAGTTGACTTTGTCTACAGAACGAACGAATTACATGAATGAGATCTAAGGCCCTCATATAACAGATCCTCAAATATTTGATGCGATCTCTCATTCCCCTGAGGACTCTCACATTCCAGAAAAACATTATAAAATAAAATCTCCAGCTCTTCACCCATTGCTCAGATCACACAATTTGCCGGCTGCTCTTTATGCTGGTTTCCCTATTTGAACATGCTCCTGCTCTTCACTCTGGAAAGAACTTGCCCAGAAATGGACATGAAACTGGAGGCCAAACGAGTCCGGGGCCCGTGCTGTCTGCACTGTGAGATCCACCCAGGAGTTGGGCTATAGAATAAGTGTTTGTTATCAGAGCACCAGTGGTCTGAGAAGGCAGCAAGTTAACACCTCAAAAAACTGCCTTTATATTCTCAGACCATCCTTGGATATTTAAGGGAAAATCTGGGCATTTTTCCAGAGGCTACGTGATGGTTCCGGGGGTCTGCATGGAGCCTTCCATCTGGCGATGACGTTCTCCAATGTGCTCATCAACCTAGGAGCAGTGATGACAGTAACCTGGAAAGAATGCTAGGCCATAAAGATTGTGATCATAAGCATGAGTGTCATGCAGGGTGTCATGTGGGGTCTCTGGACCTGCTCCCTACATAAGAATGCAGGACATGGTGAGGCCAAAAAGGAACACCCACAGAGCCATAGATAGGGGAGTCATACCACTATAGTCTCACTGGCGGCTGGGTTGGAGACAGAGGAAGCAGGAGCCACACTATCCGCAACCTGCCGTCTACTTCTCTCTGCCAACCTTGCTAGCTGCAATCCGCCCTGCTAACTGCAATCCGCTCTTGCTAGCTCAGCCACCATCTTCTTGCTAGCCCCCATTTGCTGCTAGCGTAGCCACAGCAGTTATATTAGTGGCCAGTGGCTCACTAGTTACAGTTGACAGCCAACTAGCCACAGCTGATGGCCATCCAATCACAGCTGATGGTCATTTACTACCTGAGCCAGCACCTTTCCACGTGAGGCCGAGAGCCTAGAAATTGCACTCCTGGCTCTGTCCCCACAATGAGGGTATTAATCATAAGTTTCAGGGTAATTTTCGAAAACAGGGACAGGGTACATTTCAAGCTCAAGCTGCAGGGGTATAATCTATCACTAAGCTTTAGGTCAAGGAAAGGTGAGGCTGGGAATGCAGCAAGGCCTCTTCTACGGGGTTCCCAACCGGGCCCTGCTTCAGAAACAGAGTTTCAGCTGCAGTATGATTGCTGCACAGTAAGAGGGAACTTTTGTTACCTCTTTCATGCAGCCCATGCTCAAGTTATCTGTCTCAGTGGCCACATCACACAGTTGGTCCATTATTACACAAGTAGAGCCCTACTACTTCGCAGAAGCTGTTCCTCTATCTTCTTACTGATTGGACTCTGGAACCCACTCGTTTGTGATTTACTGATAGAAAGCAAGACAGAAAAAATTTTGGGTGGCCATCTTGCCTAATTTCTTGAGAAGCCAACACTAGCCGCAGGACCACAGAAGAGAAGCTATTTCTTGCCAGCTTCCCTGATTTAGACACTATATAATATCCTTCAAAGATTGATCTAAGAGCAATTTCAGTGCCCATCGCTCTATCAGGCGCAGATCATTTATGCAGGCAGACAATGTTTATGGTGCATTCACTCCATTCTTTCATATTTGGGGTGTTAATTCCCATTTTGAAAAAATAGTTCATAACTTCTAGGCTATAGCAGGAAATGAGCCTAGAAAAATTCCACCTTTAATTTTTATTATATGTTTACAAAATCACAATACATTCAACCAGTTCTCTTTAAAGCACTACTGTATGCAGCCCTCCTCTTCATGGAAACTATTATTACACATCATGTCAGCTGCATCTAAAACATAAAAGGTGGGTTCTGAAGTATTTGTTCCGAGATAGCAAAAAAGTCATCTTCCATCTCACACGTGAAAAGCTTCTCCTGGGCCACCCCGATGGCTTTGGTAGTTGGAGCATGGTGCTCCTAACGCCAAAGACCATGGGCTCTATCCCCACATGGGCCAGTGAGCTGCGCCCTCTACAGCTAAGATTGTGAACAACAGCTCTCCCTGGAGCTGGGCTGCGGTGAGCAGCCAGAGGTTGGCGTGAGCTGCTGTGTGCTGCCCGTGGGCTACTTTGTGCTGCCATGAGCTGCCGGTGGCCAGATTGAGTGGCTGGCAGCCAGCATGAGCGGCCTACACAACTAAGCTGAGAAACAACGGCTTGAACCGGAGGTGGGTGGGGGGAGATGGGAGAAAGGGGGCGGGGGGAAAGAAAGAAAACTTCTCCTTAGGCGACCTTGCCCATAATGGCGTAACCTCTCTGGAAGGCAAGTTGGCCTTCTCAGTATCCCAGACCCATGTGCATATCCTGACTCTACAATTTGCAAGCCATGGGCTATATAGCAAGTTGCCTAACTTCGCTGAAGTTCTTACTCCTCACTAAAATAGGTTTTAATAATTATGTACCTAGAACTCAATGTTCTTTAACTTCTTTCTTCCTTTCTGTTACCTGGAATTTGATCTCTCAGTACAGTTTAATCAGATGATACACATGTCATTGCAAGCTCCATGGCCCAAAGGACTATAATGTAATTTCAGATGTTTCCATCACAGACCCTCTGCAGCCTCTCCTGACCACAGGTAGGCTGTAAAACGTGGAGAAACACTACAACCACCAGGCCAGCTTCCAGGACCATTGATTCTTTTCCTGGTCCATGGAGCTGCCATATTGAAATGTTTGTTCAGTTTTCCCTTCAGTCATCTACCCTCAGCAATCATTAATTGAGCACCTACTCCATGGAAGGATCTGGGATAAGCACTGGAGTTATGAACACTCTGCTGTAAGTACCATACATTTTAGCACGAGTGTCCAACATGGTTTCCGAAAGTGCTAAAAGGAATAATGTACTATTTGGTTGAAGTCTGTACAAGTATGGAAGAGCACAAAGGAACAAATGTTCAATTCTACCTCATTGGAGGTGGGACGCAAGAATGAGAAAGACTTTATACAGAAAATGTTTCTGGACTAGATCATTTGTTCTGTGAAGAGAGAGACCTGTTTATCTGGTTTGCTATTGCTCTCCCTGTAGTCAAGCAGAGGGTTCAGGTACCAAAGGAGATTGAGACAGAATTTGTCTACAGTTCCAGGCAAAGTTATAAAGTAAGAGAAACAAAGACTACCAGAAGACATAGAGTTTGTGACTCTACTCACAGGGAGTCTGGGAAACTGACTTCAGCCAAGATCTAGATACGATAAACCTTGTGTAGCCTCTGACACTGACCCCACCCCCACTCCCCACCATCTTGCCCCCCGGCAGGGAGGGCTACTTCAGGAACACATGTTTTCTTTGATGAGCTTGAATTCAAAGGTAAGAAATCTGTGTGGTTTAAAGGATATTTCCCTCAGGCTATGATAGAACCTAGTGGGCCATCATCTGTCACTCAAGGTAAAGCAAAATATTACCTGGGGTCAGCTGCCCCTGCACATATCTTTTCTCACTCAGGGCAAGTCTGAAGTAAGGCTCAGAACATCTTTTATTTCTCAGGAGAAAAAAAATATCTGCATACACCTGAAACATTAACAAGGGCTATAATATTGAGGGGAGATTTAAATAGGGAGGTGAGATGATTTATACTCAAAACTCCATAGCATGTAATCCTGTGATGCCTAAGAAATATGTCTTTTCTTCCAAGTCTTGTTAGTGCGGCCCCCCTGGGGTTTTCCTTTCTCAGCCATTCCCCCAGGGGGCTCCCATCCCAAATTCTGGTTTTCTCTCCTTTGCTTTTTTTTTTTTCTGCTTTCTCTCCTTTGCTTGGTTTTCTCTCCTTTGCTTTTTTTTTTTTTTTTAATCCTTTGCTTTTTTTTTTCATAGAGAGCAACGATTGATCTCCTTGCCATATCCTCTAAATTTACCAACGGCTAACCCAATTACAGACCTAAAAAGTACTTTCTGGCTACCAGAGCTCACCCTTTTAGAAGACAATCGGAGGTTATAAATAACGTTCACAAGAAATGTGTATTTACTTCATCATATGCTATTGAACATTAAAAATTTCCTTGACAAAGCTTTCTTTTCTCACTATTTCTCATTTCCATGTTTCCAATTTTTATTCTCTTTCCTCACTGCAGTACCATCACCCTGAGGTATAGCTTAGGGATTTGAGTGCATGGAGTTTGGAATTTGAAATAATCTGGATTTATTTCAAATCTTACATGTGCCACTCACCTACTTGAGTGTGACCTTGGAAGACATATTTAATTTCTCATTGCCTTGATTTTCTAATCTCCTAAAATGTGAGTATATTGATTCAACAAATACATGTCAAGAGATCAATGGACTAGGTCATATGTTCTGTGGAGAGACCATTTGTTTATTCACTTATTCATTCATTAGATATTTATTTCATGCATCCTTATTGGTATTCATAGGCTTGTTTGAAGGAATTAATGTAAAACTCTTAATACAGACTTTACACGTAAGTGTTGTTACTACTATTGTTTCTTCCATTCTTGAGAAAAGACCTACAAAAATTTCCATTACACAGAAAATCTATTCCTGTTGATCACTGCATTTGTGTCAATCCAATCAATTTGCGTTCTGTTGTTCCCCTCCCACTCCCCCATCATCTCAGCCCTCAAGCTTGAGGAAACCAGGTATGTTGAATTTTTTTTGACTGCTTGAGCTTGATAATTCTTCTCGTACTATTAAAGAATTAAGTCATAATGACCTTCATTTAACCTCAACACTACTAATTACAGAGCAATTCTTCCTCAGTACCTTGACATCATAAGAGGAACTCAAGTTATGGTCTTGTGGAGAGATGGAAGTTGAGGAATCTAGTTGATAAAATTACAGATTGACTGGTTTTATTGCCCATCATTTATCAGGGAATAAAAATACTTTATCAGTTGCTGAGATGAGTAATGATATAAATAATTCCAAAAATTCAGTTTGAATTTTCCTTTCTTTCAACTTAATCTTTCTATTACACCCCTCAAACTAACCCAGATAATGCCGGCTGGAGCCAAGATTAGCTTCCCCCCTGAATCTAAGCCCAGATGGTCGATTCCTGAGAAAAATAAATTATTATTGTTTTAACACCAAATTTGGGGGTATTCATTATGCAATAATAACCAGAACACCATTACACTATAATATCTAAAATTATAAAAGGCAGAACACCAGGATTTGAAAACACTCTGGGAGCTATCAAGGTAGTCCTTTACTTTTTATAAATGGCATTACTAGGTCAAAGAAGTTAAATGACTTGCTTATTATCAAGGAGATAAAACTTACACAATTAGAAGATAGGTGATTCCCATTTTTTTCCATTACTTAGGAACTTTTCATTGTCTGTCTCCATGGTTTATGTCTTCTCTTGTTTTCTGGAATGTTTCACTTATTGGAAATCTTCTCAAAATAATATTCAGGATATATTTTTATTCCCAAGATGGAATTAGACAAAAGGGAAATACCCTGCCAGAAAGTGAGAAGCAGGCAAAGCCTACTTTTTCTAGGTTAATTGGAGTGTAAAGACCGGCAAAGGTAGAGGGAGGTCATGGGAAAGGTGTGTCCCAACTTCCTTTCTTTGTGCCAAAATTCCAGTTGGGACAGGCATTTTACAGAGGCTTCGGGGAAACTGAAAGCAAAGGAGATTTTCCTCTGTTCTACTTTGAAATCTCGAGAAGAACTTGCTGGGACGGTGGACTTAGAGTCCAAATGAGGCCATGTAACACAACAGAGCAGTTCAGGGAAACATCTAGAGAAATGAATTCCTTGTTCTCCACAGCCTGCACAAGGCGTGTGGAGACAGAGAAGCTCTTGAGTGCCTTGAGGATGAAATTAAGAGACACTGAGTCAGCCAGTGGTCATGGAATCTGGAAATTAGGCCCATATGACAGAATATTCACTATGGGTAGCAAATGGCCAGAGCCACAGCTTCAGCAAGTCAGTATCAGATGGGACAATTCACATCTTTACAGTCACTAGTCCAACACTCCCATAGCAGACCCAAGAGAATCCAGAGGATAGTTTATAAATCTACGTACTCAGAGGCCATATTGCAAGAAAGGAGAAAGGGAAACATCTTAAAGACTGAACTTTTTTTAATTAAAATTTATTGGGGTGATGATGGTCAATAAAACTACATGGGTTTCAACCGTACAATTCTATAATACATCATCTATATATTGCATTATGTGTTCACTACCCAGTTAGTTCTCCTTCCATCACCATATATTTGACCCCTTTTACCCTCTCCTACCATCTCCCCTCCCCCTTAACCTCTGGTAACCACTAAACTGTTGTCTGTGTCTATGAGTTTTTGTTTCTTTATTTGTTTGTCTTGTTCCTTTGTTGCCTTCAGTTTTATATCCCACATATCAGTGAAGTCATATGGTCCTCGATTTTTTCTGAAAGACTGAACATTTCACAACAACAACAACAACAAAATGATTTCAAGGAGATTATTATTTAAACTGACACTGATACGGAGTTACATTTAAATTTACTAAATCTTTGACCACAATAGGTGATATCAATCAGAAGAGACTGACATATCAATGTTTTCTGCTTTATAGTGAGGCATGAACTCATAAAGAAGATCAGAGACAATAAAACCACACTTTGGATTAAACATCGCATGTTTATCATACTGGTTTATTAATTCTTCCTCATGGAACCTAAACACAAACAAACAAGACATTAAGGTATACAGAAGGCTTTTACCCACAAGAGCAATTAGGACCAGACAGGCAACAACAGCAGACAAAAGATGTCAACAAAAGTTTGGAAGTTTAAAAATATGTGGAAATTTGATAGCTGATCTAGAGGACAAAATAAGATGGAAAGCTAAGACTGTAAGAAAGGTAATCAACAAGAAGCACACCAATTTCCCCCACAGAATTCTAGAAAGTTTGAGGATTGAAGGTGCAGGTAATATGCAAGTTCGTGGAATGAGTGTGTCTAAAAACAAGAGTTGAAATATTTACCCAAACCCAGTTCTTCTCCAATATATCAGAGCTTTCCTCCCCTAGCCTGCGGTCAACTCAGCTGAAACAGATGAGATGACCAAATTGGCAGGAGCTAAAACCGGCCGAGAGGCTTTTTCTCTTGTGGGAAAGAAGGCCATGGGAGGTGGGAACAGACAGCAAGGTGGGAACAGACAGCAAGGTGGGAACAGACAGCAAGGTGGGAACAGACAGCAAGGTGGGAACAGACAGCAAGGTGGGAACAGACAGCAAGGTGGGAACAGACAGCAAGGTGGGAACAGAGGGGAAAGGGTAAAAGAAAGGACCATAGAGAAGCCATGAGGACTGAGAAGAACACAGAAAGAGGGAAGGGTGGAGTATTTATGCTAGATACCCTCCTAAGAGCTACTTAACAAGGCTCTGTCTTCTTGTGTGGAAAAAGGTAGTAAGTTAGATATAGCAAGCACAATCCCCAGGCTTTTGATTGTGTGGCGTTTTAAGATATTAGCTTAAACCACTTGGTAAAATAATTTATTAAACCTTTACTGAGGTCCAATGATAAATTGTCTTGGATAGATGGGAGCAGCTCATTAACCCCGCAATTCTATAGCTGTCACATAGACACTGGCCCACCCCCTGCAAATTAGTAAGAAAGGAGAAGGACTGAAAAGCTAACGACAGCAAGCTAGAGACTTTGAGTCCAATTCTTTTGACGAATCCAATCCCAAGAGTGGCTAATAGCTTCCCCTGCAAATCAAAAAGAAAAGTCTTTGATCCAAGAATTATACTATTAAAGTTATTATTGTTTAGTAGTTAAAAGCAGGTATGGGGGTAGAATCTCTAAACCTAGTTTTAATCTCTGTTCTGCTACTACCTATTTATTTATTCATTTACTCAGCAAATATTTAATGAGTATCTACTGTGTGTCAGGCACTGTTCTAGACACTTGGGATACAGCAGTGAAAAGATTGACAGGAGGTCTCCTCCATCATCAAGCTTAGACTCAAGGAGAGAGAGAGAGAGAGAGAGAGGGAGGGAGGGAGAGAGAGAGAGAGAGAGAGAGAGAGAGAGAGAGAGGGAGGGAGGGAGGGAGGGAGGGAGGGAGGGAGGGAGGGAGGGAGAGAGAGAGAGAGAAAATAAATGAGGAAATGTATCTTGAAAAAAAAAAATCATGATAATTGTTATAATAGACGTTGAGTAACATGAAAGAAGAACTTGGAAAGGAACCAGGAAAGTCCTCTTTGTGAAGATGACAATTGACCTGACTCCTAAGGGAGAGCCAGTTACATAAAATATCAGGGAAGAGAATTGCAACCAAAGAGAACAGTAGGGGCAAAGGCTCTGAGGCAGGACAATGACGGAGAAGGCCGACACCTCGGGAGCCAGTGACCAGAAGAAAAGTGGCACAAGGAATGTTGGAGAAGAAGGTACCTTAAGGAATTGTGGATATTATTCTAAATAGAGTGGAAATCCACTAAAGTTTACGATGGTAATTAATATGTTCTTTTTTCTAATATCAAATAATTAGGCAAAGGAGGAGTGATCAGGAAAAGACAATGAAAAGGAATAATCAGTGAGATGTGTGTAAAACTAGGGGAGTGAGGCGTCAAAGACAAAGCCAAGAAAAGAAAGGGAAGTAAGTTACGATTTGGGTGTAATGTAGCTTTAAATTTTGAAAAGGGAGGAAGAGAGAAACGAGTTTTTTGAATTCTGCATGATGTAAGTCATTGGAAAATAGGAAAGGAGCCTCTTGAGTCAAGTCAGGAGAGGCAGTCAGGATGCAGTGGACTTGAAGAGTGACAGGGAACTGAAGAAGTGGCAAAAGTCAGGGGAGACAACCCTTCCAAAATCTTTTGCTTTGACCAAGAGTAGAGAAAGCAGGTGGTAGCTCAAGGTGGTGTGGAATCTGTGAAGGGAGGAAACATAATACCCAGTTTTATGCTGAGGGGGCATTTCCAGTAGAGAGGGAGAAGGTGATGACCCTCAAGAAGAGGGTCCACAACTCCAGTGCAATATCATTGAGAAGAAACCTGACACAGGGGCATTTCACACGGTGTAAAAATGGAGGGAGCAACTGAGTATGTGCACGAAAACACGTACGTGTAGGTCTGGCTCAAAATACAAGGAAGTTTCTCTTGGTTTATATTTCCTCAATGAAGAATGTGCAGAAAGAGATGGGAGAAGACATGAAACGTATGAACAAAAGAAAGTATGGAGTCATTTTAAAAAGTGGAAAAGTAAGTAAAGCAGTACAAAGCTCATCTCACAGCACTGTTAGACAGGAAATTTAATTTTCTATAATCTTCTGTAAAGATACTTAAGCTCTACCCTAGGACCTCACTCCACTAGGTGGCGGAAGCTTAATATCAATTCAGGATCTTACTCTTTTCTTAAAGATTGCATTTGATTTCTGGTAGGGGGCTTAAGTAGTGAGTCAGGGCATGAGGGGTGTAACCTAGTAGTTACCAAAATCTCTCTGGCGTCCACGGAAATGAAATGTCTTTGTTTCAATTTGGTCTTAAGTCTTGAGTTCACACAAATCGTTCTCCAGCTAAAATGCTCTTTCAAGACCGGATCATTCTTAACTTTGTCCTGCTATGAAACATAGGATTATTCTGCGGCCAGCAGTGTGGATTTTAGAAGTATTGATCTCAAGGATTGGGAAGTGGGATGGAAGAAAAGATCATTCGATGTGTGGATATTAAAGAACTGATACCTCAGGGTGTGGACTGTTTCAATTATGTGGATCTTACCGTTATCATAAGTGATGACAGGACTAGAGGTAGAGAGGGAGCTAAAAATCCAGGAGTCAAAGTCTTCAGGGAGAAGAGAGGTGGGGAGACCAGTAGTCAGCAGCAAGGATAAGAAAAATGGTAGAAGAGTTGAATGCACTGAGCTTCAAAGGAGCTGGGTTTTTATTTCATTATTTTTATGTATTTATTTGTTCTGATGTAGGAAAGAAGACTTGGATGTAGCATAACAGGTCACAACAGGTGACTCGAATGATTGACGGGTTAGTTGCAGAAAATAAATGGAGTAGCCACTTGGTTTTTTCAATATATGGTGCAAGCCATCAATTAAAAAATTGTAACCAAGATGAAGAGCATTGGCCCCTCTCATAATTTTTCAATATATTCTAAAGCCAGTTGGAAGATAACACCTAAAAGAAAATTACAAACGAAATCCTAGGAGATCAGATTTACAAAGGCATTGTTATTCGTGCATTAGGCTCATTCTTATTAGTAGACAAGAAAGAGAAATCTAGTTATGGCGGGCCCTGAATCTTTTGGCTCTCCCATCTGGCAGGCAATTTTGCTTTCTTAAGCATTTTGATAAGTTAACTTTGCTCTCCTGCCAAAAGGCTTCTGCCGAGAACACCCAGTTATTAGTACAAATCTAAGGAGCTTTCACCCTGTCCTATTTTCAATTGAACTTGACCTTGAAGAAATATTAAGTATGACTTGTTTAGGGGAAGAGAAGAGAATTACTTCATTCTCCTGCCTCTATCACTGATTCTTAATCAGAGGAATTTCACACCAAGAGGAACCTGTGACATAATAAATTACTAAAGTGTGAAATCCTCCAGAAGAGGTGTACTGCTGCTTTACCTTTATGGGGCTGAAAATGTACTCCTGTAAATAGATTTTCATAAGACATCCCCTGTCACTTTGCCTAGTGAGATGAAGTAATTTCCCCGTCACTGAATATTTAGATTGGACATAGGATGAAAGAAAAAAATGCTTGGATCTTTTTATAAGGGAACTTTGTTATTACATTTCACCTTCAACTTGATCTTCAAATCATATGAAATCCGTGTTACTTGTGTTTTATACTACAAAAACAAGAAGGACAATTTTATTGGCCACAAATGTTTCTAATTTTTAAAAAAACCTTAATATTTTCATTAGGATTTGTCCAAGTCTGCCAAAGTTCCCACTGTGGAGAGTTGTTTCTGATCATCTTTAGGGACCCTCCACATTTCACACATATCAGCCCCACTTGAAACTCACATTCTTTTTGCTTTGTCACCAAGGACAATATCTCAGAGTCAAAGACTCTGTTTCTCCTGTATTCATTATATCTAGATCAGGGGTGTCCAAACTTTTTTCAACGTTTTTCACCAAGGTCCATATGCGGTAAAATACACAAACAGCCGGGCCACTGACTCAAGGTGAAGTACGTATTGCCTCACCTGGTTTATTTAAGTAAACTAAATATATTTTTGGAATTTGCTGCGGGCCAATTAACAATGGATCACGGGCCGCAGTTGGCCCGTGGGCCGCAGTTTGGACACCCCTGATCTAGACAGTCTTCTGGTCCCCTCATATTTTTTTAAACATGTTTCAAACCAGCCCTTTTATTCCCATTTCCAATCCCACCACCCTTCTGGCACTGCTCTTTGCAATGACCTTGCATAGACTCTCCCAGCCGTTAGTGGTTCCCAATTACTATCAGGATGAAATGCAATCACTTAAAAGCCCATGGCATGTCCTGAAATTCCTTTCCCAGCTTGATCTCCTAACTCTCCCATCTCCCCAATTCTGTCCCTGTCATCCACAATTCTGAACTGCTATTTTTAGTTATTCTTATATTCTTAGCTGTCAATCACTTACATTTTCTCTCCCCGGTACATCTCCCCCCTTTCCTCCCAGACTCCCACCCCATATGCCTGGGTTCAAGGCTGCTCCTTTGTGGCCCTGTAGCTTCTGTACTGCCCCTGTAGTAGGATGTCCTGACTTGTGCTGTTGCAGACTTGCTCACTGTCTATTTCCCCCAACAGATTCTAAGGCCCAGGAGGAAAGGAAAAAGGGTTGGTTTTGTTTATTTGTTTGTTTTATTCCTTACTTTTATCCTTAGAGCCTGGCTCAACGCCAAGTTGACAGCAGGCACACAATTCATATTTTCTAAATAAAAAATTAGTAAATGGACTAAATAAATTTCATCAATATTTACCTAAAATGCTATCACTGGCCAGTTTTCTCTGTCTCTTGATATCTGTGATAGGCAGTATAATGGCCCCTGATGGTCTTCATCTCTAGAACCAATGAATTTGTATGTTATGTTATATGGCAACAATGAATTAAGCTTGCTAATCAGCTGACCGTAAGATAAAGAAATTATCCTGAGTTGTTCACATGGGCCCAATATAATCACAAGAGGATTAAATGGGAAAGAGAAGACAGGAGCCTGAGAACTAGAAAGATGGCATCATGAGCAAGACTCAAACATCCATGGCTGGCTTTGAAACCGGAGGAAGAGGTCCAGGAGCTAAAGACTGTGGTCAGCCTCAAGAAGCTGGAAAAGGCAAGAAAACATTCTTCCCTATGGCTGTTAGAAAGAAATGCAGCCCTGCCGGTAATGTTGATTTTAGCCCATTTCAGATTGTTGACCTCCAGAACTATAAGATGATAAATTGTGTTGTTTAAAGGTACTAAGTTTATAGTTGGATTTGATAAATACTCTGGCTCTGCGACACAGTATTTCCCATCACACTTTTCTGAAAGAGAGCAGCCATCTTGGCCACTGATATGGATACTACACCTTGAGAATGGCAGAGCGACAGGGTAGAGAGAGCCTGGTTCCTGATGAGAGTGAATCCATGCATCCTAATAGCACAAGACCACCTGCGAGAGAAATAAACTGCTGACTTATTTGAACCACTATTATTTGTAGTCTCCATTTTAGATGTTATAAGGGAAATGTTGTGAGATAAGCTGATGACTGTATCTATGGCTCTACACCATAGATAGATAATACTATTTATCCCACACTGTATTTTAACAAGGGCTTCAAGAGACTTGTACTAATATTAAGAGTTGATATATTCACCAATGCCAACAAATAAAGCAAACAAAACAACTACCACCATTTGTGTCATGTGTTCAACAAAACCATTCCATTTTCCTCTTGGGCACACAGGAGGATTTATTCTTCCATACCTTGTTGTACTTGGGTTGGGCCTTTTGACTCAGTCCTGGCCAGTGGAAAGTGAGTGGAAGTGAAGCATTAACACTTCTTGGCATGACCCATAAAATCTCACTCCTTGAGTCTTCACTCGCACTTCCTGTTTTTGTGGTAAACTTGGAGACTGTAAGTTGAAGATGGAGATGTCACAAGATGGAAAGATCCTGACCCTAAAGGACTGCATGAAGCAGAGTGCCTCTTCCCATCGGCATTAGACTGTGACATGAACAAGCCATAGATTATTATTGTGTTAAACTACGGACGTTAGGGGGGCGGGGAGGTTGTGCGTGTATCATTATTGCAGCATAACATAACCTTTGTTTTCATAAAACTTATTAGGAGCAATATTTTCAAAGGTTTTAAAATGTGGCTCTCACTACATGAAAGCTGATTTGTGTCTGTCTGTGTTAATCTTTTCTTTTCTCTCTCTCTCTCTCTCTCTCTCTCTCTCTCTCTCTCATGCATCCTCTTTTTTTCTTTTCTTCAATATTCTTTCCTGTTTTTTTTGTGTTCTTTTCTTAAATGGCCATAGTATAGGACTGAGATGTTTGCTGTGGTGTTAGGTTTATTGGATAGTATGTTTCTCCAAATTTCTGGGGCCCCTGTTGCAGTATGCAATGACTGCTCTACTTAAAGTCAATGGAAGAACCAGCTTTTCTAACTAGACAATGCTGCCTCCTAAGATAAAGGCATAAAGGTTATCATAGAATATTTATTTATTGTTCCAATTTTTAGAGGGTGACCTTGGAAAATTTGCTTTTATTTAGACAAGGAAATCAGTGATATAACTCCCAGAGATGTGCTAAGTTGCTTGGATAACTCCCAGTGCTACCAACTGTTTAGAAATATTTTTAACCAGTGAGCATTTTTGCTTAAACCTTGTGGTTTCAGAAAAGTCTACACAAATCACTGTAATGAGCGAATAGAGAGTTACTGAATTGTGTGATTTGGTTTGTCCCTTTAATGTAAGGTACCCTTATTTTAGTTCTGTCAAAGCCTCTCATTTATTACCCACTATGCTGCTGAATCGTTAGATTTAAAATAAACAATACCAACAAAACCAAAATGATTCAGAATGTCAGTGCAGTATATTTTCTTTATTGAAAAAAAAATGCACTTGAATAACACAGCTGGGGCTTAAAAAGAAAAGAGAGAGAAACTATTTTAAATGTATGGATAAAGAGAAGCAGACAGAGATGAAAGGAACTAATCCATTTTTCCCGAGTGCAGTAGCCAAATGTACCATTTAATTCCGCACACAACTGGGCTAGAGATAACGAATCAGAAACTAAAACATCTTCTGCATATTCTCATAGAGAGTACTTACAAATGCTTTGTACAAGTTGTCTTGACAGATATGCTTCTAGAAATTTCCCAGATAATAGAATTCTAACTATGTACAGAAAGGAATAATTGCTGGTTTTAAGGACAGGTTTACAATAATAAATGCATCAAGAAGCTCAATTGCTATCACAATGAATGAAAAGCATAAGTTACCCGTTGCCTTCCCAATTGCTTAGAATGTCCTTTCTATCTTGGGTCATTATTTTTTCATCACCTATGAATATTGAGGAGTGAGCATTTAACAATCATGTAACATACTGATAATTAAACTTTAATAACAACACTTCGACTAGCATGGGCTGTGTACTATCTCAAGCTTAAAAAAAAAACACAAATAACACACGAAATGTTTTTCAGAATTTCAAAAATATATTAGACCTTGATATTTCTCCTGAACCTCTGGTGAACAGCTGTATGGTTTCTTGGCCTCAAAATAAAGCTTCCTATTTCTTGTCAGAGTCACCGTTATTACCTCAACTCCCTCCATCAGTTCACAAGTAGTAAGTTTGTACCTGCTCTGTATAGGGAACAACATTTTTGAGTGCAACATATACAATGATTTTAGCATCTATTTAACAGCTTTTCATATCTATTCACAGAGCGCAGAACAGTGGACACTACAATCTTTGAGCCATACTCTCGAGGCCAGACTCCTATTTATTTACTTATTTACAGACATTTCAGCAATGGACACTGGAGTGGAGATGGGGAATTGTTTGGTATTTTACAAAGCAGCAAGTTCAATGCTTACCTTAAGTAACTGCAGATAGATCCAAAGGATAAAAAAAAAAAAAAAAAAACAATGTAAAAGAGAGTTCCAAGAGTAGTATCCGAACCCAGTTAAACTTCTAACCAAAATGACCTATTGTATTGTGTTCCACTAAGAAATGTGTAAAATGCCTAAGCTAAGAAATTGCTGCTAAGCTTTCTGTAAATACACCAATTGTCACAAGAGCAAGAAATATGTAATTTTCCCATTTCAAAGAATTCCATAAATAATGCAATTATTACTCACCCTAAGTCCTTACAAAAATTTTTGGATGAGAACTAGGCCTATTGTATGCAGGCATACATACGTGTGTAGAAAGATGTATATACATATACACATAGGATGATAGAAGATAGATAGATAGATAGATAGATAGATAGATAGATAGATAGATAGATAGATAGATAGATAGAATTTGTTTCCTAAAATTCTCCCAGGGAGGGAGAGATACATTGTGTAGCTATAATGGTATTTATTATCCTACAATTTGAATAACACACTGCAAGTCAAATGCCCCAGAGATAACTCAGGCATAATGGGATCATGCTCCATTAGATTCAGATTGAAGTTTTATCTCCGCATGAGAAAATTACCTTTCATTCCAGCAGTTCCCTGTGTTATAGTCACAGGCACAGGTAGCTGCACGTCTGAAATCCAGGCCACTGTTCGAACCCAGACCAATCTTGTTCAAATATGCGGCCATTCACATCCTTCTCCCTCAGCATTCCACAGAGGGCCAACCACACCCCACCCCCCCCAAGTATATTAAGTTCTTGGTTCATTCTCTATGTATTTTACTTGTTCATCTGTCTCTAGGTCTGGGTTTCTCTTTCTGTGTTCTGAAAGTCAGGACCATGTCTCTTTAGCTTGATTTTCTAAACTCTGCTCCATCCAACCCTGCCCACAAGGATGCATATTAAATGAATTTCGGTGATAAGAGCTCTTCTAAGAATACGTGACAATCACCTATTTCCATGTCATTATACACTTCTTTCTGTGAAGTTAAGGAAATGAGCCATAGGCTTGAGATAAGGAGTCTAGCATCTAGGATTCTGCTCAGAGCAAATTTTCTTAGAAATAATTTCTTCTGGGTCTGATTCTTTCAGTGCCTTTTTATGACTTCTGCCTGATTTGAGACCTAAAGCCTTCAGTCTAGCTTCTTTGATATTAAGATTCAACCCAAAGAAGATAGTTCTGGTTGTCTCTGATCTTGTCGAAAAGTCTCAAGCACTTTGACATTCTCTGGTTCTAAGATTTTGCCTTTTTAAAATTCTTTTGCATGTGTAGGAATGAGGACGATATCACACTGTTAACACCTCAGTATTAACATAACATTAGAGGAAAGGTGATCGATTATCTTTGCTTTTAAACGTTGTTGTACAATATTCCAATGAAATCGGATTACTATTTTAATTTGAAAAGGCCAAATAAAAAACTTCAAAAATTCTTCGGAGTGTATTTGTAGTCTCCATAGAATGAACAGAAATCTGTCCATATTGTCTCTAATTTTGACATTACAACATGAGAGACAAACTTAATTACAGGGGAAATAATTTTCTCCCAACAATTCAACTTGCCACTCAAAATATTTCTAATCGACAGAAGGCTTGCTCTGAAAAATAACTGGAAATCTTCCCTTTGGGGATTTAGAAATGGAGAGTCTCAAATGGCAAATTTCACCCTGAATAGGACAGTGACAATAAAAGGACAGTTACTGGCAATAAAAATGGTAGTGTCTATTCTAAGACCACAAAGGCCTTCCACCCACTCCTTTCCTCCTGAATTCAAGATGAAATTTCCCACAGTGTCAACTAACTCACCGTCAACTGTCCTACGCTTTTCACCTCCCTACCAAATTATAAGATGCATTCTTCCACTGTTACTTAACATTTTATGCTCCTTGGGACTTACAGTGAGGTAGCCTTCCTTTTTAATTTGGAAAGATTACATAGCCTACCTTCTTATTTAGGAAGCAATTACCTCAAACTTTCTAATTTCTTTTACCAGACCCCCACAATCCCTCTGAAAGTTACCCTCAGCATACTCCAGAAACTTCTACACTCCTTTGCTATGATTTAAGGTCTCCTTTTTGCTGAAGGATATTCTCTTGATGAAGCAACAGCCGTGCTCAGATATTTTACAAAACATCCATTTAACTTCCAATAGATAAAGCAGGTGGAAGAGTCTTGATTCACAAAGGCTTCTGTAGCTCTGTCACTCGTTTTCTTTTGGGGAACCCTTGTGTCTTTCTGCATCTAATACCTCCAGAAGTGAAACATGATGCCTGACTGACTTCCTAGGGCAAGTGAGTGTTTTGAACATTCATTGATTTGAAAGTATGGTGTTAGTGGAACCCCCTAGGAGCATAGAATGGGCATTTTTCATTCTGGATTATCACAACCTAAGTAAACCAACCAGAAAATAAACAAGATTTACACTCTCACATCACAAAAATCATCGACTACCACAACACATACTTGGAACAAGGAACCAGGTGACCAGCACGGGGCGGGGTGGGGGGGGGAAGCACCTTTCTTTCTACTGTCATAGATCTCAAGGTCATTGCTTACTGTATCTTTTAGGTTGATAGTGTGTGATTGGCTCTTCTGTTTTTTCCTGCCTCGTTGCTCTTGGACTGGCTGGGCTTCCTCTCATCACTGGACACACAGACAACCTGGGGTGCTCCTGTTTCAGAGGAGCGGGGCTCACATTTGCACCCCCACATTTGCCACCTCATCCAGGGGACTCGGCTGTCATTTGCTGCTGCCTTCCTGCTCTGGCTTTAATGCTCCCAATTTTAAAAAGCATTATTGATAATAATAATTTGTTTAGAATGTTGCAGGTTCATATATCATACTATTTTATCCCTAGAAAAGTATTTTGAGAGTTTATTATTATCTCCAATCTCAAATAAGCAAACCAAGGCTTGAAAAAGAATTAAACAATTTTCCCAAGGCCACATTGTAAAAAGTACAATTGATTCCTTAACTCTGGTTGTCCAATCCAAGAACCGACGCTCTTTTTGTTATAGCATGGTGCCTCCACGTTCTTAATGTTTTAAATTTATGCCTTCCTTAATTATGAGAGGGAATATAATAAATAATGAGATCACGGTGCTTTACTCTGTCTCTCCTCTTTTAACCTATCCAGAGACATGTACTTTAATCACCTGCAATGAATGATTGTTTATTATGTAATTTTATAGTCTAGATACATACAGGACTAAAACCTACTGAATTGCCCTGGTAATTATAGCATGTGAAAAAAACCTATCATATTTTCTTACCTTGACCTACTGTAATGAAGTGATAATGTTCATTATTAGCAGCCACACATCCAAATGTTCCCTATCTCCATGTAAGAGTGTCTCAGCCAGAATTAATGCCCAGTTAATCAGAGGTGCATTGCCTTAGTAAAGCTCTAATAATGCTGATGCTTAATTCTGCAGCTATTATACAACTGTCACCCTTCCCATGATACATTTGAAAATAATTGCATATTTTTTTAAGTTTTCTGCATAAATTTGTACTCAGTGAAGAATATACCAAACTTGTACTCTCGAAGGCAATACTTTGACCTTGACACGGAAAATGAGATAGATCTTATATAGCTGCTCAGTGTTCTTCCCAGCTAAATCATGGACACCTCCGATAAGGAACCACAGAGCTTCTCCCATCACTGACAGGGCATGGACCAGAGCTTCCAAAACAGATTGGGGTGGGGGTGGGCTGGTATCACAACGAGCATTGGTGGGGTTTTCCCTGATCTAAAGGAGCACAGGGATGTGGTAGTCACAGCTTGTCCTAAGGAAACTAAACCTGTAGATACCTCCTTTCCTGCTCTAAAGCTTGATCTACAAGGAAGTGCCTCTAGAATATTGTGAAAAGAACATTACCACTTATGAACTATTCTACTATCAAGTAATTCTGGATTAAGGCAGTCTCCCCACCTCCCTTTCCTTTGCCTCCCAATTTACCTCAACCAGATCAAGCCAGGGTCAGGGTCATACCCCATTTGTCAGTGCAATATTTATGGTGCAGTCAAAAGAAAATGTACTGGACATAAATATCTAGATTGTAATTCCAGCTCTGTAATGAACTTGTGACTTTGGGCAAAGTCATGTACCTTCTCCATGCCTTATCAGCTCAAGAGAAATCACGCTCATGCTACCCTTTTCTCAAGGAAGTTTATCTAAAATAATACATGTGAGAATAATCTAAAAAGTACACAGCACAGTAGAAGTATAAAAATTATTCTTAAACAAAATCATTATCCTGGTGAATCTGAACAAGTGTTTTGTACTTTTGTATCCCTTATCGCTATAAGAAAACAGGAATATGTCAAGGTCACTAGAGGATGCTCATGTCATCAGGTATAACTAATACCTCTTCCTCAAATGTATAGGATGATGGTTGAGAGCTCAGACTCTGGGGTCACACAGACCTGAGCGTAAATCCCGCCCCTATCTCTTACCTGCTATGGGAGCTTTGTCACGTTATTTCATATTTCTGAGCTTCAATTTCTTCATCTAAAAATGGGACAATATATTTATTTGTAAGTCCCATCTCAACGATTATAAGGATGAAATGAGGTAATGCATGTAAAATATATTTTAGAGAAAACCTGGCACACAGTGAGTGCCTAGTAAATGTTATAAATATTATCTCCTAACATTTCTTCCATATGATGTAAATAGGACCTCCTGACTACGTCATATGGAATATGAAAATAAAGAGTTTCATACTCAAAGTTAAGTTTGAACGATACTGACTTAAATGAGTTCCAACATGCAGACTTCTCAGAACAATTAATTACGTTCACATTCAGGGCAACTCTTCAAAAACGAGAAATGGTGTCTAGCATTTGCCCAAAGTGTCAGAAGTTTAGAACCCTTTATTTTTACAGTAGCATTGCAGGAGAGGGTTTCTATAGATCTGTGATTGTTCTCACAGCTCAGACATCCATAAAATTGTGGTGAAATCCCAGGATGTTATTTGCTTCAAACTAATCAGAGGTGGGGGGAGAGAAGGAAGTGAATGAAGGTATGCATGCAACAAGGGAAGCTATTTGGTGATCGTTGTTGAAACTGGGTAATGGATACATAGGCGTTTATTATACTGCTCTCTCTCTTGTGTATATGTTTGAAAAAGCTCCATAAAAATGTTTTGAAAAGATATTAAGCACAGCAGAAAAAAATGTGCACATGCACGTGCACACACACACACACACACACACACACACACACACACGAAGTCTATAAGGAATGCCTAACCTCTTGAGGTTCATAGACCCACTCAAGCAAAGGTGAATTATCTGCTTCACTCACTAACTTGGAGCTGAAGCTCTCCACACACCTGAAGGAACCTGGAGAGGTCACTTGCAGTGAAAATAGTCAAGGAGATTCCAGCTGGCTTAAATTGTTTTTCTCATATGCCTACCACGTATGCTGCTACAGTCAAAATCAACCAAAGGTTTGGCAGCAGGAAAAACAATCACCTGGATAGCAGGGGATTTAAAACATCAAACATTCAGTTGACCTTTTGCAACAAGTAATAGGCTTGACTTGAAGACTCACGCACATCTTTCATTTAAAGCTGTCTTTTGGGGAAGGTCAAGGTGTCTAGCTGCCAGGGAATCCCAAGGGCCTTGTACTTGGTCTAGAACCTATTTCATTTGCCACCGTGCCCCATTTATTACAGTAAGGGAATGATCTCTACTGATAACAATGAAGCCACCAGGCAACTATTACTTTTTGGCTTTTTAGACAAGTTCTTCCTAACTGCTCTCTTGTTCTAAATGTCATTATTTTAGACATACCTCGCTATTTTTAATTATTCCCAATTAAAGGTACTTGCACATTTGCATCACATATTTAATGATTTAAACTCACTTTGGGGTATTAACAAAATTCTATTATTGTTCACTTAACTTTTAGAAAGTTCACAGATAGCCAATCCACCTGTCACCAAGATCTGTGTTCACGTATTAGTCATTTCCCAGTGAGACCATTGCATAGTCTCCTGGAAGATGATTTTATTCACCTCTGATGTGTTTACAATCCACTCAACATGTATAAGATGCTTAAGTTTGTTTCCACCCTCTAAGTTTCCTGTTTCCACTCTCCCTCTGGTCAAGCATAATGACCTTCTTCACCTAAGAGTTACCTTTGAAATTAAGGTAACTCTTCTTAGTTTCTATTGTACAGTCCAAATTAAGGGAGGAAAAAAGAAGAGGGGAAAAAAGCTGTTCTCTTGAGTGACAGGAATAATGGGTCTCTATTATCCTCTTTACAAAAAATTGATTCAGGTTGCCCTGCTTTGACTTCTTATTCTCCAAAGACTTCTAATAGGGGCATTCCCAAGATCCTTAAGCAAGAAGAAAAAGGAGAGGAAGTAATTCAATTCCAAGAACTGGGCAGTTACGGCCTACATGGGACCCACATCCGGGAACCTATGGCTTGGACAGGACAATGGAATGAGTGGGCACATTCTGAGCTTAGAAATCCCACACTGTCCTCATTGACGTTGGAATTGGCTAAAACCCCAGAAAGGTGCTCAGAAACTGTGGTAAAGGCATCAGGATCAAACACTGCCTCCCTAATCAGGTGACCCTTCCTGTCAGGAGAAGACTCCTTTGCATTGCTTTGTCAGTTATAGAAAAATATATTTTCACCAATCCCCACTCACCTCGGCCCAGCACTTCATCTGTAAAAGAACAAGTCACATTACAGAGAAAGACGCAACCTGACCTCCTTTAATCAGCACTATGTCTACACCAGCTTTCACAAGCCCCAGTTCAGTAGGAAGTGAGTCCTTTACTCACTAGACTGAGGCGTACTTTGGAGGATGTTCAAAGTGCAGACTTCTAACACTCTGTAGTTGGTAACTCTGCCGTTATACTTAAATGGGATATTTCAGCGAACATATTTGACTCCAATATTCCTAGGATGCATCGTTATTTTGATATTCCTTGGTAATGACTTTTCTCCTGACAGAGTATATAGGGTGGGGGTGGGAGGTCAGAGAACTAGCATTTGTGTGTTACCTTTGCTCTATGTGTCAGATACTACATGATCGTTTCAGAGGCACCCTTCACAACCAGTCAGCTTGTTATTGCCCCTGTAGAAAAGAAAAAAATGAGTTTCGGGGAGAAACAAACTGGCTGTAAATGGAGAGATTCCCAAATTAAATTCAGAGCCTATTCATACCACACACACAAACACCAGAAAGACCGGGGATGGGATGGGCATTGCCACTGAGTATAGTGTCTCTGTGAACTCCATTCTCCCTTTTTCTAGATGCAATTAGTCCTGTAGATTTGAACTTTCCAGACGCAGCTCATCCTGGTCCCTTCCCGGACATTCTAATGACCTCTATTCTAGTTCATACGTCCTTTCTTATTTATCACACCTGCATCGTCTCCCAATTCATGTCCTGGTTTTTACTCGTACGCATTACCTAGAATGAAATGCTCCCTCCTAAGACTCACCTAGGATCTGCTCCCTAATCCTCTGCACAGTCTGGCTTTCTTTTATGCACGCTTTGATCCACTCAATATAAACTGTTCTATATTCTCTAGTCATGCCTCTGAAGAGCCAGTCCCGTCCCTCCACCTCCTCCTAAGCCCGAAAACCTAATCTATCCTTTAAGGTTTTGTTCAAACTGTACTTACAGCTTGAAGCCAAACTATGTACCCATTCCCTGACTCTGCCTTTCTTGCTAGAAAATAAGCTCTTGGAGGGTAAAATACATCTTATTCAACATCACTGCCCCGTCACATCCTGGGTTAAGGTATACGACTAACTAGAAGCAGACCCCATTCTGATAACTCACTTTCTGATAACTCACTTTCCTGCAAGCACGACGTGTGTGTGCGTGCGCGTGCATGTGGGGGGATTGTTGCTGCTCTCTCATGCTATTCAGAACAGCGAATGCAACTGTATCCTCAAAAATGTCTCCTTCAAATACATGGGAGTGACCTCATCCTGCTTCTGGGTTATCTATGAGAGATTAGCTTGTGGATTTGTGAAGGCTGAGGATTTCATTTGGAGGATCTGGCCAACAGAAGTGTGGAATGATAGAAAAAATCAACTAAAGAATATTTTCTCCCAGAAAAAAATTATGGTGTTGGTTCATAACCAAGGTCTCATTAGTTCTCTAGCAGCCAATCTGCCTATAGTACAGACTCCTTAGTTTAACTAACATTCTCTTCGTGCCAGACTCCTTCACATTTGGCATAATAATTTCAAAAATATAACATATTATGTATCAGGATCTCCGTTCCAATAAATATATATTCCAACCAACTACTCTGGACACAGGTTGAGTTTCTGGGGAACTAAACTGAGTGCTCACTTTCAGAGTGAAAAACAGAGACATTACTGAGAAAGTTTCTGAATTGATTTGGGACAGAAGGAATGAGGAGGTGGGGTTTTAGGTGGGAGAAAAATATTCTCTAGCTCATCTCAGTAACTCAAGCCAGAACTTTTTAAAGCAGGAAGGGCAGTTCCTTTTCCTTTGCTACCCACAACACACATCCAGCTAACGCACCAACTCTTGTCTATTTTTATTTCAAAATACATCTAAAATCCATCCCTTTTGCTGTTGCCCAGGCACCACTAGTCAGACCCTCATCAGTACTCACTTAATAATTTTTCTCCTACTCCTTAAAACCATCCTTCAATGCTTCTCAAACTGTGGAATGTGTAGGAACTACCTGGATGTTTATTTAAATAAAGATTTTTTAAAAACCCACTAGATTTAAATATTACACGGATTTAAATATATACCACTCCACAGAGTCTGATATAGGAGGTGTAAAGTGGAACCCAAGGATTTCCATTTTAAATAACTATCCCAGGCAACTCTGATGCAGGTGTTTCCAATTCTCGCATGTTTTGGAGAGAATGAGGGTTACCCTGACCTCAAATACATGGTCCAAAATGGAAATCTGAAAACAGTCTACATGTATTAATAATACTGATATTGTTTCCCACAGTCAAGTAGAAAGGAAAGAAACAATTGGCCCTGGTGTCATGATGTTCAAAGGCTTTCATGAATTGGTAACCCCTTCCCAGGCTCCGTCCCAAGTTCGCCGAGCCCACGTAACACAGTGTGCCATGACATATGGTGAGCTCTTCCTCACAAAGCCCTCTCTGGTTTTGAAGACTCACCTAGCAATTTCTTCTGACCTTCTATCACAGATTCCTTCATCTTGGAATGTCCCGGGTCCCATCCCCTTCCTATACAAATCTGGTTTTGGGGATCCCTCGTAAGCTCCTTACAGCACCCTGTGCAACTTCTATCACAGCACTTCTTTCAATGCATTAAAATCACCTATATAGTCATCTGCTTTCCCATCATACCAGGGCCTCTTTTCATATAAGGACCATGTGTTACTTTTTGCCTAGACTCCTACATAGGAACCACTTCTTAAATAATGTTTACTTGAATTTACTCTCACTTGCTATAACCTCAACACACGCCCATATAACTGGTCCACTTATAACATAAACAGAATAGTAATCAGTTTTCCCCAGTCCACCTGTAAATCAGGCAAAGGAGTAGAATTATTATAAGAGATCTAGAGCAGGATTTTAAAGCAAGCAAGAGGGAAGGAGAAACTCTAACTACAGAATAAATCTCTGTCAAGCCCATATAGTAGTAAGAAGCATAGGCTTTGGAGGCAGCCTAAGAGAGATGAAATCCCAGCTCTTCTACTGACAGGCTGTGTGATTTTGAGCAGGGTGCATAAATTCTCTGTGCCTCAATTTCCTCTTTGGGGACAAATATCCCCTAAAGTTGTTAAGAGATGTAAAACAGTAAAGAGGAGTGTGGCAAACTTTCTCTGCAATGTCCCAGAAAGTACATATTTTAGGCTCTGCAAACCAGTCTCTCTCTCAGCTACTCAAAAGGGGAAGCAGCCATAGACAATATGTAAACAAATGAGTGTGGTTGTGTTCCAATAAAACTTTATTTATAAAAACAGGCAGTGGGCCTGGCTTGATCTGAGGACGGTAGTTTGCTGACTTCTGCACTAGCACAATGCTTGCACAGGTTGAACCTAATATTATTGTAGCTGTCATTATTTTCCTTGGAGAAATTTACTTCCTGGCAAATGATGTTTTGACCTTTTATACAACATTTAATTGTATGGCTCCCGCTATAATGAGAACACATCTCACCTATTTTGTATTAATTGGAATCAATACAAAAAATGGGCTGGAGTCTGATACTCACAGCCTCAGAGGATTTCCCAACACTCCTCACTTATATATTGAGCATCAGAAATAAAATCAATATTTTCTGGGATAACATAGCTCCCCATGTCATTCCAAACATTCCGAAACATAAAACAAAATTTGAAAAATCCTGAAAGACACTGTAACGGGAAACATGCACTGATAGCAACTGCCTGGCTGATGTGAATGATTTTGTTCATTGGAATATCACTGAGGTTGAGTGATAAACTATGTTAATTAATAATTGTGCTAAATTAAATCAAGATGACACTGAATGAAACCAAACCAGCAAAGTGATAAATATGGAATAAATCACTCCCTTTCTTCCCTCCAGTATCACATTTATAATTACAGTACCAAACACACACACACACACACACACACACACACACACATACAGGGGATGCCAAAAAAAAGTATATACATTTTAAGAAAGGAAAACGGTTTTAAAATTGTAATAATATATACTGATAACAAAAGATGAACACAAGTCACGTTTGACTTCTGCGATTGCAAGAGGTGCTCAAAGTGGTTCCCATCGGTGTCCAGACACTTCTGATTACAGCGAACTACTGCTTGAGCAACGTTGACCAAAGTGTCCACTTGTATACATTTTTTTGGCACCCCTGGTATATAGTACCTTCACAATAATTCAGGTATTTCTAATTAGTGAGTCGTGGCATTGATGTTACACCCTAGGAAAATTAGGGTGACCAAGGAGTGAAGCAACAACTAGATGTTCTAGTTTTGGTGCTTGTGCTGCTACATTTTGAGTACAATGATTTAACCAATTCTGGCATTTTCTCCAGGAGCGGAATATACATAAATCATTTTTAAATGAATTTTAAAGAGCCATGCCTGCCTCCTTTTTATATCAAATTTTGCAAGCAAATATTTTTTATAAAGTTTCCCCAGAAGAAGTGGTGGCTCTCCTCTGCCCACATAAGTCTCAGCTTATTACATCCTCCAAGTGGTTGTGTCCGTCTGCAGGGCCAGGGCCAGAAGTGGCTGCTTCAACCCAGCACGAGACAGGACATTCCCATGCTCCTCCACTCTCTCAGTGAACCTCCACTCTCTTTCTCATTTCTGCCCTACTCACTCCACCCATTACACTCCAGGGGCTTTGACTCTTGCCATGAACAACTTTGACCTGGTGGCTTCTTAAAGCAGTGCCCACGTGGTCTTGTGGCCCGCAGGCTGACCTGACTGCTAATTTCAGGGCTGTCATGTTCCCTGTCCACACCTTCCATTGCAGGTTCCTCATTGGTGTCTGTTCAGCTGCCTCAGGTAACAGGAAATGGTTCAAAAGACAACGTGGGTAGGGGTTTCTCTCACCTTGGGGCATCTTTTCTTTGGAGAGATATCATTTTGGGAGAGTGCCTGGTTACATCCTCACCCATCCCTTCTCTATGCCTCACATTCGGGCTCAGCTGTAGAATTAGATTATCTTTTGGCTAGATGCCCTGCCAATTCCCCACTGGCAGTAAGTTACTGCAAAACACAAGCTTGGAAGTGTGTAGAATTTTCGGGCTTGGTCCTATATTTAGAGAAGGGTGCCAGTTTCTCTACTCTCTTGGAGTGCTGAGAGTGACTTGCTACCTTAATGCTGTTATTCTTCACTTGCAATGCTTTGAAGCTTTTTATAAGTCTGAGCTCATACATGGCTTTGCTTCTGCATAGATGGAATGTCAAAATTTGTAGATTCAGATTTCATTCTAGGCAGTTTGGATAAATCCCACATGTTTGCTGCTAAATTTGCCTCACTTTTCAAATGGATCAGATGCTTTTCTTTTCCTCTAACAAAATTAGGTTTTGTTCATTTGGGTGTGTGTATATATGGGGAGGGTGGGTGTTACAAGTGGACGCCTTTTTCAAAATAGAAAAAAAATGTAACTTTTGGTATCAAGAAAAAAATACTCTCCTGAACAAGTTAGCTCTGAGTAGTCAATCCCCATTAGCATTGCTGTTTGTGAAAAATACACTGATTCACGCAATGGCCTCTTGTTCCTCTCTGCTGGTTTCTTGGGGAGGAGAATGGGCCCTTGCTCCCAGCATTCCAATTCTGTCATCTCAGAATTGTCCCTCTGAGACACCTGGCATCACACTATACCTTTGCTCTGAGGGTGGAACATAACTTAGGGTTCCTCTCACAGAAGACTCATATTTTAAAGTACTTTTCTCAATTCCTTTAAACCTGCTTTCCTTAACCATACCAGAGACGAGACACTATAGCAATTGTACGTAGGGGCCATCCCAGTTTGTTCATAGGCTACATATTTTACCCATATATACCCAGGGGTACTTTCAAGATCTCAGCTCCCTGCTCTGATAGCAGCTGCTCATTGGCTGGGGGTGCTATTACTCCCAGATTATATTAATCTGATTGTTACCACATCCAATTAGGAAAAGAATCATAACCACATTAATCTTAACATAACCACTGACTTAACCAACTTTAATGGGCATTCAAATCACCTTGTTAAGTTGCAGATTCTGATTCAGTAGGTCAGAATCGAGGCCCCAAGTTCTATGTAGCTAACCAGCTCCCAAGAAATACCCACGCTCCAGGTCTAGCGACTACTCTCTGGGCAACAAGGATTTACCCCACACTGTGTAGTACACATCCTCATACATAGACATCAGCAGGTTAACAATCCTAGAGAAGCCTTCAAAATGGAATCGTCTCTGCTTGAAACACACTCTCCAGCTAGAAACCAGAGGGCCAGGTAACTATTGGAGAATTTCTATAACTAGCTTGAACCCCAAAGAGAATTTCTGATTTTGCCTCTATCCCCACAAAGATCCCAGGTGGAAAAGTACAGTGTTCTCACCTCAGTGAAGCATCTACAAAAGGCTGACCATCTTGATGCTTCCATTAGAACTAAATAAACAAAATTCTCCGGCTTCCTTCTCCTCCCACAGTGACTCCCAAGGAACACAGCAAACACCTGCTCTCTTGGTCTCATGAACTACCAGCTGCCCCAACCATGGCTCAAACAGGGAAGCCTCTTCCCAAGGTGGCAGTTCCTGATACCCATAGCTCCCCTGTAGCAGAGACACCAGTGGCTATTCGCACAGAATCTTGGTGTCATGTGTCTCACGTTCTCAAATAGCTCGCACATCTCCCAGATCTATAGTGACCAGACATCTTGAAGAACACTCTCCTATCACTTTCAGACAAGAGTTCACAGTCCCACTTGGAATAATTACATGGTTCTTCTAATAATGAGGCTAATGGTAGCTTCCATTTATGGCACACTTTCAATAAGCCAGAACTGTCCTAAGAACCTTACCAACTTTGTTCAGATTACTCACAACAGATCCGAATGAGGTAAAGCTGTTCCTATTTCACAGCTAGGACAACCGAGGACTCTAAGTAATCAAGTAATTTGTCCATGTTGGCATAGCTGGTAAATGACAGAGCCTGAGTTTGAGACCAGGTCTGGTTAACTCAGCAGATGGACTCTGTGCTGTCTCTCTGAGGCCCTTGTCTCTATTTGGAAGAAAAAAATGTGTCATTCACAGTGCCATAAATCACATGGCTGGCCCAATTTTGTTGTATCCTGGGGAAGAAAATGGATTCATGACCTTTTCCTTTGCTCAAACCAAGCTTTCAAATATCCAGAGATTACACAGGGTCACTGCCTTTGGCAATGAATGAATCCAGCTCTAGAAGCCCCATAGTTCTCTCCTCACCTGAGGTACAGAGGCACATACGCAAATCAGTTCCCAAGATCTGTCCTGACATTTTGCAGTTTCTCAAAGTATCTCATCAGAGTAAACCCGATTGGTGCCTGTAGATCCCCATCTAAAATTTACTACTATGAAAACAATTTACAATGTAGATAGGGGTCAAGGCTTTGCCAACATCCCCAAATTCTTAAAGACCTGGAAGCACATCCTCCCTTTATTTTGTATCTCCCAAGAACCGTGTATACTGTAGGCAATGAATAAAAGCTTCCTGAATTCAGAGCTGAATTAGTGAATACATTTATTTGCCTTGGCCAATATTAAAACCAAAACATAACCAATAATAACATACATAGATACATATAACATACACAATTTGGAATGATTTTTGCTCTCAAATATGTTTCATGTAATGCATATAATGTAGGTCTATTCTAGAGCCTGTGATACATGTGGGGGTAATATACTGGGCTGCCAAAAAAATGTACACATTTTAAGGGATGTTATCTATGCATTACTTTTCGAAGTTGAATTGAATTACGGTAGCAATATGTAGTATGACATTTGCTCAAAAGATAGCATTAATCAAATAAATGCTAGCATCATTCATTGTATTACAATTTTAATGCAGTTTTTTCCTTTCTTCAACTGTGTATACTTTTTTTTTGGCACCCTCTGTATATAATGATTGAGTCTTGAGACAATTGCATTTCCAAGAATGAAATAATTGGGTTTTACTGTGTAATATATTCCTATTGCCTCACTCTACTTGGAAAAATCAAAATATATTTGGATTTTATTATGATTCTCGAAATCCAATCTTTCAAATTAATAGGGCATTTCTATTCTTAATCCCCATTTAGCAAATTTATGTATTCATTCGTTTATGAATACGACAGGTCATATTTAAATGGAGGTCCATAGAAGCAAGCGAATTTAAAATAAAGAATAAATCATGGATCTAGGATTTTACATTCTCGTTTAATACTCTATCCCATGCTTCCGTAGCTCTACTCAATCATACCCTGATAGCTACATTTTTATTTCAACCATTTAATTTCCGAGTGCCCTTCCCACGTCAGGCACTGGGAGCTTTATGAGAACCTAAAAGAGATGAGGCAGAATGTCTGCTCAAGGTTTTGAAGTTTATCTCACACACAACCCTACCAGCACACAAAATGTAATATACTTGTTTTTTAAGGTAAAATTAACTTAAACTGAATTTGCAATCCACCTTTTTTTTTAAGGTAAAATTAACTTATACTGAATTTGCAGAGGTGTTTGAGGACTTCACAGAGCTTTCTCAAATCGTTGGAAGCCCTGGAGAATGGGCGATTATTCCACACAGCCTGGTGTGTGCAAGCTACAAGGACCATTGTTTTCTTCCTCCGCCCACCCCAAGGACCAGCGCTCTCCTTCCCTATCAGTACTGGTTATCAATTTGGGTGCCTCTCAGTTCCTAGATTACAAAAAAATTGAGGAACCAAAGCATGGAGGATCACTTTTTAAATCATATTTTTTCAAATTGGAAACAGAAGTTAATTTTTGGATCTTCCCCCACAGCTCCTAGCATTTAAACTCTACCCCAGCACACACAACATCCCTACTTACGCTAATCCTAGTTTATACGTGCTTTTTAAAGTTATGTTAAAGAACACATTCTAGTTAAACAGTTAATAAATGACAGGGCATGGCTACCTCAGGGACTTCTGTGCAATGTCAGTGTTAAATTCTACCTTCTAGATGAAGCGACACTAATCTGAATGCTCCTTCCAAATTTTTCTTCCCTCCGTCATTCACTTCCATAATCATTCCCTCAACAACAAAACAAACAAACAAACAAAAACTGCTTCACTTCAGTTTCTTCAGGTCTTCTGAAATAGCAATGTCTGCTTTAACAATCTGTTCCTACCTGTAAAATTCCCAAACTCTATAATCCCTGTATCACGCGGGACAATTTTAGATTATTTTTAACCACCTATTTTAAATAGCTTCACCTGTCTTATGGATGCTTTGTGTCCAACATATTCCAAATATTGTCTGCCCCCCATCCGACTCTCCCTCCTGCATTTTCCCCTCTATAGACACCAGGATCTTATTTCCTAAGCAGATGTCCCGACGACATCGTTGACTCCTCCATTACACATGCCATCAATTGCCAAGATTTCCTATTTCTTATAATATTTTAAACCTATATTTTCCTCTCCATTCTATTAGATTTCTTAATTCAGGCCCTCATAAATTGTGATTTCTTGATAAAGCCAACTAACTGGCCTCCCAACCTCTCATCTTGAAACTCACTGCCACCCAGGACAAGCCACCCTTCACACTGCCATCAGGCTGGTCTTTCTAAAAATTATAAACCTCATCACTTCCTTATCCAGACTAAAATCCTGCAGGATTTCCCCTTTATGGTCAAGGTAAAATTAATACAACAGCATAAACAACAAGCTCATGATGTTTGATCTGGCCTGACCACCATTTCCAGCCCCATTTCTGACCACCAGCACCCTTAATAATTACAGCAACTGCTGTATTTATTATTACAGCAATTGCTGTGTAATATGTAGGGAGTGCTTCCTCAGCCATAGTGCTAAGTGATTTTATATGGATATTTTTTCATGTGAGCCTCACAATGGTTCTGTGAATGAATTGTTCTTACTGTCCCCGTTTTACAGGCTTTCCAAAGGACTCCAAGCTGGGGTGCTGACATAAGCAGTCTGAGTCTGTCTCTAAACCTATGACTCCGCCCACCACATGACTCAGCACTCTTTCACAGCTCTGTACTTTACATTCTGCCTGAAAGTCCCTGCCTTTCCATTCTAATGACAATTCTGCTTCTTTTCTCCAAACTTTGGTAAGCAGCCCCCAACCCCAAGCAGAACTGTGCTCCTTTTGTTTTAATTATAAAATGTGTTTTATATACACATCTGTATAGCTGCTATCTTAAACCACTGACACACATCAATTCATTCCTCACCCCCACCCCAACTCTGGAGAAAATGAAAAGACAAAGGCACTGAAGGTGCCATGTGCTGAGGACTGAAACTTGTAGGAGGGTCCCATTCTCTATAAATCCTTGAATGGAAGAAGTGAAGACATTATCAGTGGTGCTAGAGGACCCTCTCTCTTCCCTTTCTCATTTCTCTCATCAGGTGTTTTAAGAAAGGTAGGACCAGCATGGGTGAGTAGGGTTTAGGTTTATACCGTGTTTCCCTGAAAATAAGACCTACCCCGAAAATAAGCCCCAGTTAACATCGTCAGCCAGACGGACGCATTTAGTACTTTATGACGATGTTCCAGAAGAAGATGGCATGACTGTATTTGAATAAATGTAGATTGTTGTACATGAAAAAGTAAGACATCCCCTGAAAATACATTCCAATGCGTCTTTTGGAGCAAAAATTAATATGAAACCCAGTCTTATTTTCGAGGAAACACAATAGCAGAAGGGTGAGGTGACCGGAGCCAGAGAACAGGGAGGACAACTGTCTAGGCCTTGACTTAAAAGAACTGCAAAATAGATGGCCCTACTCATTGGATTAGGAAAGAAGATTAAAAAGACATTGATTGAAGGCCAATTTGGACCTATATTTACATACCTGGCCCTTTCATTAGCTCTTAAAGGACAGGGCTCTGCCTATGAAATCATTCCATCTCATTCTCATCTGTAGTTCACCTGTCAACCTCACAAGGTATTGTTTAAAACAAAGAATGAACAAAACAAAGAACAAAGGTAACAAATGAACAATAGAAACAACACGCATATAGCTACTTTCTCTAAATTTGTTTCTTGAATAATTATACCTGCTAATGGCCTGTTACATCCACTATGTGAGAATGTAGAACTTAATGAGAAAAACCCATGTGGGTAAAATTATCATCAGTGGGAATCATTGTAGTCCTCAAATTCTGAGATAATAGAGATTTATCCATTTAGCGATTTAAGGCAAAATTGATTTCTCTAGAGGACTACTTTGTGGAATCACTACCATTACAGTGGGAGCTTCTGTCAGCATGAGAAGAGAGTGGTTGTGAGAATGAAAAGTACGAGGTCGGACAATTAAGTTCGCAAACTCATCCTGGAAAAAGTGCTACATACCTCATTGCTGAATATCACTACGGTCACCTTCAAAGTACTCCCTTTGGGAAGCTATGCACCGACGCCAGTGCCTAGTCCACCCTTCAAAGCAATTTTGGAACTCTTTTTCTGGAATGGCCATCAGAGCTGTCACCATATTACCTTTGATGTCCTGAATGTCATCAAAATGTCCTCCTTTCCATATTTCCTTTATCTTCGGGAAAAGAAAGAAGTCATTGGGGGCCAGATCAGGTGAGTAGGGAGGGTGTGCCAATACAGTTATTTGTTTCCTGGCTGAAAACTCCCTCACAGACAGTGCCGTGTGAGCTGGTGCATTGTTGTGATGCAAGAGCCATGAATTGTTGGCAAAAAGTTCAGGTTGTCTAACTTTTTCAAGCAGCCTTTCAGCACTTCCAAACAGTAAACTTGGTTAACTTTTTGACCAGTTGGTACAAATTCATAATAAATAATCGCTCTGATATCAAAATAGGCTAGCAACATTTCTGCAATAAGTTTGCGAACTTAACTATCAGACCTCGTATGTACCATGTTTCCCCAAAAATAAGACCTAGCCAGATAATCAGCTCTAATGTGTCTTTTGGAGCAAAAATTAATATAAGACCTGGTCTTATTGTACTATAATATAGAACTGAGTCTTATATAGTATAATATAATATAAGACCAGGTCTTATATTAATTTTTGCTCCAAAAGACACATTAGAGCTGATTATCTGGATAGGTCTTATTTTCGGGGAAACATGGTGCTAATGAAGTGTCATGGTCCAGCACACTGTCCCAATGATCACCCACCTCAGTGAACCCCAGAAACTGCCTCCCAGCCCTACATGAAGAAATAACAATGATGACATAATGAAATTAAATAATACCCTAATAAGTAAAATTTCTAAATATTTTTCTTAATATCTCAGACTTAATATTGGCAGACATGACAATAGGTTTTGAAATATAAAATAATATATAAATAAATAGTAAAATATAAAATAAAATAATAAAAGAGAATTCCATGGATGCTCTTCCTAGGAATATTCCTTAAAGGAGTATCCTATAATCCAGATTCCTTTTGACCATTGGAATTTCCCAGTAAATCCTGGCTTAAAGAAAAAGAGGAAAAGTATATAAAATATAAAAATATAATATAAAGAGAAAGTGTGGTCACAATCAAACAGTAACAGCAGTGAAGAGGCAAATAAATGAATAATTGTGTCCATGAGTGATGCTGTGTCCATCTTCATACCTCTGGATGGATTTCCAGCACAGCAGAAGACTCCCTGACTGTGGTTACCGTGTGCAGCCTAGATACAGAAGAAAAATGAAATTTAATAGTATCTTATTTACATATGAACAGGGTGCCAAAAAAGTGTATACACCTTTTCAGAAAGGAAAAAGTATTAAAATTGTAATACTCAGTATATACCGGTAACAAAAGATGAACACAAGTCACGTTTGACTTCTGCAATTACAAGAGGTGCTCAAAGTGGTTACCATCAGCGTCCAGACATTTCTGATTACAGCAAACTACTGCTTGAGCATAAATAGCATCTCTGAAAATGTGTATACATTTTTTTGGTACCCCCGGTATATATACACACACATATACGCATATGTCATGTCACACTTGACTATTATGAAGATTATATGCACAAGATAAATTAAAAAGAGATGAAAAATAATAATTCAATTTAGAATTTTCATAGTCAAACAGTCCCTTATGTAGAGCTTCTCAAAAACAAGCCACTTGTTCATGGAACATTTCTTGTACCCTAGTGAGTTTGTTGTTCTCTAGCAAAAAAATCACTGCATACAAGTACTTATCTACCACTCATTCAGTTGGGTCCTGTGACCCATCTACTAAAAGAGCATTCTTTGCAAAGACTTCATTCAAACTAAGGTAGTCGGGGAAGTTTGATTACAATAGCAATGCTGAACTGCGGGCTTTGTTCTTCTTTGTTCTTATCTTTACTAAAATCCTTGGAACGCAAAATGTTTCAGGTCTTCACCATATACCTCCAATGTCTTCTGAACTTTATATTCCATCTAAGATTGGCCTAGCATCTGAAGTGTGGTTCCCCTGTCACTGACAATAGGTGAGCATTGGTCTCCATGTAGGTGGGTGAAAGCCTGTGACTCCATGAGCTGCCCTGCTTATGTTTCCCTTTCCCAGGCTCTGGTTCTCTGCCTTTCAACAATGGGTGTATATGAGAAGCACCTAGAAGAGTTAAACAATCATACAACTGAAGCTCAGGCCCAATCAAGACCAAATAAAATCTAATCTCTGCAGGTGGAGTCTAGGCAGCAGCGTTTTTTCAAAATCCCCAGGTGTTTTTTACACGCAGCCAAAATGGGGAAGCACTATTTACAAAATACAGGAAATTGTATTTGGATACCCAGGAGTGGTGAATAATAACATTTCAAAAAGGGCTCTTAGCCATAGTTTTTCCTTTAGTTTATTGGCTTCTACCAAAATCTCAAGGGCTCAATTCGGGGGGGGGGGGGGGGGGGAATCCGTTAACTTTTAATGAACTGTTACGGTTACTCAAAATTTATTTCCACAATCTCATATTCAACACATTAGCTCTTTTATTTGAAATCAAACTATTCCCCAAGAGGGTCTTCCATTAAAAGCAAATACATTTCAGAGCTCAGAAAAGAAAAGAACATAGATATCAATTAATTCAGTTTAATTCGATTTAATTGTTCTGGTAGTACATTAACCATTCAGGATTGGCTTCATATCACTTCACTTCACTCTACGGGCCCCCAACGTTACCAACTTTCTTAGTTTCTTAATAACAACAAAGATAAACAAGATTTTTTTTTTCTTCTTTGGAAAGTTAAAAAAAAGAAACTTCTGGTGGCCACTTCTGCTCTTGCCTGAAGCAGATCCTTCTAAAACCTGCAACTCATCACACCTCTTCAACATTCCTTCCCAGAAGATGCTCAACCTCTAGAATCCAAGGTCTCCTCCTTGCTTCAGCACTACTGCCTGCTCTTTCTACCAAAACGTGAAGCACTGAAGTAAGGAAACAGCCCTTGTCTTCCTCTGGCAAAGCAATTGCCATGTTTCGTATAAATGGCTAATGGGAGCAAGTGAACTGAACGACCTGGTTGATTTCTCCACAGGTTTGTAGCCCTAAGTCACCTTCTTCCACATAAATTTCCCTCTTGTCATTGTTGAGTGTTGAATATTTATGTGCCGCTCACACTTGTGAGCGAATGTGCAGAACACCGAGTCAGTCTAAGGCAAAATTATGAGGCAGGTGAAATTTGCCTTCAGCCATTTCTGTCAAATTCCCGTGTCCTTCAGAAGCAGAAGTGCCCCATTATTTTCTCTCATAACTGCTCTATTAAAAGTGTTCTTTCTACCTGTAGCCATAACAGGGTATTAACAGTCGATAAGGGCAAAGTGTTATTACTTCCGAAATAGATACATTTTTAGCATTTGAATTTTTTCAATTCAACAGAGACAGCATTAACCACCAACAATGTGAAAAATAAGCACTAACAGTTGTTACCTAGCCCTTTTCACACATGCCTTTTGTGTAATTCTTACAATTTAGGAAAATGAGTATTGCCATCAGCTCATCCCAATCCTGGCCTCTAAGTAGTTAATTTGCCCCAAAGTAGAGAGTTATTGTATTAGGTTAGTGTAAAAGTAATTGCATTTTTTGCAATTATTTTTAACCTTTCAAACAGCAATTACTTTTGCTAATAAATAGCAAGATTGACCTGAAACACTGGTCTTCTACCTCCAAATTGTATTTCTTCCCCTGCACCACAGCAATATTGACAATACGACCTTTATCTTGTGCCTTTTTTATTATCTTTTTTATTTGATCCTGTACCTTCATGGTGAGGAAACTAAAGGTCAAAAGAGTGGTCACTTACTCAAGCACAGTGAAAGAATAAGATGAAAGCTACCTCTTCTTACAGCTAATTCTACCTTTTTTTCCCTCTGTTTCCTACTTACTTGAGGAAAATAGTTTTGAAAAATAACCAAACTTCAAATGAGTAAGAATAAAGGGGGCTCAGAGAACCTACGGCCTTCTCAATATGCCTCACCTGAGACCACAAATTCAGGCGCCTGTTCCACACTCTACAGCTAAGACTGGCCCTGAGTGGGCACAGAAGACCACCAATAGTGCTCAACTCTTTACTCACCCTGAGCTTTTAGGAAAAATGGTTCTGGATCTCCAAAATCATTTGTTCATTGTATAGTAGAGGCAGTGTAGATGAACGAGAATGACTTTTGAAACCCAAAAGAACCTGAATTTAAATTTGTGCTCTGCTGCTTCCTAGCTGTGTAAACACAGGCAGCTCACTTAACCTTAACCTTACTTGAACCTCAGTTTCCTTATCTGACAAAGAGAAAGAATAACATGGGCGCTTTTGTGAAAATAAAGAACCTGGCAGAGAGTACAACTGGCATCTCCTTTCTCCCCTTCCTTTGCCTGCCCAAATCTTATATATTCTTAGCTAATGGTAGTAATGTCCCGAACAAGAGACTCTTCCTGTTGTGAGAACTTAATTTTGAATCAATGCCATGTGGGCCAGCACTCTTTGGGTAAAATTGGTTTGGTCCCAGATAAAGAAGAGTGATAGGAAATAGTTGTTCAAATGGACACGGTTTCCTATCTTAGTTGCTCTACAATCAAAAACAGAATTACTTTTCTCTACCCATGTCATCAATCCCTACCTACCTGACTACTTGATTTCCAGAATTCTGATGAACAGACAATAATGCCTTCCTTACACTACTCCTAAGTGATGAGCTCTAACCCTAAGAAGATAGCATATTGAAGCCCATGGCATTTGGAAACAAAGAGACTATCACTCATTTCTGGCTTTTGAAATTTTACCTGAAAGCTTCCAAAGATTTCTTCTTGGTTGCTTTCAAACCACCAGTTTGGCAACAAGCAAATTTGTAATCGATGACCTGGTAAATGATGGGGTTGTACATCGCTGCTGATTTTGCAAGTAGGGTTGGCACTACAGAGAGTTGTATGGGGATGGAGTCTGGCCTGCCAAAAGCTGACCACACAGAGACCACTGCGTAAGGAATCCATGCAATCAGGAAGCCCGCACAAATCAGCATGGCCACCTAGTGAGAGAAAGCAACAGAGAACAAAATCAATATACCTGGTGAAAATGATGGGTGCAGGGAGGAGCAGGTAGCCTACTTACACCCAAGAAATTCTATCCATTTTCCCACTTACCTTGCCAGTTGGAATCATTTCATATGGCCCTCTGAGATGTTAGGCCATAAGAAGGTATTCAACTCTTTATCCCACTTACCATATCCCATCTATTCTCCACTCCAGAATTTGAATATACCCCAAATTCCAAAATTTAACCCTATGAACACTGTTAGATTGTGCCTTCGTTTGACAGGAAATCGTGCTAAAAAGCTATCAGTGCCCCTGCAATTTCCAGACTTCTCAGCCCATATTCACTTAAAAACTAGATGGAAAACATGACATTTTAAATCACCCATATTTGCCTCAGGAAACTTAGAAACTCTGCCCTTATTTGAAATCTGATGTGAATCTTCTACAGGGATTTCTATTGAATGTTATTTCTTTTGGCGTACGTTTTGTTTTGTTTTTAAGTTTGAGGCTCAGAAGGTGGAAATTCACCAGCTACAAAGTAAAAGGGAATCACTGAGCTTTAACCAAAGTGACACAGTTGTACAAAACGAGACTTTTCCAGGAAGCATTTTTCTCTCTCACAAAATTATATTTACTTTAGAGGCCTCTTAACTTTCAGACCAAAGAAAATTTAAAAATAGGGCTTAAAACACACTTATGAGTTTCTCACCATCTGCAATTCAATCTCCTTAGTGATGTGATCCTAAGTAGCACCCTGTAACTACCATGTTTCCCCCAAAATAAGATCTACCCCGAAAATAAGACCTACCCTGAAAATAAGCCCCAGTTAAGATCATCAGCCAGACGGATGCATTTAGCACGTTATGACGATGTTCCAGAAGAAGATGACCTGACTGTATTTGAATAAATGTAGATTGTTGTCCATGAAAAACTAAGACATCCCCTGAAAATATGCCCTAATGCGTCTTTTGGAGCAAAAATTAATATGAGGCCCAGTCTTATTTTCGGGGAAATATGCTATAAGACCCAGTCTTATTTTCAGGGAAACACGGTATCTACCTGAGCCTACAGATCATCTCACTTTAATTCAAGAAACCCTTTTTAGAAAGTGATGTGGGTGTTACCAGTACAGCTTGGTGCCTGAATTGTATCCCTGGAAAATACAAATAACTCCGTATAAAGCTAAATAGGATTTAAGTGCCAACTCAGGAGGACAAAACTACATGCTTTGGGACAGATTAAGTTCCATGAAGATGTGGCATATAACCTGCACGTGGGCAAGTGGACACAAAGGAATACTAGTGAGACTAGCTGGGACAAAGACATAAACATGTATGTGTGAGGTTTGCATAGGAAATACGGCAGTGAGCAATTCACTTTGATGTATGAGAAAGTAACAAAGGGAAATGAAGCTGGAAAGAAAGCTTAAGAAGATTAACCTGCAGGAGAAAATCAGGGGGCGAAAAGGTCATTGTTTACTCATCCAATCAACAAGTATTACTGAGCATCTCTTACATGTTTTGAGGATAAAACAATGAACAAAGCAGACACAATCCTGCCCACATAGAATTTTTACTCTTCGCAGGTTTGTTCAGGCAACAGTCGACTCAACCCATAAGAGGGATCTTAATTAGAGTATTGAGACTGACAAATAAAGTCCAAGCACTGGTTTTAATTTTAACCGTAAACTATTTCCGTCCCTGGTTGAGAGAAAGTACACTAACTTGGAAGTATCCTTACACTGTTATCTATTCGAATATTCATTCTATAAGATAAATACAGTTAACTCCTCACTTAACACGGTGGATAGGTTCTGCAACTTTAAGTGAACTCACTTATAATAAAACCAAGTTTACCATGGGCTAATTGATATACATAAGAGTTAAGTTCCCACAGCATCTTATCAATATTATAAGAAAATGACATTGAACAAAACGACGTTATTCAAGGACCTGCTACAATGCAACTATATTCGAATTAGCCCTCTATGTAGTAGACAACTGGCTTTGTTTGTTTGTGTTTATTTTTGTCTTCTCAGCATTCCCTCTACCCGCGTGTCACCAGCCTCCCTTCCTCCCCACATGTGGTTTTAAGGAGTTGGCATCACAGATATTACATGACCGGAGTGACCAGAGGACTACATCTCCCTGTAGAATTAGGAACAGGGAGGGACACAGGACTAGAAAGAGCATCATCAGAACTATCTTGGGATTTTATTAGGGAATTCTAGGAAAAGTGGGCCTTCCTTTTACCTTTGAATTCCCTAAAACCCTGGGAAGGTGTAAGGATGGAGCTCTCTGAAGTCAGGAGCCACTTTCTCTTCTCCCCACCCCCTTATTTAAGAAGTACAACACAATTCCCAACAGCAAGGTCACGCATGACAAGCTGGTGTGGAGGATAAATGATGAGTAATGAGACAACGTGTTTTATGAATAAAGCAGCAATATTTGTGCATGCTTTTTTGTTGTAGACATTTAACTGGATAAGTTTTTCTTATAACGAAGTTATTTGTGTGCATATGCATTTCCATATGATTTCGTGGGAGCAGAGTCTTGTTCTCCTTGACCTGTGGAGCAGCCTGTCAGGAGGGTGTGTTCGCCCTGGGAACCCCACATGTGTGGAGTGTGTCAAGAAAGGAGCATGGGAAATCTACCTTAAAGTCTCAGGTTCTAAAATTTCACCCAATAAGTTCAAGGCGCATCTATAAAAATTAACTGTAGCAGAAAAAAACAAAACGACAAAAAAAAGAAACCCTCAGCAATATTTATTTTGGTCCATCTTGCAAATAGATAACCTAATCCCAAAGAGATGAATCAAATCAGCCCAGACCGCCTGTACATCCTATGTTAGGGTCCTGCAGACTTGCTTTGAGGTCCTGAGCCAAAATTCTCACCTGCGCTTCACAACTATAAACGAGGCCTAATGCACACACGCAACTCTCCAGCTTGCTTACTTTTCCATTTTTCTGCAGAAGCTTACCCAGGAGAGATTAAATTGGTTTGGTCTGTGTGAATTTTGTTTGCAAATGGAACAGAGGCCTCAACACTCCTACTGAAGGTATTTTTTTCTAAATCCCCAAATAAACAATAACCATATAAATAAAGCTTGCTTTAGCAGATGTCTGGGAACTTAACATAGCTCCATCCTTTCTCCCTCGGTGAGTCATATGATGATTTCATAGTATCTTAAAAGCTGTTTTCCATGTTGTTGCCAAAGCCATTGATGAAAAATAGATTAGCACTTAGCCTGTGATATTTTCTACATTCTATGCATATTTCCTACTTTTATGGGAGTGTGCAATGGGCAAGGACTTAAATGGGGAAGGACTTAAAACATTTGCATTATGTTATTCCTTTTAAAAGGATATAGGAGAGTTAAACATACCGTCGTTTTTAAACACATAGCAAATGAATCAGTGTGGTTTTTCTGAGATTAGAATAAAGCTAAATACTTTAAATTGAATGACTAGAAAGCAACTTTCAAGCAGAAGGAGTGACAAAAGCCTAGATTTAAAAGGTATTGCAGAATGTTACGTATGTTTTTTGAAGTGAATGCAAACTTCTCATGTCAAAATATATTCCCAAAATATTAAACAGGAAAATATTTAAACTATTTTAAGAAATACTCTACAAAAATTTCAAAAAACTTTCATGCTACGCTCAGTTTCCCCAGAACTCTCTACTCAACTTGGAGTGTGTTTAATCATTTCCTCCGTCTGTTCTTCACTTTCTTCATTTCTAAGTGTGTCCTCATTTCTATTTTCCAAAATTTCTCTACCAGATATCCTTAAACCAGTTCTAACACAGGCACCTGTACATGCCTTCTTTTTTGTTTTCTAAGCAGTTTTGTTTTTAATTGCTTCACTTTTATCACTGCCTTTAAGTTCATTGGAAAAGCAGTGAACCTTCAAATTCTTAATTTAGGCAGTTTTTGTGGGGGGAAAGTCACTAAATATGCTTTTAGCTTCTACAAAAGATTCACACATCGGCAACCCAGTTCATTTCAAATACATCTCGCTGCAGAGGACCAAGGGATAGCAGCACGTTCCAGCTACAGTCCAGCTGGCACCAAGTGTAACATAAGCAATATTGTCCATAATCAATCAATTGCAATGAATAAACCAATTCAAGCAATAATAGAACAATTAGGGTGAAAGTAAATTCTCCAATTTATACAAGGCTTTGCCGTTGGGCCCAATACATCTGAACCACTCCAGCAGAGGTTTGCAAGAAGGGGTGTCCTTTCTTCTGTGTGCTAAGGTAGGGTAGAATCATGGGAAAGTCACTGAGATGGAGATACCCTGGAGTTTGGATTCCAATCACGTTTCAGCTCCACCAACCAACGTGAGTGAGACAGAACGCCTGATTCTCTAAGAACGGCCATTGCAGTTCCTTCCACCAGGCTCCTTTGCCCAGATATGAGTCAGACTCCAGCCAACATTTGAAGCTGTATGCCACCTTGAATAATGAAATAGATGAGAGGAGGACATGGAATTGACGTGGAAGTCAAGGCTTAACAGGAGGACCCAAGAGACGGAATAAATTCCCCACCAATAACAAGATTGAATCACATTACAGTAGCAGCTAGACTTCCAATAAGAAATACATTTCAGTGGCTGGGATGAGATAAGGTCATAAGAAGAGAGATCATCACATCTGTGTACTGAGGGAATAGGAAAGGGGAGAGTCTGGGCCTGCTTCAGAAGAGCGTGTAATGGACAGGAGCATAGAAATGATAAGACTGGGTTTTTCGGTCTTGGGTCTAGCTAGCAGGTTTATAGATTTGTTCCAGTAATAAAACTACTGCCTTCCCCATGCAGCCAGCCTGTCATTGAGTGCTACAACCAATGGCTGGAGGAGGGTGGGGAACTTGACAGCCATGACCTACCTTCTTTGGCCCTCAGTTCCCTCATCGATGTTAAAACAAGGATGGTGACATTAAGCTTTCACACCACCTTGAAGATATGAAGTAAGTCAACAACGTTAAGCATGTCTAGTCTGAGTTTCTTCCTTCCTGCGGTTACAAGCTGAATGATGACTAAGGCCGGCTGTCCCAGACCCTCCTTTATATACTTACAAAGAAAAAAACTTTTGAGAGCTTTGATGTGTCTGCCATATGTTAGCCCCGGTTGTATTCCAAGTAGAAAATATTAATTCATACTTAAAGAAAAAGAAGCAGAAGGAGAATTCTGCACTTCCCTGTTGCAATTTTCTCAAATCTTAAAATACCACTAATCTATAAACAAGCAAGCTGTGTTTGAAAGGAGAGGATGTAAACTGGGTCATGTCACTCTATGCATCTGTGTTTTAGAGTTTTGGTTTAAAAGTGAACACAGTATTCCCTGCCTAGGCAGTGGCTGGCTTAAAGAAGAGCAAATGTCAATTTATAAGTATCTGGTTCAACAAAAAAAGGGGAAGTTCACTGCTCATTACAATGAACCAAGGCCCTTGAGGTGGGAATACTGCGACATAGAGAGGAACAAATACTCAGATGGAGAGGCCAGGTGGTTTTAGTAATAAAAGCTATTGCCATAGACCTTGAAACAATCCAAACAATCCTAGCCATTTTCATAGAACCTCAGAGTTTTAGAAGGTAAATTAGATATCATTTAATTTCCCTCCACCCTCCCTTTCACAGATGAGAAAACTAAGGCCCAGAGAGATCAAGTAGTTGGCTCAAGGTGAATCAGTCAAGATTCTGGGTTGCAAGCAACAGAAATTTACTTTGACTGATTGAGACAGAAAAGGAATGTATTGGTTAGGACACAGCATCACTGCAAATGCTGGACTTAAAATTGAGGTAAATGACAGAAATGATACCCCAAACTATGAGCTAAACTGGTTCTGATGCAAAAACCACTACTGCTGTAGCCATGGCCTGGGGAGAGATTTCCCTGCCTTTTCCTCTGGTGTCACTAGTTCCTGAGACAGGCTGATGTGGCTGGAGCCTAGGGTGATAGCTATACTCTAGCTGCAAGAGAATCTTGGAAAATTAATAACCGGCCTTTCTGTATCTTTTACATTAAGATGCCATCTTTGCTCCTCAGCAATACACAAAATGTTGGAAATTCCTCAACATGAAAATTCTAGACATGGAAAGGGGTTCAGCCACTGGCAGCCAAAATAATAATAAATGTCACCTATATGAGACTTCTCAGTGGGCTAATGTCAAAACTGAAATTGATCCCCTAGTTTGAAAGTCTTTCCTTCAACAAATTGTATATATATATATATATTGACTTTGGCTGAGTGAGACATATATATATATATATATATATATATATATATATATATATATATATATATATATATATATATATGGCTTCATGTTAGGTCCTGGGGACACAAAGGGAACAACATGATATGGTTGTTAACCTCACAGGCCTTATTACTAGTGGTAAAACCACGCATTGATCAAATAATCACAAAAATCAATACATAATTGTAAACTGATTACATATTGCGACAAATTCTAAGAAGAAAAAAGTAAAGGCATTATTAAAACATTATAATAAGAAGACTAATTCAATTCAGGGAATGCTTCTCTGGGAAGTGATGTTTATGTTATGAAGAAACAGAAAAGAAATGAACTATTCGGGTTAAAAAAAAAAAGCAACACAATTCAGCTTTCTCACAAACTACCCTTAGAGTTCAAATGGGGTTCCCTGAATCTGAACCCTCAATGATACATGATACCTGATGAGCAATAAAAGAGAGGAGTCATTTGAGGGAAGCAGATGTTTATGTTTATGAGTTTTAAAAAGACTTCACAATCACTTTAAAAGAACAAAGCAAAACAAAATGGCTCCTCAGGTATAAAAGGGAAAGAGGCACTTAAGCCCAGGGGTCAAGGGACCCACTTAACATTCATCAAGGAAATCAAGTTAACTTAGTTTATTTAGTCATGTATTCATCACAGCAATCTTAATTAAGCCTCTAGCAGGCACCAGGCATTTGGGGGCAGCAGCAAATACTACTTGCCCTCACCTGGGTACTGTCTTGCAAAAAAGAGCAACAGCACAGGATTCAGTAAATTAAATGTGCCAAGTGCTCTGATGGCCCATAGCAGAGGGACTTAGACGAGGCAGGGGGAATCGGGGAGGCTTGCTGGTGGAAATAGGGAAATTCAGAGAAAGCCAGTTACCCACAGGATCTGGATACTAACTATAGGTCTGGAACATTATACCATGTTTCCCCGAAAATAAGACCAGGTCTTATATTAATTTTTGCTCCAAAAGACGCATTAGGACTTATGTTCAGGGGATGTCATTCTGAAAAATCATGCTAGGGCTTATTTTCCAGTTAGGTCTTATTTTTCAGGGAAACACGGTAGATCATCTATGTGTGTTAAATAAATAAATATGAAGTACCAATAGAATTAGCATAATAATATTTGGAAAAGTTAATCTATGCTTCTGGTATTTCTTTCCTGTGACTCTACCACCTCTCTCATTAAAGCAGCAGTAAGAGTGTTCAAGACCTAGTGGGAAAGTTTTTACAAGCAGAAATACCCAAAGAAGTAAAACATTCATTTCTCAGCTCCTGAGTTTCCAAAAAGAAATTTGAAACTTACAGGAGAAAATAATTGAGCGAAAAGGGTTTCAAGGGGGATAAAAATGACTCTGAGTACCCACAGCCAGAGGCTGGAAAGACCTTAAGCTTACAATATGATGCACGTGGATGTAGGAGCTAGTTTTCCCATCACAGCGTGGGTAAAGAGCCTACAGGCCGAAGGTGAGGGAAGACATCAGAGAAACTGGTCATCGACCTCGAGGAGCTGTCCTGAGGCTACTCCACTGAGCTGAGCATGACGGGCCAAGGATGGAGTTGGGGGCGCAATAGAGCCTCAATACATTTCCAGAGAAGAGAGCAGAAAACATGTTTTTCACTTCTCAGGGTCTTAACCAAGCTCCCAACAGCCACCTGACGGGTTACAATCCAAGGATGGGGAGGTTGCTGAATTGCTGATGAGCCTAAAGAGACCTTACAGTTGGAACAGAAGGATGCAAGGTGACACATTACAACTGATGACAGAGACCAGAGGAAACTTACGTAGCTCCACAATACCATGGTCCATACATGACAACAAGCAGAGCAGGAGCCCCACCCACTGGCACTACAGAATTATAAAGACCTCTCTAGAACTTATACATAGCCTGAGAAGAGGACGAAACCCCCTGATTCAACTGAATTCATCCTGATTATTAAATACCATTTGCTTTACAAAGTCAAATGCAGGCATAAAAATGAGATTATACTGAGTCATAGAAACATAGAGAGAGGTTTTTTATTTTCCTTTTTTCCCCCCGTGGAGGTTTTTTTTTTTTTTTTTCCCACCTCTGCAATTTCTGTAGTCTGTGAAATTTCAGCCTGCTTCAAAAGTCTAGCAAACGCCATGTTTTTAAAAATAAATTAGAGGGAAGCTACAATGTGGAGAAAGGTTTTTAAATAAAACGTCAATTTTTAAGTTGACGAGGCCAGACTGGCAAAATGCAGACCCAGATAATAACCCACCTAGAAATAATTAGAATACACAGAAAAGTAAATGATTTTGATCCCAGAATCCAGGGAGGTGTTCTTTAAATAATAAGCTTTTAGACCATGCTGTTCTGAAGACCAGAAGCACCAAGTGAATAGGCACATTGCCAATCCTGAGAGGTAGCTGAATGGAGGAAAAGGCTTCTAAGACCATGAAAAGACCCAGCGTGATTTTGTTTCTATTTATTTTTACTTACTACAAAGCATCAAGGTCAAAATTAAATAGTAAATTAAAATAGTTTAAATTTAGTACAGAAGATGCTGCAATAGAAAGTTGTGTTTATTTTTCAATGTGGGTTCAATTTTGACTTATATTGTTTGCATGAATGTTAACAATTTGAAACATTGTATATTGAGGTTATTTTCATATGTTTTATATGTGTATGTGAAATATAGACATGATATACTCATATAATATTATAATATAGACATTGTATATAATCTAACGTCATTTAGTATACATGTTAGAAGCTACACATAAAATAAAAGCATACACACGTATATGCCTACACCTTTCATTTAACCTCTCTTTGGTTCATCTGGTCTGGGGAGCCTATTTGGTCTCTACAGTCCAGGTCAAGGCAAATGATAACAAATCAAATAAAATGGTATGTGCTGAGCTTTACGCACAGTGAACTTCAGAAGCACGGACTAAACAAGCTGCCCACCCTCATGAGTACAGGACACACAAAGAACAAGATGCTAGGGTATTCGTAAAACCTAGCCATGAGTGGACAGAGTCAGGCAATTCAACTAACAGGAGAGAAGACGGTGAGGAACAGACTCAGAGAACCTGGAGAAGGGCCTTATGGGTATGAGGATCCAGACTCACTGGGCAAAACCGTCAAACTGTCTCAAGGCCAATAACACTGGGGATGGCAAGAAGAGAGAGTCATGTGACATCTCAGCAGCATCACACTATGCCAAACTACAGGGCTGCAAGGTCAGCTAAAATCCACATACCAGTATCATAGATATCATGTTGTTTCCCTGGATATACATCCATACACTAAGAAAAAGGAAATTTTTTTTTATCATTGCTGCATATACCCAGTTCTTAGAATAGTACTTGGTACAGAATAGGATTTGGATTGAATGTAACCCACATTTAACTTGGATTAATTTATTTGGATTAAATTGCTTTTTTAAAAAAAAATTACACATAGAAGCTAAAGGAAGAGCGGCAAATGAGTAACTTAATTCATGTTCCTACATTTTATGGAAATATTTTTCCTACTTTATAGCCAATTATAAGATAGAAGTGGATCCGATTCCTGATTCTGCATTTTTGTCCAGGAAGAACTGCTCTCTTATCAATGTAGATTTAGAGTGATGAAAGCGTCCCTCAAACGGCCACCTGCTCAGCATATGGGGTGTAGGGAGTGACGGTCAACTGGAACCATCAAGAATCTCTAACTTGAAAACTGATGGTTTCCAGAGGGGAGTAGGGTGAGGGATGGCTGAAAAGGGTGAAGGGAAATAAGAGGTATAAACTTCCAGCTATAGAAACAAACAAAAGTTGTACAGATGTAATATTGTACAGCATAGGAAAAACAGTCAATATTATCATAATAACTGTGTATGGTAACAGACCGTTACTAGACTTATTGTAGTGATAATATCGTAAGAAATATAAATGTGGAATCACTATGTTGTACAACTGAAACTAATATAATATTGTATGTCAACTATACTTTAAAAAAGAAAAAAAGAATCGCTAGTTCACCCTGTGCAACCAAGAGATCCCAGCACAACTTCAAAAAATCTGCAATTTAGAGAGAGGACTATTACTAGGAGAAAGGCCCTGACTTATTAGGAAGCCATTTCTGGTCGAGAAAGAACTGAGACAAGTAGTCTCCAAAGTGGGCGGTAAAGACACCTGAAGGTAGGATATCAATCAACATGATTGATTAGGATACCAAAAGGAATGACTGGAACTTCAATCTATACTTATTTTTATCTTTAAAATATAAGATATAAATTCAGGAGTGCTAATATTAAATACACAGTTTGATGGTATTACCTGAATGGCTTACACGGACGGTATGTGCCAAAAAGTATTTTTCAACATCAGGGTGAGACGTGATGAAAGTGTAAAGACCACTGCCTTAGCCTTTACCAGAATTCCTAAAAGTTATAAGAGAGAGGATGAGCTATGGTTTCTTTGACACCTTCTATGCACCAGATGACAGGATAACATGCTTTTTCTTATTGAATCTCTACCACAACCTGGTAAGATAGATGTTACACACATGAAAAAATAAAGATTTAAAGAGGTATCTAGCTCTGGGGCACAAACCTGGCAAGTGTCAGTGATGAAATTAAAACCCTAGTTTGTTTTCAAATTGTCTGCTCTTTTTCTTACACTACAATATCTAAAGAGCTGCCAACTCTGAAACTAGCATTTACCAAGGGACTCAAACCTACGAAAATTGCTCTTGTGTTAACTTTCCAACAGGAAAGCAGAAGTGGAAAGCTCTTACTCCGTAAATAATGCAAGGGAGCAGAATACCCCCGATCATGCCCACCAAAGTCCATACAAAGCATTTAATATTGTGAGGCATTTTGTGGTTCATAAAAGTTATTATTCTTATTACTGAGATAATTTTCAGAACCAGTAATATTTTATTCAGTAGAGAGTATAGTTCCATTGCACAAATTTGGTAGATGTTAGAAATGTGTGTGTGTGTGTGTGTGTGTGTGTGTGTGTAAATAAGAAAGAGACAGAGACTGAAACAGAGACAGAGAAAAGAGATACTACAAAGGCTTAGATAAATAATAACAAAGGTCAGAAATACATCAACAGTAGAGATGCTAAGTTTTCCCAGTCTTCAACATTCCCTATCCTCTTTGCCCTATGAAGTTTAAACACTTAGAAAACCCTTCTGTAAATTATTATGGCAGTTACCTTGGTCAGTTTCATTTCCAGCACATGGTTGCCATGGATCCGACTGTCAAAATGAGCTACTTCTTTAAAGGAGGACTTAACCTTGGCAATGATCTTCACATAGGAGAACACGATCACAGCCGTTGGGAGTACGAGGCAAAAGAAGAGGATGTTCAGGATGAAAATCTGACCCCCTACTGAGGCCTGGGCCAGCCACCAGTCCAGGGTGCACGAAGTTCCAAAGGGCTCAGGTACGTAGTCCCCCAGACCTACCAAGGGCATGGTGGTCCAGAAGGAAGCGTAGGCCCAGATGACTGCCAGGCAGATGAAGGCGTGCTTTCTTTTCAGCCAAACACCTGGAGGTGGAAGAAAAGCATTACCAAGATATAATCTGCCCTCCACCCAACGACCTTCCCTTGATATGTCAAATTCCACATCCAAAGACTTATTCCATTGGATTCTGGGAGAAGTGGCCAGATAATTGAAGCCTAAGGGAAAGTGGAGGAAAGGGAGAAAAGTTCCAGAGCTGGGGCCCTTTTTCCAAGAGAATAAAATTGGAAGTGATTTCACAGGGAAGGTTTTCTCTAGGCATCTGGGAGCTTTAGGAGGGGGTAGTGACTGAAGCTGGGGAAAGGGGACAGTAAAACGAGCCAAAGATGCTGAAGACAATGCAGGATCTTCAGAAAGCATCCAGAATGACCTCTGAAATCCAATCCAACAAAAGAGGCCAACTGTAGAATATTAAGACTGAGCCCCCAAAACCATGTATTAGTGGGTCAAAATCTTTGAGAGAAGTGGGAAATGATAAGATATTGCTTGTGTCTTTAGAATACCCTTCTCCCTAAAGCTTCTGTGTCTCTCATCTCGTTTGTTTTCCTAAGCACTCGTCCAGTGGGGGTTGATGGGGCATGACCATGACCGTGCAGTGTGACATTTAAGTGGCTGACACTGCTTGGTGAGAGCAGATTTTGAATCTTCAAACGTTATTAACACAACAGTCACGCTCCCACGGCCACAGCGAGAGAGGTAGAGCATCGAGGTAGATTGTACCGTGTTATGCAAAAGTAATTCTGTGAAAATACTTTCAGGAAAACAAAACACGAGCGCTGTTCCTTAGCACTAGCTTCCATTAGCCAAAGCAGAATTCCGCAAGGAAGAAATAGTGCAGTCATCTAAGGAAAGCTGTAAAGGATAGTGATCATTTTCCAAAGTTCACGCCCACCTGGTGCCACAGCCCGCACGGGAAATTATTTCCACACCCCACTATTGCCTCGAACCAAAAGGGCAGGAGAAGTGACTCCTCACTGCCTTGGTTTTGTAGTAGCAGAGAAGAAATATCAAGACATATTCAACAAAAGCCAAATGATTTCTTCAGCACAGATTCAAGGCCTATCTCTGCTTTGTGCCATGGGAAGTCTGGGGAGTCAGTAGGGCCTCCATCTCAGTTCTAGGGTTTGACCTTCATGTGACCTTTCTAGATGTCAGTGTTCTTAGCAGTTACATGGAGCAAGGAAGAATATATTGCTGACAGGTTTTCGTCAGGGTTACATGAAATAATGCAAGGCCTGTTCTGCAAGTTACAAAGAACTACATGAGCATAAATTTTGACTCCTGTGTTTGTCGCCTTTACTGCTAACAAGAAATATAACAGATGTGTATATACTCTATTGTCTCTATTTTTCAAATACCTGGCATTTTGTATTATAAAATACAAATTTCTCGAGCCTAACCACATAAGGATAACAATTTTGTAAGCACAATACTCGTTTATGTCAGCTCTTGGTTATCCATTATAATGGATAAGACATTAATGCGAATAATTACATATATTTATGGGAATGTGCATAGGCAACCGTATAAGCATTTATGGTTAGGGTTACTTAGTGAGGTGTTTTATACTTACATTCGAGTATGGTGAAAAGCTGTCAAGTACAGGAGGGAGTAGATTAGTAGGTTGGTTCTGTGTTGCTCCAGAAGTCAGAACTAGGACCAATGGGTGGAGGTTACTGGGAGGCAGTTTTGTCTTAATATAAGGAATAACATTGTAACAATGAGAGCAGACCAATCAGAGAATGGGCTGCCTTGTGCAATAGTAAGCTCCCCGTCACTGGTCACTGGAATTATTCAAGAAGAGGCCAAGTGGCTGACTGTCAGGGTACCTTACAAGCGTTTGTCACATTACATGGAAGAAAGGTCTCCATGTCCCCAAGCGATTTTCTCATTCCAATATCGTAAGACACTGTGTGGAGGGTTTAATAGCGCTTCAACTCAAATGATGAAATCATATTATTTAATCTTAGAAGAAGCTAGAAAATATGTACCGTCCCCACATGGAGTTATGCCCTGCAACGATTCTGGGGGTGGGCAACATCATCTCTTTAATTGACACAAAGCCTAAATTCAAGAAAATATTGAAAAAGCAGAGACATTAAGGTTTAGTATTCCTCAAATATTCCCAGGAAGTTGAACTTTTTACCTTCTCGACTAAAATCTATAGGTATATTTAAATTCTATTTGATGCGACCAAAAATAAGTTTATAAAAAGAATTTGACTCTGAAGTCATCCAGAATATGTATAATTATGTAGTTTTATCTTATGGGAAATTTTGATTCAAGCTATTTCTATTGGAAGTTTTGAACTGTTTAGAAAGGGAGATGCAAAATAATAATTGGGGGGGAAAAAAAATGAGTGCTGGATTGTGAAAATGGTGGATCATGACCCTCCTCTCCCATGTGTATGGTTTCCTTGGAGTTTGGGACAGTAAACATTTAGAATGTAAAGGAGAATTCCACCACAGTGACAATGTCCAGTCAACTTGATCTTTCCTATCTCAGGCTCCAAGCCATTCTCTGTCCCCATGGTCACCATCACTCTGATGGACAGATTGACAGACAAAGCAGGTTTATCCAGAGAGAGCCAATATTATTTGCTGGTTGCACCTGGTTCTCAATATTAAATGTAAGAGCCCAATGCTTCTCTTTGGGGTTCAGTAAATACCCAGAACTCCAAGAAGCAAAAGTAATCAAAATTTATTTTAATATGTAGAACAGTCTAATAAAAAAAAAAAAAAAAAAAAAAAAAAAAAAAAAACTCTAGCCCCTGACAACGTGTTTATTGCTGGTCATCCATCATCAATTCTCTTAGTCTCTCATCTTTCTACATTCTACCAACACCATGGAAAGAATGTTGAGTGCTATTTCTGTATGTGTGTCCTTTCCTGCAGGCACAGCTGCACAGCTCCCTACCTTAGAAACAGACCGTGGGATTCCTCATCTCTGAAATCATAGCGAACCTGAGTGCTAAGGAAGAGTCAGGCACATCTTTTCATATAATTATACTTACTATGCAGGGAACCAGGTAAAGATCACGGACCTAACATCCTTCCAAAGCATTGTATTTCTTTTGTTTGCATAGAAAAACACGATAAATGCTTACACATTTTATACAAGGAAATGAAACTTTTTGAAAAGCATTGTAGACAAACCCCAGACGTTCCTATAAAAGTAGTACCCAAAGAAACCTAGTTACAGAAACTAATAGAGCATTCTCTGAATTAAGAAAAAAACAAACACCTACATTGACACAAGTTCAAATCTTTAAACATATGTTAGAGCCTAATAGATTACGAAAAGAAATACTCTTGTCGCCAAGAGTATTAACGTAGTCATTAATAATCTTGGTGTATGACTGATAGGTAAAGGTGTACAGCTCTGACAAGCTACCTAGTTTCACCATCAGGAGATGCGAAACCTCCCTACTTACCATAAGATAAGTAGCAGATTTTCAGGTACCGGTCCAGGCTGACAGCAGTCATGGTGATAAGACTTCCACAGCCAAAGAAAAATCCAGCCCATCCGTACCAGCGGCAGCCAATCCAGCCAAACACCCAGCGGTGACAGAAGCAAGAGATGATCGTGAACGGTTTGCCTACAACTAGAGCACCAAGCAATCTGTCAAGGGAAGCTCCCTCCGGTAACATTGACCCACCTACCTCAACTCACTGCTAAGTTACATCCTACTCAAACAAGAGAAAAAGCTATTTCGGTAAATGTTAGGTCCTGTTTGTTTACAATCAGACCCAGATTTCTGGGATTTAAACTATTTATACTTTTGGCCTCCATTAGTTTGCTGTTGTTTTTACTTTCTAGAAAGCACTCTTCTACATTCTCATATGGTCCCTGACGTACAATGGTTCGACTTCTGATCTTTTGACTTTATGATGGTGTGAGAGTGGCATGCTTACCACGCATTAATTACATGAGATATTCAACACTTTTATTACAAAATAGACGTTGTGTTAGATGATGTTGCCCAACTGTAAGCTAATGTAAATGTTCTGAACATGTTTAAGGTAGACTAGGCTAGTGATATTCGGTACGTTTGTGTATTAAGCACATTTTTGTCAGATAGTGTCAACTTGGGATGGGTTTATAGCCCCCACCCCTTGTACGTTGAAAAGCGTCTGTAATTTAATTCATACCCTGCACCTTCCCTATTCAGTCCTTGTATTCAATCTTCACCCTCCCTGAAGGGAACATGCTGAGGGAGGTCTTCAAAGCCTCCCTGATGTATCCATCAAAAGATGTATCTATCTGATATAGCTGATGTATCTATCAAAAGAAGTTTCCCTAACCTTATTGCACTAGGAAAACCAAATACTCGATATTCACAGTCTGCAGGTGCCAGCCTGCCCCAGCCCTCCCAGGTGTGACCCTTCCTCGGTATACAAAGGTATATAGAAGTTCCTGTTAGTTCAGCCAGTTAAAATAAGTCTTGAGTGCCTTCTGTAAGCTAGACACACATCTCTAGTTGTCTAGACAGCTAGTGCCCCTCTCCATCTTGCCAGACTCTGCATCTTCATATTAGAGCTTCCTAATCCTCAGGAGCTCTAACCCCTTTGTCAGTGAAGAAACTGAGTGTAAACAATAATTGTTTTTATGCAACAAATAATTATTCAGTACCTCTTTAGTAACAGTCACAGAGCAAGGTGCTAGAGCACAAAGTGGAGACCAAGATTCACAAATTTGTGTTTTAATAGAGAAAGCAGACAAAAGAAACTGATAATTTGTAGCATAAGATGCAATATGATGGAATGATAAGTAGTGATTAGTGCTGTGAAGAAAAACAAAGCAGAGGAAAGACACAGACAGAAATTGTTTTATATAAGGTGACCTGGGAAGACCTCTCTGAGACTGTGACATTGAGACAGATGCCTAAATCACCTAAATTAGTGGGAGAGAACTAAAGCAAGTATCTAGAGGGAAAATATTCTAGGCAAAGGAGACAGCAAACTCAAAGCTTGAGCTAAGTGTCTGCTCCGTAAATGCTAAAGGCAGCAAAAGACAAGTGAAAGTGACTCAGATGGAGTGAAATTGGTGTCTGTTGTGCCTGGGACCCATTAGCAAAAGCTATTTTAAGCTTCCTTCTGGAGCGGAGCTTTTGATGAACCTTTGGAATGTCATCTACAATGCCTCCCCCTTCTCTGCTTAGTGGAATGGTTCTGAATCTGGCTGCACATTAGAATCACCAGAGGAGTTGTTTTGTTTTGCTTTGCTTTGTTTTGCTTTATTGTAAGTATCAATGTCCAGGACTCCAACCCCCAGATAGTCTGATTTCATTTATCTGGAGTAAGCCCAGGCATGGATATATATACTTTTTTTTTTTAGCTCCTCATATAATTTATATGTATATGTATAATTACAAGCCAATATTTTTTTTAGCTCCTCATATATAATTTACATGTATATGTATAACTACAAGCCAATATTAGGTGTATAGATGTATAGATACCTGGTCTCTAGAATGTGCTTGTTCAAGGTGCTTATAATGGAATACAGTTGACCAAGAGAAAAAAAAAAAAGACACAAAATTTTTAGTTTTATTGGAAGTGAAATGTGTATTGGAGAGAATACTCAGAAGTTGAAAAACTGATTTGAGTTCCTCAGAGAAAGCTATCACATGGAAGAAAAGGCTTTCTGGTGAATTACTTGAAAGATATGCAGAGTAATGAGGTGGTTTGTGCAATTCTAGAGCCGACTTGCTTGGTTGAAAGCATTTTCAAGGTATCCAATCAATTAAGAATATTGTTATTCGTATCTAGTCTAATTTAGTCTTAAGCATGAGTCTCCTATGACTCAATGGTGAAGGATGTGGCTGGAAGGGCAGGTTTCATTCAAGCATTTTCCTTTCAGTACCAGACAGGGAACCAGCAGGGGTCAGCAGGATGAGCTGACCCAGGAAAGCGATCATACATGTTCCGACAGCGCCATCGCGTGGCAATATCTAAAACGGCAGCCATTTGGCCGCCTCAATAATTCCTTGGGGTTCATCTTAACTAATGTCACAGAAAGGGGCCTGACATGTCATACTCCTCTTAATGTGCATGTTGATTCCCCATAAGAGCTCATGATATTTAAGTCTGTCCACGCTGAGTAAAACCTTTCTAACTAACCTAGCTATCCAAATTCTCAGTAAGAGGGCAACCCATCTACTGCTGTGTGACAAATAGTAACTCAATAGGTAGAAGCTTATTATTGAGCCTTGTTTTTAGAAATTGGCAGTGGTAGAAACATCCCCTTGTGAAGAGAGAAACAAATATCAGAAGATACTTTTAAAAGGGGAAGATTTAAGTGGGAAACTGTTAAAATGCTCCCAGCGTAAAGAGGAATTGATGTATGCTGTTCAACTCCATTTCCCCAACTCTCATAACTTAAGACTATATGCTAACTAGCACGAGGTTGTATCTAGGCAACCCTGGAATTTTACAGGTGAAAGCAAAGGGAAGTGACTTACCCCAAATCAATCATATTTGTAAAAATGAATTACAGTTAAAGAGAAATGTTATTCCATCTTCTAGTTCATGGGTTATCAGAAGCCAAAGACATGGTTTTCAATTTTAGCTTCACATTAAACTTCTAATTTTAAATATCCTGATGTACAAGTAACATTCTCAACCAATTAAATAAAAAAAACCCAGCCATGAATATATATGTGTGTGTGTGTGTGTGTGTGTGTGTGTGTGTGTGTGTGTGTGTGTGTGTAGTTTCCTATGTGACTTTTTTATGCAGCCAACTTTGAGAACCCATGAACTGGAAGCTTCCTACACTTGCAGTCAGTCCTTAAGTCACACTTAAGTGGGTCATTAGCAAGGCAGCTCTTCTCTCTTCCTATATTCACCTCTCAGACTGTCTTCACTTATCATTTACCTTTCAGAACTTACCCCCCTGATGTTCATTTTATCAGATTTCCATAAGGGTGGAAGCGGTGTAATGAAGCTCACAACACTGATCTACAGCCTACCGGTAAGTTTCTATTTTCTGCATCAGTTAGTGTCTACATTTTGAGGTGTCTAAGGTATCCTGTATTATTCCAAATAGTATCCTTAGCATCTAACATGCCTGGCACATGGAAAGAACTCAATAAATGTTAAATGAATGATCTCTTTAGCCAGACAACACTTGGTTGACTTGCTACAAACTCTGTAAAGATGACCTGTGGAGGGAGAAACAAAAGGGGATGGCAGTAGGAGGTAATCTCTGAGCCAATGTGGACTTTAGAATGGGGCATAATTCAAACCCCCAAAGAAGAAACATCATGGTTGTGTTACCTGAAATCCCCAGATCACAAATTGCTAAATTGATAGTCATTATTTCCGCAGGTCTCAGCTTCTTCCTTCGTCTAGAAGACATATAAAGGACATACCCGTTTCCAACTGTGGACAGAATCCCTACAAAGAAAAATATAAATTCCCATTGTTAAAACTAGGATTTAAAGTTCACTTGAATATGAAACACTTCTCAATTTCAAAAATGGACACCATAGGTTTAGAGGGTTGTGAGAGGACTCTAGATAAAAATCTAAATTGAAAAAGATGAAATAAAAAAAAGCGTGAGTTGTGAGTGACAGGCAAGGGATAGGTGCCCTCCAAAGGGATAGGAGTCAGGGATTATAAGACTGAACTTACCCAGAAAAGGGAACCACTAACTTCCCAGTGAAGCTAGGAGGGTGTGGGCATCCCGATGGTCAGTTCTTGTACTGGCCCCTGGGGTGGAGTCTTTCCTCAGCCATTTTTATGGAGTATTGGCTTTATAGAATGCCCTCCCTCTGATAAGGAGGGTCAACCCCTTGGCTCTTGCTAAATTCTGAAGATAAAGTGACCCAAACCAAATGAGTTGCTTTCACTATCACTGTGGACTCCTGAGGGATCCAGGAGAGGCAGAGGCCAGGGAAGGCTGGCATGACCCCTGGAAGAAAAGGGTCATCTCCTGGAGACATCCCAGGACTTTTGCCTCCTGGGGTCATGTGGACACTGGGTGTCTGCAGCTGCTACTGGATTAGGAATCAAGGGGAAGTGGGTGACAACTGATAACATGGGCTCTCCCCCTCCCACCAAAGGGAGAGAAAGTGACCCTCAACCCACCAACCTACCAACAACGGTATAAGTGTGTTCCCACTTTTTTATATTCTTTCATTAATAACTAATTGGCTTTGCAATTACAATGAAACTATTTTTTAAAAAGTTCTTACAAACCCAGTTTAAATCCAAAAAGACCCAATCCCTACTGACTTTATTTAAGAAAAGAATACACCTACTTCCATAGCTTAACATGTAGAGTAGATTTCCTCAGGAATTCTTGCTTCATAGTGTAGCTGTGTATAAATGAGAATCTGGTACAGCTGCCTTTAGTAGTAAGGAATAAGGAGAGTATTAACAGGAGAAACCCAGATTTTTCTATTTTACTTTCTACTTCTCCACCACAATTCATTTGGGGGGCAAGGAAAGAAATGTGTGTTTCAGCTGATGGTATGAAACCACCAGGAACTAACTGCATTGTGCTCTTAGGAAGTTCTGAATCCCTGGAGTAGTGTTACCTAATGGTCCTTAAAATCCCTTTAGCTTTCTTAAGACAGAAGAGGAAAAAAATAGAAGAGCTGATGGCGTTCTAGAGCAAACCAACTAATGTGAAACCTGCATCTCATTAAAGGAGACCAGCTAGCAAGGCACACTGGGAAATTAAAATGCAAATACGTGGCTTGAAAAATTATAAACAGATGCCATTTGCTTTGTATGCAAGAAGACTAAAAATGATAAGTATGCATATGCATTTGGTACACAAAGCTCATTTAAACACCCTTTGTCTTTCTACATCTCTTTTGAGAATATTGATTTTTCCTTTCTTACATTTTCTTTACTAACGCTGCTTCATAAGGCTTTACCCAGTGTCCAAAGCATTGTCTATAAATAGTCAACTCTCTATGAGCTGCATATGGATTTATTCCCACAGGCAGTCTTACCCGTAGGAGGTATCCAGAGGATGCAAACTTATTTTTAAGAATAGTTAAAGGAAAATAAGATTTCTAAGAAGGTAAAGACTAAAGGGGGTACTTTTTAGGTTATCAAAATCCTGAATCTTTCTATTAATACAAAAATTTTAAATCTCATATGTAGACTTATTAAACTAAGTATTTATAGTAAAAGAGTAGAGGGTAGAATTAGTCTCTAATTTATTTCTCCTCCATTTCAAACTTGATTTATCTTTTCATCTTCCAGTTTTCCCTAAGACTTCTAGTATTTAACAAAGCTCACTGAGAATGTCATTCCACTCTGGTTCCTTAAAAGGAATCTGGGTACATCCCCCAAACCTATCCTAGGAGGGGGTGAAAAACAGACACAGGACCAAACCTAAGAGCTGGGTCTCAGATGAGTCCAAGCCCCTCCAGCTGACCCTGACATGTTCTGGAACATGTCTTAAGCTCCACCCCCAGCTTCCTGAGTCACCTGATGTTCCTTTTGTTTTGGGGACTCTTTTTGGATCTCCTTTTCTATCTCTATCTCAGCACACTCATTTGAAAATGACTGGATTTTCTGTCCAACCTCAGGTGCATCAAGTGAGAAATTCTCTGGGTCCCCCCTACCCTGTCTTGCCTCTCTTCCTGCCATCTCTCACGCCAGGGTGGAGAATGGACTGCTCTCCCTCCCTGTTTTGTGTCATCTGGGGAAATCCCTCAGGTTACAGATCTTACTTTTTTATTCATTCCTCTCAATTGATGGAGACAAATTCAATTTATGAGATGTCTATTTTTCTGTCGTTTCTCGTCATTGAAAATACTTATGTTTAATAAAAATGCAATGTGGCTTTTACTGCCAGATAGTTCCCATGGGGACAGAGAATTTGCCCATTTTGTTCACTGTTGTTTTCCCAGTAACTTAAACAGTAGCAAAGAATGGGTTCTCAATATCTACTTGTGTTTGAAAGGACATGGAGGTCCATTTATAAAGATTTGAATTTAAATCAGTTTGATAATAACTAATAACAAAGCCAAGGACCCAGGGAATCCCTTTGCAGCAGGATTTCTGATTTCAATTTTATTCCTTTTGCCTCAAGCAATGACTACAGAGGGGTCTCCAGACTTTTCTAGTGAGTTTTGCTAATTTCAGGAGTTTAAGTAAAATTCTTAGCCAGGAGAAAATAGATTAGAGAGAGAGAGAGAGAAAGGGAGGGAGGGAGAGAGAGAGAGAGAGAGAAAGAGAGAGAGAGAGAGAGAGAGAGAGAGAGAGAGAGAGAGAGAGAGAGAGCTTGACCCAACATCTGAAAAGATTAAAGGCAGAAGACACACCTAAAGATGTAACCCACCTGGCAGGCTGGTTGCTCAAGTTTAAAACAACAATTTTAAATTTAAGGAAAGTATGGTGGTTGCATTCTAATTGCCTAGACTAGTGCTGTCCAATAGAAATAAAATGTAAACCAGAAATGTGAGCCACATTCATTATTTTATTTTTTTCTGGTAGCCACACTAAACAAAGTAAAAATATTATTACATTAAAATTAATAATATATTAATTTCACCTAATATGTCCAAAATGGTATGTGTGGGACATGTCGTCATTTTGTCTTTAATTATCAATGAGCTGTTTTACATTACTTTTTCTAAGTCTTCAGTACCTGGTATGTATTTATACTACAGCATGTCTCAATTTGGGAAAGTCACAGTTCAAGGAGTCACATGTGGCCATTGCATTGGATAGCATAGTCTGGAAGCACATATACCATGTCATGGATTATACACAAAATACCTTTGACCCTGGACTGACTTCCATTTATTACCTTTACATCTTTTCAGCTCTTCCCAAAATCACTTAATGATGCTCTCATGATGTAACTGTACTTTATGTGAAATAAACTCAGTGAATCCATCATCACTACAGCACTGGGCCAGAGTTTCATCAGCCATGAAAAGAGGATGCTGAACTAGATGACTGCTAAGGTCTATTCTAAGCATAGAATGTTTGGATTATATCACAGTATTGTTTCACAAGTGAAAGCACTCTATTTAAAGAAGAGCTCATTATCATTGATTTTGTTATTCAGAAGACAAACCAACTACGAAGGCAACAAAAATGAAAGGCAGTCTCAAGATAAATTATTTTGCTGTAAAACTTCTTTGGATTATCAAGGGAATATTTTTCCCTACAAATAAAGATAATAGACAGAGTCGTTTCTATGAAATGTTTGTTGAACTCCAGAATGCCACCCCATCTTCTGTTTTCCTCCCACTTTTCACCGCCACACAAAATATCCACATGAGTGTTGAAATCTTTGAACAAAATCAATATGTCACCCCACAAATTTTCTACATGCAGCTTTTCCACAGAAAAATTAAGGAAGCTTACCAATTATTGTTAAGTAAAAGCCAGCCACCAAATCCGCTTCCCAGGAAAGTTTGGAAGCAAAGGGATCCCCATTCCGAAGGTAGTGTGGCCGGCCCTCGTCCTGGGGCAGGACCGTATGGTTGAGTGCCATGTGTCCTCAAGCGACCACGAGTCTGAAAAGCAAATTGGTGAGATCTCAACAAAGCTGAGTAGGCCAGTGTGAACCATCTCACCACAGTGTTCCCTGTGGTAAAATGAAAATCAAGTTCCCAGAGTCATGCTTGATGCTCTAATTAATAACTGGTGAACATGTTAACATTTTTCTTCAATGGTCCAAAGATGTCAGTATTCAGTTATTCATTGTACAGAATATCCAAGCCAGCATTATCCTGTTTCTTCATCACGCTACCCTCCCTTGGGTGACTATGAAGGTAAAGGCCAAATCCCACCCATTTTATTGATTGTTACCAGTTTTTGTAAAGGTCTGAACTAAGAGAAGATATTGTATGAAATGTATGACAAATAGATGGATAGATGGATAGATAGATAGATGATACATCACTCCATCAATATTTTAAATATATTGTACATATATAAAATATCTTTAAATTTGCCAGTGCATAGTTGTTGTTTTTTAATTATTCAAATTGCCCAGGAAAAAAATCTCTATCAATTATATGTTCAGTAAGGTTTAGAGATTTTCTAAGAGCAAAAATAGGGCTGGTTACTAGAGCTTTAAATACAAAGGAACATAGAAATGTCACTAAATGAAGTTAAGAGCTAGATTTTCAAGATACCTTTCAGGGGTCCATTTAGAAAAGTGTTTAATCTTGTTTGTAACTCATGAGGTTCATCCACAAGAAGATTTGGCTTCCAAGTTTCCTGAGCAGAAAGCAACTTCATTATTTCCTACCCCCATCCCTTAAAATCCATTCTCTAAATTTGTTCTTTCCTGCTCCAGGATGAAATCTTGATCCATGAGGAACTCCCAAGACACGTGGGGCCTTTCTAGCGTTTCTAATAAATTCTGATTTTCTAATGATTACAGAAAGTCTTTGATGGACCCTGTGCAAACATGTCACACAATACTCGGATTCTGACAGTTGGAGTAGTGTGTTGTTCCTGAGGTCCAGCCACCTGCTGCTCTCATGACTTCTTTGGAATGATAGTTATTATTTGTTTGGAAAGGGGGAGAAATACTAATGTGGATGCCCCAACTGCTTTTGAACTTGCTTATTTCTAATGGAACCAATAGATGTCACTGCTCAGCCCTCTAGGAAGTGACTTGGGGCAGAGCTGGTCAGCCTGCAGGTAGAACTTCCAGCTGTGTGCCCCACAGTGGCTGACAGACTAACTGATCAGCAGATGTGACGTCTAAGGATGGCAATCAACATCTCCAAAAGACACATATTTAACCCCTTGCTAACTGCCAACTTACAGCTGAAATAGGACTTCTCAACCCACCCGTGACCCTCTTGGTGCCCAGTTGGCTGTAGCTACTGTCCACTTCCACACACAGCTGGAGGACAGTCACGTGGTTAGCATTCATTCAAAATCTTCCTTCCCAGGAGCTGAAGGAAGTGAAGCTTCTAGAAGGAGGAACCTCTGGCTGCCAACCCTGCCCCATCTAAGCCCTGACTCAAGTCCAAGTGTATCTTCTGAACTCCTAATTCCCATTGGATTGTCTCTTCTTCTGGTAGATTCTCTCCTCCCCACAGATTACCCCCGCCCACTGGCTGCCCAGTCCTCTTCTCCACTATAGATTCAGAATCATAAGATGAGGGTTTGAATCCAGCTCTGATACTCACTGTCTGATCTGGAGCAGATTATTTCAACTCTCTGGACCACTCTCACTTCATCTATAAAATGGGGAATTATAGTTTTTACCCACTGCTTATGCTTGCTTTGGAAACAATAGGATATTGGATTTGAAAGCACATTGCCCATGAGAAGCCCTTTCTAATTATTATGTGCTGGGACACTTACTTTTTCCAAATTTTCTCATCCATGAAGACATAACTATTTATGACAGATTTTCTCAGGGTTTTGTGCTAAATAAATGTATGCTTGTGTAACAATTGGAGTGTTTATTCAACATCTACTATTAACCCAGTGCTGTGAGGTAAGATATAAGCTGTATATCATGTTACCTAAACTCAAGGATTATAACTATCATTTTGGATAGAAACAAAATGCAGCCATCAGAAAACAGTAATACAAGATCAGAAAACAGTAATACAAGAATGTAAAACAATAAAATGCTGCCTTATTTGGCATTAAACAAAAACTTTTTTAAAGCAAGGAAATAATTATGTTGTATACATAACAAATACTTATGATCTGAGACGTTCACTATATTGCATGTGTGTATATGTGTGTCTTAATATCAAAAATTGTTCTTTCTATTTCTGGAGGTCACCGAGGCCTTACCCAGTGTAAAACTCCATATGTTGGTATTGATAACTATGCTGCAAAACTCCAGCTGAGTTTTGAGGGGCTTTAATAGGCAGTGAGCCTTGTGGAGGGTATTTTCAGTGGGGGAATGACATCAGCAAATATTTGGAGGCAAAAATGAAGATAAAGCCTGTAAAGGGTAGGAGACTGGCTTCACTGGCACGGAGTCTATGATGGCGAGAAGTGGCCTGGTGAAACGGGACTTGCTCTGTAGGGCCTAGCGTGCCTGGCAGGAGAGTTGCTCTTCACATCATCTATGGGCTTTCTTGTTTTTTGTTTTTTCTGGATCCACTTATCAAACGTTACGCTACTATTCAATTTTGGCAATAAAATATTTGAGGGTAGGGGCTTCCAAATCTTTTCAAACACATGACTTAGCAATTTCCTGAGGCAATATTAGAGAAGGAAGTAGAGAACCCTGAATATATTGGCCATCTGGGGACTCTTTTTTCATACACTACAGGCTCATTTTCAACCCCACACTTTGCACGCATTGTTCCCCCTACATATATATAGTGTCTGTTCCCTTTCTTTCTAGTCTATTCAGATTCCACTGGACCTTCAGGACCCTGTCCAAAGTCCACATCCTTCAGAAGATAGAAATGGCTCCTTCAATAGCGACTTGAGAAAGGAGCCCCTTTTCTTTCCACTCCCTAAGACACTGGGAGGGGTCCTTAATCATGCTTCTTTCACTTAATCCTTCCTCTTATTTACCTTCGTATGCACGGAATAACTGTTAGTCTTAAAGGAAGAGGGGAAGGTACCGTGTTTCCCGAAAATAAGACCTAGCCAGACCATCAGCTCTAATGCATCTTTCGGAGCAAAAATTTCAATATATTTTAATATAATATAAGACTGGGTAATATAATATAATACCGGGTCTCATATCAATTTTTGCTCCAAAAGACACATTAGAGCACATGGTCTGGCTCGGTCTTATGTTCGGGGAAACACGGTACTAATGCATAGAGAAAGAGCATAGGTGATGGGTCATTATCATTATCCTTCATCATCAGACAAGGATAAAAGCAGGAAGGAGCAATGTGACCAGAACAACGTTAACTGGTCTACGTACAATAATGAATGCAACAGGTAGTAGTCATGATTCTATTTGTTCAGAGATCAGTTTTAGAGCATTCCTTTTCCTGAATTGAATGGGCCTGAGTAACCTGTGTAAATAAAATCAGGTTGCTTGGTTATTTTCTTCCCTCCTGTGTTTGTCCCTCCTATGGCACATAGTGTCCCATTCTCTCTCCCCAGGCGCTCCCGAGGCTCATTACCACATCGCCCAGCAACCTGGGATAGCATCCTAAACCAAAACCAATTGTTCTCAGCCAGCGCCTCTGAATCACCTGGTCACTTAGTTTTGCCCTTTTGTATGTTGGTTATTGATTGTGTCCTAGTTGTTATTTAGATGCCATGGTTTGGGGGCAACTTCCAGAGACTGTGATAGCTGCAAAATGATCATTTCCGAGAGGGTCAGTGGGGAAATGCTGCTAGAGTAAAACTGCATTAAGGAATCAAGAATTGACATAACGCATTTGGAAATGGGAATTCTAAAAGTATATTGCACCTGAGGAACTTAACTTTAAATTGAAAATAAAGAATTTTGGGGTTGCTGGGGAAACACTGCATATAACTGGAAGTACTTCTTTGAAGAATCTAGTATTTCAGAGAAGGTTCAAGGGGGTTGCAAGAGAAGCATCCTGTCTAAAAGTGAAGAACAAAATTAATGACTTCTCAAGATCCCTCCTGAATTTATGAGTCTATGCAAAGACATAAAGTGAACCTCTTAGAGTAAATTATACATAATTATTCACAGTAGCATAATCCTTTAAGGAAGAAAATATACTCTACTGCCCTCACATGTGCTAATTAATGGTCCTTTTGACCATAAATAATACTTCTTAAGACTATTCTCATAACAGCTTATTACAGAAAAATCTGAAAACATCCCCACTCCTCCTCACATATAAAAGTTATAAATATTTTTGAGTTACTAGGATTAACCTGAAAAAAATTCTCTATGATTCCACAATAAAAATTGAGGGGTAACGAGGCATAACCAGACCTAAATCCTCACATGTTTAAACCTAGTGGACTTAGAAAATAGCTATTTAGCAGCTATGGAAAAGGGTCACATCCTAATAGGAAATAAGTATCATAAATTAGTATCAGGGATGACAGTCTAATGCTGTTCGACTTTATCCAGTCTTAGAATTAGCTGCCAAAAATGTGAGGCAACAAGTTTTCCCTTTGACCTGTTACACTTTCATTGGTTTAAGGTGGGAGTCTCAAAAGCATGGGCACTTGAAATAGCTACTTATACAAAGTGTCTGAAAATGTTCTGCCCAAAATGAGCTTCCAGACTGGCCTGCTCTGGCCTCTGAAACTGTTACCATTTTTTCACCTTAAGGCATTGCCGCCTTAAAATTTATTTCTAGGTATATATCATCTGAGAACATAAGATGTGAATCTATCGACACCCATGAAAACTTTAACATAAAGGAGTTCATGAAATTAGTTACTTGGTACCAGGAAGCAGCCAGTGGAGTTGAAAATAGGTGTGATACAGTTTATGACTCAGAGGAGGGAGCTGGAAACAATGTAACACATGGGTAACCTTGAAAGAAAATGGAAGATCATGAAATGTCCAGAACATTCACCAAGAAGCATCTAAGAGCTAGGGAGAGGATGTGGAAGAAAGATGAGCAGCAAGAATTGGAATATTCAACTTTGGGGGTAAAATTTCTTAGTGTGAAGCCTGATAAAATGTAAGCAAGACAGTTTTTTTTTTTTAAATGTGTGAGTCCTAGGAATGGTTTATATAGGTCTTTGTCAAGGGGGTGTTTGCCCATTTTTACTACAGTCTTCAAGGATTACTCACAATAAGACTGCAGGAGAAACCGTCTGTGGTTAAGTTCATTTTGACATCAACTTCAGAAATTTGGGCCACTGGCTAAAGCTAGTGTTTTATGGTGAGGGGCCAAAAACTCAGGACAAAACTTCCTTGCACCTCAACCTTGCAGATGAGCAGGCTTGGGTCCACTTATTGTGTCCAGAATGGACTTTGTTAAACACCAGGAAGGGAGTTTTCTTTAGTTCCTTTGTTCTAGTCTCTCTCTCCTCTTTAGCTTCCTGCTCTGCCTTCCCCGTTTGAGCACCACAGTGTCTCGTCTCGTGCTATCCCTTCATTCCTTTCCTATCAATGTTTAGAGAACATTTTATCATGTTCTCTAAAAAAATGGAGTGGATACATTTTGTTGTCATAGTAGAATAGTCACAATATATCTGGTGAAGGAAAAAGGTTAATTATCAGACTTATGAAACATTTTTTAAGAGGAACAAAAGTATAGGGAACGATATATGTTGAAGGGTTAACATTTTTTAATTATGAATAGTGATAGCATAGATATGTATAGTGATGTTAGAAGTAATTATTTTTCTTTACTCTTTATGGAGAGGGCACTTGATATTTCCATTTTCTAATTGTGGAACATTGGTATGTTACTTTTATACTCTTTATTGTCTATATTTTTTAATAAAAGACTTGTTACAGATTATTTATAATATTAGTGAAATTTTTCACGCATTCATTCATGTAAATATTTTGTGACCACAGATGATGTGGCAGGGCCCTACTAACTCCCTGAATTTCTTCCCTTGGGGCTTTGCCATTAATGGGGTGCCTTGCAGAAGCTGAGACAGAAGATTTTTCTGCAAAGGACTCATGCCCCTGAACATCTCACCACACAGGTAGAAAGAAGCTCATTCCTGGGACTCAGATGTGTGTCAGCCACAGGTTGAAGGCCCAAGTGACCCTGGGTATTTTTTCCCCAGTAATTGAGTCTCTTCCTGCTCACTGAGTGTTCTGTAACTTCAAAAAGCATAAGCCTGCTCTTCGTAATGATTTTTTTCTTTCTGTGTCAACAATTACAGGCGCTTAATGCGAATCAGGCAGTAATAATCCCCATACTAATAGGTTGTAGGTCAAATCTGTATTCTAGTGAAAAGATTTGGATTATTTTGGAGTATATAAAGCTATAATACTAATATTTTTATATATACATTCAAAGGGAACCTGTAAGCACTTCAACAAAGTAGCGATCAAAAAATAAAACAAATCATTTGGGAGCTGAAACAGCCCCAATGCAAGTCGCCAGAGAACTGAGCTTTATCTATTAGTGCTAATGAGAGTCTTGCCTTCTCTACAGGGGGAATTTCACAGCCACAAAGAAAACTAGTAGTCAGCTGAGGTTGGCGGTCAAACAGAAATGCACATACACTCTTCATATTTTTCTGCCATAGTTCAATGTGATGCTAGAAAAGAAAATAATCATAGTCTCTTCAACCCACTAGAAATATGGCAGGAAGCATAGGAAGGAAGGGAGGGAGGAAAGGGAAGAAGACCATTTTTCTCTACAGAGCGAAGCCAGCAAAAGAGCAATCAATTCAACTCAATATCTTCTAAGCCATGTAAAAAAAGTGTCAGCGTTGTCTGTTGAGAATAATCACCTCTTTGTCAATTTATTCCCAAGCAGTTCAGCTTGAAGCAAATTGACCTATCTAAGGTAATGGGAGACTTGTGAGCAACAGAGGTCTGCTTTAATATTGTCTTAGATTGTTAACATTAATGTTTAAAAAGTGTCAACTGTCACATAAGTCCTACTTTAACCATCACTCCTCCTTTGAACTTCTGAATAATAGCTTTCGAATTAATTTATCCCACATTCTCTCCAACTCAGTTCCCCCAGGCAAAGGGTACAAATTCCATATGATAATTACAACTTTAATTGCCAGCCCTCAACGCAAGGCGTCTCTAACTCAACTACTAGACTATGTTGCCCAGCTCTGGCCTGGGGTTCATTCTTCTCTTCCCCTCCCAGGGGACCTCCCAGACACCCCAGAGCCCTTCCTAAGGAAGCACTCAAATAGCCCAAACCTCTGCAGGTAGTCAAGGTAGCACCTGGCCTAGAGATTGTCTCAAGAACATCCGGGAAACTGTAAACTCCAGAGATGAAACTGGAACCTCAGGATTTCCATCGACATCGTTACAGAGCACCGGATCTGCAAACCCTTCACAAGTCAGAAACAGCTTTGATCGGGACCCTTCCTGTGGACGTTTTATTTCCTCCTCCAACCCTCAAATTCTACTGTACGAAGAAACTTAAGAAAACAAAATAACTGAAAAAGTGGTCAGAAATCCCCTATTTACTTCTCAAATTCAAAATACTCCAACTCTGAGCTCATACATCTCTACACATCATGCTAGCTGTGATTTATAGTCATGGAGCTGTCCTCAGTAATAATAATGGTCAACAGGAAAAATATGCAGAATTTTCAGCAATTGAGCCTATTCATTCTTTCTCCAAAAAGAAATGAACCATACCACACAAGGATTTAAAAAAAATGGGAGGAACAACTAGACTAGAAACACAGTTACTTTGGCAAGAAACTCAGAGTACTTCAGGCAGATCAGAAACTGCAATTTTACAGACTCATTATTCTATTCCTGGGCTCCTTCCTTGCCTTACTCCTGACCTAAAATTCTGTTTCTGAGATGCCTTTCAAGCATAAGTTGATAAGCATTAGTTGATAGGTTTTGGCCTAAACTCAACAGGAGAAATAAATCCAATTCACATCATCAATTACACAGTGGTATTCAGAATGAAGATTCTAACAGACCAGCTCTAACTTACTTCTAGTTCTTACGACCACAAAAAAGAGGGAGAACCCCCTGAAAGTGAATTAAGAACCATTGTCTCTGCCCCATGCCTTGGCTATCGTCATAATTCCTTTTGACCATACAATTCAAAGTCCTATTTTCCAGAAAGTAAATCTTAGAATTTGTTGTTTTTTATTTTTATCCCCTTGTTAAAACTCACCAATTTAAGGACGTGCCAAAAAGAAGTTTCTTTCCCAGGGCTTCTCAGGCTGGATTTGCTGAGACCTTGCAAAGCCTTCCTGTTGGTCCTTTCCAAAGCAACACTCTAGTTACTCTGTACTTCAGCTGATTTTAAACATTATCAAGTGAAAGGTATTCGTTTTCTAGACTGTCCTGTTCTCTCCGCCCCTCTGTAGAAAGGACCAATCATATCGTTGGAAAAAATAATCTCATCTTATTGAATTATGAGGAAAGATGCAATTTTGGGAAGCTTAATTTATTGGTGATTAAAAACCCAGCAGCAGTTACTTGGCTCTTATAATTGATCAGGAACGAGAATAGTACTGTTTGCTGACTACACTTTACGACGCCATATACTTGCTTTTTACTTTTCAGATTCAAAGTCTCAGATTAATCTGTAAATAATCAAGAATTAAATCCTAAAGCTTTTACTAATTGTTTGCGCTCTTTTTTGCTTGGCTATTTTTTTTTTAAATCAAAACATGCTCTCTTCAATTACCCAGTATACATGTTTGAGAAAGACTACTAAAAGAGAAAAAGAAAAGCTTACAAATAATTTTTAAAACATAAAAATTAACACATCGCCTTGACCTGGTTTACAGCCCTAAAGATTTATCAAGGTTGAAAATGAGGTTTTTGTTCTTTGGCATGAAGCACCCACAGGATATAATATCCAGCATTGAACAGGTCCGCTTCCCGTAACTGGTGCTGTGCTAATTAGTGTCTTACGTGCATTGTTCCATTCCAACTCCACAACAGTCATTCCATGAGGTCCGTTATTGTTATTATCATGGTGGTGTTGATAAGAATACTGAGATTCAGAGAAATTGAGTAGTTCGCACACGGTTATACTACTTAGCTCCTCAGAGAATCTTATTAAACGCTTATTGACTAATTCAATGAACAAACCCTTAATCCACAACTAACACTGCTTCAAATAAGTTTTCATGGGGAAAAGTGGAAAATTATATTTATTTTAGAGAAAAGAAATGTAGTGCATCAATAAACACAATCCTTTTAGGCAAGCCTCCTAATAGATAACAAGATTATTTCAGACCAGCTCCCACAAAAGAAATACTCTGAAGTTTTCTAATATAATTTCAGTTTTAAATATCTTTATAAAGCAGAATAATTGTGCTTTTCCAATCATATGATCCCATTTTTAAAATTTCAGCTTTATTGAAATATAACTGATATATGAAATTGTAAGACATTTAAAGTAAACATCGTGGTGATTTGATATACATATACATTGTGAAAGGATTCCCTTCCATTGGGTAATTAACACATCCATCACCTCCCATATTTATTTTGTGTGTGTGAAAACATTTAAGTTCTACTCTCTTGGCAAAATTCCATTAAACAGTACAGTGTTACCAACCATAATCACCATGTTATGCATTAGATCCTCAGAGCTTATTCATCTTGTAGCTGAAAACCTGTACCCTTTTACCAACCTCTCCCTATTTCTCCTAACCCCAAGCCCTGGCAACCGCTTTTGGACTCTCTGTTTCTATGATTTTGATATATATATATATATATATATATATATATATATATATACACACACACACACACACACACACACACACATATATATGTATATATATGTATATATATGATATATGTTTACATATGTACATATATGTATATATGATATATGTGTATATTTAAATTGCTATATTCCATATATAAGTGATAACATGAAGTATTTGCCTTTGTCTGGCTTATTTTACTTAGCATAGTGCCCTCAAGGTCCACCTATGTTGTCACAAAAAAAGGATTTTCTTCATTCTCATGGCTGAACAATAATATATATATATATATATATATATAGTATTTCACATCTTCTGTATCCATTCATTCCCTGATGGACACTTAGATTGCTTCCATAGCTTGCCTATCAATACGATCCCGTCTTTGAAAAGATCAATTATGCCTCAATTCATCTCTTATTCACCTATCTAACTTCTAGCTGAAGAAAAAAATACCTTATTTTCAAAAGCTTGCATTTGGAGAACAAATTTGTCTTCCTTGGAGGTGTGTGATTTATTTTTTAAAACCTAGAAATCATTATATCTCTTCAAAGAAAGTGCTGGAATGAGAAAAGTAATGAAAAGATGATTGAATGGGGGAGGGAGGAAACAGTACCAAGAACATGACTTCCTCAATTTGTATGGGATCTTCTACTCATGCCAAACCATCCTTGTGTGTATATACTCATGCTTGTCATAAAATGAAATCTCTGACCATGGATTCAGAAGACCCAAGTTCCTGGATTAGTTGCACTTAGAATCTACATGAAAAGATAACGAAAGGCCACAGAAAGTAAGAGTTAATTGTCCAACAAGAGGCTCAAATGTTGGAATTCCAAGGGGAAAGACACCCGTAGTTTGAAAGATGTTGGCATCTTCTATGCAATATAATAGTGCCCATTAAACAATAGGGGTAATATTAGCAATTTAAAAGAAAACAGTAAGTGTCAGTTTGTCCACTATGAGCTAGGAAACCCAGTATGAATTGGGAATACAGCAGGAAAAAGGCAAAGTTTATTCATGCTTTCATAGTTCCCATTTTAACAGAGAGGCACGGTCACTGCAAAAACTTCATTTAATTACAATTGGGATAAGTACCTATCCAATAACCATTAATAGGATTTAAATGTTTCCCAAATCTGTGTCAGTAAATCCCTGTTTTACAGATGGGCAAACAACTCAAACTCAAAATCCAAGGGAAGTGAGAAGATGTGCGCGATAAGAATACTCAGGTTGGTAAAAGAACCAAGCCCAGGACAAGGGTCCTTTTACCAGATCCAGCACCTAATCTCCGCTGTGTCCCCTGGTATCCAACCCAAGACGAGAACCTGTATACTGCTCCTCTCACACATCTTAGGGTCTCAGCCAAAAGGATCTCAATGATGCCACCACCAGGACAATAGTAGTTCCCAGCACCTGGTCCACTGAACTGTGTTCCCTTGTTACATAGTCCCAAACCACCTTGAACTTCTCCTTTGTAAAACTGGCAACTACCTTTTTACTTTGTGTCCTTCTGCCTGAGAGAAAAATTTATGAGAACAAAACCTATGTCTCTTGGTCACCAATGATGTATCCAGGACCAAGCAGAGTATCAGAAGTGTACTCAGCAGGCACTCAGTAAATATTTGTTAAATGAATTGATTAATGAGAAGGGGGAAGAAGCACAGTTCCATATTAGCATTAGAACCCGGAGGCAAGGAATCCGAATGAGGTTGCAGAGATCCTGTGCAGCGAGACTTGACAGAGTTGACTCGTTCCCTCATGAAAAAAAGAAAGAGTAAGAATTTGAATTTATTTTTACCTCACCGCTCTTGCCTCTAAATTCTTCAGATTATTAGTCACGGTGCTATTTTTCTGATCCTTCAATACAACTTTAACTTCTAAGCTATTTGTTAAGCCTTGGGCTCCAGATTTTGATGAATGAAGATTTCCTTCTCCATTTATTTTTCCTTAATCTCCTTTGTCATTTTGGCCTTCCACCAATAATACTCATGCAGATGGCTGGGAGTTAATGCTGCTCCCTGGGAATTCACATATAAACGTGGACATCAAGGAAGATGCAGAATTGTTTCTCCTTTTACAAAAGGAAAGCAATCATTGTAAAAATCTATCTCAATGAATGTTCCTTACATAAAGGAAGGAAAAAAAACTATGCATCAACTAAACTGAAATCATCTAACTTGTCACGTAAGCTACAATGACTAATATATCTAATAGCATTTTTTCCAGAATATTAGCCAGTATTCAGCTCCATGGATCTGTGCTTTCAAAGGATTGCTTCCATCTTAGTTGGGAACAAAACTGAATTTATCTTAATCATTTTAAGGGATGTACAAAAATTATTTCGAATATCCCTACCCCGTAACAAATTACTTGATAAATAAATGAGTGCAACATTTAAGTTTTGTTATAGCTAATGATTTTTTAATTTTTCTTATTTCCTCTTTGGGGCCTTGCTCCTTTCTCTGGCTGGAAAGTTCATATTTCAGATATCTTCAAAGATTTCCCTCTCACATCCCTCATACTCTGCTCCAAAGATTTTACAGTGTGTCCCCTGTCCACCCTGTGCATAATTGCCCAGCTTTCTGCCTTGAGAGAGTTTCCAGGTGTGACTCAGAGAGAAAGAATCCAGATTCCCTGAGTTGAAGAGATGGAGTTGGGCCATAAAAAGGCAGGAAAATTCAACCTCTAATGATGAAATAAATCAACGATTCAAAACTGATCCAGAGCTTACACAGATATTAGAATCCACAGACTAGGACATAAAAACAATGATTATGACTGTATTGCATATATATGTTCAAAAGTTAACTAGAGACATGGAAAATATAAAATATAAAAGTGTCCCTAATCAAGCCTATAAAAATGAAAACTACAATGTCTGAGATTTAAAAAAAAATACTCTGGATGGAAGTAATAGCAGATTAGACAAACTAGATCAGAAAACTCATGAATTTGAAGGAAACAGCAATAGAAACTCAAAAAATACAACACAGAGAGAAAACAGAAATTTTAAAAATTAGAAGCGAATCTGGGTTATAGGATAACTTCAAATGGCCTAATATGTGTGTAATGGAGTTGCTTTAGCAGAAAAATATTCAAAGAAATAATAACTGAACTTTTTCCAAATTTGACTAAAACTTTAAATGCACGATCCAAAAAGTTGAACAAATTCCAAGTATAAGACACATGAAAAAAAACTATATCAAGGCACATCATGATTGATTTGCTTAAAACCAGAGATTAAGAGAAAAATTTTAAAGCAGCCAGAAAAAAAAGATACATCACACACAAAGGAACAAAGATAGGATGATAAGACATCTCTTACTAGAAACAATGCAAGAGAAAAAGTAGTGGAACAGAGTGTTCAAAGTAGTAAATGGGGCCAGGGGGTGTGGATATTTACCTAGAATTCTATAGCCAGAGAGTATGTATTTTAAAAGCAAAGACAAATACAGACATTTTAAAACATACAAAAGCTGAAAGAATTCACCATCAGCACACCCACATTGTAAGAAACGTTCAAGTAATTCTTTAAGGCAGAAGGAAAATGATGCCAGATTGAAATATGGATCTACACAAAGAAATGAAAAGCAATAGAAATATAATTATGTGGGTAAATATGTAAGCTTTTCATCTCATTACTTAAATCTCTTGGAAATGTAATTGTTTACGCAAAAATAATAAAACTGTCTTATGAGATGTATAGCATATGTAAAAGAGAAGCAAATGAAAATACCACAAAAAACAGGAGTGAAAAAATAGAAGTATAATAGTGTAAAGTTTTTATGCTACATGTAAAGTACCACTTGAAGATAGACTGCAATCAGTTAAAGATACATATAGTAATTCCTAAAAGCAAGCACTAAAATAACCAAACAAAGCAGTGTAGCTAATAAGCCAATTAAGGAAATAAGATGGTATCATAAAAGTAAAAGAGAAAGGAGAAACAAAGATTAGATAGTGTATTAGTTAGTGTATTAGTCAGTTTTCCAGAGAAACAGAATCAAAAGGGTGTGAGTGTGTGTGTGTGTGTGTGTGTGTGTGTGTCTGTCTGTGTGTGTGTGTGTCTGTGGCGAGAGAGAGAGAGAGAGAGAGAGAGAGAGAGAGAGAGAGAGAGAGAGAGAGAGAGAGAGAGACAGAGAGAGAGAGAGAGATTTATTATAAGAAGTTGACTCACGTGATTGTGGATGCTAAGCAGTCCCAAGATCTGCAATAAGGCAAACTAGAGAAGCGGAGGAGTAGATGGTATAGTTCCAGTGTGAATCTGAAGGCCTAAGAATCAGGAGAACCAATGGTAAAAGTTTCAGTCCAAGTCCAAAGGCAGGAGAAGACTGAGTCCCAGCTTGAAGACAGGCAATCTTCCTCTACTGGAAGCCTGTCCACGTTAGGAGGAGTAATTGGCTTTACTCCGTCTACAGATTCAAATGTTAATCTCTTCCACAAACACCCTCAGACACACACCCAGAATAATGTTTAACAAAACACCTGGCACTCCATGGCCCAGTCAAGTTGACACATAAAGTTCACCATCACAGATGGGACAGGTAGAAAACAAATAGCAGGATTAAACTTAACCATATCAATAACCACATTAAATGTAAATGGTCTAAACATCAAAATTATAAGTCAGATATTGTCTCATTGGAGAATAAAGTAAGAGCTACCTATATGCTGCCTAGAAGAAATGTTCTTTTTTTTTTTCAGTTGAATATACGATGTACGCGAGGTTGGACAATTAAGTTTGCCAACTTGTTGCAACAATGTTGCTAACCTTTTCGATATCAGAGGGATTATTTATTATGAATTTGTACCAAATGGACAAACAGTTAGCCAAGTTTACTATTTGGAAGTACTGAAAAGGCTGCATGATAAAGTTAGACAAAAACGACCTGAACTTTTTGCCAACAATTCCTGGCTCTTGCATCACGACAATGCACCAGCTCACACGGCACTGTCTGTGAGGGAATTTTTAGCCAGTAAACAAATAACTGTATTGGAACACCCTCCCTACTCACCTGATCTGGCCCCCAATGACTTCTTTCTTTACCCAAAGATAAAGGAAATATTGGAAGGAAGACATTTTGATGACATTCAGGGCATCAAGGGTAATACGATGACAGCTCTGATGGCCATTCCAGAAAAAGAGCTCCAACATTGCTGTGAAGGGTGGACTAGGCACTGGCGTCGGTGCATAGCTTCCCAAGGGGAGTACTTTGAAGGTGACTATAGTGATATTCAGCAATGAGGTATGCAGCAGTTTTTCTAGGATGAGTTCGCGAACTTAATTGTCCAAATTCACATTTTATTTAAAATGCAACACTAACAGCATGATGATAAACTGTCACAAATTTGTACCAAGGAGCGCACAATCTTTAAAATGTGCTGTTTTTCACAAGTGATTTAAGTATAGCATTGTTCTTATTTGGTACTAGAGTCAAAGAGGATATTTAGATTCTTCAGCTTTCAGGCATTTAGTAACAGTGTCTAGTCAGGCAGAGGAAAGAAATTCAAAAGCAGTTTCTTTCTCTTCTGTTAGGTCCTTTGCAGTAAGAACCACATTCTCCCGAGAGAAATCATTCATAGGGAGACCTTCAACAACCTGCCATGTCTTACGTTTGATGAGAACAGGGAAAGAGTAGAGCAGGTCATCGGGAATACCATAGGAATGGCCACCAGACGTAGTGTCCTCTGATGCTTGTCACCAGATATTAAGAGAAAACTTTTAAAGCAGCCAGAAAGAAAAGACACATCACACACAAAGGATATGTGTGGATACAAGCTCTCGCTCTTGGATTCCAAACCAGAGGTCTCTGACGTGGTCCCAGATGGCTTTCGCAGCAGATATGGCACTGGATAGTTTTCAAGCCTTGATGACAGCAGTGCCATGCTGCTGATGCTCCCGTGAGCCAGGTGTCATCTTTCAGGGCTTCGGAAACACCAACTTCCTTTCCTTGCTGTTTCCCCCTGCAATGGTTGCTACCTGGATACTGAGATGAGGAATAGTTTCCCCAGTAGCGGCATCCTTCACATCATCAGAAGTCACACCAAGCATAAGAGCAATCTGAGCTTTAGCTCGGTTGTGATCCAAATATGTCAAGCAACTGAAGTTCTCCTTGGGAACAGACAGTGCCGACTTGGAGGCAGCCAGGCCATCGGTGTTGGCTGGGTTTCCCTCCATGATAGCTTTAACTGATTTCTTGGCATATTTCACATTTGAAGATTTTCACATTTGCTCTGAGCAAATCTTTCCTCTCTGTGCCATCCCTTCTTGGCATGGAGCCCACAAGAATGGCCACCTGCAGGTCCTTGAAGGCAATCTCTTCTTTATTTGTTGTGATGACATCTTTCAGGAGGGACAGGATATAGTCTTGCAGTGCCATTAGGACACCAGCTGGGACACCCATCATGGAAGTGATATCCAACAGCACAAGAATGACAGGTTGGTCTTTACCAAAGACAGATCCATTTCCAATACTGTATAGCAGTGAATATGCAATTTGACCAGCTGCTTCAGTCACAAGGACTCTGATTGGTTCAGACATGATCCGAAACCGTACGGACAATTTTAACACCTGCAAAATGAGCCTCGGGCGAGTCAGGTCACTTCTACCATATAAGCAACTCTAAGAAATGCATGTTAAATATGGTGACATAAATAGGTTAAAAAATAAAAGGTGAAAAAGAGATATACCATGCTAACACTAATCAAAAGGAAACTGTTGTGGTTATATTAATATCCAAAAAACTAAATTGCAGAGCAAAGAAAATTATAAGGAATAATGTAGGTCATTTTATAATGATATAGGGATGAATTCATCAAAAGGACATAAACACATAATTTAAGAAGGTTTTCAAATCAATGACACAAGATTCCATCTTAAGAAACTAAAATATAAAAGAGCAAATGTAAACAGAAGAAAGTAAATAATAACAATAAAAATGAAAATCAATAAAACAAAAACAAAACAACACTCAATAGACCCATCAATGGCCATTAAAATATTTCCCAAAAGAAAGATCAGACCATGGAACTGTATATTCAATGGAATTTGCCTCAGTGGCTGATTGAACAGTGGGAGTATGTATATTTTTAATTCTGCTGCTTTAGATCAGTGATTTAAAATTTTAACTGGACCTTAGAATCACTTACCACGCTTGTGTTTGGCCCCCTCTGGGGATTCTAATTCTGGTCTTGTTATGATGTTTAAAACCCCTCTGGTAACTCTGATGAACACACAACCATGATTAAGAAACGACTGACTTCCGTAATATGAAACGATATTTGTCCTTGACTTATTTTCCATATTGATGTGAAGAGATAATGAAACAGAGTTCTCCCAAAGCAAAGAATTCCTCAGGAGTAAGTGTGTGTGAGCAATGACAAAACATCAGGAAAGCGAAAAATAGGAAGAGCATTAGACCCTTGCTTTCCACATCACAACGTGCCCCAACCATAATGTAAGATGCTGTCCATGACGACCCAACACGACAGCCTATGTCTTCCAGGTAAATGTGCCAAACACGGTAGAATATGAAACCAGCTAAACATGAAATTAGCTGCACACTTTATAAAATATAGTAAGGATCTACAGGCTCTAAAATAATGAGAACAAGACAAAATTCTCATCAAGAGGAACAAAGATTAAATAGTACCTCACAGAGAAATTTATCACTACTATCAAAAAGAAATTATTTTCACCCAATGACTAAGATAATAGTTAAAATATAATGCTAATGATGATAATAATAATTCCTGTTTATTGAGTGGTTACTATATGCCAAATCTGTGTGTGTGTGTGTGTGTGTGTGTGTGTGTGTGTGTGTGTAGGAGAGAGGCTGTATTTGCCTAATAGTCCTGTCTATCTTGTAAGTATGAATAAGGAAACAGTTCTAAAAGATAAGTTCAAAAAATTTTTGATCCTTGATCAACAATTAAGCATGCTCACAGGTTAGGTTATTAAAAGCAGTTATTCCTTGCTTGAAGCCCATACAACTCTGTCAAGTACCCTGGCTTATCATTCAGAGACCCAATGCTTCCTTCCAAAATGACGCAGTAAGGAAGACGGAGAGTCAAAACCAGCTGCGGTATTACTGGGCGCATTTACGTATTCTAGTCTAGTTCCCCGCAAAGTGTGTAAACCCTGAATGTTGTGATTAAATGAAACATAAAGTATGTCAGATACAGAAACTTGCAAAAAAGCTGTGTCAGTGTGTATTTTGAAGGGAATTTATTTAAGTTCTCGTTAAACTGGCTCTCTGGAGATTTACAGGGAGCAAAGTGCAGAAATACTTCCCTTCACAGAGATTTTCAAAGAGGGAAAAAAAGTGAGTGAGTGAAGTAAATGATATTTTAAGACACAGTTATTTTCGTACCAACTGAAATGTTCATTCAGATATAATTTGAGAGCCCCTAGATGACACTTTTATGCAATGAAAAAAATACTATAATAACACATGACAGAATTTTTAAAATATATCAACCCTCAAAACTTATTTTAACAGCAAACTAAACTTTTGCAGGGACCGCTACATAATAATATCTGAACAACAGATTGCATTTACAAATTTTATATAAATTGTTACTGCTGTTCACCACATATTTTTAACTGTGCAGTTCATGCAAACATTTTTTTTGCTTATTCTTGTTTCCTAGTTATATTCTTTATACTGACTGTAATAATGTAACAATGTGTACTATAAATAATAAAAATAAAAGATAAGAATAATCAAGAAAAGTGTCTAAGTACATACACATAGATGTGGGTGTATGCCTCACACAATCTATTTGATCAGATCCATTCATCTATTTACTCTTATTTTATACACAATTCTAACAAGCTTACTTATCCCCCTTCCCTGACTGCAGGGTATTGGAAAAAAAGAGATAAAAAGAACAGATGTAGCATAATGTCCTCAAAGTTCATCCATGTTGTAGCATATGACAGAATTTTCTTCTATTTTTACGGTTGAATAATATCCCATTGTATATATGTACCACATTCTCTGTATCCATTCATTCATTGATGAACATTTAGATTATTCCCAGCTCTTGGCTATTGAGAAAAATGCTACAATGAATACTGGAGTGCAAATATCTCTTTGAGATCCTGTTTTCAATTCTTTTGGATAAGTACTCAGAAGAGCAATTGCTGGATCATATGGTAGTTGAGGACAAAATACTGTGTGGTCACTTATATGAAGATTGTAAGTAATTCAAACTCATAAAAACAGAAAGTATAACTGTGGTTGCCAAAGGCTGGCAGGAGAGGAAAATGAGGAGTTGCTGTTCACTCGGTATGGATTTTCAGTCAAGAGAACAAAGTTCTAGAGATTTGCTCTACAACAATGAGCATATAGCTAAGGATACTGCACTGTACACTTAAAATTTTTTCAAGAGGTTACTCATGTTATGTGTTTTTTATCACAATAAAAATAAAAATAAAAAGTAGAGGAAAGCTAGAGGTGCCAGAGAAAGAAGAAAGAAGTGTTTACAATAGACACTTTGGAAGACAGTTTGGCACATTCTTACCATATAATCTAGCAATCATGCTTCTTAGTATTTGCCCAAATGAGTTAACAGTTATGCTCACGCAAAAAAAAAAAAAAATTGCACACAGATATTTATAGCAGCTTTACTCATAATTGCCAAAACTTGGAAGCAGCCAAAATATCCCTCAGTAGATGAATAGATAAGTAAACTGTGATGCATCCAGACAGTAGAATATTATACAGTGCTAAAAATTAATGAGCTATCAAACCGTGAAAAGACATGGAGGAAATTCAAGTGCATATTACAAAGTGAAATAAGCCAATCCAAAACAATATATACGTACTGTACGATTCCAACTATATGTCATTCTGGAAAAGGCAAAACTATGGAGACAGTAAAAATATTAGTGGTCACCAGGGGTTAGGGGGCAGGAGGGGTGAATAGGCAGAGCACTGAGAATTTTTAGGGCAATGAAACTATTCTGTACAATATTAAAATGGTGTATACGTGTCATTATATATTTGTCAAAACCCATAGCATGTACAACACCATGAGTGAACCCTAATGTAAACCACAGACTTTAGATGATAATAATGTGTCAAGGCAGGTTCATCAATCATAACAAATGTACCCCCAGGTGAGGGATGTTGATAATAGGGAGGTTGTGCACATGTGGAGACAGGAGGTATATGAATGGAGGCTTCATCACATAGGCATGATTGATTGAAGCATCAGCCATTGGTGACAGATTTAACCTCCAGCCTCTATCTCCTCCCTGGAGGTTGGAGCGTGGGACTAAAAGTCCCAGCCTCTAATCAAGTATTAATAATTAGCTCCACTGGCAACCAGCTCACATCTTTAGGTTACTTCCAGCTTTCAAAAAGTCACTTCATTCACATAACAAAAGACACTTTTATTGCTCTCATCTCTTAGGAAACCCCAAGGGTTTTAGGAGTTCTGTGCCAAAAAGATAAGGAAAACCAAATACATATTTCTTATTTTAAATCACAATATCACAAGTCACAATTATCATCTCACGAAGAGTCCAATTAAATTAAGTATCTAGGTCCTTTTCATGTCAGCTCTCCTGGTATCTTACTGGTACTTTAAAAAAATAATAATAATAATTATATATATATATAAATTAAGTAATTAAAAAGACTACACATGTATCTCTATTAAATTTTCTTTGTTGCTAGTTATTATACTAAATTGTAAAGATCTTTTAAGTCATTGTTTTGCAAGCTCACTACCCTCCCCAAAAGGAGGACAACAAGAGGAGAATAATTAACTAAACTACGGTACATCAATGTCGTGGAATACTGGAGGCCGTTAACCAGTATGTATAAAAATGATATAATAGCATGAAGAAATGCTTATAGTACAATATTACACATATAAATTAAACTTTTAAAGCTTCATGAAAGTTAATAAGTCACAAGTATTAAAATAAATATTTGCAAGAAAAAATAGAGCAAACTGTTTGTTCCAGGTAGTAAAATTATAAGTGATATTTTTCTATGCTTGTTCTCTTTTCCCAAATGTTCCATTATAATACAAGTTTCTGCAGCTCTGCTCATGTCTGCACCTGTAGGACATCTTAATTTTACATTTTAAACGTTTTCCTTATGAATTTTTTAAGTTAAAATATAATTTAATTACATTATAATCAAATCAATATTTAATTATAATGTAATTTACAAACTCTTTAATCCTTGCTGTCTGCATAAAATATTCAAACAAACACATAAAGTGTTACATTGGTATGCAGAAAAAAATTCTTCCAACTTAAGCAATCTTTTGACACCAGCTAGATTGGTGAGCTTTAGGTTTAATCGTAGAACTGGGGGCAGCCAGTTGGCTCAGTTGGTTAGAGTGTAATGCTCATAACACTCAGGTCGCCGGTTCGATTCCCACACGGTCCAGTGAGCTGCGCCCTCCACAACTAGATTGGAAACAATGACTTGACTTGGAGCTGATGGGTCCTGGAAAAACACAGTTCCCCAATACTCTGCAATAAAAAGTAAAAATAAATAAAATAAAATATAAGCTTTTTCTTTAAAAAAAAAAATAGCAGAACTGGTGCAAGCACTTGACACATTTACCACATACAGCAAAAATATCTGCTCAATGCAATAGCAAAAGTGAAATGCAACCCTACCAAAACAATAAAATTGTGTTTACCAAAAACTATTTCATATTTCTTCAGTTTTAAAGTTGAATTGAATTAACTAAAATGATACATAAAGTTAAAAATTCAAGGATTCGGTTGCCCTCGCCACATTTGAAGTATTTAATAGCCATGTGTCCCTTGTGGCTATTAAATTGCAAAGCACAGATCTATATTCTTATTTAATTTTTTTGTATTTGTTCTATAGAGTATGTTAAGATCTCCCACTGTTATTGGGAAACTGTTTATTTCTCTTTTTACTTCTGTCCGCTTTATATGTTTCAAGCGATGTTAGTGTCCAATTTACTCTTTCACTTATCATCAATTGCATTTCTGATTTCAGCTGGGTTTTTCCGTTCTAGGATTTCCATTTTATACTTCTTATTGATTCTAGTTCTCTGGTAATTTTTTTTTCTCTTGTTTTTAAATTTTGAACATGTGAATGTTTTTAATGACTGTTTATTAATTCCAATATCTGTGTTCCTGTATTTTTATCATTTGTTCCATGTCTTTTCTTTTCTTTTGATATGTATGCCCGGTAATTTTTGATTAAGTATCAACCATTGTGTATGAAATACTGTAGAGTTTTTAGATGATTATCTTCCTCTCTAGAGGAGCAGATCATTTTAACGCAGTTTCAAGATCTATCCATGTTGTCGCAAATGGCAGTATTTCATCTTGTCTTATAGATGAGTAATACTCCATTGTATATATATACCACACCTTCTTTATCCAACCATCTATCAAAGCACATCTCGGTTGTTTACATGCCTTGGCAACCATGAAAAATTCTGCAATGAACATAGGGGTACATATATCTTTACAGATAAGTGTTTTCAGATTTTTGGGATAGGTACCCAGAAGAGAGATGGCTGGGTCCTATGGTAACTCTATTAATTTTTTGAGGGACCTCCATACTGTTTTCCATAGTGACTGTACCAATTTACATTCCTACCAGCAGTGTCTCAGGGTTCCTTTTTCTCTACAGCCTCAACAACACTTGTTATTACCTTATTTTGCCATGTATAATGTGTTCCCATGTATAATGTGCACCATGTTTTTGGCCCAAACTTTTAGGGCAAAAATTTTTTGTTTTAATTTTTTAATTCAAATTTGCATTTGTTTACATTCAGGTACGTTTTTTGTATTATAAAGAAATTTTAGCATTTATTTTTTTTAACATATTATGGTATAAGAAATTTTATGTAACAAATAATTACAAAACACAAGAGCAGATACAAGGTACAAGACATTTTATGTACCAGTAACGAATTTACGATGTTTACACAGCATAGAAGGCCAAGAATTCTTCATCGTTGCAAGTTCATCGTAAGTTCAACAAAACCAATTATCATATTCCAGGGTATTAATCTGCATATAGATATCATTATTGATTTCTAGAGTTACATTATTAACTCATAAGCATAAATAAAAGAATTAAAAACATTTATATAAAGAATTAATACTACCCATGTATAATGCGCATCCTTATTTTTCCCTCACAAATCTGGGCAAAAGAGTGCACATTATACACAGCAAAATACAGTACTTGTTTTGTTGATAATGGCCATTCTAATAGGTATTAGGTGGTATCTCATTGTGGTTTTGATTTGCATTTCCCTGATAGCTAGTGAAGTTGAGCATCTTTTTATATATCTGTTGGCAGCTTGTTTGCCTTCTTGGGAGAAGTGTCTGTTCAGGTTCTCTGCCAATTTTTTAATTGAATTTTTTGTTGTTGTTGAATTGTGTGAGTTTTTTTATACATTTTGGATATTAGCCCCTTATTGGAGACATTGTTTGCAAATATCTTCTCCCATTCAGTTGGTTGCCCCTTTGTTTTGTTGATGGTTTCTTTTGCTGGGCAGAAGCTTTTTAGTTTGATATAATCCCATTCACTTATTTTTGCTTTTACTTCCCTGGCTTTAGGTCAAATTTACAAAATCCTCTCTGAACCCAAGGTTCATAAGTTTAATACCTATGCTTTCTTCTATGCAGTATATTGTTGCAGGTCTTACATTTAGGTCTTTGATGCATTTTGATTTAATTTTCATACATGGTGACAGCAGTCTAGTTTCATTCTTTTGCACATGGCTTTCCAATTTTCCCAGCACCATGTATTGAAAAGACTTTCTTTTCTCCATTGTATGCATTTGGCTCCTTTGTCAAAAATTATTTGCCCATATACATGTGGGTTGATTCTGGGTTCTCCATTCTGTTCTATTGGTCTGCGTGTCTGTCTGTCTCCCAATACCATGCTGTTTTGATGATTGTTGCTTTGTAGCACTATAATTTAAACTTTCCAATTTGATTTTTTTTAATGGCTCAACTTAATTTCTAATGCATACTGGTGGGAAATCTGAAATGATAATTCAGTATTTACTGACAAAAAATAGAACTTTCTACCACTGGAATATAATAATGGGATTTGCTTAATAAGATATCATTAACAAAGTAATTATTAGGACTCATAAGTAGATAAAATATATTTTCTTTAATTTCTGGGCCAGTTGGTGGATAGTCGTAAAGGATTTTCTTGTTTTCTTTTTCTTTTTTGTTTCTTTTTTCTATTTTAGAAAATAAAATAGAAGCTACTGTCAGAAGCAAATGAACCATTCAGGTTCATCTGGGTTCAACACATGCAGAAATAGGATAGAAAACAAGCCATTATAGAAACTGACACTTTTCTTTATATTTGCACGTTCAGTACTTGTTTTGCAAAGACCAAGAAAGTGTGAATATTGTCCACCAGTTGGCTGATTTAGAACTGTGCTCTACAAAGTCCCTAGTAGTCTAAACTTTTAATTGGATGCTAAAAAAAAATCATTTGCAGTAATCAGAAAGTTCAATATTATAAGCAAAAAGATAATAAGCAAGGAGCCATCAAAAAGCTGTATTTATTTAAAGAGAAAAGATTACATTGGCGTACTAGGGAGAGGAATGTGAATTGCAGTAAACTTCCCCAGAACACCAGGCTCCCATTAATGCACTGGAAAAGTCTTTGTAGCAAGAACCAAAGAACACTTTTCTTCTCTCCCTGTAACTTCAGGATGATGAACAGCACAGAAACTATTTTCTAAATTTCCCTTCATCTGGCCTTGCTATTTTGTCAATATTTTTTCTAGCCTCATTTTTCATTTATATTTTTATTTTATTGTCTTCTTCCTTTGAGCTACCTCAAATTCTTTGTGGAATAGCACAGTCATTCATGAAGAAAAACTTCCCAGTAAAGAGGTTAAATAAATATTAAATTTGCCTACTTGATCTATTGTCAAGATCCTGTAACATAACCTATTAGCTCTGCTTCTCTCTAAACCATTCTTCATTTTTTTCTCTTCTTATCTTAATTTGTAACTTATAAGTTAAAGAATATGGTGATTTAAAACATAATGGCTGCTGCCTCCTCTTAGATTCATTCATTCATTTTATAGTCACAAACATAGGAGATCTAATTGAAAGCCATGGAGAGTGCTCTCCTGACCACTGGCCTCCTGTCCTGGGAGGGCACCAGAACGATGACCTACTGGCCTTATGCATCCCTTAGTCACTCTTCACTGCTCTTGGGGTCCAGACATTAGGTGAGGAGATGAGGGTCAGGCTCTAGCTCACTGAATAGGCAGCCATCACAGGGAGACTGATAGAAATGGAAATCTTATGTAGAAAAGTAAGCAAAGAGGAGAATGAAGGTACGCTTACCAGAGCATCACAAGGTGAACTTTTTGTGATTTCCATAAAACTGGCTATGAATGTGAACAAGTCAATGTGGAAAGCTACCTGACAAAAGCCAAGCAGATAAAAGTGTTGATAACTGTATCAAGTAAAATGACAAGATGTTCCAACCTGTGCTCACGCACTGAAAGGCACCATCCTTATCTTAAATCTTTGTTTATCATCTTGATAGTAACCTGGCTAAAAATTGTCATGCTTGGGAGGAGAACAGAAGTTGCTTTTTGGTGCTCCAAACATATATACTGAACGCTAGCTGGATTTTTTCCCCCAATGTGTCATATATATCCTTATATCATTTGTAAGAGCAAGAGTAACATGTGCAGTATGAATAGTATGAATTAATATTAGCAAGAACAACTTAATGCAAAGAGACATAATTATACCAAATCATAGACCCCCAAAATTAGATATAAAACCTAGTTATTTCATCTGGTCCAAAACACTAATGATAATTATGCGTGTATTTTCCTGAAACACACTTGCTAAAGTCATAGGCAACTATTAATTTTTGTCTTTAATACTTTGAAGGAAGAGGAGTATGTTGATTGTCCTTATAAGACCTCTATAAAGTTGTCCAAAAGGATGTGCCCTAGTTTGCGGATTTACACGGACTTACACCTGCCCAGAAGTACCTAATGAAACCACTCATACTCCTGACACATAAAGCACACTAAAATCGGCTTTCCTCTAACTAACATGTATTTCTCCTAGAAATTTAAATGCATACACATCTTTCACGTTGTACTCCTAAACTTATGCAATGTTATATATATCACTTGATCTTAGTAAAAGTGAAAAGAAGTGACATTTATACCAAAAGGCATAATACGTTTTTTACTTTAAAGAGTTAGTTGCTAATTCTAAATATCGCTACTGTTATAAAAGTAACCTATGTTATGTCAGTAATATTCGCACGGTATAGGAATGATTGGGGGAAGGTGTCCAGGCATGCTGCTTCTTTGCAGCAGGGTTTCAGTGGCACCTTAAGTGGCTGCCAGACCCAATATATATTTTGGCCCATTTATCTTTAGAAATCAAATACAAATTGTGTTTACAATTACAAAAAAATGGAAATAGGATAAATTTCTGATGATAGGGGTGTGGTTACATAAATTATGTAGCATTTAAATGATGTATGTATGAAACATACAGCAATTTAAAATATATTCAAAGAAATGTTAATGACATAGGAAAATAACAATGGGATAAGAAAACTAATAACAATACACAATGGGTATGTGCAGTACATCCTCACTACATTTTTTTAAACATGTCTGGATAGGAATAAAATGACAATAGAAAATACAGTAAAATGTAGAGAATGGTTATCTTCTAGATGAGTAATTTTTATTTTTCAAACAAATATATTTCCTAATTTTTTGATAATGAACATGTACTACCTTTACAGCTAGTATAAAGAAATGTGACGCTATGTCATTAACCCATACCACAGTTAATATGGAAACAAGCTACTAATGAGAAAGGGACCCCCTGACATATACCAGAAAACAGCTAATCTAAAAGGCATCAGAGATTCACTCCAACAATGAAATCAGGTCACCAATATCTTTCTGGTGTGAAGTTGTACACAAGCCTGACACCCCAGCTTCTTCAGCTGCTACCTTAAGAATGGGCCTCTGCATTGCCTGACTGCAACTTCCAACAGGGTTGCATTCACGAGTCCCACAGGACCACAGTAAACAAATAAGCAGTTCTTAAGACATACACATGCAAACACTTGCAGAGGTTATGCCTCTGGGGGCTGAGCACAGACAGAGCAGGCGAAAGCTCCAATCTCCCAGTCTTTCCCTGAAAAGGGTTTGATTACACACTTTATAAGCTGCTGCCTGAGAGTTCAACTTTTAATTATCGTGTTTCCCCGAAACTAAGACCTAGCCGGACCATCAGCTCTAATGCATCTTTTGGAGCAAAAATTAATATAAGACTTGGTCTAATGCATCTAACCATCAGCTCTAATGCATCTTTTGGAGCAAAAATTAATATAAGACTTGGTCTTATATTAATTTTTGCTCCAAAAGACACAGGAGAGCTAGCTGATGGTCCGGCTAGGTCTTAGTTTCGGGGAAACACGGAAGCACACATCTAGGGGCTGGCTGTGATCCTCCCCAGAGCCCAGGGGAGCCAGTGGGCACTCCCACACCTTCTCCCCACCTGCTCACTCCAACAGTAAAACCAAGTTGCTGGGATCTCTTGGGAAGGAGCTTGTCCACACATCTGGCACCCCAACTTTTTACAACTGCTGCCTAAAGAACAGACTCCTAAATCATCTAACTCCAACAGCCAACAGTGCTTCCATCATGCGTCCCAGAGAACTATAGCAAACAATAGTAAACAGCAATCTAGATGCAGCAAAAGCAGTTCTCAGAGGGAAATTTATATGTTAAAAAAAAAAGAAAAGTCTCAAATAAAAGACCTAACTTTACAAATAAAATTAAGTAAAAGGAATCAAGGAATAATAATCTACACATTAGAAATTACAACCTAATTTTAAAATACAATTAGCCAGGGGAAATGTGTGTCTCACATATGTAACTTTTATGGATAATTAAAGCAATTCACTTTTCATTCTCACTATTTCAGAGATTTTAATACTTTTATGGTCAAAAATTTTGGATTGTGTATTGTATATGTATACCTATTATTAGATTAGGAGTCAACGTACGTGATTTGTAGAATTATTTGATATTGGGCACATCACTTGAGCTTTCATTATTTCCTATTCCTTACCTACCAAGTGGAAATAAAAATTTATCCTCTAGTTATCACACAAGGTGTTTGTGAGGGCCAAATGAGGTAATATATATTAAAGGAGGTCCAAAACTGGAAAGTACTATACAAAAATAAGAAATGTTAGCTATTGCATTCTAGGTGATCCAAGGCTATTGTAAACATCACTGTTGGATACTGGCATAAAGGATGTCTTGTGAGTTGTCTAACTACTCAGTGCTGCTTGTTCCTCACTTCATAGACCAATACGTCATGCTTTTGTGAGTTCTGGAATCTTCTTTGTAGAATCTAGGCTGTGCTTATTAAATAAATCAAAAAGGAGTAAAATGAGTCTCAGCATTGGGCACTGGGGAATGGCTCAGGCCCAGGGGACAGAAGATGGGCAACAGGTAAGAGCTGAACGTAGAGAACTAAAGTGAGTGTGTGTGTGTGTGTGTGTGTGTATGTAGGCACACCTCGTTTTATTGCACTTTGCTTTGTTGTGCTTCAGTTTCTACAAACTAAAGGTGTCTGGAAACCCTGCATTGAGCAAGTCTATCACCACCAAAGAGATGAATTGCCGAAGGCTTAATTGACGGTCAGTACTTGTTTTTAGCAATAAAGTATATCTTAATTAAGGTATGTACACTGTTTTTTTAGACATCATGCTATTGCACATTTAATAGACTACAGCATAATGTAAACATAACTTTTATATGTACTGGGAAAACAAAAAAATCCATGTGACTCACTTTACTGTGATATTTGCTTTATTGTCGTGGTCTCGAACCGACCCTGCAGTTATTTCAGAGGTATGCCTGTACACACATATATAACCTCTATTTCTGTTTCTTATCAATGTTTTTTTTCAACTTTTTTTCTTTAAGTGTGTTTTTCCAGGACCTGTCAGCCCCAAGTCAAGTAGTTGCTTCAATCTAGTCGTGGAAGGCACAGCTCACAGTGACCCATGTGGGTATCGAAGCAGCAACCTTGTTGTTAAGAGCACCGCGCTCTAACCAACTGAGCTAACTGGCCGCCCCTATTATCAATGTTTTAATTACATTAAAAGGGCATCAATTCTCTCGTCTTTTAAAATATCAATACTCTATTTTTGTGTATAATTAAAACTCTGATGATAAATTTTAAAGTAACCTCCCCTGTAGTCTCATGTAAGAGAAAAATGTAGGATGTGATTTCTTGTCCTGTGGGACTTTCTTCTTTCCCTTGCCACCCAAATTCAGTTCTTGAGTACTTGTGTTTCTTCTATACACACGGAGTCAGTTCTGAGAAGAGAAGCTATGTGAAAAATGAAATAATCAGTGACTTCTCGTGAATATTGCATTTGACTTTCTGAGTCATTTTGATTCACAGAGGTAAGAATCAGGGTTTAAATTAGGCAATTTCTGGTGGGGCAAGTTATACTGTTCCTAAAATGGAACACGGAGAACGGAGGTGTACCCATAGTGTAAAATGACTCACCATCAAGCACAATTAGACCTTCTCAATTGCCTGCCAAGTGCTCGACAGGCCAGGGCTCAGAGCTGCCTGTTAAAGGTGCCCCTGACTTCTGGTAATCTTGCTCAGTTACTGAAAACTATTGATCCGGTTTCCACACATCTCAATGTTAATCGGCTTGTCCTCAAGCGTTCCCATGGACACCACAGACCAACTCGACCTGCTAAATAAGCAGTTGATTCCTATTAATATTTTCTCTCTTCTAAGTTAAAGAGTTAGACATCACCAATTGAAGCAACTTTTAATTTGTTCTTAAAATAGGACAAACATTTCTAGATGGCCCACTCATATGAGTCCCTATATTTGACTGTGATTCAGCAATATAATTGCGATCACAAGAGATGGTATCAGAGCAAGACCAAGACGGGAGGAAAAAAGATCACAGGAGAGACACAGTAGGCAATACAAACTTTGAAATCAATGAATTTAAACCCCTGATTTATAATTTCTTAGCTATTTGTGATTATCTATCAAAATGGACATATAAAATACAGATACTCAGCTCTCAATACATTGATCTTAATAATGCAGGAAAAAACACTTCTATTATGGCATATTGCCATTTCTGGCTGCAATGTATATGTAATCTGCATAATAATAATCAATTGAAAACTCCAAAATGCCTGCAGGAAAACAACACAAAGAAACAGAAATCAATCTCTGTCTTTTTTATTTTGGTTTGAGGTTGTTGTTGTTTTTGTTGTTCTTTTTTTTGAACCTTTTATTTATTTTAAGTGTGTTTTTCCAGGACGCATCAGCACCAAGTCAAGTAGTTGTTTCAATCTTGTTGTGGAGGGCGCGGCTCTCACTGGCCCATGTGGGGATCAAACCAGCAACCCTATTGTTAACAGTACTGTGCTCTAACCAACTGAGCTAACCGGCCACCCCTCGGTTTTGGTTTTTGATTTGCTGATACTTAACGAAAGTTATACTCTAGACAAATAATGATGATAAATGTCAACATTCTCCACTGTAGCCTGTGTCCCTCAGAACAGCCCTGGCTTTATCTGTGCTTTCCATTGTTTTCTAATTGAGTCTCCTTCAAGGACAGACTGTGTTTACTCCTTTGTTCTATGTCCTGCAGCACCGTGCACAGTGCTAGGCACGTAACAGACGCTACCAACGGGTGAGAAAGAACTCAGGATTCTATTGTTCTCAGCGCCCTGAATGCCTTTTGTGACAGAAAGTTAAACTTTAGTCAATTATACAGATACCGTCAGTTAGGTTGGCCCTCTCTTTAAGGGAACTTAACTCTGTTTCCTGGCCTGTTGCTATTTGAACTTCATACTTTGTTGTTGTGGAAACAGGACACCGTTTACCCTTATCTTATGTACCCATAAGAGAAGCACAATTGGCATTACAGCTGCATCTCCACAAATCTTCTGAGACATCTGTAAGGGGGCCAGAGAGTAAAATACTCTTGGAGTAGTGCCCAACCCCCAGTGGAGAAAAAGAGCTGACATACTTTGTCGAAGAATGTGTCTTCTCTGGCCTTTTCTACTTCCTACCCCCACCACTAGGGATAAAGAGGGGGCTCCAGAAACTCACCCTGCGCAATAATCTAGTCAAAGCCTTACCACCATTCCTTCCCTTGAATCCACACTACTCACTTTATCCCTGTTTATGAGAAAAACCTCAAAATCCCAAATCCCAAGGTCACCCCTCATCTTTTACATGGTAGTTCCGTAAGGCTCTGCGTATCCCCGGTTCTGTCCCTGCTTTCCACCTCTCCCCAGATCCTGAGGTGTTTCCGCTCTACTGTCTAGATTCCCAGCAACTCACAGAAGACAAATCCCCTTTGTTGTCATCCTCTTCTCTAAATGTTTCCTCACCTTTTTGTTCCAACAGAAACCTGGTCCTCAGGGAGACACTGTATTCTGCAGCCAACTCTAGTAGTGACCATTTTCCTCTAGACCTAGAAGGGAGTAAGTGTCCTCCTTGCCCACCCGCTAAGCTTCATGTGGCTTTCAGGCCATTCTCCTCCCTTTAATTTTGAACTCTTTGCAACTGTCATCTATTGATCACAAGTTATTCCTCCTCATTTTCCAAGGAGACCCTTGGTTAATCACTCACTCTGATGCTACTTTGGTCCTAATCCTTAATAATTTCAATATGCTTGTAGTTGAGACTTGCTCACCTGAGCTACTGCCATGGTCGGGGCCTAAGACCTCACTATTACCATCATTTACAGAGCTGTAGTGCCTCCATAACCTCAGGTGTGTACGTCCCAGTCTCCGTCCTCTAATACCTCGTGCTAACTATCCTTCCACCCCACTGACACCTACTTACATCTCTTTACTGTTCCTCACCTTCTTGATGGTTTCACTGCCCTCTGAAATTCCATAGTCAATCCTTAACATACACCCTTTACTCCCTCATTCCTCTCTCACTTGCTCCCACACGCTTGGCAAACAACAACTAGGTTAAGCCAACTGTGGAGACAGCAAGGAGTGCAGTTTCCAGGCTCTCGGCCTCACGTGGGAAGGTGCTCGCTCAGGTAGTAAATGGCCATCAACTGTGATTGGATGGCCATCAGCTATGGCTAGTTGGCCGTCAGCTGTAACCAGTGAGCCATTGGCCACTAATATAACTGCTGTGCCTACGCTAGCAGCAAATGGGGGCTAACAAGAAAAATGGGGGCTAGCAAGAAGATGGTGGCTGAGCCTGCAAGCGGCACAGTGAGGGTTGCAAACAGTGTGCTCCTGCTTCCTGTGTCTCCAACCCAGCCACCAGCAAGAATATAGTGGTATGACTCCCCTATCTGTGGCTCCGTGGGTGTTCCTTTTTGGCCTCACCATATCCTGCGTTCTTATGTGGGGACTGATACTAGAGACCCCGCCTGACACCCTGCATGACACCAACCCATAGTCTTCTCTGCCTATACCTTCTTTGACTTTATGACCATAAAAATCAAGTGGGTCCCTTTATGTTGTCCGGCAGTCAAAGGATACCCCTCCCTCCAAAATGACTATGCCACATATTCTCTCCCCCCAAGTCCCCATGCATTCTCCTGTATCCTCACTCTCATACAATGACTTTCTTCCTATTTTACTGAGAAAATTGAAGCAAGTAGTTAAAGAACTTCCATAGACTCTCACCACTGCTGCTGCCCACCCATTAGGAGCTGTGTTCATTGACTCTTGCTTTCTACCTGCTACCAGAACTATCTAAGTCAGCCCCAACCCCTGGGTACTAGATCACAGCTATGAGAAGTTTTACATGTGCAAATCATATTAATATTTCTTAACTATAAAAAGCTCTAAAGGAATATGAAAAGCACATTTCATAACAATTTGGCAGTTGAGGAGATTTTATTATTATTCTTAACGTAGGCAACAGATTAAAGAGAGAAAAGATGTGTGTGAGCATTAAAACTGACCATGAGCAGCAGTGAAGTAATGGGAAGATCATTAGTTTGGGGTATAAATACTAGTTTAATTGAATAACCTTGAGAAATATGCCAGTTATAATAACTTGAATTTGAGGAGGTAATTCAGCTATTAACTAGCTTTATAAATTGGGTGAATTATTAAATAGCAAAGCTCTTCAGTTTCTTGTATGTTATAGCACTGCCACATATATTTCATTGAAAACTAGATACCCTGAATATGTAAAATGTTCCTAGTATACATTCTTTTCATGTTTGTTTTCTTTTGGATTTTTTTTAAATATGTAAAACACTTACATATTTAAAAAGTTAAAACATTATAATATAATTTCCATACTGTGGAAAAGTGCTCAGCTGAAGCTAGATGCTGCTTTTTTGGTTTTTGTGAAACTTTGAGAGAGTTTAGGAAAGTCTGCAGCCTGCGTTTATATGGAAAAGCCACGGGAAATGGGTTGGGCATGCCTGAAAGTTGGGTGGGGCAGGATCTCAGGGAATTACTAGGGCTGGGCAGATGAAAGGTGATAGTCAGTTTGATGGAGACTCAAATATGATGACTGCCTGCCTCTGCATGCAGAGAGGGGGAGGGCTCAACAAGGAAGCAATGACTTCCACCAGCTCCTCCATTCTGGAGAAAACTGCCCCTCCAGCCTTCACCCTAAGCTAGACAATGCAGTTTCTCCCCGTATATCCCTGGCACCTGTCAAGCTGCTGCCTCAGTGCTGGAGCTCAGAGTGAGTGAGTCCATCAGTGAATAAGTCTGTGCATCGTCCCTTTAAGAGGAGCGCCTGGGAGTGCAGTCCCCCCACCCCCGTCTCACTCAGCCACAATCTCCACTGGCTTTCACAGCCACAAATTATGGTGATTTCTCTTCCCAGCACTGAAACCCTGGGCTGGGGAGGGGCTGGGACCCTTCACTCCCCAGGTTCCCCCCTCCACAGCTGAGATATCCCTCCTGATTCTTAATGGTTATGCAGAAGTGTTGGACCAGCCCTTTCTGTGTCTCTGCCCCTCCTACCAGTCTGGAAGTGGCTTCTTCTGTACATCCGTAGTTGTAGAGCCTCAGTTCAGCTACTTCAGGCAATTCTCAACAATGGTTGTTCTGTGATTTAGTTGTAATTAATGTGGTCCTGAGAGGAGGTAAGCACAGCATTTACCTACTCCGCCATCTTGACCAAAAATTGTTGCCTTGTTTTTTTACTTATTGTTTCTTTTCACCCCTGCACAGTACTCCATGGTGAAGCTGTACCATACTACACTCAACCAGTCCTTAGCTGATTAACTTTTGGGTTGATTCCAGCCTTTTGCATACAAATAGAGCATCAATGAATAACTTATGAATATGTTGTCTAATATTTGGGGAGGTGTTTTATCATACTAAATTCTTATAAATGGTACTAGAGGAAAAGGGTAAGGCATGTGTACTTTTATTAAATATTGCCAAATTCGTAGAGGTCATACTACTTTTTACTCCAACCGGCAATATATGAGAATACCTATTTCTTCGTAGCTTGTGTTGTCAAATATTTGTACTACCAAAAGCTGATACTTGGCAAATGGTATCTTATTGTAGTTTTAATTTGCATTTCCCTTATTATGAGTATGGATAAGCCTATTTTTCATATGTCTAAGGGCCCTAAAGCTCTTTATCTGTGAACTATCTTTTTATATCTTTCCCATGTCTTTATACTTTTTTTTCTTCTCAATTTTTAAAAATTCTTTACATATAATGGAAGTTACATGTAACTGAATGGGCTATCATCTGTTGCTTCAGTGAAGTGCAATTTCTTCAATAAACCATACCCTCTTCAGCTATCTGCTTCTGATTCTTTAATAATCCCTTGTCTCAGAAGGGACTTTTGTGCTATTGATTCATTTTTTTCCCTTCACTTCCAGGCCTCCAAGAGATACTTCTCCCTTCTATATGTTTTTTTGTCTCCCCCAGAACTAGTGCCTTCCTAAGATGGCCACCTTGGGTCCTGCTTACCTCCCAGGCTCTTCCCTTTGACTGACTGGCCAGTAACCAGTTCTTTGTCTCACTGAGCTTTGGGCTAGGTCTCCCTCCTTTGGAGGTTAAATCCTAGTTGACGTGCTCTGTGCTGTTCTGCCACTGAGACCCCACTGCCTTCTCCTCTCTTCTGCTCAAATCTCCCTTGAACATTCAGTCTAATGCAGGCTCTGGAGGCAGCTTTGCTAGTCTTAAATGAATATTTCCCTACTGGCATGTAAACTGAAGTTTGCAGCGCTATCTCTATGTTATAAATGTGCACTGTGGGTGATTTTATTTTATCTCCTTGTTGATCTGTATGATTTGTGGGAGAATTATTAAAATATTCCTAGTTACACTAGCACTTATGAGATCCTGGTATATATTAAGCTCTAAATAAATGTTAGCACTTACCATTAATTATATTAAATAGAGAGTATGTGGAAATCTGAAGAATAAGTATTGGGAAAATTGGGTTGCTATGGGTAAAAACAAATAAAACTGTATTCCTACCTAATATCAGAATGCCCAAGAATGGACTATAGATCAGGGCATCTCAACCTTGGCACTATGGACATTTGGAACCAGATAACTCTTTGTTCTTGGGGCTGTCCTATACTCTAGCCATTAAATGCCAGTGGAACCCTATTCCCACAAGTTGTGACAAAATGTCTATTGCCAAATATCCCTCAGGAGGCAAAATCAACCCCAGTTGAGAACCCATTTCCATAGATGGAATGTAGGGGAATATCTTTGTGACCTAGGGGTACAAAAGAATTTCTTTAAACAAAATTTCAAAAAACACAAGCAAGGCATAACATTGATCAGTTTCATGACATCACTCAGGTTACTTTGTTGATAATTAGACTGTGAAAGGACAAGAACCAAAACAGAATGACCAATTAGCCAGTTCTTAAGCTACGTAAGGTATCCAAGATCACACAGCAGGCAAATGGTGGCACTAGTATGTTGTTTTAAATGCTCTTTACCTCCACTTGCTATGTTTCTGGAGAGTTAACATAGGGAATACTGTAGGCTGGTGAAAAGCCTAAGAGAATTAAATCATCTCAAGTCCTGGTAAGTTCCCTTAAAATAGGTTTTGAGAATAAGTTCAGCCTCTGGAATTGGCGGTATTATAAAGTTATAAATAATGTGAAAAATTGTGATGGGGAGATCTGAGCATAATGTGACCACATCTTTGTACCAGCAGAAAGTAACCCATGGCTGACGGGGAGAACTGGACTTTTTCAATGACTAGCAGAACATTAGGGTAGGATGTGCGGATTAAAGCTATGCTTTATAGTTGAGTCATATAAAAATGGCAGGAGGGAGGCAGCTCTTGGGACCATCTGAATAGGGCCCACTCTGAGATGTAGGTCCTGCTCAAAAGCCATAGTCACCAGCCTGCCTTCCCGTATACAGGAACCTTCATGGAGCCTCAGCCAGAGACCTATATGACCTGTGGGAGGTGGATTTGCCATCCTTGATCCTGCACTCTGCATGCTCCACTACCTGCAGTATTTTTGTTGTAGTAAAAAACACATATCATAAAATTTATCATCTCAATCATTTTTAAGTGTACTTTAGTAGGGTTAAGTATATTTACATTGTTGTGAAACATATCCAGAATGTTTTCATCTTGCAAAACTCTATACCGATTAAATAACTCCCCTCCCACCCTCACCCTCAGTAACCACCTTTCTACTTTCTGTTTGTACGAGTTTGACTACTTTAAATACCTCATAGAAGTAGAATCCTACAGTTCTCGTATTTGATTTTTGTGACTGGCTTATTTCATTTAGCATGAAGTCCTCAAGGCTCTTCTGTGCTTTAGCGTGTTACAGGATTTCCTTCCATTTTGAGACTGCATCATATTCCAATGCATGTATATGTCACATTTTGCTTATCCATTTATCCATCAATGAACATTTGGGTTCCTCCCACCTCTTAACTGTTATGATTACTGCTGTTATAAGCATGGATGTATGAATATGTCTTTGAGACCCTGCTTTCAATTCTTTAAGACATATGCCCAGAAGTGGGATTGCTGGGTCATATGATAGTGCTATTTTTAATTTTTTGAGAAACATCCATGTTATTTTCTGTCACAATTGCATCATTTTACAATCCTACCAACAGTGCATAGGGCTCTAACTTCTCCACATCCCAAAACTTGTTACTTTATGGGTGTTTTCACAGTAGCTGTGCTAATGAGTGAGAGGTGCCTAGCACTTTTGACTAGGTCATGTATTCCCAGACAGATCCAGATTTTCTCTATAGGAAAGGTTTAGGGGTACTTCTGGTTAAAACAATGCTACATTTGCACTATATATTATATGAGGTTGAGAAAATATTAATTGTCCGTAACTACCAGGAGAGTAGAAGTCTGGTAGACATTATGAAGTAAGGTTTGAGTGGAGTGAAAATTTCCCCAAGCCAACCATCACTGGCTAATGAGTCCTAGGCAGGACTTGTTGGCTGTCTATTTTCTGTCACCTGTCCTTGCAATAAAATGCTATATTCCTGAATGTTTACAAGTTGAGTCTTTTTTTCCACTGTATAATTTAGTAACCTGAATGAATAATTTCAATATGTTTTAAAAATCATTTGATCACAAACAATAAGCATAGAGTCATGCTTAGAGAATAGTACTTCTATTTTTTTTTTTCAGGGAATATCTATAAATTGATGTTATTTCAAGTCAATCACTAAGATATCAGCTATCAGGTGGCACCTAAGTGTTTAATTTATTAAAATCAATTGTCTGCACTGTTGGTTTGCCAAGTTTTTAATTAATTTGCCAGTAAATAATTTGTGTGACTATGTAGTTAACAGCTAATATATTAGTTTCTTATCACTGTTGTAACAAATTACTAATCTTTGTTGGCTTAAAACAGTGCAATGTATTATCTTACAGTTCTGCAGGTCAGAACTGCATTAAAATCAGGTTAACAGCATGGCTACATTCCTTCTGGAGGCTCTAAGGGAGAATCTATTTTCTTGCCTTTTCCAGGTTTTGGAGGCTGCCTGTATTACTTGGCTTGCAGCCCCTTCCTCTGTCTATAAACCCAGCAGTGTATCATCTTCAAATCTCTGATTCTGACCTCTCCCTTCCACTTATAGGAATGCTTGTGATTACATTGGCCCACTTGGATAATCCAAGATAATTTTCCTTTCACAGCTCAGCTGATTAGCAAATTTAAATCCATCTGCAACCTTGATTCCCCCTTGCCAGGTAACCTAACATAATCTCAGATTTCAGGGAATAGGACACATTTGTCTTCAGGGCCATTGTTCTGCCTACCACAGCTCCCATATGTTCTGAAATGTCTTGATTTTTCATATTTTTCCTTGTCATGGCCAAGTCAAATGGCACCCTCAACATTTTTTTCTGGAGTATTGAGAGGATCAATGGATGGATGGATGGACTTGTGAGTCATTAATCAATGTTTTTCACACATACAAATCCCTTTTAACTTCATGACATTTGTTTCGCATCCCGCTTGGCTTATAGACATGAAGTGCACAGAAGTTCAAGCTAGAATCACTACCAGTAAATCAAACATCAAGTGCATAGCATTTTAGTTTTGAAAAACCTAGTCTGTGGATTAGACAGAAAGACTTAAAAATATTACTTGAAGAATTTTTTTTTTTCCAATTTCAAAATGGGGGTTTCCATCTACAGAATAGATCAGGATTCTCCTGACTGTGGGAGAGAGAAGAGATGGAGAAGCAGGAAGATCATTTACTAGAGTGTCTGAGACAGATACTATGCTCTGAGGTTAGACCCCAGAGTGGCAGAGAGTGGCGAGAGAAAACAGATGATCAATTTGGGGCTCCAAGGAAAGAGAGACCTTGTCTGAACTCCTATTTGGAATTTCTGAAGGTGGAAGACTTACAAACATTCTCCATGCTATAATGGCAAGGAGTGTAGAGTGGAAATGGCTCTGAGGTTGTCAGAAGATAAGGATAAGGTAGCTTCACTGTGTTTTGCATGACTTCAGAGAGTCGTGGGATGACAGCTGAATCCTCTCCATGCACCTGTGAAAACGGCATGGAAATTAGGAGAAAGAGTAGAGGAGAAAGAAGTGGGACAAACCATAGACCAAGGACAAAATGTATTCACAGAAATCTCAGCACATGTCAGCATGGAATGATAAAAGCCCAAGGGCCAGAAGGTATACAGTAGGTGCCACTATATGAGAGACAATGCCTGAGGATTTGAGGTCTCCTTTTCATTGATGCACAAAGCTTATGGAAGGTCCTAGAATTTAAATGCATTCTCCGGAAGATAGGAGTGCGTCTGGGATAAGGAAGATATATTCTGAACTGATTGAAATTGACCTAGAGGGAAAAAGTTTACTTTGAATGGACTTGATATATATATATAAATTATGTATAACAAATTATGTATAATATATACAAAATTTTTGCTTAAACAAAGCAAGACTCAAAATGATCAAATTGCATTATTTTTAGAAAATATTTCTCATACACTTGAGTACATGGCTTAAAACTATATGTCTATTAGATGTAAATATATAATAGACAGACATAGATAAATAGAAAGAACTATCCAACCATAGAAAGAACTATCCAGCCATACACTATCTCAATTTTTTGTTCAAAATTATGCAGTAATATTGGCACGCTAGGTGAAAAAATGACACACTGGTGAAAGCTTTGTACTAGTTAGAAAACCTAATTAGAATTTTGATCCTCAGTCACTAACTAGCCCCATTTTTCTTTCTATAGACTTTATCCTCTTCTTTATGGAAAGAAATACTGATGTTTATGTGCATTTTTCCATATTTCTACTGGCCAATAAATATTAGCCATGAAGTCAAGAAATTTATTTGAGAAGTACCTGTCTAATGCCCATAAACTTAAAAATCTGAAGTATACAGCCTTATGCTGTATAAGAGTCTGAATCCTATACATTCCACGATTGCCCCACTAAGTAAGAAGTAAAAACTGAAATGTCAAGATCTGAATTGTCATTTGGGATGAGGTATCAGCATTTGACGCCCAGTCAAAGACAAGCTCAAGAGAAGTACAGTAGTGCCTCCTTATCCATGGGGAATACTTCCAAGATGCCAGTAGATGCCTGAGACCACAGACAGTACCAAACCCTATACACACACACACACACACACACACACACACACACACACACACACACAGTATATATATACTGTGTGTGTTTTTTCCTTTCCATACATACCTCTTCACTTCAAGGAAGCACTTCGCAGCTGCTTTTTGGCATATCCAAATGGCCAGCATCTCTACTCTTGTACTTTGGGGCTATTATTAAGTAAAATAAAGGTTACTTGACCGTGCGCTCTGTGATGACATGACAGTCTATCTGATTACAGAGAGGACCACTAAGTGACTAAGGGGTAGGAGCATGTACAGCATGGTTACCCTGGGCAAAGGAATGATTCACGATCCGGGCAAAATAGCAAGAGATTTGATCACACTACTCAAAACGGCAGCAATTTAAAAATGTATGAATTATTTATTTCTGGAACTTTCCATTTTATATTTTCAGACCATGGTTGACCATAGGTAACGGAAACCACAGAAAGCAAAACCACAGATAAAGGGGACTACTGCATTTTGTAAGGTTAATGACAGTGTGGCTTTGTGAACTGGGGGCTGCATGCTACTTTGTGAGCCCCCGTAACACTAATCTTTCCAGTATAGGAGTAAAGTAAGCCTTAGATTTACCCAAAGTTAACCATGACTTGATTCTCCAGCCACTATGAGGACTTTACCGGCCTCATAGTAATATCAGATGACACTATAGAGGTTCTGGAGGTACTATAGCTGAAAAACAGGACAAACCTCAGGAAAGCTTTTTAGCAAATGCAATCTCTCTCTCTCTCTCTCTCTCTCTCTCTCTCTCTCTCTCTCTCCATTCTGAGATATTGTCTGTACATAAATACATACATACATACATACAAAACAATGCTAACAAGTCTTCTGTGAGCTATGATGAATAGAACGAAACCCTTACTAATAAATGAGTCATAGAGAGAAGCTCTCATACAGCTACACAGATCCAACTCTTAGCAACTCATGGTGCCACCCACTCCTAACTCTGGCTGACATCAGAAAGTAGGCTACGTAAGGGCCACTGCTGAACAACCCAGTACGGTAAAGACAACAGAAACTTGTGAAATCAATCAGAGAAAAGTGTATCCTATGACACCCTAATTATCCTTCATTTATTCAAATAATGAAATGATATAAGAACAGTAAGGCAAGAGGAAAAAAAAGATGTTAAGTATTAGAAAAGAAGGGACCTTCTTTATTTGTATATAACTTGACTGTATAGATAGGAAAAAAATCCTACAGGCAAGCAATTAGAATATATAAATAAATTTAGCAAAGTTGCTAGATGTAGGTGCAACATACAAAGATCATATTTTGTTTCTATTAATAGGAATAAGCAATTAGAAATTAATACTTTTAAAATAATACCAAAAATATGTTTTTAATTAAAGTTTATTGGGGAGACAATTGTTAGTAAAGTCACATAGATTTCAGGTGTACAATTCTGTGACACATCATCTATATATCACATTGTGTGTTCACCACCCAGAGTCAGTTCTCCTTCCATCATCATATATTTGATCCCCTTTACCCTCATCTACCACCCCCTCCCCCCTTACCCTCTGGTAATCACTAAACTATTGTCTGTGTCTATGAGATTTTGCTTCTTCATTTGTTTGTCTTGTTCTTTTGTTGTTTTCAGTTTTATATACCACATATCAGTGAAATCATGTGGTTCTCGACTTTTTTCTCTCTGACTTATTTCACTTAGCATTATAATCTCAAGATCCATCCATGTTGTCACAAATGTTCCTATATCATCTTTTCTTACTGCCGAATAGTATTCCATTGTGTATATATACCACAACTTCTTTATCCATTCATCTATCGAAGGACATTTTGGTTGTTTCCGTGTCTTGGTCACCGTAAATAAAGCTGCAATGAACATTGGAGCACACTTGTCTTTATGTATAAATGTTTTCAGATTTTTTGGGTAGATACCCAGGAGAGGGATTGCTGGGTCATATGGCAATTCTATTCGTAATTTTTTGAGGAACCTCCACACTGCCTTCCATAGCGGCTGCACCAGTCTGCATTCCCACCAACAGTGTATGAGGGTTCCTTTTTCTCCACAGCCTCTCCAACACTTGTTACTATTTGTCTTGTTGATGATAGCCATTCTGACTGGGGTGAGGTGATATCTCATTGTGGTTTTTATTTGCATTTCTCTGATGATTAGTGATGTTGAGCATTTTTTCATATGTATATTTGCCATTTGTATGTCCTCTTTGGAGAAATGTCTCTTCAGTTCCTCTGCCCATTTTTTAATTGGATTGTTTGTTTTTTTTGTTGTTGAGTTGTATGAGTTCCTTATATATTTTGGATATTAGCCCCTTATTGGAGGCGTTGTTTGAAAAAATCTTCTCCCATTCAGTCGGTTGACTCTTTATTTTGTCGATGGTTTCTTTTGCTGTGCAGAAGCTTTTTAGTTTGTTATAGGAGCATTGATTTATTTTAGCTTTTACTTCCCTTGGAGTCAAATTCATAAAATGCTCTTTGAACCCAATGTCTATAAGTTTAATACATATGTTTTCTTCTATGCAGTTTATTGTGTCAGGTCTTATGCTTAGATCTTTGATCCATTTTGAATTAATTTTGGTACATGATGATAGATAGCAGTCCAGTTTCATTCTTTTGCACGTGGCTTTGCAATTTTCCCTGCACCATTTATTGAAAAGCCTGTTTTTTCTCCATTGTATGTTTTTAGCTTCTTTGTCAAAAATTCTGTCCATATTTATGTGGGTTTATTTCTGGGTTCTCAATTCTATTCCATTGGTCTGTGGTCTGTTTTTCTGCCAATACCATGCTGTTTTGATTATTGCTTCCCTGTAGTACAAGCCTAAGTGAGGAAGTGTGATACCTCAAGCATTGTTCTTTTTTCTTAGAATTGCTTTGGCTACTCCAGGTCTTTTGTGGTTACATACAAATCTGATGATTTTTTTTTCTATTTCTTTAAAAAATGCCATTGGGATTTTGATGGAGATTGCATTAAATCTGTATATTGCTTTGGGTAATACGGCCATTTTAACAATGTTAATTTTTCCAATCCATGAACATGGAGTGTCTTTCCATTTCTTTGTGTCTTCTTCAATTTCTTTTAAAAATGTCTTATAGTTTTCAGTACATAGGCCTTTTACATCCTTGCTTAAGTTTATTCCTAGGGATTTTATTCTTTCTGTTGCAATGGCAAAAGGAATTGTTTTATTTTTAATTTATTTTTCAAAGATTTCATTGTTAGTATAAAGGAATGCAATGGACTTTTGTAAGTTGACTTTGTAGCCGGCAACTTTACTGTATTCGTTTATTGCTTCTAATAGTTTTTGGTGGAGCCTTTAAGGTTTTCTATACATAGCATCATGTCATCTGCAAAAAGTGACAATTTAACTTCTTCATTCCCAATTTGGATGCCTTTTATTTCTTTCTCTTGCCTGATTGCTCTGGCGAGGACTTCCAATACTATGTTGAAAAGCAGAGGTCATAGGGGACAGCCCTGTCGTGTTCCTGAACGTAGAGCAAAGGGCTTCAGTTTTTCACCATTAATTATGAGTTTAGCTGAGAGTTTGTCATATATGGCCTTTATTATGTTAAGGTATTTTCCTTCTATACCTATTTTATTAAGTGTTTTAATCAGAAATGGATGTTGTATCTTGTCAAACACTTTTTCTGCATCAATTGATATAATCATATGATTTTTGTTCTTTATTTTGTTTATGTGATGTATCACATTGATTGATTTGTGTATGTTGAACCATCCTTGTGCCACTGGGATGAACCCCACTTGGTCATGATGTATAATCTTTTTAATGCATTGTTGCATTCGATTAGCTAGAATTTTATTTAGGATTTTTGCATCTGTATTCATCAGAGATATTGGTCTGTAGTTTTCTTTTTTTGTGTTGTCCTTACCAGGTTTTGGTATCAGGGTAATGTTGGCCTCATAAAATTAGTTAGGGAGTACTGTCTCTTCTTCAATTTTTTGGAAGAGTTTGAGCACGATTGGTATTAGATCCTCTTTGAAGGTTTGGTAGAATTCACTAGTGAAGCCATCTGGTCCCGGACTTTTGCTTTTGGGAAGGTTTTGGATGACTGATTCAATTTCGTTACTGGTGATCGGTCTATTTAGATTTTCCAATTCTTCCTGATTCAGCCTAGGAAGGCTATATGTTTCTAAGAACTTGTCCATTTCTTCCAGGTTATTGAATTTGGTGGCATATAGTCCTTCATAGTATTCTTGGATGATCCTTTGTATTTCTGTGGCATCCGTGATAACTTCCCCTCTTTGATTTCTGATTTTGTTTATTTGTGTCTTTTCTCTTTTTATTTTAGTGAGTCTAGCCAAGGGTTTGTCAATTTTATTAATCTTTTGAAAGAACCAGTTCTTTGTCACGTTAATTTTTTTCTATTGTCTTTTTGTTCTCTATTTCATTTAGTTCTGCTCTGATTTTTGTCATTTCCTTCCTTCTACTGACTTTGGGTTTCATTTGTTCTTCTTTTTCTAGTTCTTTAAGGTGTAACATGAGGTTACTTATCTGGGATTTTCTTGTTTCTTGAGATAGGCTTGTAATGATATAAAGTTCCCTCTTAAAACTGCTTTCAGGGCTGGCGTGGTGGCTCAGGCGGTTAGAGCTCCATGCTCCATGCTCCTAACTCCGAAGGCTGCCAGTTCGATTCCCACATGGGCCAGTGGGCTCTCAACCACAAGGTTGCCAGTTCAATTCCTTGAGTCCCGCAAGTGATGGTGGGCTCCGCCCCCTGCAACTAAGATTGAACATGGCACCTTGAGCTGAGCTGCCGCTGAGCTCCCAAATGGCTCAGTTGGTTGGAGTGCATCCTCTCAACCACAAGGTTGCTGGTTCGACTCCTGCAAGGGATGGTGGGCTGCGCCCCCTGCAACTAGCAACAACAACTGGACCTGGAGCTGAGCTGCGCCCTCCACAACTAAGACTGAAAGGACAACAACTTGAAGCTGAATGGCACCCTCCACAACTAAGATTGAAAGGACAACTTGACTTGGAAAATAAAAATCCTGGAAGTACACACTGTTCCCCAATAAAGTCCTGTTCCCCTTCCCCAATAAAATCTTTAAAAAAAAAAAAAAGACTGCTTTCTCTGTATCCCCCAAATTTTGGTAGGATGTATTTTCATTCTCATTCGTTTCTATGTGTCTTTTGATCTCTCCTCTTATTTCTTCTTTGACACAGTTGTTCTTTGAAAGTATGTTGTTTAATTTCCACATAGTTGTGGTTTTTCCTGCTTTCTTTTTGCAGTTGATATCCAATTTCAAATACTATATTTGAGAATATTTTCATATTCTTGTGATCAGAGAATATGCTTGATATGATTTCAATCTTCTTAAATTTTCTGAGGCTCTTTTATGTCCCAGTATATGGTCTATCCATGTACAGTAGAAAAGAATGTATAGTCTGATGTTCTAGGATGAAGTGCTCTATAAATGTCAATTATGTCCATTTCATCTAATGTGTCATTTAGGTCTGCTATTTTTTTAAATTATTTTCTGTTTGGATGATCTATCCATAGCTGTCAATGATGTGTTTAGGTCCCCTAGAATAATTGTGTTTTGGTCAATTCTACCTTTAGCTCAGTTAGTAGTTGCTTGGTATATTTCAGTGCTCCCTGATTAGGGGCATAAATATTGATGATTGTTATGTCTCCTTGTTATATAGTCCCCTTTATCATTATGAAATGTCCATCTTTGTCTCTTGTTACTTTTTTTATCCTGAAGTCTGTTTCACCTGATATCAGTATGGCTACACCTGTTTTCTCTGGATACTATTTGCTTGGAGTGTCAATTTCTACCCTTTCACTTTGAGTCTGTATTTGTCCTTGTAGCTGAGATGTGCCTCTTGGAGGCAGCATATGGTTGGGTTTAGTTGTTTGATCCAATCTGCTATTCTATGCCTTTTTATTGGTGAGTACAGTCCATTTACATTTAGGGTGATTATTGATATGTGAGAATTTCCTATCATTCTATCTTTGGTTTTCTGGTAGGACTGTGTCTCCATTGTTTCTTTGCCTTTTTGTTGCTGCCTATTATTTCAGTGTGGTGGTATTCTATGATTTTTCCCTCTGTTTCTTCTTTTATTAGGTTATATATTTCAGTTCTGGAATTTTTTTGAGAGGTTACTGTTAAGTTGATGTAAAAGAAAGTTTCATATTTAAAGTATTCCATGTTCATCAGCATGCTTACTTTCTTCATTCCCTTATGCCAGTTCAGATCTGTACTCCCCCCCCCCCTTTTTATGTTTTTGTTGTCAGAAATTATCCCTATTTATGCTGGTCAAATAGCCTCCTTCAGTATTTCTTGTAGTGCAGGTCATATGTTAGAAAATTCCCTCAGCTTCTTTATGTCTGGAAAGGTCTTTATTCCTCCTTCATTTCTAAAGGATATCTTTGCTGGATATATTATTCTTGGCTCATAATTTCTCTCTTTCAATAGTTTGAATATTTGAGTCCACTCCCTCCTGGCTTATAGAGTTTCTGCTGAAAAATTGGATGACAACCTAATGGGCTTTCCTTTGTAGGTTACCATCTTCTTTTCCCTGGCTGCCTTGAGGATTCTTTCTTTGTTGTTAATTCTTGACAGCTTCAATACAACGTGCCTTGAAGAAGACCTGTTGGGATTGAGGTATTTAGGTGTTCTATTTACTTCTTGGATTTGAGGATCCAGTTCTTTCCACAAGTTTGGGAAGTTCTCATTGACTATTTGTTTGAATATATTCTCTGTTCCCTTCTCCCTTTCTTCTCCTTCTGGTATACCCATTATTCTTATATTGCTCTTTCTGATGGAGTCAGAAAGTTCTTGTAGAGTTCTTCCATTTCTTTTAACTCTCAAGTCTTTCTCTTCTTCCATCTGTGTCATTTCCAGATTTCTATCTTCAATGTCACTGATTGTTTCCTCCATCTGGTCAGCTCTATTACCTAAGCTGGCTATTTCATTCTTCATTCTTTTATTGAGTTCTTAATATCTAGAAATTCTACTTGGTTCTTTTTAAAATTTCAAACTCTTTGGTAAAATGTTTATTTTGTCTTTGGTTATGTTTCTGAGTTCATTAAACTGCCTGTCTGTGTTTTCTTGACTCTCGTTGAGTTTTTTCAGAATTGCAATATTGAATTCTCTGTCATTTAAGTAATATATTTCCATGTCTTTAAGTTTATTTTCTGGAGACTTTTCATTTTCTTTCTGAGCTGACTTGTCACCTTGGTTACAAGGTGGAAATTAGTGAATTATTATTTCTCTTCCAAGGCATCTACAGGAGTGAGTTCTGCAACAGGTTGGTAGGAAGTGGTGTTTCTTTTGCTTCCCAGTAAGTGTTGGTGGAATGCTTTATTTTCTTTCCAACTGTAGCCTTTAATTCTCTCTCACGCTGTAGTGTTATATTTTCTCTGCACTGTTCTGGCTTCTCACACAATGGGGAGAGGGAGATTCCCTGGAAGGTGGGCTTCTCCTCTGTGAACATGTTGCCTGGGTCTCAGGGCACTGCCTCCGTTGGGGGATATGGAAAGCTTCTGAAGTTCCGAAGCTCTTCCTGCACCAGATTCAGGGCCTGTGTGTTTCAGTGGCTCTGTTTACCCTTGTGTGGATCTGCCCAGATAGGTGGGGATGGGGACGGAGTGGGCTGTGAGAGATGGCTGTGAGCAATGATGGCAACCACAAGTACAGCCCCCCAGGACTCCCTCCCCTTTGCCAGAACTAGGGCTGCAAGTCCATGGCTGCAGGCCACAGTTCTCAGAACTACAAATATTCTGTTCTTTTGAACTGACACTGCTACCATTCCACTTCTAGCACTTGGAGGGTTGGGTGGGGTGAGCTCTGGGAGGATAGGAGGGGGCGGCTAGGCTCAGTGCCTAAGCCTTCCATCCTCTGTTTGGCAGTGAGGGGTTAAACTGCTGTTTTTACCCTTCTTCCCTCAGTCTTTGCTCCGAGGGTCTCTGCCATGAGCATTGGGTTCAGCCGTGTTACATGCTGATCCCTTAGGCGGGGCTGTGGGCCATAAGGAGAGCACTAGCTGTCTGAATTCTTCCCTCTCCCACGGCTATGGTAGCTCCAAAATGCAGGGAGCTCGGAGCTCCGTCTGCCCTCCTGCGCTTGTGTGGCTCACTTCTCTGCACTTCCCACTTCCCTCCTCCCCTGCTCACCCAATTTGCCCAACTTTAGATGATTTCAGTTGTGCATCTCTTAGTCCTGCCTGTCTGCTGTGCAGGCAGTTCTTTGTGGAATTACAGCTCTTCAAATTCCAGAGGAGATTTCAAGAGGCTCACCTCATGCCGCCATTTCTATGACATCATCTGCTCTTTCTCCCAAAAATATTTTTTAAAGAGCTAATACCTAAGAATAAATCTAATGAAAAATATTCAAGACACTTATACAGAAAACCGCAAAACATGTAGAGAATATAAAGAATCATGGATAAAAAGACTGATATGGAAGGATAAATTATGTTAATGAATTAAAAGACACAATCTTGCAAAGCTATTACTTCTCTGTAAAGTCAATGCAATTCCAACAAAAGTTCAGCAGGTTTTTCTGTGTGTGTCAATGACCAAGCTGTACTTTGGCCTATCTTTGCACAAGGTGGGGTTTAGCAGTACAACAAAGTCTGGCTGACCTGGGTTCTAAACCTAATTCTTCCCTTCCTGTCTCTGTGATCTGGGACAAGCTATTTAACCTATCTGAACCTCACTTCCCATGTCTATAAAATAGAGATAATAATATCTTCCTCATAGGGTTCCTGTGAGGATAAAATAGGCTTATTTAAATAATATTGTTCTCAGAGTTATCTGCTACTAGTATTTCCTGTTCAATCATCTCTCTCCTTCAGTAAATTGTAAGCTCCTTGAAGACAGGGATTGGGTTTTGTTCACAATTATAAGCTCAGTGTAGATGCTCAACAAATGGTAAATCAATAAATGTATTTGGAAATAAAAAATAAATGGTAGTTTAAGCAAATATTGGGCAAGAAGGAGTTACAATAGAAGGTAAGAGGGGTTGCTAAGTGGTGAGAATGTGGTAAAGGAAATCTGGGAGCAGACATTGGCTAAGATCTGGGAGGAAACGGAAGTCAGTCCCACAGGAAAGGAGAAGGATGGAGCAAGGTGGAAACCCAGGCTTACGTGGCCCTAAAATCAGAGAAGTCTATCAGCCCAAGGACAGGCTTATTGTTAGGGCTGGGACAATATAGAAAGTAGGAGGTTCCAGGAGGAAGGTGGAAGCCCAGCTGCTACAGAGCACATGGTCAAAAAAAAAAAGTTTAATTAGCTATTGAATCATCTAGCTCATACCAATTAGCTATTGAATCGTCTAGCTCATAAAAGGTTTCTTATATTTCATCTTAAATTCAAAGTCAGTCCTAAAGCCTAAGGCAGATCCTGAAGTTTAAGATCAAGTGACCTCAGCTGACGAAAAACACTGACGTCCAAGTAGGTCCATGACATATTGGAGATCCTTGTTACATACTGATAAAAACATAAAACATAAAATAATAGTTTTTTTTTCTGTTTAACAAAACCCTATTGGGGAGAACTTGTTATTTTTAAGAACTTCTCTCCTGAGCTCCCTTCAGGAGTTGGGCTAGATAACAACAGTAGGATATGGGATGGTAAAATGAGGGTTCAAAGGAAGAAGAAGCTCTTCTGTGAAGTATTCTGAGACCTCAGCAGAGGAAGCTAACAGAGAAGGAGAGGAAGAAAGGCTGGGTTGACTCCACAGGGAGTGAATAGCCACCCAATTCCCAGAGTCCAGAGCAGCTGGGTAATTGGCACTTAACCTGCGCCACGAGCACTGCCTAAAGGGTTTAGAATAGTACACAGGGTGCAGCAGCCAAAACATGCATAAGTAGTGACAATCCATCCCAAAGGGATGACCAACGGAACAGGGCTGCAGCCAGGACATGGCCCGCCTTCAAAGATGAAGCTGTCCAGAGATGGCATCAGGGCTCTGGTGTTGTAAGATAGACATCAGAACAGGGCACTTGTCACAACATGACAGATGTTCAGTAAACTGACCTTTTCAGTATAGAAGATAAAGGAAACAGCAACAGGCTGAAGACACCCAGGACTCAGGACTCATCCTCGGCATCCCTGAACCAGACTGATGGCCGCAAATCCTGTGCCCTAATCCTAGGTGCATGTGAAGCTCTGAGCATGCTCTCCGTAATGAGTGGAATTAGCTCAGAAGTGGGAAGAGCTGAGCTGATGAGTAAAAGGCTTCAGTATCATAGCAACAGAGGATAGGAAACAAGGGCTAAAACACAGATCCTCTGCAGACAGCACAGGTGAGAGGTGTCTCCACTGACCACAGCAATAGCTTCAGTAGGAAACATGGAGCCTGGAGCTTAGGTCACTGCTCCAGGATCTAAAGAGAAATATTTGCTTATATTTGAAGTACTTGTCTTTGATTTCATTTGGGACCTTGAGAGTCAAGACTAGAGAGGAAGGAAGCCAAGCAGGACATGTAGCCTTAGACTAGCAGGAGAACGGGTGTTTGTCCTTGCAGATCCCAGGTACACGGTCTGGCCCAGTTCATCAACTCTGGCTCCCACATGGGAAGAGGTTGCACATAAAAAGGCTCATGAGAAAGAGAAAAGGACGAAACATCCTTCTGCGGTTCTTCTTTGTGAGCCTCTGACAATAGTAGGTCAAGGAATTAGAGATCCAGGATTGCAGCCAACCTTCTTTCCTCTCTGTCCACAGTGACAGGTGAGGAAACAGATGGACAGAATGGTTATGACTTCCCTTAAGTCACATGACTAGTAACACTCATGTGCCCTCAGAGTTCATAGCAGTTTCTAGAACCTGAGCTTTTCCTTGTTTTTCTCTAAATATCAAGAAGAGCACTGGATTGCTTTCATGGTGGTCTCAGGGCTTCTTCAGAAACTGGTTACCCACTCCTCAGATAGGCAATCACCTCTCAAAATGTAATCATCTTGTGTGGCATTGCTCAAGGTCAGGGGCTGCACTTTCTCTTTATGCGGTCCTAGCAGCCTGCAAGATCGTTAATTGGCAGGTCTCTGATAATGGTTGAGTAACTTGAAATATTTGGATTCCAGATTACCTTGGCTGCTGTCTGGCTTATCCAAAAAAAAAAAAGTGAGACCTACTTCCATAGGATACAACCTGTCACCAAATGTTAGAAAATTTTCACCAACATTCCCTCAGTCTATCATGCAGAACATTCAGGCTGTCAATTACAATTTATTCTGAGCAAAGAAAAGCCTTAGCATATTAATAAAAGCACTAGACAATGAATGGTGTCATTGGTCACTTGCCCTGAAAAACAGACTCTGAGAGGCAGATTTGCTAGCATGAAGTTTATTTGGGAATATTCCTGGGGACACCCGTGAGGGACCGAGAGAAACAAGAGAGGGAAGAGGGAGGGTTGAACTGTGATGCAGTCACGACAAAGGCCTCAGCTGATCCCACAGGAAGCTCTGGAGCTGAGGTAGTCTTTCAGAAATGTTCCACGTTTAGGCCAGGGAGCTGAGCCTTTACATGCATCATCAGTCAGTCCTTGGATGCTAGCTCTCTCTGGCATGACTTGGGGAGAGGCAACTTCCTTCAGTCCTAGGAGAATAATTCTTGGAGATGAACTCAACTGTGAGCTATCAGCCAGCAACACTCCTGGCAGCTGGAGGAGTGCGTGACTCAGTTCTGAAGGGAGAATCTCAACAGTGTATCACAGCATCCACTACAAATGGCTTTTTCAAGATGGCTGCATTCAGAATATAAATGTGTGACTCATTTCCACAGCAAACTCTTTGTGGTATGGCATAGCATCTTATTTGCCTATTTTCACTCTACAGCTATTCTGAAGCTCTTTGTAGAGTCAGCTTCAAGAACTATTTGGATTAGATTTGATTGAAATTAAATCTGTCCTTTTATTAGAATATTGTTATATTATTATTTCATCCTCAGTATGATGCTGTAATAATGATACGTCATTATAGATTTGTCAAAACACATGGAATGTACAACACCAAAAGTGAACCCTAATGTAAACCACAAATTTTGGATGATAATGATATGTCAACATAGGCTCATTAGTCGTAACAAATGTCCCACTCTTGTGGGGGTGTTGATAGTTGGGGGGGGGGGGCTATGTGTGGAGGAGGGACAGGGCATACACTGTGAGAAAACTCTGTACCATCCCCTCAGTTTTGCTGTGAATTAAAAACTGCTCTCAACAAATTCTTTTTTTTTCTTTTTTAACTCTCTGGGCATGTGTATTAGTTTGTGATGGCTGCCATAACAAAATATCACAGATTTTGTGGCTTAAACAACACAACTTTATTATCTCACTACTCTGAAGGCTGGAAGTCTGAGACGAAGGTGTCGCAGGGTTGGTTTCTTCTAAGGCCTCCCTCCTTGGCTTACAGACAGCCATCTTTTCCCTGTGTCTTCAGATGATCTTTCCTCTGTACTTGTCTGTGGCCTAATATCCTCGTATGAAGACACCAGTCATATTGAATTAGGGCCCACTCTTAGTACCTCATTTTAACTTAATTACCTCTAAAAAGGTCCTATCTCCAAATACAGCCACATACTGAGGTACTGGGGTTTAGGACTTGAATATATATATATATTTTAGGGGTCACAACTCAGCCCATAACAGCATGCAAAAAGGGCTCATGCTTTTATTACCATTTTATAGATAAACTGAGATAAAGATGTTGAATGGCTCATATTACCTGTATTAATGGTTTATCTTCTTAACTATAATGTGAATGTGAGGACATCTCTCCCCATAGAACCCTTTGTACACTCTTACTCATTTTAGCATACAGATAACCCTTATCACTAACCTTCCACAAAGCTTGCTTTGGATTGTGAAATTAACTAACCAAAGTCAATCAAGAATAGAATTTATCTTCTCCACAATTTGTTACTCTGAAAATTATTATCCCATATAGAGTTCTTTGCTCTCCGGCACCAAGTTCCAGAGCCACTTTTAATTTTTTTTCCTGAAGCAGCTGTCTTGCTCTGAAACCCTGTCCCCTGTCCTATCCTATGACCAGGCTAACCCACTAGAAGGACATTTGAAGGTCTCTTCTAGCTCTTTCTCTTGAGCCTAATTAAAGTCCTAATATGTAAGTCTTTGACTCCACTTCTCTAGTCCACACAATCACCCCACTTGTTGCACAGAGTCAAAAGCACCTTTAAAGAAAAAGTGATGTACTCACACCCCCATCCCCAGGACATAGGGGATAGGGAGAGGAAGCTAACATTTCTCAAGCATCTCCCATGTGTTAGACACTGGGGCAGGTGTTTTCATAGGCACCATCCTCTTTACTCTGTTCAATACCATATTTATATTTATATTACCATATTATGGATGAACAAAGTGGGAGACTCCTAGAGACTAAGTAACTTGCCCAAGTTACCCATCAGAACGTGGGAAGGATAGAATTGAAACACACATCTGGCTGTCTACAAAACCTATCTTCTTCCACGGGCCAATACTGCTTGTGTTTGAAGGACATTACAGAGCAACGTCTCAATCAACACCTACCCTGTCCCAAAATCCCCAGCCCCAGAGGCTGAGATGTTCACTCTTCACTCCCTGACTTTCATAACCCACTTGCATGTATTATCAAAGTGGGCTTATTTCTTAAAATGTGTTCTATAACTTGATTGTTTCTTATTTAATGAGTTTCAACGTTCTTTGTTTTACCAACTAAAATCTTTCCTTTGCTGGCTTATCCTACCCTGCACTGAAGGCTCTTACGTCTTAGCAGGCCCCCTCCTAGAGGAAGTTGTGGGAAAGGGTTAAAATATGAGTTGCATTTTCTGGTTGCCTCTTTTAGTGGTGCCACTCCCCAACTGTTTCCCAAAGATCCTGTATCTTTTGGAAACCAATTCTCCACTCCCTGAGCAGATTATTACCTCTTGAAGAACTGAGTTGGGAAATCAAGCACCAAGTAAAAGCCACCCCCTTCTGTTTGTAATGCAAACTTTCAGCCACACCTCTTAATGGAATGAATGGGACGTGGAAGGGTGGAAAGAGATGATAAAATATCACCTGGCCACATGAAGCATGGGGAATGGATTTCATAGTGGGGGTATACAACCACTGAGTCACTGAGTTGTGTCCAAGATGAGAATTATCGGGAGGGAAAAAATTCCTAGGAGAAAATTTATCTTCAAGCTACACTGCTTGGGGCCAAGATATTTCTGCCTAAGGTTCATACCTAGGTGTTGGCATATTATATCCGTAGTCCCATTTATTCCATAAATTCTGTGGTTTTTATTGCCAATTTATCCTCCCATGGTGATCTTTAGAAACGAATATGTCTTTTTATTGCAGAACTGACTAAACTCAGCAGCATATTCCCCTTAATATGTACTAAAACTATGGGGAGCTTAGAGAAATATGGAAAAGAAAGGAGACTAACTGCTATTAACATAAGGACATTATTAATTTCACCTTGTTCTTGTACCAAATAAATCTACCAAACTAAAGGCAATAATTTGGCTTGGATGCTATGGAATTTCTAGATCTTGGCTTGAGAGAAATAAAAGTCATTTTTATAGTAGCAAGAGTCAGGAAGGAAAGGTGAGTCAATAAATTAACGCTCAGGCAATTTTATAAATCTTGAGGTTAGATTCATGTCTCTCACTATGGACAATTTATTTCAATTTTATGAGAGGAGCATAATTTCCAGCTGACTGGGAAATTTTATCACTTGAATAATTACTATTTGGTTTGAAACTAATCCTGATCTTTCTTCTAAACTACCAGTACTGAAGGTTATAGAAGCAGCCCTGCAAAGAGGTACATACCCGTTTGTTTGTGTGTTTTGTGAAAAGGGGTAAATGGCTTTTTGTGACTTCTGGTTTGATCAAATTGCTCTACCCACACCCACACAGCCATCTTCAGCCCTACTGACTGGCTTGCTATTTAAAGCTAAACTGGGGATAGAAATTTCACTAAGCATCTCTGAAAGACAGCAGTGTTGTTTGCTGAATATTTCCAGGTTCTGACCTTGGAACTACATGGTAAGATTGCATTCCTGGGCCTCCTGTGGATCTGGTTAATGAATTGAGACAGATTGATAACAGGGTTAACACCCTAGAAGGTTGTGGTACCAATGGACACACCAATCTTGAGTGGACCCACAGATGAGCAAGTCGTGAAAGGTAAATATTTTCATTTTTATTTCTAAAATAGCAACCAGAATCTTTTATACATATAGTGGATTACACACACACACACACACATACACACACGCACTAATATCTACAAGAATATTTTTCCTGTTTCACAAATGAGGAAACTAATGTCCTAGGAGCTAAATTAATTTTACTCAAGAGCTACATATAATAAACTAAAATAATAAACACATTTAAAAAGTCCTTGTATTTTTCTTCTGTTCCCTGTCTTTAGGAAACCTACCGTGACTTAACTGTCTCCAAAGTAGATTCAGAGTTTCAGACGCCATCCCACCTCCCACACCCACTTCCAACCCCACCCCTGAAACTGGATCTAACCCCTGTCCATCAAAATGCCCAGGATCCATGCAGAGCGATGGATGCCTGAACCCATGGCGCCCAGAGCAGGCTTCAGGAGGAACAGCAGACCACGTCCAGCGGGGCCTCAGCAGCCCCAGGCTTGCCAAGAGGTCATAAAATGGCTTGCAGGTTGAGTCTTAATCTTGCCCAGGTTGACCAAGAAGCTGGTTCTTGCAGGTCAAGGGTAGGTCAAAGGGTCAGTAGATCCACTTCCTTAAAGCCTAGTCACCAAATGTTATCCTCCACTTTTCCTCAGCCAACATTTCCACACTGAGAACTGAGGTATTTAACTCCTGGCAGGAAGGGAAAGTCTCCCAAGGAAGCATACCTGTCCCTTCTCATTCCAGCCTGCTTTCCCACCTCCTTCTCCTGGGGCTCAACTCTCAGTCCAGGACATAGAACATCCATGAGCAATGGGGAAGCCTAGGCAAAATGGTTCAAGCACTGGTTAACAGAAAACAATGGTTGGCATTTATTGATAACGTAATTGGAACCAGGCACTATTCTAAGAGTATCAACCCATTGAAACCTGAAACCATCCTGGGAGGTACGTGTATGTATTATTATTAGCCCTATTTTACAGATAAGGGAATGGAGGCACAGAGGCATGAAGCAATTTCCTCAAGGTCACACAGTAAGATGGCTATGCTCCCGGCTTTACTGATCTGTGCCCTGTGTCTTCTCCATGCTGTGCCCTCAACCGTAAACTCAGTAGTCAGTGCCTGCTTTCCCTCCTCCACAATCTAGACTTGGTCTCTAGAATGATTCTACAGCTCTGAATTTACACAGAAAACAGTGTTGCTTCTCTGGAGGTATTTATTCAATCTGCCTCGTTTTTCACGATGGAACGAAGAATTCTGTATCCTTTTAGGTGTATTTCAGGCATAAACAAATATATGGAAAAGATTTTAGAGGAACAGAACAGGTGACCCTGAAATCCCACTGGGTGCAACAGCTCTGTTTGGGTCATATTAAAGGCCCAAATACAAACAACAGAGGGCGCTGTGCAGCTGTGGCCTCATTAGAAGAATGCCATCCCCCTCCTTCCTCTGTGTCCCTGGATGGGGTCCCTCAATTAAAATCTATGCCTGAAGCAAACTGCCCATTTTTCACACCTCTACAGTCTTTTCTTGACCCCAGGACCTCCTGACTTTATTTCTAAGATCAGTCTGGCCTGAGGTCACTGGGATAGCAGGAGCTTGCTCCCACCCTCAGGGATCTCAGTTCTTTGGAAGTCCAGTTCTGAGACCTCTCCCCCTTTCTCACCACTGGAATTCTGCCTACCTCCTGAGACCCCCATCAGTCTTCGATTTTGTATTCTGACTTAAAGTCTGAAGTACTGCCTCTTCCCTGTGGCTTAGTCCTACCCTGGGCTGAGACCTTGCCTTGCTCTTACCATATACGCCATGTCGCTGAGCTGTAATTGTGCCCTAAACACCATGGATGAGCCCTGATCTCAGTTGATAGACCTTCCTCATGCTTCTAGCTCTCCATTCTGAACTTGGGAGGATGACTTAGTGTGAATTTCCTGTCCCTGTCCTTCAATGCTCGTTGGGCCCCCAATACGGTCTGTCACAGTGCCAGCTATTGTTCCTGAGCCCTCTGATACCACATGCATCCAGATGTGAAAAGCACAGTCCCAATTACTGAGAAAATTCAATAGGTCCAGGACGACTGAAGAAGGCTATACTAAAAGAATGCAATCCTCAGTTCATCTCCCACCTCATAGGTTCAAAAAGAGAAGTTGGAAATTGAAGAATTATGTGAATTTCTTTGGGGAAAGTTGTTAGTGCATTCCCACCTCCTTCTTACATTTCCTTCTAATATGGGTCTAAGCCTTGTCACCTCCCCGGTTCTAGTAAGTAGTGTAGAGCCTGATCTTGGCTTCTACTGGTTTTTTCCAGCTTTTACTACAACCAACCAGGTATGCCCACTAACTGGTTATAAGACCTCAACTCTGCTTCTCTAGAATGGTTGGATATACGATTTGCGGAAGGAAGGGCCTTCTCCAGCTGAGACAGTCTAATAAACCTCCTCACAGCTCAAATTTGGACCTTAATGGAAAGGTTAACTTTAACAGATCATCTAAACTACCTCTCAATTAGAAACTAATCAAGAAATATTATAATGATATTCCACCATAGAGGAACCCTATGGGCTATGAAATGGGCAGAGGTTGGGAGGATTCACCTTTGTAAAGGTCTACTATATTCCATCTCCCCCTTTTTAAAGTTCTAATATAAAAATATAAATCTGAGGATGATTAATTAAGGATAATATGGTGGTGTCACCTCTGGTTTCCCAGCCCCCTACATGTGCCAGTGAATGTATATGACAGAACCCTTCTACTCTCTCTCCCTCTCTCTGGGATCACGTGCAATGGCCCACACCGGCACAACATCAGGTTTGTAGGATCTGTACCACAGGAGATCCCTTTAGGGTTCTTCCAACTCACAGTGTCTTTGGTTCCATGAAATTGTTTCAACCTTTCTCTTTGCCCCATCGTTCAATATATGGGCCTTGACTCAGAAAGGAAAGAAATGTAAAAGAGAATGTACCTGCTCCCAGATGGTGTTTAAAAAATCTGAGACTCACCAATATCCATGCAGAGAGGCCATGAAACCTCTCCAAGACAAAATCCTACCAAGATGGATCATCCCAGCCAACATTCTCTTATTACCTCCTGGGTTTCTTGCTGCCATTTTGCGACTTGTTCTCCCCTTCAATGGCTGCCTAATATTTGTTTTCCCCTGATTTCACTTGTGTAGAAATGTCTCAGAGGTTGGCAGTGAGTAGACAACTAATTTGCCACAACTCCACCCACAGCCCCTTAGGAATGATTCTGGGCCCCAACTTCATTAAGGAGAGACAGATGATTGCTTTGTGGTTTCAATTAATTACGTCTTCCTTCTCAAGACTCAGGCTACTATACACATCACCACTCACTGACAAGATGGAGTTAAGTATGAGTGTGGGAGTATCCTGTATCAGTGCAGGTGTGATGACAGCATCCTCTCACTGAGAGAACAGGGAAAAATAAAAAGTGTGCTTAAGATTTGGTCATGTAACCTGAAATGACATAGGTTTTAAAGAAGATGTGCATATTTTCATTTATGTGTTGGGCTAAAAGATATTCCCATTCTCTGAAAGATTTGTCTACCTGTTCCTTTCCCACCTTACTCCATCATCACAGAGTAGGTAATATCATGTTCACAAGGGACATGAGTAGTTTGCCACAACTTGCGGTTGAAAGTTCTCCTTGAGTTTTTAATACTCACGTCTTCTCATCCTCAACGATTCATTAATTTAGATCCATTGGTTGGGCTTAATGATGCATTCTAAATGCAAAAGAAAAGTAACAGTGATGTCAATAAGTAGTGGCATTGACAAATATGCACATGTATTTATATTTATATATATGCCTGCCTAGAGATAAACATGTAAAAATGAAGATACGAAGAGAAGTACCTAAACTAACAAAGCTACACAGAATTAAATTCTCATATGTCACTGAATCTACCATTGTAAGCTACATCATTGCTTTTATATTCCACTAAGAAGAAAAAAAAAATTGCCAATTAAACCACGACATGCAATTGATTGTAAAATACATTCCAATTTCAGAAATGTTAAAAGGTGAATAAAATGCCTATTGTAGAATTGGTGAACTATGTTAAAGGTCACACTCAATACTAGTTAACATTAATGCTAACTCCTGATGTGTCCAGAAATGTTTTTGTTTGTTTTCGAGGAAATAGTTCTTATTGAAAAACTGTTGGTTGAGTAAATGATTTCTTTCTAATTAATATAGCAATGATAGCAATTTGAGTTGGTATCTTAAAAGACAGACAGCTCAGACAAAAGTTATCTTAGAGATCTATAAGTATACAGATACCTCAATCCAAAGGAGTGTGGTTTACTGAGAGTCCTGAACGAGGAGAATGCTAATTCTCATGATTGGCTGGGTGGCTTTGGGCAAATTGCAAGTACTCTGGGCCTCGGTTTCCTTACTTGTGAAATGTATAGGGTAGACTAGAACCTCATTTCTAACTCATCTCTTATTTCTGTGCGCTAACATATTAAGAATTTATGAACATGGGTCTGTGCTGTCCCATCTCAATGGTCCAAATGTCAAGTTAAAATATGTCCAATGTAGAAAATCCTTTTGAGGGTTATATTACGCTCACCTTAAGCTTTAGCAGGCTACTCTAAGGTTTGTTGAATGAGAAAAGAATGAATAAAGATATGCCCTAAGGATTCTCTTTGCTAACAAATCCTGAACACTAAGCTATAATATTTATCTCTGACTGATTCTGCTGAGGACACTGACCCCTCAGTATTGAGACAGAAAGGGGAGGCTTACCTCTGCTGCCCTTGATGGCCCCTTCAGTGAACACATCTTCATCCTTAAAGCATCTCTTATCTAAAGAAGCAATGACGGTGAAGAAATGACAACATTCCCAATGCCCAGACCCATGTCCTGAAACTTTGTCCTGGCAGAAGCAGCATCAGATGGCTTAGCACAGTGTGTGTGGCAAATAATAAGACTTAGATAAAAGTTGAGGTGTAGTTATAAACAAGATTTATGGTTAAGATTAAAATTGTGATTATGGTTTCAATTTTTTCACCACCTAGATTCACATACAGCCTCCTGTCGACTTAATGAAGTGCAGGAAATGAGAGAGTGTAGTTCTTTCCTTTCCCCGATAGCTGATGCCCTGTGCCACCCCCACAAACCCAACTCCCCTGAACTATGCTTTCAGCCACATGGAAATCATCTAAAATGAGTGAAACAAATTCAAATTACCTTGTGATCCATAATGGTTCCAAACAGCAAGATGAAGAACCCCTGTGGCAAAATTCAACAGAAGCATGAGGACAGTTTTGCAGACACTATCCCAGCTATTATATTAATACCACTCTTCTATATACTTTTTAGGACCATTATCAAACATTAGAAATGTCAGTTTCTACTGATTCAGATAAAAACACATTAAATACTTTCTTTGAGTATACCTCAAAGAAAGAGTATCACCATGTCTGTTCATGACAGTTATTGATATTTATTGAATGGCTACAGATGTAGGACAGAGTTTTCGACCTTATTAAATCCATTTACTTTTTTCCCAAGTATTAAGGTAGTTGTTCTTCCTTATGATGACAGTAATACATGACATGGAATCTTGTAACTCAAAGTCACAATCATGGAAGATACCTGAGAAAAATGAAAGGTATTCTAGTCTACTTTAAGTTGGAGATAAAAGTTAAGAAATAGGCAGCCAGATTCTCTGAGCTGGTAGAAAAAGATTCTGCATAAAAAAGAGTGAAAACTACAGAGGACTGTAGTCTGTTCACATTTAAATTATTTGGTCACCTATAAAGTCACAATAATTGGAAGTCAATCTTTTTAGGTGGTGGGAGTTGAGGTGTACGAAAAATCTAGATCCTGCCATGAGAGTGGAGGGAAGCCTGGGTTTCTACAGACAGTTTCATAGTGAAGAAACAGTGAGAAGAAGATTGAAATTTTTAAATGTGAGTCACAAATGTGGTAGTATTTTTATTTCTATCAAGAAAAAAAATAAGAAATGATCTGGAAAAAAAAATAGAAGAAAACTTTCTGAGGTTGAATTAAGTTGTAAAGTAAAAGTAGGATGAGGTCATTAGTCACCAGAGTAACTGATGGAAATCTCCTCAGGAATTGGGGAGAAATATGAGTCCAGGAGCTTTTGATTTTAGAAAGAAAGAAAGAAAGGAAGGAAGGGAGGTAGGGAGGGAGGGAGGGAGGGAGGGAGGGAGGGAGGGAGGGAGGGAGGGAGGGAAGAAGAAGGAAGGAAGAAACTTAAGTCAAAGATTTCTCTTTAAAGCAATGAAAGAAAGTGAAATAAATGTTCTCCATAGTTAATAAAGAATTATCAATAGGATATATAGTTGATCTGAGTTGATATTTCTTTAAAGTCTGCTTTATATTTTGTATCAAATTTTTAAATAGAGTAGTAGTGACTCTAAAAGAATAGAAAAATAGTGACTAAAAGAAGTAGTGACTCTATTTAAAACTCTGTTAATAAGAATACTTTGCTGCTATATTATGCAGTTATATTTATTTCATTTCAATACTAGTTTAATTATTTTTATTTTTTTCTACAAAGAAGCAGATTATATGTTTCAGTCTTTGTAGGCTACACAGTCCCTATTACAACCAACTCACCTTTCCCGTTGTAGCTCAAAAACAGCGATAGGCAAAATGTAAAAGAACGGGTATGGCTGTATTCCAATAAAACTATTTATAAAAACAGGCAGCAGGCCATAGTTTGCCAACCGCTGATTAAAACCATAATTAAGAATTTCAACTTGCCAAATTTTCTATTACACATAGGTATGCAAAGCAGTCAGGCTAATGACAGTTTCCCAAATGTGCAAGATGGAACAAACCAGCTCTTAGAGAGATAATCATGCAAACCAATATGTTGAGGAAGAAAAGAAAATAGATATCATTTCAGATCCATCTCTTTATCTTACAGATGAGACAGTTGAGGACCAGAGAAAAGTGACTTTCCCCGGATCAGGTAACATGTGGCAAGATCTATTTCTATGAATAATGACCTACAGTTATATCATAAGGAATAGCAGGGAAGAGACATAAGAACTCCTGAGAGGTTAACACCCAAAGAGAATGGCAAGGGCATCTCTTCACACCATGGAAAATGACTCATTTCACTGAGTTCTCAAACTACATAAAAAGGAATAAACATTGTGCTTATTTTGAGCCATGACACATGAGTGTAGCCTCACAGCTCCCTGACCAAAGAATAGTCCTCTATAAATGAAGGTCAACTTCTTCTGACATTGAAACTTTAGGAGGGATACAGGTGGATCAGTGAGGAGGAAAGAAAGGAAATTCCTACCCAACTAAACACAACTAGATAATCAATAGGGTGAGAGACACCACCTCTAAATGCCTCTAAGATATGCAGGGAAATGGAAGGAACATTTTATGCTCTATGTTTTAAAATCATAGCCATCTTTGATTGTAGAACCAGAATCACAAATTACAAAATAATTATAGTTTATAAATAAGTATTAATATTAATTAATCAAATAAGTCTCCCTCTTGGAACTTACCTGGAAAGCATTGAGCAGGGCAAAGATTATGTGGAATATCAGGGAAGTACCATCTATGAGGATGGCTATTCCAAAACCCCAGGTCAGTCCCAGCAGTGGGGTAAGGATGGCAACATTTTTGCTGATTCTCATAATTATGGCCACATCTTGAGACTTGGAACTGCCAATAGAGGGCCTCTGAGTGTTGACAGCAACAACCAAAACCACAAGAAGATTCACAGCCACAATGATCAAGGCCGGGATGGCAAATGCTAAAAGGGCTTTGGTATTGTCCCAGTTAAGCCAACAGGCATCGCGTCTCATGTAGCCTTTCTCTGGCACTGTGACAGCAACTGTGGTGACAGCTATGATCAGCGGGCACCCATAGCCAATGACAAAGCCAATGGCCATCATGCGGGACTTCAGCATCCTACGAAAAACGACCAGTATCCCATAAATGATGAGCAGTGCTTTGAAGAGCATCCAGAAAAACAGAGAGAGGTAGAAAAAGTGGCTAAAAAATGTCATGGCAACACACCAGTTGTGGTCCAGGACCTTTCTGTTAAAGTTAGAGGCTACAATGAACCACACATTAGCGGCCAGAAGGGACACGGCTATGTTCACGATGCACACGTGACGCATGTAGGATATCTCAGTCACCACGACCTGGGACCACACCGTGGCTTCAATGAGCAGGCAAAGAATCAAGCTGAGGATGGAGACGCTGAGCCCAATGCAGGTGATGTAGCCCAGGATTTTGTCATCTATAGATTTGGGGGACATTAGAATGGAAAAAGACATCACCACATTGGTGTGGTTGCACCGGCATTTCACTTTGTTCGCAGTATCCAACGTTGTTTTACACGCATTCTCATCCCACCTCCTTTTCCGGGAGTGCCAGCCAACACACTGGGCCCGGGCATTCCGGGATTTATTGATCTTCTCAAACGTGAGTAGGATTTGCTGTAATCTTTCTGGTAAAATCACCGAAAGGACCAGACCATTTACCGGCCTGAGAAGACTCTCATTTTGCAAGTGGGCTTCTCTCAGAACAGCCCCCAAGGTGGGAAAAGCTATGCTGATGGCTTGAGATGTATTTGGTGGCAGTTTCCACAGCTCATGCCTGGGAATTTCTATCATTCCTATGATATCCGCCGTTGTATTGTTCATGTTCCTGGAGAATCTGAAACTCTTCTCTGAGGTATTGTGGTGAATGGGAAATGCTTTTGTCTGAATAAACAGTTCATGCACAATGTTCTCAGATTCATTGCCAATGTGGAGTTGCCTAGCGAACAAATTCACTGACTGCAGCAAATCCGAGCTGGCATTCACGTCAGGAATAAAAGCCCAATTGGAAATGGTTGCTGTGTCCAAGATGTGGTTGGCCACTTCGCCATAGCTCTACAATGGAGAAAAGTGGATATTATATGAAGGAGCTACACAGTATTGCACAAAGTCAATTTCTACAGTCTGAAATTTCTGAATCCAATGGTCTGATCTTATTTGACATATTTCCCTTTATATGGACTGTTTCTTGGAATTTCATACTAGGAAGCCTGAAGCACAGGAAGAAAAGCAAAAGAATGTTAAAAATAAAATAAATTGAAAATAAAATGAATCACAAATAAAGTGTATCTGCTTTATTATGTGTCCTGCATTTCCAAACTGCAGTCTGTATAACCCAAGTTTCCATGAGATATAAATGATTGTTTAATATAGAGCATTGGGGGCAGATTCTATGGGAACCTAAGTTTGAGAAATACTGCATACCATATCCCTATATCCCCCACACTTACAAAGAGTGCCGAAGTTCATGAACACATTAAAAGCTCTAAAAAGTGCTGCCATAAGGAAACCTGCTTAATGTTAACTCAGAGTCCCTACATCTGCTGTGCTATGATCTCCTGATTAAAAATGGAAACTCTATTAACATTTCTCAGAACAATTATGTTCCACAGAATGAAATTTTGGAAACACTAGAGTACACATAGTCTTGCTCACTGCCATCACTCTGTGATATGTTCTTGAATATACCCGGAGTGCCAAAAAAATGTATACAAGTGGATACTTTGGTCAATGTTGCTCAAGCAGTAGTTTGCCATAATCAGAAGTGTCTGGACGCTGATGGGAACCACTTTGAGCACCTCTTGTAATTTGCAGAAGTCAAAGGTGACTTGTATTCATCTTCTGTTATTGGTATATATTAAGTATTACGATTTTAATACAGTTTTCCTTTCTTAAAATGTGTATACATTTTTTTGGAAACCTCCGTATTAAGTATGCACAAAAATATGTATAAAAACATTCTAAGTTCTTGACAACTTCCATAAACTAGAATGAATCAATATGCAAAATAGAAATGAAATGCCTATTATTTTGCTATGATCACTGTGGTGGTTGCAATTCTTTCAAAGTACCTTTGAAACTGTTGAAGTGCAGGATTTTGGAAAAAAAATTGTCAGCTTTTTAATGGCACTAACAAAGAATACCTACCTTCATTTTCTCTCTGGTAACATTATCAGACAAGTCTTTAGAAATATTTTTTAATAACTCCACTATAAATGCAATATTTCCAGATGTGGCTTCTGAGGATTTCACAGCGTCAACGATACAAGCATAGTCCAGGGGACAGTTCATGAGGATTCCTTGTGCTACACTCTGGACAGGCTCTGGAGCTCGAAAGTCAACAATGGGCAGAGGTATAGATGGTGCTGCGATGGAAAGGCGTGATACACTACTTAAGTCCTGTTTAAAAAAAAAAAAAAAAATGTTGTTTTATTCCAAAGTGATTAAGCATCTAATGTGTCAGACTGAAGGCGCTAAAGGTACAAATAATCCACCTGGGGAAAACAGACAGAGAAGTAAATGGTCTTAAAAAGTTGTTTAGATGCTGAGAAGTACTGAGAGGGTAAGGTGGGTCACAAATAGGCAGGAGATTCTATCAAAATTCAAGAGGATATGACTTTTCCTATTGGAATTGGCTTTCAGGACCGTGATTTTTAACTCAAGGATTATAACAAGACAGTTTTCTCCAGAGACGTGGAGAAATTCTAGAAACAACATTTATTTAATTATTTTAAGGTTTTGGGTTTTTTTTAAGAGGAGCCACATGGAATCTCAGTGGGAGGATGAGGATTGGACGTTGGCAGGTCAAACCTGCCAGAAGACACAAAGGAACTGCAATTGCAAAACGTTAAGATTTCACTAATTAGAAGAAATGGTGTGCTCATTTCTTCACACTTTTACCTAGAGTCTCCCAGAATGTGCCTTTGGATAAGTCAAAGCAATAATTTACTTCATTTATCTCACTTTTGAATACCTCTAGTGGGCAAGGACCTCTACCTATACTAAGTGACAAAGACTCCATGGCAATACCTTTAAAAACACACTGTTAAACTGTGAGGAAATGCAGAGATCCATGTGCTACAGGTTTGGAGAGAAGATAGATGGAAATGGTGGTTCAGTGAAAGGACATAATATAGGATATTTTACTTCTAACTGAGATTCGTTGTAGTCATTGAATTTCTATTCTCTCTGGGTCATACATTTCTCCTCACTTCTGGTCAAATGATTGAAAGTATTAGAAAAAGATATCAAAATGAATTTGATTCTAGGCACATTTAGTTGATTAACGGATTAGCACAAGAGGTACTCAAATCCATCTTTAGAGACAAAATTTTAACCTCCAAGCATTTACAATTGTGTAAATGAGTTTCAGATCGTTTTCTGAGAAAAGATTCTGAGAGGGACAAATAGAGAGAGGCAGAGTGGGGAGAGAGGAGAGTACCTTAGAGTTTAGGTAAGGGAGGAAGGAGAAGAGACAAATTGAACCAACTCTGTAGATTTTCCTAAATCCAGATCTGAGACTTATTGTCATGCTGAACAGGACACATCAAAAATGTCTGCATCATGTCCTGGGGGATTGACTCATTTAGCCAATAACATGCAAGTTAATCACCTTAAAGAGCATTCCCACAGAAAGACTAGTACATGTTTCGGTTGATTTTTGCCACTTGTTTTGATGACATGTAAATCCTATTTCTCCACGAAAGTGCTGAGCACAGGGCTGGCTGCAGTTGGAAGGAGTGATGCAGGGTCCATGGCATTTCTCTGAAAGGGAAAAGAGAAAGAGAAAGAAAGAAAGAATCCAAGTTAGCACTTCCACACTCTGGTTGGGGCATCAAATTCATTCTGGAGATTTGGGGTTGCTTCCACAGGAGGTAACATTGCCCTCAGCAACAAGTAAAACTGGCCAGGCAGACTGTAAAGCCGATGTCTAGGCAGAATGACCAGCATGTGGAAGGAGGGATCACACATCATTCATAAAGGCTAGTTCAGAGCATCTGAGGGGAGAGCGGCAAGGGATGAGGAGGAGGAAAGCAGCGGTTAGGTCATGCGTGCTAACATGGGGGTTACCAGAAAACACGATTGCATTTGTTTTTGAAAAATAATTAACAATAGCATAGAGCAGGAATCTGTAAACTTTTCTGTACAGGACCCAGTGGATATCAAAAAAAATACAGGAAGTTCAGTTAAATGTTCATTTTATTTTCTGGTACAGTCGATTCTCATTATTGGCAGTAGTTATTTTCTATGAAGTCGCCACCACAAACACTGAATGAGCAAATACTGAACCATCATTCCTAAGGGAAATACAAGGTTAGGTTCCTGGAAGCTTGCGCTCACAGCATTTTCATTAACAGGTCAACATCCATGTACATATTTGTTTTATGTGTGCTTCTACTCAAAGACACCTTATACGATATATATTGTTGACTTATTAATATTGAACAGGCAATGGTGCTATAACTCATGATAGCCTCTAAAGAAAGCTTATCTAACATATGTATTTTTCTCCATAAGGTACATCATAGCTTTGTTAGGAACACAAGACAGCACTTCAGCACTAGAGTTGAGGGCCATGTTAAACAGCAAAATCACCAACAAAAAGCACACAGAAACCAAAACACGTGGCACTGCAGAAAGAACGCGTGTGAACAGTAGGAGAGATGGAATAAGAAAGCAGAGCACCACCTACTTCAGCCTCAGTGGGAAACATACATGCGCCTTGACTGACTCCATTTTTTGCTATTCTGCATATGTCTGTGAATGATTGAGAAAGCGCTGTGAGTGTTGATGTGGAGATTACAGATACATTTCAATGAGTAGGAGAATTTGCAAATACAGAGTCCACAAACAATGAGGATTTACTGAAGATGTTCAGATCGACAACAAATAATGTTTTAGGGTATGTACGGTCCATGCATTATTATTCATTGTTTTACTGAAATTTAAATTTAAATAGGCATCCTATATGTTTATTTGCTAAATATTGCAACACTAGTCAAAGAGTAAATATTTTCAACACTGTGGGCCACACGGTCTCTGTCCCAGCTACTCAACTCTGCCTCTGTCGCATGAAAACAATCAAAGACAATATGTAAATCAATGGGCAAGGCTCGATTCCAAAAAAACTTTATTTCCAAGAACTGGTGGCAAGCCTGATTTGACCCGTGGGTAGAGTGGATTAACTTGAGGCAGGGAACCCAGGAATGGAGCTGTTGAAGTATTCCTGAGAAGAATTGCCCTAGGATACTGGCAAAGACTGGAAAGAAGTAAATGGTGCTGAGAGCTATTAAGGGGTCAAAATCAACAAGACATGGTGACCAATTGGTTGTGAGTCAAGGAATGCACCCATATTTATGACATGGACAGCTCAGTGGATGAGTCCATTCACAGGGAAAGGAAACAAGTTGCTTTGCATCTTGTTTGCCATTTACCCAATGCATCAATTTAGCAAGTTGTTTAAGCGAGCGTGATTCTCAATTGCTTCATCCATAAAATGTGTAGGTGATGCCATTGTGTTGTTACAAACATTGAATGAGACAGCATTTTGTGCAGCACTGAGATCATAAATGCTCAATAAAAGTTAGCTCTCTTTCTCTCCACTTTCCTTTCTCAATTCCACACCTGTGTAGAGATTTATGTGTCACCAAAAAATATACTTGACTGTGCAGAATCCAGTTATTCTTACTATTTGGGTGAGAACCACATGATTTCATTATCTTACTACTAATGATTACATGAGTAGTTTTCTTCTTCTCAAGAGTGACCAGTCTGGCCAATACAAATCCTTTCTGGCAGCAATTCAGTCGACTTCTCAGCACGAAAGAGTTACATACATTTGGGTGTTTGTTACATCAAACACCCAAAATATGTTTGAATGAAGGAATGAATGAATCCTGTTCTCTTCTCCCTTCTGCCTCTTGTTCACTCATTAATTTGAAATTTCCTTTTTGGGTTTTAAAATGAACACTAATCTATTATTCTAGAACACATGTGAATATTTTCCAACTTCCTTCTCGACTCTGACATAGATAATGGTATAATTGTAAAAAAAAAAATCTATCAATACTGGTAAGCATTGAGAACTTATTAGAGATCATTATTCTATTTGAAACCTTGTGGTCTGGGGACATGCTTGCCATATCAATGCCCTTCCTTTATTCTACCCAGTCTTCAAATGGAAGAAGACTGTCCTATAACCACATACCTTGTATTCTTTCAGGCTTGGGTTTCCCTTGAGGTCGTTGAAGTTTAGCTCCATCCTGTAAAACATAAATTCCCAAAGGTACTCTTTACTGTGGGACTCTCCTCTCTCCTCTCAACTTAGAGGCGCCATGTAGGCATGAAGAAAAAATGTGTTCAGGACTAGGAAGAAAATGCAGCAGGTCCATGGGCTGACATTGCAAGAACTTGCTGAAGGAAACGTGGATGGGGGCATGGATGGAGAGCACAGTGCCCTCCAATGAACCTTGACAGTGGTCACTAAGCTCTGAAGGTCAGCTTAGTGTATTGGGTGCATCTTTGGGGAAGTTTAAGTATCCAGGGCGAACACAGAGATGACAATTACAGAACTAAGCTGTTCTCTGCCTGTATTAACTGTACCTGTGAAATGGAGTTAATATGGTCTGCCAGATACCACATAACCTCATAAAGAAAGGAATGCGCAGATACTAGGAATAAGCATTAGGTTGCAATAATAGATTCACAAACTCCTTTATAACTATAAAGGACTGTAAAGATTATCTAAAAGAAAAAAAAACCCTTCATGTTATAGATAAGGAAATTAAGGCTCGGAGAAGTGAAGCAACTTGTGCAACTAATGAGAATCAAAGTTAAGGTCTGAACCTAAATTGCTTAACTGCCAAGCGAGTAGTCATAGGCCACTTAACAACATTTCAGTCAACAAGGACCACATACCAGGTGTGGTCAAACAATACAGTGAATGCTTAAATTAAAAAAAAATTACAGTAAATGACACACTGCCATTTTATTCCCCCTTAAAATACTCCCCCTCACTTCGAACACACTTATCCTATCGTTCTTGCCACTTTCTGAAGCAGTTCTGAAGTCCTCTTTCATGAGTGTCTTTAGTTATGCTGTCGTGGCTGCCTCGATGTCCTGAATCATTTTGACTTTGGGGAAAAGCCAGAAGTCGCATGGTGCCAGATCCAATGAATAAGGTGGATGAGGACACACTGTAATGTTTTTATTTGACAGAAATTGCTGTACCAGAAGCCATGTGTGACACGGAGCATTGTCATGATGGAGGATGATTGACGGCACACTTTAAAACACACCTTCTCTCAACTGTAGCACACACCGGACTGACTGCACTGAACAAGCTGAAACTTGTCACACAGTTACTAAGGTTCAAGGCACCGCTTCCCATATTGAAGATCCCTGCCTTTCCGTTGGATGGCACCCCGTGCAGCATTCAGCGAATTTTGTGATCGCAACAAGCCTCCGTGTAACGCATCACTTCTGGTATGGCAATTCTGGCCAATGAAAACATTATGCTGTGTCCTCATCTACTTTACCACTGAATCTGATACCGTGACTTCTGGCTCTTCCCCAAAGTCTAAATGACCTTGAAAGATAAACGTTTTGAGTCAACTCATAACATCAAGGCAGCCATGACAGTGCAACTAAAGACACTCAGGAAAGAGGACTTCCAGAACTGCTTCAGAAAGTGGCCAGAATGTGGGATAAGTGTAATTGAAATGAGGAGGAGTATTTTGAGGGGGATTAATGGCAATGTGTCTTTTACTATAATATTTTTTTTTATTTAAACATTCATCGTATTGTTTGATCACACCTCGTATACAATGATGGCACACCATATAGTCTAGGTGTGTGGTGGACTACACCATGTAGGTTGGTGTAAATGCTCTCTGTGATGTTTGCATAATGACAAAATCATCTAACGATGCATGTCTCCAAATGTATCCCCGTCATTAAGTGGCTCATGGCTCTACTTCCTCTTCTCAACAGCTGCCTCTCTACATTCCCTGTGGCTTACAAAGTGAGTTTTCTACCATGTGGTTATTGCACCATGTTACACCTTGCAACTATCCTGTTGCAAGTCTCAGCCACCTCTCAACTTTTCCTTGTTCCTGTCTTTAGAAAACTACTATCAACAAGAGTGAAACTGTAGTCATTTGAAAATTTCTTTAAAATGACATGTTATTTGTCATAAATCTAGCCAGCTAGGAGAACTGTTGGCTTTCTCATAAGGTCACATAAGAATGGATCAAACTTACTTTTGTGTGGATCTTAAATCTATCGTGAGAACAGTCTGTGGCCAGAAATAACATTAAACAGCAAATCGTGGTTGCCCGGGACTTCATTTTCGCACATTAGGATCTTCACCTGCAACAGAGAATGAAAGTGGATCCAACTGAAGGTGATACCTTGTTTCCCTGAAATTAAGACCAGGTCTTACATTAATTTTTGCTCCAAAAGACACATTAGGGTGTATTTTCAGGGGATGTCTTATTTTTTCATGTACAGCAATCTACATTTATTCAAATACAGTCATCTTCTTCTGGAACATCGTCATAACATACTAAATGCATCCATCTGACTGACAGTCTTCACTGGGGCTTATTTTCAGGGCAGGTCTTACTTTTGGGGAAACACGGTAAATAGCACAGAACTAACACAATACTTAACAGACTAACAAACCACTTAATGACTCCACTGGGTACTGAGATAGTCATACCAAATAACCTACCCCAGGAAAGGACACCAACATCTATATTCAAGACAGCTAAAATGTAAAACAAGGAAAGACTATCTATCAACTGTTGCCCCTTCTACAAACAGTAGACAAGAATGATGGAAGCACCGGGAAAGATGTATGTTCACCAAAGCTTCATTTCTTATTTAATCCATTAGTTTTTTTAGTAGTAAGTAACATTTATCAAGTGCTTCTATTTGTTCTAAACCTTTTTTTTTTCTTTTGCTTTAGACTCATTTAATCATATGATACAAGATCCTATTTTATCAATGGAGAAACTGAGGTATAATGACCTGAGCAACTATGAGCCAAGGTCACTCAGGTGAAAAATGGTGGAGCCAAGAGTTCAACCCACGTGGTCCAAATAGAGAGGAATCCTTAATCTCTGTAGCAGAGTCTCTCTGTGATGACACTATTAACATTTGGGGCTGGATAATTCTTTGTTGTTGAGGGATGTGCTATGAATTGCGTGTTATTTAGCAACATCCCTGGCCTCTGCCCACTGGTTGCCAGGAGCAGTGCCCTCTCCAGTTGTGACAGCTAAAAACATCTCCAGATAATGTCAGTTGCACCCTAGGGGAGAAAATTGCCCCCGTTGAGCACCAGTCCTATAGTGGAGTCAAGTAACTTAAAATGAAATGAATATACATTAGTGTCTGCTACTGGACAAGCACTAAGACTCCCTTTAATAGATGGATAAACTACTGCTACAGAAAAACTATAGGCGCTGGAAGTATCTCTCTTTTTTTTTCTTCTTTTTTTTTTTTTTTGCCACATTTCTGTTTCTTGATGGTTTCACCTTTCAAAGCTAAATATCAAAGAAAGTATCTTTACAACAGTTGAAATTCATCAACATCATCACTATCATTCATCATCATCACACATTTCTTATAGGATCGTGGTAATTAAGACCCCTTACTGGAAAGAAAGTTCTTTAGAATGATTTTCCAGGTAGTACAGATGCAACAAAATGAAAATATCATGAATTTTAGAATCAACAAGAGTTAAGACTCTTGTCTCTGTTATTGGTGAACTATTTGACCCTTACTGAGCCTATTTTCTCAACAATGTCATAAAATGTAGGACGATTGTTTATTTTCCCAACCAACATTTATCAAGTGCTTCCTGTTTGCCAGGAACTGTATCAGATGCTGGGGCTACAGAAGTAAAAGATACTGTCCTTTCCATAAAGGGTGTCCACTGCGGAACACAGACAAGTTAAACCAATATTGAGAAGAGAGATTATCCACATGCTGTACCTACTGAATAAAACCAGGCAGACACCTAGACTTCAGCAAACATAAATTCCCTTATGATTGAATGGAGATGAACTAACTCTGATCTATCTAGGCTCAGAAGGCAATCTGTGGCCAGGGAGCAGACAAAACTCTTTGAACTGGGGTCCAACTTATTCTGGATCAAGTCAAAGCTAAGATGGACTTTTATGACTCCAGTGAGCCTTCAGCTGAGATGACGATGCACAGACACTTCCAGGAAGGTTTCCAAATTTTCTTTGAGTTTAAAATTGTGTTTGAGTTTCTAACCACTGAACAGGGGGAAAGTATTTTGATTTATACCACCATCTTGTAGAGCAAGTCTGAGCAGGGGAAAGTGAACATGGAAGAATGACAGGCAAAGTGTAGTAATAGATTTGCATAGGTGTTGTTGAGATATGCGTGCAGAATTCATTATCCTACAGTGTGTGTGGAAAGAAGTTCTCATGTATTCAGCAAGTTGGTAGATGGGTACACTAAGCAATTTGCAATGTTAATATTGTTTAGATAAATTTTTAACTGATGATTACAAAAGGAAATACCAGAAGAACCAGTATAGGTTGTCTTAAATGTATCCATGTGTTTCACTTATATACCAGTGGCTTTCAAACATTTTTGACCACGACACAATAAGAAACAGATCTTACGTTGTGACTCAGTATGTATAGACAAATATATATATATGTACATAGGTGGGTATCCCTATGTAAACTGAAAAAATATGTAAGTTATATATTTTTAAAATTTTTGTAAAAAATACTTATCAAGACATTCAGATATGCCCATGATTTTTATCTTGTATTCCACTCTATTCTATCTGGCAGTGCCTCAAAAATTGGTTGCCACCCACTAAACTGAATTCACAAAACTAAATTGAATTCACAACTGTCAAATGGATTGTAACCTGCAATTTGGAAAACAGAATTGTAGACTATAAGATTCATTATCAAGTTGAAAATTGTTCACTTTTCCCACTGAAGTGGTCATTTTGATCTTTTCTTTTTATTACTCTTCTCAATTCTATTGAAATCTCTTTGCCCACCTACCTGTATCAGGGAGAAAAGATACGTACATTCAGGACCAAATAATAGGACTGATGCTGAGGATAAACGCAATTCTCCTCGACCTGGAGAACATGGTTTGAAATGCACAGTTAAATGGATGAAGGTGAGCCAAAGGCAGGCATTTATAAATAATAATGCCTGCTCTCTAAGGCATCAGAGTAGGACCACTTTTACTCTCTATGTTTTCAGTATAGCCCTCTCTAAGTCCACAGATCCTGAAAGTGTTCAAGGAGTAAAGGGTCAATAATAATGGCATTTTCTGTAGATCATTATGCTTTTTGTGGAACATTATAGAATAATGATATATTTCATGTGCTAATATAAACTTAAAAAAAAATTTACTAGCAGAAATATATATGCAATATAAAACCATAAACATAACCATAAAAAACACAAACTTTGAACTGCGTACAATTGGCTGTTTGGTAGGTTTCGGTTAATTTGCTACTTGATCATTCATGTTATTACAGTCTGCTGTATATAACCCGCATACCATTTGGTATGATAATTACATAGTAAATTTCCTTCAGTTACTATAAATGTGTGGATGTGGGGGTGTGGGGGGTGGTGAACAATGTTACCCAAGAGGAGTTACATTTTTATTTTTGCCCAGTTTGATTGGCAGGCAGGGGTCAGATGGATTATGTTTTCAAATTAGCCCCAATTGGGTTATGTCTCTTCTTACAAGAGAGAGTTGAATGGAAGCCCTCCCGTCAGAATCAGACGTTGGCTGAGGCCAAAAGCCAGAATGCTCTGCAGAGCAGACAAGGAGCAGAGCTTAAGGGCTGTGAGAATGGAAAATTTTTAAAAAACAACAAAAAGAAGCATTGCCAGCCTAATTCCTAATCAGAGGTTGCTATTTTACAGAACACAATGGAGGAAGCCCACTTTCTTAGAGTTATCATTGATAAAGTCTTAATAATTAAAGTGAATTTTGAATTTTGTATAATTCCAAACTGAAAAATATCTGCAAATACAACGAAAGTACCAACACCTAGCGCATGTCTGCAAGTAGTAAGTTATCTCTTGAAAGAATGAGGAAAAGAAAAGAACAAGTGCACGAAATCCAAAAATATTAAGTTAAATGTGACAAGAAGAGTGTGGATTGTCCAGAAGACTATCAGCAAAACATGGACAGAACCGTCAGAAGAAACTTTCCAGTGTGAACCTAACCAAGGCCAACTCTTCTGGCTATTTCCTAGTGAAGAGTGGCTGGAGTCAATTCCAGATCCTTTCCTACATGGAGAATCCAGAGTTATTCTATGTACATTATGCTTAAGTTATCTTTATACCATTTATAGACTTCTGGTTCTATAGTATGTTCAATTTATCAAAAAATTGTGTCTTCGTTAAATCTCTAGTTCCATAAATCCCTTGGGTTTGATGGCAGGCAAACACTGATGGGAAGAACTGTCACTGGCTAATTAAATCAAGATCCTAGGGTCTCACATTCTTATGGACCCCAAATGTACATCTATAAAATAAATGTTGAACATTAAAAATCAATCAGTCAAGATCCTAGTACACAGTGGGGGTGGGATCAAAACAGGAAGCAATAATCCTGACAGAATAGTGTTGTAACATGCATATTCATACCTGGGATTGACACATGCAGAGGGGACCAAAAAAAATGTATACACATTTTAAGAAAGGAAAACTATATTAAAATTTAATACTCAATATATACCAAAAACAAAAGATGAATACAAGTCACGTTTGACTTCTGCAATTACAAGAGGTGCTCAAAGTGGTTCCCATCAGTGTCCAGACACTTCTGGTTATGGTAAACCACTGCTTGAGCAACGTTGACCAAAGTGTCCACCTGCATACATTTTTGGCACCCCCAGTATTATCCACCACTTGTTTACCAACAGTTTGTAGCAGGCACCAAAGTTAAAGAAATAAAAGATGAAAGAAAACCTTAACACGGAGAACATTGGTACACACCAACTTAAATGTTCCATGAATTCAGAAAGTCTGCCTGCTCTGCTCTTAGTAGGAAACCAATATAGAGTTCGGTGTCTATTGTACCTGGGCAAGGTATTGTGTCCTGAAGTGTGTGTCTGTGAAGCACTGATCTCACAAAAGACCAAGGGTTCCGTGGTCAGATCAGTTTGGGAAACAATGTGTACCAGCACCACCAGCACCACCACTCCCCCCCCCCACACACACACACACAGCAAAGGTTCTGAGAATTCTCCCAATAAAAAGACAGTGTCACCCAGGTTTTACCAAATGTACTTGATCCCCAAGAGTGCTATGGGGCTTGTCTTTCTCTATTTGACTTATTGCACTTAGCATAATGTTTAACTATTACATTGTTTTGTACATCTGAAACTAATAAAAGAAAATTTAAATTAAAAAAAGCTAAAAAGAGTGCTATGGGGGAATTTAAGGCTGCTGCTCGAGGACAAGATGTCACCTTGGAGTGTAACACATTAACCTATCCAGACTCAGACACCGGGTGCATTGATGGGGCACCGACCACATGCCAGTCCCTGTGCCAATCCCCTCATAGGAGCTCCTTTAAGTTACTCCCACTGTAACCCAAGTAGCCCATCAGAGAGGAATAGCCCTGGCTTTAGTGAATCCTGGAAGGAAGCAGCAATGGACAGGTAATCTTTATTCTGTGCAATGAGTCAGAAATCTTCTGCAACATAACGCTCAGGAACAGGTGGGATGGAGATCAGAAGTTTGGGACCATCACAAGGGAAGGAAAGACAGAGTCACACATGGAGAATAAAAAAGACGAAGAGAAAACATGATTCCAAAGAACTCCTGCCTGAGATTATCTGTGGTTATTTGGTAAACAAAGAGTTATCTGACATTTACAAAGACACTCCCTCTGGTTCCTACATTGGTCACCCAATAAAGGAAACTCCATATCTTGTTCCCAAAGTGTTTGAAAGATGACATTTCAGAGATAAAAGCAACAAGCAACCTGGAACGGCAGCTTCTCAGGATGTATAAAAGCAGTACCCCAAATTCCTCCTCCCTCTTTCTGTAACCTGCCCTTCTCTGTGCGTCATTATATAAAAAAGTGTGATTCCCCACTACCATCCATTTGTTTTCCACTTGGTAGTAAACAGCATTCTCTCTGAATGGAAGCCAGGCTCTCTGCTCTAACAGAGAGAAAACAGCATTGGCTGGCCTCAGAGGCTTCAAGGAAAATGTAACTAGACCTGAAAGAAGTGTGTTTCAGGAGCTACATCTCAGAGAATTCTCAGCAGTGGGAGCCTCCCATAAGACTTGGCACTTTAGCCCCAGAGCCTGAGAGAAATTAGGCTGCACCTAGAATAGGAAAAAAAAACCAGGTTACCATTAGTAAGGAGGTGAACACGGAGGGACGTTTTCCTGCCTCCAGCACCCAGTAGAGCATAAGACGCATAAGAGATACTTCATACACATTTGTGGATAAACAAATGAATGAGTGAATGACCCCTGCCGAGAATAATGCCAACTTCTAAAGTTTTTGTTTTAAAAACCACAAGACCCCTTTTCTATCTCAGAGGGGCAGGGGAGGTTATTTGCAACGCTAGATAATTTTGGAACATGGTAATTTGAGCAGCACTGCTCTCGGCATCCCATGGTTCTGATTTTTATTGTACTACCTAGAGCCTTATGTGAAAAAGGATCGTAAGGTCACCTCTAAGTTCAGCAAGAAAAAATGTGATGCCAAGATTAGTGATGTCTGCCACAGGCATGGCAGTGCCAGCATCTCTTATTTATCCCACCTTCCTTGTACTGAGAGCTGAGTTTCTGAATGAGTTGAAATTCAGAAGTACAATCAGTTGGTGTGGGTCCGGGAGCTTGTTTCTGATGGAGGTGTAGGCGATGACTCACACAGACTGAGGCACTCCCCACCTGTCTGAACATGCTGAGTGAGAGCTGGCATCAGGACTCACAAAGAAAATAAGAAAATGTACAGCCTGGGAACTGCCACTGCAGTCAGGGAGGAAGGAATATGTCGAAAGGTGTGATCTCTCAAAACCCTTCATGCAAAACACCCTAAGGTGACCTGGATGCGAATGTCTGTACACTAAGTGGACACTTGCCCAAAGTGTTTCTCTCCATTGAACTTCACTCCAAGGTGAGAGGGAGAGGGTATTCTTACTTATTTGCTAACCTTCTAAGTCACAAATCACCTCATACTCCTTGGCCAATCCCATTGATGGGAAGGACCAGTTCTGAAAGGTTAACGGGAGGGTGAGGAACTTAGAGTTAGGTGACCCACATTTTGGGGGGAGGTGTATGTGTGTATATGTTTTGCTCCCCTCAGCCTAATTTCATCACTGTAGGCTCCATCTACTCCACTCATGTAATTAGAACCCTGATTATATAGTCAGACAGCTAAAGAAGTTGTTTGTGCGTTTCTTGGCCTCAATAACAGAATATATGCAGTCACTCTTACCAGTTCTCCCTTGCCATGGATGAGCTGTTTCGTTAAGAGCCTTGGGGGAAAGAAAGATATAAAAGATCTGTTAGAATCAGAAACATCTCATCCTCATATATTTTACGTGGCTTCCCGCCAATCTCTTTGTAGCTCATAACTTTAGAGAATTGCAGGCTGGATTCAAACTCTGATAAGTTTGAAGAATCACATAATTTTAGAGTTGGAAGGCATTCAAGACCTCACCAACTATTTTGATATATATATGATTTTAAAGAAATTGATATACCAGGCAATTATTCAGCTCCATGAAGAAGCCTCACTGGAGTGCTGACGCTCAAAAAAAAAAAAAATCCCACCTCACGATGCAACATTTTTGCACTCCCACAGTTGTCCTCAGAGTATAAGAAATATAAACCATTGAATGCTATAGTTTGGGCCATGCAAAACAAGGGGACACGCCTTTGCAAAAAAGTTTTAGCAACTTCTAACTGGAGGAAATGTTTCCCTGTAAGTTGATATAAAGACAGCTTTGTCTGCCCCACTAAAAGAAGAAACTGTTAACAACTGCTTTATAAAACAAAAAACAAACAAACAAACAAAAATCATCTAGCTTTACATCCAGCCTAAAGGAAGGGAATTGAACGCTACTTTGCTCATCCAATTTATCAAGCAAGGGGACAATCAGAGAACAGAGAGTCTAATTGCCTGACAAGGTGCTTTGCATTTTCACTCCTAAGAGTGAGCAATTAGAGACTGACAAACGACTTTTTAAAGAAAAACAAATGTAAAGGAGACAGGAAATACTCCAACCTTCAGCTAGCCAATTTCTAAGTAAAGTTAAGAAAGCTGCCTACATAATCAAGCATTCCAGAAAATACCACCATCCATCACACATTTTCTCCATTCTGGAATACACGCAAAACAATCCTGTCTCCAGCAGGAAAAAAAGGTGTTGGTGTGGCATGTGTACTCACAGCATCCAGGAGCTCTCCAGCCTGGCAGGAAGGTTGGCGCTGAGCTTCCCACTGCTGTACCCCACATCACGTGTACTTGCCCTGGCACCTCCCACGGTCCCCCTTCAGAGGCTATGATCCTTCTCCATTTTTTGAAAGGGACAGCCAAGCGGCCCCGGTGCAAACCAGCCCTCTGCTGTGAGAGGCCAACCTGAGAACTATAAAACTGTCCAGCGTTTCAAGGCTTGTGTAAGTCTGTGATTCATTCGACAATGGGTCCGTCAAGCACACCTAAGAGAAATTACAGGTTTCTCTTGTCTGAAGCATCTCCAGTAAAATGAGTCATCTGTTTGTCCTTTAGTTTCTCATCTGTATCTCAGATGATCGCATGAGTTCTTGTGTTATGTCTCCTGCACTGGTGCGATTGGAACCCGGGGGATAAAAATGCAAACTTGTGCCAACTGTTGTCGATAATTTTAAAAGGCTCTCATGTTTTTGCCTGTACTGATGTTGAACCTGGGGGAAAAAAATGACTGGGAAATTGGTCAGTAAATCATGATCTAATCTCTATCTTAGCACCAAGGAGATTTTTGTTTTATTTTTTTAGTGACTGGACCAAGGAATTCTTACCGAGCTCTGTCTCTGGCCATGGCCTTGGGGAATTCAGACACAGAAGACAGTCTCCCTTTGCAGGAACCATCACATGATCTGACTTTGGACAGGGTAGCCCGTTTGGATTGTCCTTTATACCACCAAATAGGCCCACTTCTAGTGTCTTCTATTTACATATCTTCCCAGCCCCCAAATGTCATGTGAACCTCCACTTAAATATTACTGGGGGAAGTGTTGACCATAAGAAGGAATAAGTGAAAGGCAGTTTGCAACATCTTTTACAGGAATGAAGACCAAGCAGTCAATGGTTGTAGAAATAGGTCACTTCCATCGAGATTGCTAATTAAGTACAGAGTCATTTGGGAATCAGAAAAGCCATTAATCATCAAACCGTTGTGTAATCAAAGGACTTTATTGAATATATTCTATGTGCAAGGCACCTTGGTCTGTGTTTTGAGCATACAAAAGCGAGTAACATAGTGAGTAACAAACAAGAGTAATCCTGCCCCCATAGGTTTACAGTCTTATCTGGGAAAGAAAATAGATGCACCCAAAAAGACTAAAATTAAACAAACAACATAACACAATAAATATTGTAGGTTATAAATATTATAGGAAATCAGGTGGGGAGAATCAGCACTTCTGGTTGGACTAATCAGGGAGGACTTCATGGAGTAGGCAAAAAAAAAAAGGGGAGCCAAGCTTGGATGCAGTGTGCCCCGAATTGAACCCTATGATGTACACTCTTTCCCAGGCAGGAATCTACATATTACAACCATGGTAACATCGAACAAAAAGATCATTCAATGGCAAGCTCAGCAGATTTTGCCGGCTGATACCCCTAAGTAACGCTTTTACTTAGAAGTCAATGAACTAACTCCCGTGAGAATATCTACATCCAAACTCATAGGCATGGCTGTGTGTTTGCTTGTGTGTGTGTGTTTGTGTGTGTGTGTGTGTGTGTGTGTGTGTGTGTGTTGTGTGTGTCTGTGTCTGTGCATGAATTCACAGGCACTCTAATAAAAACCGCCAACATTTTAATGGCGAATTATTGTTTGGCAAGTACTAGTCTAAGTGTTTTACCTACACTGATTCATTTAGTACTTACAACAACCCTATGAGGTAGGCTCTATTTTCCTGAATTTATAGATGAGAAAATTAAGTCTAAATTAAGTCTAAGGAAAATTAAGCCTAAATGCAGTCTAAGGAATTTAAATAACTTTGCCAAGGATCCTGATGCATTAAGCCTTCTAACCAAGCATCTGCCTTAGATCCTGTTAGTACCGGTTTCTCCTTGAGCCACCTGACCAAGTCACGTGTGTGTGAACAGGACATCGAGTGTGTTTCCACCCAGAGTCTTCCACAGTCAACCTAATTCATACAGTTCATTGACATGTTCTTGGATGGGTGGACTGGGATATGGGCTGCAGAAGAGGGGGCATAGCTTGTTCAAGGGATTCTCAAATAATTCCGGAGTGTCTCTGTTAGCATCCATCAGCCTGTCTTAGTTAATAATAATCCCCAGGTAGAATGCTTTTCCCACCATGCTATTGTTGGGAGTGAGTACATCGGAGTAGAGTGTGCTTTCATACTAGACGTGACTGCTCAATGCACAACACAGATGAATGCTCTCTCTCTCTTTCTCTCTCTCTCTCTCTCTCTCTCTCTCTCTCTCTCTCTCTCTCTCTCTCTCTTTCTCCCTCTCTCCCTCTTTCTCTCTCTCTCGTGCTCACCTGTAAAATGAGGCAATTGGACCCAGTCTTTTCTAAAGGCTTTCCAGATTCATAATTTTATAACTATGTGGGTTCATGAGATTTCCTCCTCAATATGACATTTCTCTGAGTGTCATTTCTTCGTACTGAAATCCCTGCATTGAGGAACCAAGGCTGTGCCTGTCCCTCTCCCTTCCCTTGAAGAGACCCTATGGAAATGTTAAATTCAAACCATTTTCTGACTTCCTGTGAGACAGGGACAATTGTTGTCCCACATGAGCAATACCACTTGGAAGATGACTAATTATCCAGGTCGGTACACCTTCTGACTGACCTCTTTATTATATTTGGTTTTCTCAAACTTCCCTACTTAGAGGAAATTTTTGGTAAGACTGAGAGAGAGACCCCCCTTATTCACAAAGTAAGTCTCCTGGTCCCATTTGTAATGTAATATCAATACAGGCTTTTTGGAAGGATAATTAGGGGTTACCCGTTGCCCCCTTCTTTTTTAATCTATTAATTTTCTTCTGAAGCGCCAGCCTGTTTACTTGCTTTACAAAGCAGCTTTTTGTTAAGGGCTTTTATCTATAGTGTTGCTCTCCTATCAGGTGGCTCTTGGTTTGAATGTCAAATTTGTCTACATACAAGGTTAAGAAAATGAGCAGCTCTCTACTTGAAATATGATATTTTCCCCTTCCCAGGTTTCAAAAAAAAACACCATTGTTGGTGAGGGTTAATTTGACGTCTTCAGAGAAGGCAGAGAGTCCCTCAGTGGCTCCATGGCTTTGGACAAAGTCCTGGACGGGTCGCCTGCACACTTGGGTTTCTGCCTTTGGCTCAATCCTTGATTAGCTGTGACCCATCACTCCAGGCGTCCGTCTCCTTGACTTAAAATGATCATCTTTCTGGATCAAAAGCTCTACGTATTTGAAGCCAAAGAAGTTGCATCTAAGCCCAGGCCAGGCTGCCCATGCAATCAATTTAAACATGGAGGGGTGGACTACGCTCGCAGTAAGATTCCTTTTGTACCAAGAACCAGCAATGACCTACTTAGAATCAGTCCAACTCTTGGTTACTATTCATGAGGGCCCCTCCCTAAGCAACCCACAGAATCCAGCCAGGTGACATCCCAGGCCGCCTTTGCCAAGACGAGCCAGTGTGCTCTTCCTGAGGAGAAACGTGACCCACAGCCTGGAGCAGGAGGCCCCGACACGACGAAGGTCCTGCTGCGGCCCACTTTCTTTCCATTCCTTTGCGGATGCCCAGCATTGCACATACATATTAACAGCTGATGAGGGAGAAACGTCGAGCAGCACAGAGGTAGACAGAGGGGCCTTCCATCCTTTCTGCATGTCATGCCCTTCTCATCAGCATCACAGCCTGGGAGGTTCCTCCATACTCCCCAGAGGCAAGAAGACAGGAATAAGCACATTTCTCCTGGGGGCTCTGCCATTCCTGGAATGTATGACCTTGTCGAGAACAGAAAATCACAGCTTTAACGTACAAGGAGCAAGACCCAGAAACCTCAGGACAACTGCTTTACAGGTTCACTCTTTCTGGAACAATAAGCCCCTTTGGGTAGAGCCCCCTTGGCAAATGGAGAGTCTCTTCCCTTTCAAGTACTCGGGAATCCAGGGAACAGGCGTGTTCGATTGTCTACAAGTGCTGAGTTACAAACCTTGTCTTTCTCTAAGCTGGGCCACTTCTTTTCCTCTCGGCAAATGCTCCTTTCTCTGTACAGGCCCTGACTTGCTGCAGAAGATCTCAGCCACAGGGGCTGCTGGAACCCCATGTACTGGGTTGGGGTGGGAGGCTCTCTCTACATATCTGAGTGTCTCTCTCTGTTTCTGACTCTGTCACTCTTTATCTGTCTCTATGTGTATCTCAGTCTGTGTATGTGTGTCTCTGTTTCTTTCTGCATTGCTCTGGGTCTCTCTCTGCAATATTTGGCCTCTCTCTGCATCTCTCTGACTGTGAATGTGGGTGTCTTGGTATGTGTGTCTCCTTCTCTCTGTCTGGTCTTCTCTCTCTAAATCTAGAGGGACATGGAGACGGGGGTTGGAAGACCCATTTGTATATGTCTCTGTATCTCGATAGCTCTCTTCCAACAGTGAGTCACCATGCCCCTCGGTAAGTGTTTCTGTATTTCTGTTCCCCCTGTGACTCCTTCTCTGTGTTGTTGTGGTTTTTTTTTTTCATGTCTCTGTCTCTCAGACACTATCGCAAATGTAAATTTACTTCTATGTTATCCCTGAAGCCTCTCACTGATAGTGTTTATCATAATTCCTTGATCTTTTCTCATTTCCCACAGTGGGAAACCTGGGGATGTCGTTGATGGTATAGAACATGTCTTGGAGTTGGGGAACTGGAGAGAAGGAGGAGGAGAGGGAGCAGCCATGTGGAGCTGACACTTCTGCTCACTCTCTCTTAAATCCACCCCGGCTAATTTACAAGCATCCTCAGACAGGCCTGATTGTTTTCTAGGGACAACCAAAATTTCAGTAGTGCAAGCACTAGAAATGTGAATATATCTCTAACCTTAGCTCACTGTGAATAGACTGCATAATGAGAATCATTTCAATCAAGAAAAAAAAAATCACTTCTACTTAGAATTAACCAAATTGTGATTAAAAAACAACAAAAAAGAAATGCCATGTGTATCGCATGTGTATGGGAACCCGCTCGCATTGCACTCACCTCCCAACTTAGGAGTAGAGCCTGGTTTCTTAACTTGGCCCTTTGGTGGGGTGACAAGAGTAGTCAAAAGACAGGTTCTGCTGAAGACAAAAGTATAATCGCGTTATCATTATTAGTCTGTTTTCAATTATCAGAATGATTCAAAGCACATGGAGAATTGTGACCTACAGCACTTTATTTTAGCCCTTCACTTCCTCCTTCTCCTTCTTTACATCAGAACCTAGAACGACGGACAACACAGAAACGGACTAGGATGAGACATCCGCCTCCTCCCTGGCCGGGCCTGGATCTCTATCCTGTAGGAGCCTCTAGTTCGGGAGGAAGACGGGAGAAGGTAGTTGAGGGGCATAGAGCTAGAGATAAACACTAAAATGCCTCTTATCCTTCCAATCGCTCCTTCTCAGCTAGCGTGCTAAAATCCTCAACACTGTCGTCATCCTCTTGCGATGCGCCTGAGTCTAAAATATCCTTGTGTTTTAAGTCTATGTAGCCGAAGATGGGTAATACATTAATTCACTGGTGTATTGCCACATGAGCACAGACAAGCGCAAGGAGGAAAAGTTACATCTGGACTGTAGAGGATGGCCGCCGAGGGACCAGAGGCCTACAACGCAGGAGAGGAAAGGACAAATGCTCAGCCTACCTCCTCTGAGTTGGGCCTATAAAACTGACTTGCAATGGCCAAAAGCTAGTACTCAGAGTGAAGGAAGGATTGCCAGAAGTTAGGGTAAATTTACTTAGTACCTAGACTAGTGGTTCTTAACCCTGGCAGAACACTAGAATCACTCGGGAGCTTTAATTTAAAAAAATAACCAAAAACAAAAACAATGACTAGGCCCTACCCCTAAGACTTCCTGGTTAAATTTCTCTTGGGTGGGGCCGGGACAGTGGTATTTTTAAAAAGCTCTCCAGGTGTTTCTAAGGTGAAGCCAGCATTGAAAAATCACTGACTCAGACAATCAACACACTGATAATAAAGGTCTGGGATCCTGACATATCTTTAAAAAAACAAAAAACAAACAAACAAAAAAACCAACCTAGAGAGAAAGTGGGAAAAATGACTATTTTTCCATAGCACTAAAGAGCAGAATTTCCCTGTGGTGGATGAATGGATCAGTACTGACAACATATAAGGGAAGGAACAATACTGAATTGGAAGGGATTGGAAGAGTTAGGCCTCCCCGCTGAGAGCACGGTAGCAAAGCAAAGAGAGGTAGTAGGGATTCCTTACATCAACAGGGCTGGTTTGAAGAAAATATTTACAATGCTAGGATACTCAGGAAAGCTTAGTTGAGTGGATTTCCAAATGACAGCATTAGAATCACCCCAAACCCAAGCCACAATCCAATTAGAACCTCCAGGGGTGGGACTTGGGCAACGTTTTTGAAGCTTCCTGATTAGTTCTGACATGTGGCCAAGGTTGGTACTCAACCACTGCTTTAGAACTACTGCTTTATTCTCAGCAAAATATGGTAGGGATTTTTTTTTTTTTGGGGGGGGGAGGTATTGTCTTTCAGAAGGACAGGATGTAGAATGGTCAGCAGTCTCCCAGGTATGAAGACCAAGGACTAGGAACAAGATCAAAGCTTTTGTAAGAGCAAGGCAAAAGGGGATAGGAAAATGAAGGGAAGAAAAAGAAAAGAGAAGAGAAGGGCTACAGAAAAAAGCTAGGGAGGGGAAATGGAAAAGAAAGGCATCTAGGGTCCAGGCAATGCTGTTACCCAGGGCCATAGGGTGCCCAGCCTCTTGAATGAGCTGCCATCCCTCTCCATGCAAATCTCCTGCAACACCAGCCCATGCTAACCCATGCAGATGCTGTCAGCTGTTGGCATGGGAAAGTCTAGATGGCATCTGCTCTTGTTGCTGAGTTGACCCTGAATCTCCTTTGGCAATCATTGAAAAATTTTCCAGTTTTTGCTTCACTCAAAACAGCTGATGGGTTGCACCTTTGCATAACAACACTACATGGTTTCTAAATTACAGGAGATGACTGAGGATAAACGAAAGAGGATGCAAACTATCCAACAACTGAACAGGCCCCTAACCTTCTACTACAACTCTGTGATAGGCTGCCCCTCTTGAAAATCTATTAGAAAGTGCTTTGTGTTGGGTCCGAATTTGTTTCCCTGGAATTTTCACACTTTGGATGTGGTTCAACAAACTGGAGTCGTAAAGAACAAGTGGGCTGTCACAGGGCCCTGAGACTTTTCATTGTCATTGCTGTTGCATCACCAGCTCTCCTGCCACATGCTTTGAGGTTCACTCCTCAAGGACCTGCCCTCGTGTCATTCTCCTCTAAACGCATTTAAGTCTACTTTCATCTCTTTGGATGGGATCCCAGGACTCCAGAAAGAATCTGAACAGTTCAAAGAAGCACTCGCTCGGCAATTCTGAAAACTCCATACCATAAGCGTTAAAGTGATAGTTTTAGCGACACTTCATATGCCAGAAACTCCAGCACTGTTGTTATCTTGTCCAACTTTTAAATGAAAAAATGAGGGCCGGCCCGGTGGCTCAGGTGGTTAGAGCTCCATGCTCCTAACTCCGAAGGCTGCCAGTTTGATTCCCACATGGGCCAGTGGGCTCTCAACCACAAGGTTGCCGGTTCAACTCCTCGACTCCCACAAGGGATGGTGGGCAGCACCCCCTGCAACTAAAATTGAACACGGCACCTTGAGCTGAGCTGCCGCTGAGCTCCCAAATGGCTCAGTTGGTTGGAGCGTGTCCTCTCAACCACAAGGTTGCCGGTTCGACTCCCGCAGGGGATGGTGGGCTGCACCCCCTGCAACTAGCAACGGCAACTAGACCTGGAGCTGAGCTGCGCCCTCCACTACTAAGACTGAAAGGACAACAACTTGAAGCTGAACAGCATCCTCCACAACTAAGATTGAAAAGACAACAACTTAACTTGGAAAAAAAAAAGAAGTCCTGGAAGTACACACTGTTCCCCAATAAAGTCCTGTTCCCCTCCCCCCGCCAAAAAAGAAATAAATAAATATAAAGCCTTTACCTCTGATATTCTGGAGATCCATTTTGCAGAGTTTACTCGATTTTTTAAGGCTTCTCTTATCTGGATAGTTAATGAAAGGAATTAAGAATTAAAAGATTATAAGAAATTGACACATGTACTTGGGCCTGGCAAATATTGCGGCGAGGGAGAGTGTTTTACCAACCATGTCCTGTTGGTGGGATATGGAGGGATCAGGGAAAAGATGAGGCAATGCGGAGAGATAAGAAAAGTGGAACTGGCATAGGAGACTTAAAATCAGGGCCTTGAATATGAACCCACTATCTACAAAATACACTTAGCCACAAGGTTGAGGATTCCTTGACATACCATAGCTTTGGGAGTATTTGGGGGGAGTGCTTGAAGAGTTTGTCAACTATTCAAACATCCCATTCTAGAGGGCCTAACCATGGTAAAAAAAAAAAAAAAAAAAAAAAAAAAAAAAGAATCCTATACAACGTAGCAAAGGCCTTTGGAACCGAGAAAATAAAAATAATAAATAACAATCATATTCTGTTTTATAACTTTAAAATGCTTTTCACACCTGTCATCTCATTTTATTCAGAAAATAACCCTGTGATAGGTACTCTTAACCCCAGGTTACAAGTGAGGAAATACAAACTCTGAGATTAAGTAGCTTGCAAAGGCAATGAACTACTAAGAGAAAGAAACAGGAGTTGAGTTCATGACCCCGGACTCCAGATCATCCTGTCATTTTCCCTAAATCTCTCCTGCGGTATTCAGGCACGTTCTTCTTATTTCTACTCCCTTATCCCTTTTGCTGTACAAAATGGTCATCACCTTCCAAGGCCTTGTAGCAGTTCTGTCTTCACAGTTAATGTATGCTAAGTTCCTCTCACTCAGAGTGACTTCCTCCTTCCCTGAAAATGCAGTGTGCTTTGTCACACACAGGCTCCAAAGAGGGAAGGAACTCCCCGGGGTCTAGATCTGTGCATGCAAGACTCCATTGAAACATGTGAAGACACACTGGAGCCTCTGTTTAAATTTCTTTCCTCTCATCCTTCTTTAATTCCGTGTTTCATAATGTGCATAATACATATTTTGTAAATTAATAATAAACCCATCTGGAGATATATGCTCGCGGGTTTTTACCGATCCTAAAAGTTTGAAGATTACTGGTGTATATAGGAGTTCCTCCTTCTCCATCGTTTTGATTTTCATTACCCACAGTCAGCTGTGGTATAAAAATATTAAATGGAAAATTCCAGAAAGAAACAATTTATAAGTTTTCAATTGTGTGCCGTTCAGAGTAATGTGATGAAATCTCACACTGTCCTGCTCCCTCTGCCAGGGACGTGAATCATTACTTTGTCCAGTGTTTCTGCACTGTATGTACTACATGCCCCTTAGTTACTTAGTAGCCTCGGTTATCAGATTGATTGTCACAAGGTATCGCAGTGCTTGTGTGCAACAAGTTCTTATTTTACTTAACAATGGCCTCAAGGTGCATGAGTCGTGATGCTGGCAATTCAAATATGCCAAAGAGAAACTGTAAAGGCTTCCTTTAAGTGGAAAGGTGAGTACAGTGTAAAGATATTTTGAGTGAGAGAAACCACATTCAGGTAACTTTTATTATAGTATATTGTTATAATTGTTCTATTTTTTTAGTAGTTATTGTTGTTAACTTACTGTGCCTGATTTATAAATTAAACTTTATCATAAAAATGTGCGTGTAAGAAAAAACATAGTATACATCAGGTTTGGTACTATCTGTGCTTTCAGGCATCCATTGGGGGTCTTGGAACACATCTCCTGGGGATAGAGGGGATTATTGTACAACTTTTAGTCTCTGAAGAATGACACCTTTGAGCATTTACCTTTCACATTATAATTTTCAATGTAAGAGGTTTTGATCTTGGTGGAAGCTTCCATGTCTTAGTGTTCCTTGCACATCTCACAACACCTAACACTGGTACTAATAAGTAATAATGCTGCTGCTGGTGCTTTGTCTACAAATACTAGTTGTGGTATTAGATTAATAAAAAACATAATAACATGGTATACAACAACCTAATACCTTAAATGCTTCCTGTGTGTTTGCACCTGGAAAATCGCTTTTGTTCTTTACCATAATCTAGTAGAAAAGGCAGGGAAAGCATATCATTGAGGAAAGTGAGGTTCATGAGAGTTAAGGAACTCTTCGATGGCACACACAGCTAGCACATAGAAATATCAAGACTAAAAGAATAATACTCTTTCACCTCTGAATAATTTTATTAGGTTATGGTATCCTCTTAAGAAAATAAAAGGACAATTGTGAAATGCCTCTTTCACAAACCTTTCACGTTAACTTAATAGTAGAATGGCACTGATAGTAAAATTAATTAATTAGTTAATTCATTAAAAAATAAACCCTGCAGTAAAGGTATTTACATCTACCTCTGAGAGAGTTATTTGCTTGTCTCATTTCAAGAGGTAGTACAGTACAATGGTAAGAGGGTGATCTTAGAAGCTTGACTAAACGTTTGATGTTTTGTTCATTTGTTCAGTTTTTACTTGTTGTTTTCACCACCCACTACCTATACACACTCTCTGTATTTGGAGAATTCCCTTCTTTGAGTCTATTACTCTTCAAGGTAGAAGCCAGGAACTCACTTTCCCAGCCTCCCTTGTAGCTAAGATTCAGCCATGTGGCCTGGGCTCAGTCAATCAGACGTGACAATTCAAGAAACAGGTGTCAGGGGTCCCCAACAGGAAGGATGGAGGTGATCTCTAATTCAACAGTAGCAGCATCTCTAGCTTAGCATCCACTGTTGGCATTGGCTTGGTGAGCTATGCTTCTTTGTTCAGCAAAGTAGGGAGGGTGTCTCATTTGGAGCAGTTCTGTGCTGTAAATTGGAATTATTCCTAGTGTGTAGCCTCAATGCTTTCAAGCCAAAGAGTAACCTTCCCAAAGATGATATCGTGAGATTGAATAAATTTCTTTTCTGCTTCAGCTAGTTAGAGTGGGTTCTTTAGCAATCAGATGCAAGCTACTTAATGACTCTGAATCTGTTTCCTCATCCGTAAAACTGAAAATAGGAATACCCAAGATTGTTTTAAGGATTAGCACTAATATACATAAAATGTTTAGACCCATAAGAGCTTCAAAGATGGCCGGCAATACCTGCATCATAAATAAGAGTGATGTCCTGTTCAAGTGTCTGCACAAATGCTTGGGATGAAAGACCCTCAGTAAGCGGGCTTTGCAAGTAACCATTTCAGGGCCAAGTACTGATAATGCAGAAAAAAAACAACAAGAATAATTTACAGTACCTTTGGATCCAGGATTGTTCCAAACACCAAGATAAAGAAGCCCTGAGAAAGACAGAAGAGGGAAAAAGAGCCATTTATAAAATAATAAGAAAAATAACCAGAAATACCAGCGCTAATTATCAGTTGCTATTTTGCATCTGACAAAAATAATAAAATGAAAACAAAATGTTATTTAATCTTCGACTTTCTTATTTTAAGGTCACAACACATACATTCATGCATTCAACAAATATTGATTGAGCACCTTCCCTGCGCCAACCAGTTTTAGACACTTGGGATTCCTGAGGAAACAAAACAGACCACGGTCCCTGATTCATACAAAAATATTATAGGAATTTCTTTTTAATTTGAGCAAAATAAAAGTATTTTGCTCAGGAACTGTGTATCTCACCAGAATACAATGGTCCAAGCAAGAGTCAGAGGAGATATTAGGCAATAGATGGCAGCCTTGCAGACGCTGAAGGATCAGTAGTGAAAGAAACTTCCACAGAAAAAAAGCAAAAGCAATTATGCTCAGCTTTGATTAACACCCTCAGTCTCCTTCTCCCATCCACAACCAAAAACTTGCAAAGAAAAATCAAATTCATGGATCCTCAGAAAAGCGAGGACCCCAAACGGATTGAGTGTCTAAGCACATAACGGGGACTGAAAAATAAGTACTCTGAATGTGATGATATAGAGGGAATGAATTAGCGCTCATAGCTCTTGTCATCCATAGAGATGGACACCATTAAAGTCAAAAGAAGGTTATTCCTCTACCCTTATAGTACACTTGAGTTTTCAGTTTGTTTGTTTTTTTCCTATGCAGTGGCACAAACCACCCTGGAATAAAGAGGCTAAGTGGTCATCCCATGTTGCAAATAAGGACAAGGAAGCTCAGAGACTGTACTTTCAAAATGTGATCGATAACAACATTCATCAGACAAAATTTCTCCTGAAGGCGTGGTCACTCAGATATTGGCTCACCTGCGAAGAGAAGTGAGATAATGCCCTTTGATTAGGCATCCTTGTTAAGCTGCTCTGATCTCATAATCAAATGGGAACGCTTACCCAGGCAGAGGTCTGTCAAAGTACATGGTTTAACACAAAATAATAAAGATGTTACAACCAGGCAGTCTTCAGCAGAAACAACACCAAGCCCACTGCTGCCATGATTTGTAGAAGCTCAGCTGAGAGGTGCAGGACTTCACAGTCACCTGCATGACCATTTCTCATCCATTTCCCCAAACACATGAAAACACATCCCTCCATTCAGCCAGTCCAGCAGGGACTCAAAGCTTGGAGTGCTTCTCTCTGATTGCATTTTTGTGTGACACTCTTAGCCTATAAGATAACTATTGAAACCTGTCATTGGTCTACTAGCAAAATGTTGTTGATGGTGTGATCCATCATGTTACAAAGTATCATTTGTACAAAAATGCTTGGGACAAATACATGCCAGTCTGGTTTGGGGGCACTAGGAATACACATTAAATCAGAATCTCCATGAATATTTCACAGGAAATAAATTTTGTAAAGATCTGGGCACCATAATTCTAGTCTATTTCCTCCACCACCACAGAACTGTATCTTCCTTTAGCTCAAGGACTAAGAAGAATTTCTTTCCTTGTAAGATTTTCAATTTTTTGAGGTTGGAATAATTAAATTTATATCTGCAACATTTGGCATAATGCTTGGTACAACATAAATAATAAATATGATGTCTCTCTGTATTTGTGTGTGTGCGTGTGTTTAATTTCTTTATTGTACAATCTGCATCTGTGTAACTGTAAATATGTAACAGGGAAATATTCCACCAGGATCGCTTTACACTCGTCTGTGGCCCCTTGGGAAAAGTTACACAGAAAATTTGGAGAAAATAGCAATCATAAAGCTCAGTTTCTGATTGAGAGGAATTCAGTGGTAGCAGTTTCTCTGCATCTCTTTTCATACATAAAGCGCAACGTGAACAGATAATCTCAGGGTGTTCTCCCAGGTTTTAAAATGAGTGCTTTATTGCTATAGACTGGGTGTTTGTGTCCCTCCCCTCAAATTCATAGGTTAAATCCTAACGCCCAGTGTGAAGGTATATGGCGGCATGCCTTTGGGAGGTGATTATGTCATGAGGGCAGAATCCTCATGAAAGAGATTATTGTCCTGATAAAAGAGGCCCCAGACAGCTCTCTTGTCCCCTCCACCATGTGAGGTGATAGCAAGAAGCAAGCTCTCACCAGACACCAAATCCTGCACATGCCTTGAGCTTGGACTTCCCAAGTCACAGAACTTCGAGAAATAAATTTATGTTGTTTATAAACCACCTAGTTATGATATGCGTCCCCACACCTTACCCAGCCCACAAGTACCCTCAGTAAATATAAGAGAGGATACCAACCGGAAGTTATGGATTGACAAAGTAGTATTCAAGGAAGGAACTGACTGTCTGACAATCCTCCCCTAGTAATGGGGATGGTTGAGCTTCAAAACAGGTGGAGGTGCTTCCATGGGTCGAGGACCAGGAACCTTTAAAAGGGCCTTTCCCCTACATCTTCTGGACCTCTCAGTGAGTTCAGGAGTCTGACTTCTCCGTCTGTTCCATCGGCCTCAGTTGCCCCTCGACTCAGTTCATTCTAAGACTCTGCTCACCCTGCTTCTTCCTCTGCAGTTGTTCCTGCCTCCCACCTCACTAGATCTATGGCTGTCCTTTCCCTCCTCCCAAGAATGCCCTGACCACTGACATGCTGGGACATAGCAATAATCAATTCTCCTAAATTGTATCAGTAGGGCTCATTTTCAAGGGATGTCTTATTAAAAATCATGCTAGGGCTTATTTTCCAGTTAGGTCTTATTTTGGGGCAAACACGGTAGCATTCACCAGTCTCCATGGTTAAATATTCCCACCAGGGTTGATTTAAATCTAGCAATATGACGTCACTGACCATGGAGTTAGGAAGAGATGAGCACATCATTACACAGTATTTTCATTCTACAGATACAATAGATACAAATAACCTCAAGAGCACAGAAAATGTAGAAAACAATTAGGAAGTGATGTGTTTTTTGGATGTATGACCTTTGTTTTTAATCTAAGTGATTTAATTTCAAGTGTATGTAATTTAATTGTTAATGATGTCTGTGTTTACAACCAGCTCACAAAATTCCTGAGAATATCACAGTCAGCTCTCCTGAGCCGGCACAAGCCAGCTCCAGCACACCACTGCCTAATGCCTGTCCATGTGTCTGCCCTTCACCCAAACCCTGCTCTTAGCTTCTCACTGTCCCATTGGTACTGGTACTTAAAGGGGCCCCACCCTCCTCCTTGCCAGAAGTCGAGGCAGAAATTGAGTTGAAATTATAAGCTGATCCTGTTATGACAGGTAAAGGAGCTAATGGTACCAAAATACAAGTGCTCACAGCCTAGTCCAAAACAATAATCACAGGTAAGATGGCCCCAGGGGAGATGAGGAAAAGAAAATGCTGAGAAGTAAGACATGGACTCATTAAGGTCATGACAAATAACCATGGGATATGCTGAAGAGAAATTTCAGAATGCTAGGTTTTTGTCCCAGTTCTACCAGGGACTAGCTGCATAAACATGGGCAAGGCAATTGATAATTCCTAAGCACTATGCAAAACCTATAGGGTACCATTAATCTATCCTATAGAAATGCAAGAAACAAAACAGATTTCAAAGATAAGGTACCTCTACTATGATTAATATTATGATTGTTCTCTTTGATGAACTTTTCTTTGATGTTCAAGGCATTGAAATGCTCATTACAAAATGAAATCATTTATACTTAAATTTTGAAAGAGAAAAACAATAAAATATTTGAGTTAAAATCTCTATTATCCATTAGGTAAAATGTTAATTTGAAAATAAGCCTATTTTCAATACGAATATTTTAGAGGTCTTTAAAAAAAATCAAAACTTTCTTTTCAATTAGTTGCTATCTGCAGATTTAACATTCACTATAATAAACTTTAACGCATTGGTACACTGTGACAGAAAAGAAATGAAGAAAAAAATTTCAATCAAGAAAAGAATTATTGAATATGGAATACCATACCATGAAGCCATTAAAGATTTTATACATACACACACATACACACACACACACACACACACACACACACACACACACACACAGAGGGTGCCAAAAAAATGTATACACATTTTAAGAAAGGAAAAAACTGTATCCAAATTGTAACACTTTAATATATACTGATAACAAAAGATGACTACAAGTCATGTGTATATAATTTTGTGGTACCCTCTCTCTCTCTTTATAGAGAGAGAGAGAGAGAGAGAGAGAGAGAGAGAGAGAGAGAGAGAAAGAGAGAGATATAGATATAGATATATATACATATATATATATATATGTAATATATGAACATAGTAACCCGTTAAGATGCCAGGATGTACTTTTAACTGAAAAAGTAAGTTGCATAATACTATACAGTATTTTTTAACCCTTATATTATGTGAAAATATAAGAATAGAAAATTCAACAAGGACACACGAAACTGTGAACATGGTTTAACTCACAGAGGTGAGATAAGAGAGTAGAGTAGAGGGCAAACTGTCTTTAATACTACTCTATATGGTTTGCTTCATTAAAATAAGGTGGTTTCCAATGGTAACGAAAAATTTTAAATAGAATATATGTAAATGTGGACGTGTAAATACCTCCAGTTACACACCTAGATTTTGGGGGAAGTGGTATTGTTTAACTTCTAAACAGTAACATCTCAGCCTACTGTTAGTCTATTTATGAACTTTAGGTCATTTTAGTACTTGGTGCTTTCCCATTCACTATTTTATTTCATTTTTCCAAACACTCCTATAAAGTGGGCGGATTATACCCATTTTATAAGTGAGGAAATTATGGCTTGGAAAAGTTAAGCAAATATCCCAGGAGAATGCTGCACATTAGCAAATGAAAGAGTCGAGATTTGAACCCAGGCCTTTCTGGAGTAAAAGCTTATTTCCTCACCCAATATGCTGTTCTAAATTTCTTGTGTTTTATAAAGTGATATGATGCCACAACCTCCAGATCGCAAAACATATTCCTGAATTTTCTCACTTTGGACTGGATCAGAGACATCTGGACTTACCTGGAACGCATTGAGCAAGGAGAAGAGAATGTGGAAGGCCAGGGATCTGTCGTTGATGACTATAGCTATTCCGAATCCCCAGGTCAGTCCCAGCAGTGGTGTAAGGATGGCGATATTCTTACTGATTCTCACAATGGCTCTCACCTCCTGGAACATGGAACTGCCGATGGTAGCTCGCTGGGTCTTGACAATCACCACTGTGACTGTGATCAGATTTACAACCACAATGGTCAGAGCTGGGACCACGAAGGCCAGAAGGGCCTTGGTTGTGTCCCAATTGAGCCAGCAGGCCTCGGGCCGTAGGTAGCCTTTGCCAGGCTCAGTGGCAGCAACCGTGATAACAGCAATGACCAAAGGGCACCCATAGCCCACTGAAAAGAGAGATGCCACCAGGATGGACTTGGGCAGTGTATGGAAAACAATCAGGATTCCATAGAGGATGAGGAGTGCTTTGGCAAGCATCCAGAAAAACACAGAGAGGTAAAAGAAATGAACGAAAAATGTCGCTGCCACGCATCCATCGTGGTGTGTCGTGGGACCACTAAGAAAGGAAGCCACGATGAACCACACATCAGCCATCAGCAAGGTGGCCGCCACATTAGCGATGCACAAGTGACGTAAATACGAGATCTCGGTCTTTGTCACTCGGCCCCAAACCAAGGCCTCGATGGACAAGCAAAGGATCAAGCTGCAAATAGAAACGCCCAGTCCTATGTACGTGATGTAAATCAGGATGGGACTCTTCAAGCTGTGGGGGGACATAAGAATGGAGAACGAGGTAAACAACTTGCTTGGCCTACATTTGCAGACAGCTTGTTGGAAGTTTTCTTGGATCATTTGACAGGCCTGCTGGTCCCATCTGCTCTCCAAGGAGTGCCAGCCAACACACTGCGTCCTGCTCTCCTCTAACTTGCTGATCTTTTCAAAAGTCAGTAAGATTCGTTTCAGTTCCTTGGGCAAAATGACAGACAGGACCAGCCCGTTCACAGTGACCTTTCCCAAAAGGCTGGCTTCTAAGATGGCTCCAAGAGTTGGAAATGCAATGCTGACCACCTGAGAAGCGGAAGGCAACTTTCGAAGTTCATCTCTACTGATCAGCACCCTCCCAGCGACCTCATTGCTGGTGTCATTGACTCTCATTGAAAAGGTTAAATTCTTTCCACTGTTCTCTCCAGATACGGTGGTGCCTATAGTATGAATGAAGACATCCGATATGTCAATGGAATGTTTGTGGACAAGTAGCTTTCTTGCAAAGGAATTGACTGAGTGTAGCAGGACACAGCTGCTGTTTTTCTCAGGGATGAAGGTCCAGTTTGAGATGCTTTTGCTGTTAAGAATGTGGTTGGCCATGGTGCTGTAACTCTGTCAATGAAGAACCGGCATTAGTACGGAGCCCCTCTCTGAATCTGCCAGGACATTCAAGCTTCACTTTTATAAAAGGTGGTCCTCCAACCAGCAACATAAGCATCCCCTGGGAACCTCTTAAAGAGTCAGAATATCAGGCCCCACCCCAGACCTAATGAATCAGAATCAGCATCTTAATGAGAACTCCCATGCCACTGGAGTTTGAGTTGGACAATAGACCTACAAGGGAGCTGCCCTCCTCCCATCTATGCAATGCCTCCCCAGTCATGCAGTGAGACAGGCAAGAAGGCAGCCTTCACCATGCTCACTCCCGTCATCAGTTCCGCTTCACACCTGGGCGACACTAGCAATTCGCTTACCCTGGTCAGAGTACCCGCTACATGACTAACATCTATTAAATCCCAACTGTGTGCAGGACCCTGTACAGGAATGTATCAAACTGGAGATTGACCCAGAGGCTCAACCTCCCTTTTACTATCCTCTACTTCAAAGATCAAAAACAAAAGGAATGGGTCCAGCTCCATTTCACATTTCTGCTGCAGAGATGTATGGCTGCTTTCTTTGCAGTCAGTTATTTTCCATTTTAGCAACCTGTTCTGACTCACAGAGAAAAGTCTCTCTCTGCAGGACCTAGAATGATCCTCAGGGGGTTTCTTTCAGTAGCCAAAATATACACTGGAAAAGCTTACTCCAGTGTCCAATCCTGCACGCAGTAAGTGCTCTCTCTAAATGTTTGTTGATTGAATGTATTCACTTTTTCCATTATTTATTCATTCTTTCCCCAGTGAAGACTTAGTGAACACTTACCATGCTAGGTAGGTGTTGGAGGTACTGAGGTGAAAACCATGATCTCCTCAGACCCTAAAAAACTCACATAGACGCTAACCTGTTTTCCTTTGCCACCAAAAAAACCTAAAACAAAACACAAAGTTCTCCCCAGATACTCAAGGCCAGTCACCTGCATCTTTGCCTCGTCAACGTCTGTTACCACTGCTGTGGAGATGTTGTATAGGAGCTGCACGATGACAGCGATGTTTCCCGGGATGCGGGGAGAATGCTGAATGTTCGCAAGGATACAGGACAAATCCTTCGGACACTTTTGCATCAACAGATCCGTAATGGTCTCCGACTTTTGGGAATAAATATTGATATGTGTAGTTTCTGCAAATGGTGGAGCCGAGCCTAACTTCTCCTAAGAAATGACAAACAGAAGGAAGTCTTTATTATGTGACTTTTGCTTTAAGTGTAAAAGCACCTTCACTGAAATGTAGGGCAACCTTATTACACAATTGGACGTTGCATAATGTTTTTCTATTTGACATTTTCAGAGTCACATCTGCTGTGGAATAATTTGCCCAACACCAAGGTGTTTGAGCAGAAAATGGAAGTCCCAACTTGCCAGCTGCCTACTCCTGAAGCCCCTGTTCCCAAATAGCAACTGTTATCTTTAGCATACCACTTCAGACCCCTTCTGTGGATGGATATGTACTGTGGGTATATCCTGTGCATATAAGTAAGTTTCTAGTGCCGTTTAAGCTTGTTTTTTATTCCTCCCAAGGGGTAAAGCATGAGACATAAGCATAATTTAAAAATAGAAATTCTGAACTAGATTGGAATGAGTCAACTGGAACACCAAGATAAAAGAATGACTGAAAATAGTGATAGAGGGTATCTCCCACAGATTCAGGCTCTGGGTCCCACACTTTAAAGCAGAGGTAGCAAACGATGGCCCCAGGCTGGCTGCCTACTTTGTGTAAATGAAGTTTTATTGGGAATCAGCCGTGCTCATTCATTATAACTATTGTCTATGCCGCTCTGTGCTACAATTGCAGAGTTGTGCAGATGCAACAGAGCCATATGACCCAAAGAATATTTACTATTTAGCCTTTACAGAAGAAAAATTGCCAAACCTCACTTTGGTGTACCCCTTTCTGGTGTTTCTCCAGCCTGCCCCTTCACATGGGACACACCCACGGTCCAGAGGATATACCTACGCAGAACCCAAGGCCCTGCGTCTAGACACCTGAATTTTCTACTTAACAACTCCAAGCTCATTTCCAGGACCTTCCCTAAATCTGTGCTGCCAGCAGTGTGCTCACCCATAGGCCTGAGAGGTGTCAAAGGGACACCTGTGTTCAGGGTGATGGACGTGTGGCCGTGGCATTCTACCATCCTCATGGGACAGGATGGAATCTGGGATGGGAGGCTGGCAGAACATAATTTTGTTTAGCAGCTCATCAGCTTGATTAAAAGCATTTAACTATGAAGGCATATGGTATGCAGGTCTCTGTGTGTACCTTTGCCCAGGTCCCTCAAATTATGGGTGGGCAGCCTTTTGAAGTCCCGTTGGGGAACTTCAGGTATGGCCACGCCTCCCAACGGGATGGGAATGTTGTTAGGACGCAAGAAACGCTAAAGCATTGACTTCTCTGAAGGAATCAGGAGCTCAACTTTAGAAAGGTAACACCTCTACTAGAAGAGGAGAAAAAGACACAAAATGAGAAGAAATAATATTTCTGACCTGATTTCATTTATTAGAATTTGATTTTTTTTAATGTGTAATTACGTAAGTGTACGTGGAAATGTGTTCATTTGTTTGACAATGAAGTCTTTCCCTTTAGGTCAACTCTCTTCTCTTACTAGCACAGAAGTCACCTGGGGATCTTGATAAAATGCAGATTTGGATTCAGCAGGTCTGGGTTGGGCCCGAATTCCAAATGTCTAAAAAGCTCTCAGAAATGCCCGGTGCAGCTGGTCACTGAAGGGCATATTGAGTAGAAAAGCTTTGGGGTATTAAAGAGCTAAGAGTGAAAATGGAAAAGGACGTGGTGATAAGTGATAATGGTAGACAGCTCTTCTAGCTCTGACCTAAATGACCAGGTTGCTTTGTGTCAGGAAAGGTGTGGGAGGCTGGAGCACACACTACATGCCCCAAGTTAAGAAGGCCATTCTGTGTAAAGAGAGGGGATTAGTGCAAACCAGCCACCTGGAGCTCTAGCTCTCTCTCTTATCCAGTGCAATACGCATTGCTAATTTGGGCTCCACTTTGCATGTGAGAGAAAGGATCTTACCTCAAAGATGCTGAGGGGGGTAAGAGTCCGGCAGGTATCAGTGATCTTGTGCCATTTCTTCTGCCTACATAAAAAGCCCATATTTCCCAGAGTGTTTGGAGGGCAAGGTTGACTGCAGTGGGAATTGTCCACACAGACGCCATCGCATACATCTGGGAAGATAAAAGGTATCAGCATCAGATGGAGAGGTCTGGGCTCTGGGCTGCAGGCGCCAGTCACAAAGGTGGCATCACATGAAGGCATATAAATCCTGTGGACATCAGGTGTCTTTTCTTTGTAAAGGGGAGGAACATTAAAATAGATCAGTGATGGTCATATATTTCTGTGACACACTACTGTTATTTCCAACAAAATCTTACCTGGAGCCCAAATGTGTAAACTAGATAAAAGTGGAGCCAGACCAATCAAAGCGAGAGGGAGGAACCCACAGTTCTGTCCCCTAGGTCACTCTCACACCCCACAGGAATGCCCTGAGCACCTCCTCAGTTCTCCAGAGCTCCCCAGAATACTGGCCCTGAGGGTCTCTAAGAAACCGCCCAGCTACAGAACTTTATAATGAGTTACATCATCAACGAGTGCTCACAGATCTGTTCTAGTTACTGCCCCAGTCTGAGGTGGCTCAATCCAAAGGATTTATAGCAAAGAATTCCACACCAAGATACAGCAGAGGGTCCTGGGAGGAGAGGAAAGCAGGGGTCAACAGGACAATTTAATATGAGAAAAATAAAAAGAAAGTCCAAATGCAAGGCGTCAAGGAGTGCCATCTGCCACACCATAGTACAGGGCTGAGAATGGCCCTTTATTACAATACATGAACAGAACTTCCATTTGATTGGTAACTGCTGCCAACATACCGTGTGGTTTGGCAGACACCTTCGCCTTGTTTTTGCTGGCAGCCTAGAAAGGGAAAAATCAAAATTCACGTCAAAATCAATTGTTGATATATCAGCCCAAAGATTCACTTTAGTCAGGGATAAACAAACACATCTGAATCAGCTCGGATGCCAGGAAGCCATCAAAAGCTAAGACCATGAAACATGTCCCATGACCCGTTTCCCATCAGCCTGGACAGCCCCTCCTCCCCCTGCTGTTCACTAGGAACCCTCCTTCCACTCCAGTAAGGATGGACTGCATTCTATCCAGGAAATACTTCATGAGCAGAGGTAGATTTACTGGGAAGGTAGTGAAGGTTAAGCTTCAGAATCCTTTGCTTGTAGGGGCCCCTTCAAAGCACTAAGAGAAGATCTCGCAATGTGTTCAAATGATCGTGTGGTTTATTAAATTTTCAAAAGCAAAATAGTTTAACCACCATCTGTTCAAACCATTATTTTTTGCCACTCTAACTCCCCCGCCTTCACACTCTCCCTCATTTTGGATGGAACTAGAGAAGGTGTAGCTATTTATGGAATCTGGACAAGTAGAAGCTGAGTTGGGTATATGTTTAGTTAGGATTTAAGAGGACTTATATAGTTGGTGGTCATTTCCACATTACCAGGAGGACATCAATTCATAAGTGTCATTAATTCTAGGAGTAGTTACAATTAGTCTCAGAACAAAAAAGTTCTAAGAAAGTGCCGTGATACCTTGTAGATCATATATGAAAGAAATTTGCTACAGGTTTTCACAAATTTGGCAACAGTTCTACATATTTATATGGCATTACTAATAATGAATTGAGAAGCTGAAGGATATTTTTCTAACCTAGAATAATAAAAAGAAAGTTAATCAGCAATGCTAGAGGAAAGACTGAATAATCTTTCTATTCCCTCTATAGAAAAAATGATTACAAAATTATTGACATGCAAGTATGCAACCAAAAATGTAGGAATAAATATCTGTACAATTCATGTATAAAAATACTGGTATTTTACTGAATTTTTTACTGAATAATGCTGAGTAATTATTGAATGCAATAGTCTTCAGCATCTTCTAAATTTAATATTTATTGTGATTATTTCTGTCATTCTAAGTAAATATTCACTTTTCCTTTAATTTTGTATTTGTAATTTCGTATTTGCTTTCTTTAAGAGGGGTCCCCCCCTGCAAAACCTGGCTCCCCCTTATCATGAGTATTCCCACCTCTCCTGACTAGAAGCCCCTCTTTTCCCCACCCATCCATACGATACTGGACCCTTCACTGAGAAGCCGAGGAGTGTGGTCTGGGAGCAGCCTGTCTGGGTTCACATCCCAGCACTGCCACTCGAGACCCTGGAAAAGATCACCGTCTGAGCCTCAGTTTCCCTATCCATAAGAAAGAGTAGGAAGTATAGTACGATAATCGTACGACACTTGCCTCAGATCATTTTTATGAGGAATAAATGAGATCATCTATGGAAAGCACTTAGAACTGGGTCTGGAATATTATAAGTGGTATATAAGATTTTCACTATCATTATTTTTCTCTGAAAATAGGCTTACTGAACATCTATCACATACAAAGCTCATTTGGCTCCTACAAGAAGCTTTTCCTGATCCAATTTTAAATGATGCATCTTTTCCTCTCTGGCTCCTGCAAGATTTATTACCCATACCACTCATGGCATATACTCACCTGACCTGCTATCTTACTATCTAATTTTTTTTCATATGTGCACATTATCTTCTCAATTAAATTGAAGTTCCTTAAGAACATGGACAATATATTGTGCTTCTTTATAGCCCCCTAAGTAGCAGATCAGTGTCTTGTACATATATGTGCATATGCATATATACATATTGGTATGTATGTGTATACTGGCATATATGAGGTCAGACAATTAAGCTTGCGAACTCATTGCACCGTTATTGCTAACCTTTGCTTTTTTCTTTTTCTTTTTCTTTTTTAAGATTTTATTGGGGAAGGGGAACAGGACTTTATTGGGGAACAGTGTGCACTTCCAGGACTTTTCTCCAAGTCAAGTTGTTGTCCTTTCAATCTTAGGGTTCTGTTCAGCTTCAAGTTGTTGTTTTTTCAGTCTTAGTTGTGGAGGGCGCAGCTCAGCTCCAGGTTCAGTTGCCATTGCTAGTTGCAGGGGGCACAGCCCACCATCCCTTGCGGGAGTCGAACCAGACCAGCAACCTTGTGGTTGAGAGGACACGCTCCAACCAACTGAGCCATCTGGGAGCTCAGTGGCAACTCAGCTCAAGATGCCATGTTCAATTTTAGTTGCAGGGGGCGCTGCCCACCATCCCTTGCGGGACTCGAGGAATTGAACTGGCAACCTGGCAGTTGAGAGCCCACTGGCCCATGTGGGAATCGAACCGGCAGCCTTCGGAGTCAGGAGCACAGAGCTCTAACCGCGTGAGCCACCGGGGTTGCTAACCTTTTTTGATATCAGAGGGATTATTCATTATGAATTTGTACCAACTAGACAAACAGTTAACCAAGTGTACTAAATACTGAAAAGGCTGTGTGAAAAACATGAAAACTACCTGAACTTTTCGCCCACAATTCATGGCTCTTGCATCACGACAATGCACCAGCTCACATGGCACTGTCTGTAAGGGAGTGTTTAGTCAGTAAACAAATAACTGTATTGGAACACCATTGGGGACTCACCTAATCTGGTCCCCAATGACTTCTTTCTTTTCCCAAAGATAAAGGAAATATAGAAAGGAAGACAGTTTGGTGACATTCAGGATGTCAAGGGTAATATGATGACAGCTCAGATAGCACTTCCAGAAAAAGAGTTCCAAAATTGCTTTGAAGGGTCCAGTAAGCACTGGCATCGGTGCATAGCTTCCCAAGGGGAGTACTTTGAAGGTGACCGTAGTGATATTCAGAAATGAGGTAAGTAGCACTTGTTATAGGATGAGTTCGCGAACTTAATTGTCAGACCTCATATGTACATACACGTATGTGTATGTGGGTGTGTGGAGAGTGAGTCTGAACCTCCCTGTTTGTGCCCCAGAAGTTTTCCCTCTAGTGGCTAGAAAGAGCCTTGGTACAATTACTCCAACTTACATTCCCAGATCTCAACCATTGAGGAAGAAACTAGAAATTCAGTGACTCAGCTGAGTGACTAACACTTGAAGTTCATGCCCCTTTCTTCTTCACAACATTGCTTCTCTCTATCAAGAAACAAAGCTGACTTTTCCATTTTCTCTACCAAATGAGAATTTATGGAGAACCCGAAGTGAGCATTTGGGGTCTGCCCAAGGTGAAGAAGGTATCACTGAGGATTCACAGAATACGACATCCTTCAAAGTATTGATATAAGATGACTTCTCACCTCACAATCAAGAGAATCAAGCCTTATTATATACGTGGAGGAGTTAATTTCCTTCCACTGAACAAGAATACTAAAATAATATTTTCAGAGTTCTGAAAGACCTTATTGGTCAGCCAATCCAACCCCCTCATTTTACAGATAAGGAAAAAGAAAGTCCAAGTTCAAGGCGCCAAAGAGTAGATAGATGAGGTGACTTGCACAGGCCACGCAGGGAGTTTCTCTTAGAGCTGGGACTAGAACTCAGCTCTCCTAACTCCCCCAATGCTGCTCTTTCCACCAAATCAAACCACATCTAAGTGGAGAAGTCAGAGGAGGCTGTGTAGAAGCACAAGCATCTCAAGATGCCCTAAGCCCATCCAGAGGGGACCGTTGTCTCCAATACACCATGATAAAGCAAATAAGAGTGAACAACTCTGGATAATACTTGGCCCATTCAACAGAATCCAGTGAAATCACATTATATTAATCATATATGTGGGCAGAAGGCCATGGTGTGCTGTTTACAAGGAATCCTGGAAACTGTCTTCTTACGTGAAGGACCTGACTCACGTCTTCCCAGTTAATTTGTCAAAGCACATCCATGTACAACTCCTGGTCATTTCATTTCTAGGGCGGCATCCAATATGAGCCACTTTAGCTTCAGCTATCAATAATTCTCAAATAAATACTGTGAAGGGAAAAAAAAAAAAAAAAAAAAAAAAAAAAACACTTGAAAACCTGTCACCTGCTAAACCTGCAGAGCCGCCTCAGTGAGTAGGCAGGTCAGGAGATGGGTAGCACCCAGAAGCTCAGCATCCAGCAACTTGCTTACTCAGAAGAAAAGGATGGAATGGCAAGGTGATCCCCAATCATCAAGAAAACAAAGCTAACCTCAGATGCTCTGCCTACTCTCCAAGTTCTGTCCTGTGGGAAAATGTAGATGAGAAAATGAAGGAAGAAAATAGTTCATGCTGCTGGGTTGGGATGCCACCTGCAAAAGTTCTGTCTGAAGGGGTCTCTCAATTCTCCCAGAAACTAGGCACTAGCTCAGTGTTGAGGGGAAGAGGAGTCATGGAGAAATCCACCCAAGGGCAAAATACTTGGAGACTAAAGTATATATTACTTGGAAACTCTTAGAAAGAATTTCCAAAGTCATTCTCTCCTAAGGAGGCTCTTCTTAAGAAGGCACATATTAAAATGGAAAGAACAAGAAACTGAGAATCTGAAGACAGAGGTCCTGACCTTGGCCCTTTAGTGAAGTACGTATGTGACTTCAAGAAAGTCACATTCCACACCATGGGCCTCAGTTTCCCAAATAAGGGAGTAAGGCTTCACCAGTTGACCTCAAAACTCCCTTCTTGATCTTGTGGTCCAATTATAATACTCTTTTCCCAAGAAACTCCAAAGAACTTTATGCCCTCTCTCTCTCAATGATTCTCCATACCTTATTTTTAATAAGTAACTAATATGAAAATTAAAATGACTTATTGCATGAGGAAAAATATTCCAGAGAGAGCCATAGGGCTCACTGTCCCACAAAATTTACAAACAGCTAATTGCTACAAACCCCATCCCAGTTAGACTTTGATTGACCATTAAATATCTGAGTTGTACGTTGTTCCTTCCAGCCTATCCATGGTGTTCAGGATCAGGTTTCTCAAAGGAGATGTCATTGTGGGTGGGACAATACTTCATTGTGCCAGACCATTCCTGGGTCCTGCCCACTAAATGCCATTGAATATCTCCCAGGCGTGGTGACACCCTCACCGCCCGCCCCCCCACATTTTCAAGTGCCTCTGGCACGGTCCTGATGATAAGCAACTGAAAACTTCACCATCAAAGGATGACAGAAGAATTTATCACCCTTAAATCATTTGAGCCTCATTTCATTTCAGGAACTCACACAAAACGTTGGTGGGAAAATCATTTGCAGCTTTGGGCTAAAATAGGTTTTGGTTACCTGTAGTTGCAGTTTCTTCTGGCTGAACCCTTCTACCACCATCTTTTCCCTACGCTTCAGCTAGGATCATTGAGGTCTGGCTAACTGATGAGTTTTATTTTCCATTTGCTCTCCCCACCATGTCATCCTCCCTCCCCCCTTCTCTTACCTGACATACTGTCCTGCAGGACTCTGTGGGCCAAAGGAACACTAAGCAGCACAGCAAAAGCGTATGATTCATCGTCTTTCACAGAGCGGCCGTTCTTGCTGCTCTGAAAAGAAATGACAAGGCAAACGTCTCCAATCTGAAGCTTTCAAAGTTCCATGCCACGACCTACCCAGTCATCTAAGGAGATTGGGTTCTGGCCTTAGTGCTGTCTACTTAGAAGTCGCTGTCCCAGAGGTGGACTCCCTGTGGTTCCCCATTCCCTTCACCAAGAGGCTGCCTGGGAGAGCAGCCGCTGGCACAGGGAGGCACAAGCCGTTGATGGATAACCTCCCGCCTCTGTGGTCAGCTTGCCTGTGATGCCTCATGTGGGAAACCCTCCAAAGGAAGCTGTCTGCCCGGGTGTAAGAAATAACAGCCCGTGTTCAGGGAGCGGGAATGATGGCTCACTCTTGGGTTAGGCAGGGCTGAGAAACAGGTGGGTGGCTATGGTGGAACGTGACTTGGGATTCCTATGTGTAAACTCAGCCTAGAAACATATTTTGAAGGAGAGTCAGCACCAGGTTTGGCCTATTGTCCCTCTTTCCCACCTAATTCTGGAGCTGTATTTTCATAAGTAAATAGCAACTTATTTCTGCCAAAACTGATGTCAAAACTGAATTGATTCCTTGGCACCTCAGTCAGTGCCTTGGCACAATGGTGGGCACACGATATACTAAATGAAGGAAGAGGAAAGAAAGGGAGGGAAAGTGGTCGGAAAGAGCTGACAACTTGCCTCAGGCTCTGTGCTGTAAAGAGAACTCATATAAGTTGAAGATTTTCATATTAACTGTTAACTATGCTAATATTTTTCATCCTGAGTGAGATCCTCTTTGAAAGGCATTTGCTGTTTCTTCGCTTTCAGATGGAAGGAGTCAGAAGACTTGGCTGTCATCCACAAAGGCCAGGGACTTTTGCAATGGATGACCATTTTTAGCCAAAAAAAAATAGTCTTTATCCAAACCATGAATAAATCTGTAGCAAACAATCCCATTATTTTAAAGATTAAGCAGAATGTATATTTAAATCCTGCTTACTGCATTGAAATACTTGCCTAGCTGAATTTCCCCTGAAATACAATGATTATTTAAAATATTTTGCATTATCTGTTTCAGCCTATTTTCAACACAGTTTTTTGAAGGTCTGTAGTTCTTTAAGCAAAAGGATAACTTTGTTGCTCATCATTTTTAATGTACTTAGTAGCAACCCAGATGGAGATACATTTTTAAGTCAATTGCAGTCATGTTTGCATCCTTTATTCCAACCTAACTCATTCAAATGGATGAAAATTCCAGGAGGCAAATCATCAACCTGACATATGAGAATCATCACCAGTGCAGTTAGTGCTTTGGGTAAAATCATCAAAAATGGAAAAAATAAAACCACTGATAAATTTGTTGACATGAATTCTCATAAAATCTGAACATGAGTCCATGTTTTTCTGAAATGTATTACTTTAGATTAGAATTCTCATCATATAGAATGTTCTTCCTCTTACTCAAAACTAATTTTTACAAAGTGATTTAAGGCAACAAATAAACAAGACATGATTAAAGCAACAAACAAATAAGACAAATAAACAAACAAAAAAATCATAGACACAGATAACAGTTTAGTGGTTACCAGAAGATAAGGGGGGAGGGGAGCGGCAAAAGAGGGTAAAGGGGATCAAATATATGGTGACGGAAAGGGAACTGACTCTGGTTGGTGAACACACAATGCAATATATAGGTGATATATTATAGAATTGCATACTTGAAACTAATGTAATTTTACTAACCAATGTCACCCCAAGAAATTTAATTTAAAATTTTTAAAATAATAAATAAACAAATACTGATTTAGGGAATGACAATAAGACAAGCAAGACAACAGACTTTCATAGAGTTAACACTACTCAACCCATATACTCAATAGATTTAAAAAAATAAAAGGAGGAGGAGTTGAATAAATGTTAAGGTCCACAAATCAAAATGAAGACCATTCAATTTGCTTAAAATTTTTAAGATGTTGTATTGAAAAATTCTTTATGATATTGTCATTTTGTTTTAAATTTTAAGTATAGTGAATTTATAATTGTTATTAAAATGCTTTTTGATTACTAAAATTATGTTTCTATATATGACAAATGAGCACTTTTTATTATGTAGTAATGACCTTCACAAGACATTGCAGAATTTTTTTTTTTTTTTTGGTAGTAATACTGCTACCTACAGCCCAGAATTTTCTAACATCTTTTTTACAATCCATGTCTACCTTATCGTAAAAGAACTAGGACCACGTCTATAGAATGCTATCTTTCCCCGTGTCAGCAACTGTGTGACTCTAATTTTACTGCAATTTTAGCTATTTTTTTCTATTCTTTTAATTAGAAAGATCATTTTCTGAAATTGACTCCTTTTGTATTTTGCTTATAAAACTGATTGCTCTTTAAATAAAGTGGCATGTTTTAATCTGGACTTAATTGGAATCATTTTTCTTCCAGATTTGTTCACATTAAGCCTTTTCATATTAGCTCTTTTTCCAGTTCCATGAAAGCAAAAGTTTAGGTGAAGCAAAAGGGTATAGTGGCAAAATAGTAGCATGAGTCCAATCTTTTGACCACTCACTCCCCCTACAAATTCCCACCCCCCACCAGAGCCTCTCACCCCATTTTCTCTTGAAAAGCCACAGGTCTGTACTGGTTCAGACCTCCTTCCCGAGGCCATTCCTCACCTCCCTGATATGCAGGGGTAGCTGGAGTGTAACTCTTCCCTCTCAAACAAATGTTTGAAAATGTTGGTTTCCCCATAGCCCAAGCCAAAACATTCATTATAGAATGCATTTCAGGAAAGGCTTATCTCTCAGAAACATACAACCTGAAGATACAGTCACCTATGTGATTCACACCAAAAAAGCAGGAAGCAATTATATCAGCACTGAAATTTCACAAAGTAAAATGTGCCAAATGCAAAGTGTTGGAATTTTTTTTTTAGTTAAGGAACTGCTCCCCTCCCCTTTTATACGTACAAGAAAAGAGGAACAGCAAAGTGTACAATGACCAGATTGCAAAGAGATAACATTTCAAACCATCCAAGCTAGAATATGTTTTCCCATTCTCTGCTGCCTGCTTTCCAAATCTGAGAAAAAATGTGACTCAGATGTTCACTTATGTGTTTATTCAACAAAGAGAAAAGAAGTTCCTCATTTCCAAGCAATGTCCTAACAGCTAGAAATTTAACAAGGCTGATTTCTTCCCTGTCTCATTACCACCTCGGCAAGTCCCCGTGTAATGGGATTTCTGAAGCACTGCCAAAGGGGTTGGGGACTTCAACAGGGCTTGTCCCTAGGGACAAAGTCAAAGCTAGTGGACTAGACATGACAACAAGTATTCCAAAGTTCCAGATTCCACAAGATGATTCTCATCTTTGTTAGCAATTTAATTTTGAAATATCTCTCCCTATCTCTATGTCAAATTCCTCCACTCCAAAGACATTGGTTGACTGGCAACTGACACAGCTCACTCATGAAAGACAAAACCAGCAGAAAGAAAACATGTGAGCTGCACGCTGAGACATGTTTTGTGGATGGCCCCATCAGAACAAACATTTGCTTAATGTGAACACACATTCACCCACACAAGCGATAGAGACCAGAGCAATTTAATAGGGTGATTTGGAGGGGGGGCGAGGGGGAACAAAATTCTTCAACTTGAACTCTTAAATCTTGATTAGGAAGAAAAGAAATTATTGAATAGCAATCACAACCAAAGGTAAACAAAACTCCAGACAGAACTTTAGCAGCCACCCAGGAGTATTTCAATCACCAGCATTGTCAGCTGACAGTCTGAGGCTCTATTTACATAATTAGATTTTGTAATGAATTGCTGAGGCTTCAAGTGAGATCCACAAAATGCTATCCAAGTTCCCCAACAGACTGTGGGAATACGCGACAGATGATCTCAGAGGTGTAGTATCTATCATTTAGCCATCCCACTGTTTCACCTCTAGTCAACGACCAATCCCATCCCTCCTGCCTGAACACAGACACTATGGAAGGGAAGAGGAGAGTAAGACAAATAGCTGTTTTCTGTTTACTGTGAGTCTGGCACTATGCATACGTTAGCTCTTTTAATGCCACTGAGTAATTCTGCACAACTGAGGTCACTTTCACAATTTTCTAAAACAAGGGGCTAGATGCTGACCTTACCCAACTTCACAAGTACTAAGTGGCATATTTGTGATTTGAACCCAGGTTTGTGATTTTTTTTTTCATTATGTCAGGTGGCTTTTCTAAAATAAGAAAGAGCTGATTTTTTGCATGGGATTAATTTTTTCAGAACATTTTCACGTATAACTTTTACCTTGACATCACAAAATGTTATGAGGTAGGCAGAGAAGTTATTATTTTCCTTTTTTTATCAAAGAGGAAATTGTCCAGAGAATAAGTGGCCTTCCCAAGATCACACCCCAAGTTATTAAAAGAGCCAGACTCTCTTTTGACTCCTGATTCAGGGCTCTTTTATCTACATCATTCTGCCCCTGTCTTCCTTTCTGTCCTCACTGGACATGTAAGAGAGCAGATCTCAATCTCTCTCTCTCTCTCTATTTCTCTCTCTCTCTCTCAGATTCAGAGAGGGAAGGAGATCTAGGTTTAAATGACCTTAAAGAAATTTACAAACTAAATATTGCTTTCAGAATTCCTTCTATCTTTATCCCGAGTCATGTCCCATGCTGTGCCCGGATGCTCAGGGTATCACTTTTAGCTCCAATCTCGAATCTTCCTCCTTAGACATTCCTCCTTTGAAGCAACCTTTCACATATCAAGGACCTTCTTTCTTGGGTCTTTCAGAATTCTTCTGACTGCCAAGAAGGAACAGTTAACTAATCAAATAAGCTATCAGTCATGTGAAAATGAATATATATATATATATATATATATATATATATATATATATATATTTAATTTTAGTCATCCCAGGTAAGTGTACATTTTTCACCGGTATTTTCTAGCGGTAATCTCTCCAACAGGAGGAAGTTAGGCACTAACCGAGGTCAGTAGGCCAAATACCTGGGAATAAGGATGATCCTCTGCGCCCTAAACCATACCCACAGAGCTACCTATCCATATGTTTAAGTAAACACTCCCTTTTCTCCAGTTTTTTAATCTTTAAATCATTCTCATTGGTTCCCCTGAACCTTAGCCAGTTTCACTAATCCTCTTTTGAGTTGGATACTTTCCGTTTTTGTAGTAGGGTTCAAGCAATGCTGAGTCACGGTGTTTCCTCACCCCTGGAAGGTAACTAGTAAACGGGAATGAGCATGTGCAGATGGCATCTACGTCAGGCCCTTGGTAAAGGTGTGCCCAAGAATCACCTACCTTGTGAGTCACCACAAAACCAAGAAAGAATCTACTCTGACAGTCAACAGCTGCCCAAGATATATTTAAAAGACTGTAATAGTTCACAGTATTGGGAAATGAATATTAGTTAACCAAGTAAACCCAAACTATTGTAGTATTGCAGCACTTTGGGAACCCTGTCATATAGAAAGAGCTTGAAGTATAGAAAAAAGCATGACGTACAAGCTTGCTGATGACAGTTGTATGTACAGTAGCAAAAATGTGTATATGGAAATAAAATAGATGCCAAATAATAAAATAGATAGTAAAGTAAAATAAATCTATGTAAAAACATTGCACAAACATTAAAACAACATTTATGAAGAGTTTTGATAACATAGTAGTATGAGGTAGTAGTATATTATAATTTTATACTGTGAATGGGAAGAATAGTCATTAAGAGGCTGTCTTTAAAATATACACAGCTATAGAAAAACAAGATGGAAATTAATAATAGAATATTTCCCCCAACACTAAAAAATATTGAAAACCAGCAGAAACGCCACTAATTACGACAAAATGAGAAAAGGGGCAGGACTTAAGGGAATAGCTTCAAAAACTGTTAAAGAAGGAAACTGAAAAATTTTAAGTTTGTAGCAGAAGACACCTCCTAAACTTTATCCTCCTGTTCTCTTCCCCTCTCAGCCAAATGATAGAGTAGAAAAAAATCTTCAGAAATCTCATTAATACCCAGAAACATAGAAAAAAATCAAAATGCAAGAATCTGTTGGTTTTCTTTTCCTCTTCTAAGTGGAGAATTTTAAATTGGATGTTAGGCCTACATTGTAAATGAGGAAGGGAACAGAGACTGACTCTTTCTGGTGAAATAAAGACTCCCAAGTCATCCTGAGTCAGAAAAATAATCTGGAGCGCAGTGACATCTGCTGTTGGTATAAACCGCCCAGGAAAATGTGGTAAATTCTGGTACAGGGCATTTAAGAAAATCTCAGTGACAGAGAGCTGAGCCCACCTCTGCAACTGGCCTATGAAGACTATCTTGCCTCTGGCTTCCAGTTACGTTCTTCCATTGGAAGTGATCACCCAAAGATCAGAGGGGGAGAGAATAGAGATGTGGGGATATGTATCCCCTCTTTCCTCTCCATCGGCAGTCACCATGCTAGAAGTGACTGCTCTCCTCTGGCTAGCATGCCCACTGGACACTGTCTCTTGCAGGCTGCAATGCACAGCAGGATCCAGTGATTCCCTCCTCTTGCCTCTTGAGGTCTAGGAGTAGACTTCTCCTAATCCCCTGGTTCCCCATTATCTCCTCTTGGCTCCCTTAGCCTTGCCGGCACCTCTGTAAAAAATCCTCTTCATTAAATTCTCTTCAGTTTATTCTTTTCAGCTTAATCCTTTTCAGGTAAATCCTTTTGTGAGTGCTGGCTGATTCTATCTGGGAGCTCACCTGATATACCAGGAATAGGGCTGCCGCTGAGCTCTTCCCCCTACAATTCCCCTGGGCTGCAGAAAGTGAATAAAGCACAAAATGCCCAGACCGCAAACCATATCGTGGCCAAAAACAAAGCAGTGTCACATATAGAGAGAGGAGGCCAAGAAGTCACCCACTGTATATCAGAACAATTTAAGCATGAGCAGGATAAAAGGAAATGCATCAAAACATTGCAAACATTATGAAGAAATGTTTGGAAGAAAAACACAAAGGAGCAGAGCTTATGAGAAATGGCCAAAAACTCCAACACACACACACACACACACACACACACACACACACACACACACACACAATTAGTTCAAACCATAGAACAAGTTAATATGGAATGTTTTCGGGTTTTTTACACATGAGCTTTAGGAGGAAATGATAAAATAGCAGATGAAGATAAAACCTTAAAGATCAAAATAATAACATGAAATTCATAAACTAAGAACTTCAAGCAACAGAAAGGCAATAATAAAAAGTAAAGTATCAATATAAAAGAAAGACTTGAGCTAATAAGCAGAAACACTGATGAGAAAGAAAAAGTGAAATGCAAATAGAGAGGGTGATAGAAATGGAAGACAGACGAAGATAATCCAAAGCAAGGACGATTGCCATCACTGAAGAAGAGCACACAGTAAGTGTAACCAAAAATACAGGATTGTATTCAGATATAATGCAAGAGCATTTCCCTGAAACTTAGAATGGAGAAAAGATCAATGTAAAAGTATAATGTAACTGTCTAAAATTAAGAAATGAAAGGAAAATAGGAAATATGATGGTGCTAAAACCTCATCGTTCTAGTAGGGAATAAATCTACACAGCCTAAAATTAACAGGGATTTTTTAAAATCATTACCTTCAATCTCAATATATTTCATAATCTTTCTTTTAGCAAACATCTTCTAGCAAATAATATATCTAGATATTATTGTAAAAGAGAAAAATATCTTAGAAGTTCAACTATCCCTTAGGTTTCACTTGTTTCTTTTTTTCCTATTTAATTTAAATAAAATTAAATGCATTAACTTTTACTTAAAATAACAAACATAGTATAAGCTCCTTTTCATAATTGTATTGCTTTCTGCTTTTCTTTATATTTACTAATCAATCTATCATATCCTTGTATATAAACATACATACATAGAAAAATACCTGGAATACTATTTAATCATTAACAATGGTTATTTCTATGTAGCAAAATTGGGAATGATTTCTTTTACTTTCACCGTTTAAATTTTCTGCTCTCTTTGAATTCCTTTATAATAAGCATGTATTATTTCTACCAAATAAAAGAATGGTCTAAAAAGGAGGGATTGAGTAAGAAATAGACTGGAACCAAATATAGCAATATGTTAACAGCAGGTAATTCTAGAGGTGGAGATATAGATGATGTATTATTATCATATTTATCCTTGAGGTTTTTCTAATTTCTAAATATTATTTTTAAAAAAGAAACATTAATAAAAACACTGGAAAGACACCAAAACATTAGCAATTACAAAAAAAAAAAAGGATAGAATATTTTTTCACATGTCCTCCCTCTCTATTCTATTTTTCTACAAATAATTAGATTTATAATTGGGAAAAAAATAAACTTTTTCACATTGGTGAAGAGCATGAAATAAGTTGAAAGTCAAAAGATCTGTGTTCTTCCCCCAATTCTGTCATGATCCATTTTATGAAATTCGACAAGATACTTAAATTCTGTGGGCCTCATTTCTTCATTCAGAAAACATGGACATACCTTGGACCTGTTTCATGCAATGAAAATTTAGCCTCCAGAGATGGTATTTGAGACAAATAAGACCTGGTCTGGCCCTTCAGGAATCTACAATCTAATTGAGGAAAACAGATAACATAAAAAGTATAAATTAATGTCATAAGTATCCTCCTTGAGGTATACAAAACATGCTTTAGAAACCTATGGCAAAAAATGATAAACTTTCCCTAAGGGGATTTGGGGAAACATTACAAACAAGGTGGCATTTGATGTGGACCTTGCCAGGGGGCAAGGAAGAACAGTATTCCAGGCAGAGAAGCAGCAGGTCCAAAGACAGGCCTATTAAGGGATGACTGAGAAGGTCACAGAGTTGGAGCATTCATTAGGTGTGTGATGAGAAAGTAATACGTTCAGCTCATTGGCTAAAGGTAAACTGATGCCAAAATGAGGCGAGTTCTATGCCAAGCAAAGCAATGGGATTTTCCATGGACAATGAACACCCATCGAGTCCTTTAATGACAGCATCAAATTTTATTTGAGAAATATTATTCTGCCAGCGAGGCAGAGGGTAGGTTAGAAGGCAGAGACAAGAGCCAAGGAGCCCATGTAGAGGCCATTCCTTAGTCCAGGCGAATACCGAGGACTAAAACCAGGGCAATGGCAGGGACATGGATTCAGAAGACCTCGTGACCAAATGAGCAAGAAAAAGGAGTGAAGAGCAGAAACCTATTAAAAATTAGGTTTAGACGAGTAAGCATACATTTAGGGAAAAGGTAGCAGAGGAAAATATGATGCTAATGTTTCTAGACTAAGCATCTGAGTGAATTTTTATAACATTAACAGAGAGAGGAAATACAGAAGGAGAAACAAATCTAGAAATGAAGAGAAATAAGTGAGATAGTTGAGCTGATATTTAGGTAGCACTTAGCAAAAAAAAAAAAAAAAAAAAAAATATATATATATATATATATATATATATATATATGTATCATTTCAAGATTTATTATGTATTTCTATTAATGCAAATTTTCTCCATTCTTCAATAGACTTCAGCATTTATTTTCCATAAGACCCATCTCATTATCATAACTGATAACTAGGGAATGCATCAAGCTACAATACTTAATAGTTCTACTAAAGCATATCAGAAATATATCATTCACATGAGTGAAGACTCAAAAGTAAAAGAGCCCGGCATAAAAATATATAATAGGTATAAGATAAAAATATGTGACAGTTCATTACATACGAATGATTTCTGACCTATGAATGTTCATAAAAGCATTAAATTTGAATATTTATATAGTATAAATCCTCATAATTATGCCCATTGTTGAGTAATAATTCTATTTCCTTTTCACAAAACGAGAATATTTAAGAGAGAAATTTTAAATGGCATCCCTCCTCTGATCAGCATGGCAGTGGAGGGATTAAAAATATGAACCTCTTTACTCAATGCCTTACTAATTACACTAAAATATGCATATTCATTCTCAGAGGTATTTTTAAATTAGGTCATAAGGTGGAATTTCAGATTACTTTTGAAATAATTTCATGATATTTTTGTGAAATTTAGTTCCATCTCGTTTGACATTTGGTACTCTCTCTCACTTTCATGTATATGAAAATAATTATTCATAATTCATATAGATGAAGGAGCCATGAGTAATTATTTTCTAATATAAATAGAAAGAGGAAAATGCCTCCCAAGCTGACCTCAAAAAATTAAAAAACAATAAGAAAGCAAGGAACCATCTAACTCCTAAACCGGAAAGGACATTTCCATCCAGTTCAGTTGAAAAAAGACACTTTTTCTCCTTTGGTTCCTTACATTTCACATCTTTCTTGTATTTTGTGCCTTTTCTCTGTATTTACTTTACTTCTTGCTGGAATGTATGCTTTCAAACTTCCTTTCAGGAAGCTCTCTGGATGGCAAACTTTCTTAATATTTGAATGCCGGAAAATATTGTTATTTTACTCGCTTCTGGATAATTAAATGAATAAATAAATGGCCAAGGCATCACTATTTCTATTCCAAAGGCAATTTGTCTACTATTTGGTCTTTGGGCAGGAAGAGACTTTTGCACCGAATAAGTTTTGAACTGGTTTGGATGAGATTCCAGAAGGAGGACAACAGCCAAGGAGAACCAAGACCTAGGGGTGAGAGCGATGTGCCTCTCAGACGTACCACCAGCATTCTGAATAAATCAACTGAGGAACAATTGGTACTTAAAATACTTAGGACAAGTACACAAAGACCATGACGACTGTGCTTAGCAGTCATGAAACAGATGTAACTGTTTTTTGTACTATAACCAAATTAAATTTGCACTGGAGCCTTTGTTGAAGCCAATGATGGAAATTTTCCCATGCAAGGTAAATTCATTGACTTGCAGTTTAAACTAGGTCTCTTTTGATCAATTCAGCATTTCCTTTCTTTTCCTCTTCCTTCCTCCCCAGGAATGATAGTCTGACATCAGCATCCGGAGAGAAGCATGCAAGGATAAGCCTCCCTCTCTGCTAGCTTCTGCTGAGATGTACAATCATTGCTGGCCTTTGGGCCTCAGTGCTCAGCCCTGCTTCATCCACACTGAAACATGTGTGTCCCACTCTCCTTTCTGGCAGCCAGGTCCAAAGAAATCACACTGATTATTTTCTCAATGGCCAAAGACTTTCCAGGTCAGGTTCAATCTCTGCCAATTCTCAGGGGCCTGGGAAACTGCTCTTCCATTTTTCATGCGTTCTTCTCCCTCTCTCTTCCTGCTCTGTTTCCTTCGGAAATCACAGAGCTTTTCTCTCCCCTAAAGTCCAGTTCTTGCTCCTGGGAGCCCAGTTCTCTTTTTAGAACCAGCTGGAGACACTTAACCGTCTTGCATCAGCATCATGCATCTCCTGCTTTCCCTCACAATACCATCCTCCCAAAGCAGAGATTCCCTGGTCATCAGCAATCAAATGCCCGTATAGGTGACAGGACTTCCTGTGGGTGACTCGGGGTACAAGGAGGGCTGGAAATCTGAGGTCTGTGGCCTTAGGGACCATCACAGAAGGTCTCTATGCCCAAGGTTACAGAGAAGTGACAGTACCACTCTCTTCTGGCTACAAGACAATTGGAGACTGCTTAAGACTCTCAGAATTCTCGTGTGTTTTTTTCATTACAGTTGATGTTCAGTATTATTTTATGTTAGTTTCAGGAGTATAGCATAGTGGTTAGACAATTATATAATTTATGCAGTGATCCTCCCAGTTAGTCTAATGCCCACCTGGCACTACACACAGTTATTACCATATTATTGACTAAGATACTCAGAATTCTTGCCAGATCCTAGACAAGACACAGCCCCTTCAAAGACAAGACTGAGATAGAATTTCCTACAAGACGATTTGGCGGTGGGTGCAGGGGAGAGGTGACTCACAGCCTACTAACAGATTAGAGAATTTCTTTATGGAAATTTGAAATTTTAAAGACCAGATGCATTATGGAGTACAACGCATACCTGCCGCAACTGGAACTTTAAGCCTAGAAGTGACCTTCATGAATAGTACTTATTAACATACATTAGTTATGCATAGCAACTTGTAAGGCCCACGGATACAGACAGAGTGTTTGTTTTTGTTGTTAAATATATTTAATTTGTATTTTGCTATACAACACTGTCAAACTGACAAAGAATAATTCTCCATCATTCCATTCTTTTAAAGCAAAGACATCATTTGAAACATAGCTATAATAAGAAATAATGGTTTTGGCTTATCAACAGCCAGATGGTCTCAGATTTAGCAGTTCAGGACCCAATTTGCATTTCTGTTGGAGGCATACACTGGAAATCTATTATTATTATTAATTATTATTATATTAATTATTTTGTCCCCTCACCCTACCCATGCTAGTCTGGAAACTGCTTGCTCTGCCATGATTACCGCACACACAGCCAGTTTGAAGATGGTCCTGGCCAGAGCTGACTGGGTCAGGGGATGGCAGCTGACTCAAGCTGGCCTGATGGTTCTTCATCTCAGGAAATTTCAAACTTTGACAGGAGGAAAGGAATGGGACTCATTCTCTTCTAGAGAAACTGAAAAAGACAGCAGCCCATCATAGCAATTTCCAACTTTGATTGCACACTAGGATTCCCAGGGGAGCTTTTTAAAAACTTACCAGTGTCTAGACCCTACTCCAGACCCACTGAATCAGAATTTCTGGCAGTAAGGCTCAGACACTGATATTTATTATTCAAATAAACTTTTTATTTGAATAATTTCATTTCTATTGAAAAGGTGAGAAAATACACCTCTTCACCTCTTCCTTGTTAACATCTAGGAATGAATAGTATTTTTAACTCTCCAATTTTATATAATTATTAGTATACAGAATTGAAAACTACCCAGGTGATAATAATATGTCATTGAGAACAGCCCAACTACAGAAAGAAGGACAGCATAAAATGAAGCAAATACACCAAGAAGGACAAAGATTTAAAGAGAGAGAGAGAGAGAGAAGAGAGAGAGAGAGAGAGAGAGAGAGAGAGAGAGAGAGAGTCCTGGTGACACTCAGTAGCTGTATTTTGCGCCCTGGGTGCTATGAGATACACTGATATCATTATAATAAAATCGCCTTTGGGGTTTAAAGTAGTGTGACTTAGGAGCTTGTTTATGGCAATCAAAAGATTCAGGAACAATATGCAGAGGCAATAAGAGTCTACAGCCTCAGCCCTAAATAAAAATGAAATCAGAGGATCTATTTACTTGAGAGATCGAGATTATGGTGAGACATATATTAGAAAACAAAAACAAAAAAACCCCATGAGTTCCCAGGATAATGGGATTAAAGATAATGAGATCATATGCTAAACCATGGTTTTGTGGAGGAAGCCACTGTGTTCTAAAGTAGATCATTTTTCCACTGGTGAAATTAAGTCAAATCTTGCACAATGCAGATGCAGTACCGAGGGTGGGGGGGATGGTGGTGGAAGTGGTCCGCCCCAGGGGCGACAAATATTTTATTGCTGACGTGGTTTAGAATCAGCAGAATACGTTATTAATAAAAGGCAGACATATTTAGTTGGTTCTATTGGGGGTGGGGGCATATTTGGAAATATCGTCTATAGACACTGCACCCAATTATCACCTGGGCCCAGGGCAAACAACTTCCACCCTCAACCCGTGCCCCTGCTCCCAGGTCCAGTTTTGGAAAGCCCAAGCTGCCACCAGGCTTGGAACTGTTTGCTCATCTCATTGTCTTTGAAGAAGAGTCTTGGTTTCTGTTTACACATTTGCATTCATTTTGCAAAAAGACCACGATCCTGTAACTCTACATGATGTAAAAACTGTCAAAAAGGGATTTGGGACTGTATGATCTTAGGATATAATCCCTACAGGCATAAAATACAAGTTTTGCAGTCTTTTAAGACTCATCATTTGCCCAGAAATGTATTTGAAATCATTTCCCTGAGCTACAAATAAATTGATTTCCCAAAGCTATAACAACATGAAAAAACTTTGAAAAAGGAAATTTAATAATTAAACCCAAAATAATGTGAGATAAATTTAAGCTTCACTCTTACCTATAAGTTTACTTTAGGGAGAAAACACATTGTGTCAAAATTCAAAGGATCAAAGTTTTTAAGCAAAACTAAACTTTCAAAATTCACACTCAACAAACGTAAATCATCCTTCAGAAAAAAAGAAGGAATCGAGGTATCAATTACAACAATATTCAAAGGAATAATATGAAAAGCAATGGAAATGTAGACATTTGGGCATTCTTTCCCCCAGTGCAAAGAATGACACAATACAGACAAGCCTATGAGCCAAGAGAAATCTCCCTCCAGTTTATATTCCTTTTGAGAAAGTCTCACCTGAGGAAAACAGTGTCTAGGATCAAGAATTCTTAATGCCATAGGTTAGTCGTTGGAAGTGCAGGATTTTTTTGTGAAGGTGTAAAAATATTCCTCTGTATTCAAGGAGACTTTAAAGCTGATGAGATCTTGATAAGAAGTCAAAATTGCAGGTAAAATATTACAAAATTAAACGAGAGGAAATAATGATTAAAAAAAAACAGTTAATTCACCTCTGCATTTATACTTCCTCACTTTTAGAGAATCAGAAAAAGAAAATAATTCCTTTAAAGATTCCAATTTCCTGGACTCGGATATTTGAATGGGATCAGAGGACCAGAGACTAATAAATAAAAACAAAACTATGTTCATACCAAACGAATGCTCCTACTGAATTATGTAAAGCACCTCCAAATTACCAGAATCCTTTTTAATACTTACTCACTGAGTATGTTATTAATTAAACCCCAAATTACAAAGCCTCAAAACTGTAGAATCATAATTGGCTTATCTCTGAAATTCCTCCCCAAAGGAAGTTATTGGAAGAAAGGGGATGTGGGACTACTCACTGTGGCTAGCCAACAACAAAGTCACCAACAAATGTGCCCCGATCCCTGGCAGCTGGAGACACAGGCCGTTGTCAGTGGCTTTCCTTTGTCCTATCTTTCCACAAATCAGTAGGCTGGGCGCCTGTATCTCTGAGCAGTCAATTTAGCCCCGAATGGCAGATCCCCAGGCCGAGGCAGTCAGGCTGGGCTCTGCCCTGGCACAGCGAGCCAGCCCCATAGGCAGGGGCCCTGCAGCCTGACAGACCAGTCCTGCAGGGGAGAAGCTCCTGCGGTGGGAGGGGCACAGAGCCAGAGAATGGATGAGTCACACACTAGGTGACACATAGACTCTCACAGAAAGCGAAGGCTTCCCTTTTGGGCAAGGGATCCAGAACTATGGTGGTAGTACAGGATCTGTGGTACTTGGCCATAGCTATTAACACCCTCACCAATCTGCCTTAATAGGATATGGAAAACACAAGTGTCTATGCTTGCAGTTCTGTCTTTGTCTGGCTTTCCGGTCACTAGGATTATGGTAGTATGGTTCTCTAATTGTTTCTAGTGGTCTCTAGTTCCAGGTGCAAGATGGCATTGCAATTCCCAAGCTCCTTGTGATGAGATGGGGTCATGCAAGTTGTTCTGCCATGGCGACCAGCAACTCTCAATGGTAGCTACTCCATCAGCCTGGGTCCCTGAGTAGCTAATAAGCAGAGGGCCTTGTTGGCCTGCGATGGGCATGAGCAAAATATTACTGGTTACTGCTCTTTGTTACTGAAATTTGGGAACTCTTTGTTACCTCAGCATAACCTAGCCTCTACTGGCTGACACCAGGACCAGGGCTCCTGGAAGCCAATATAGACAGTGATGTAGCTTTCTAACTTCTAACTCTCAAAATTCTTTTCCAACTTTCTTTTTTTTTTTTGGTATCCAAGCCCAAGTTTCAAAAACTATACTCATGTTTATCTAAGATGTGGCATTTTTCAAAACCCTCGCTAAGAAGTTATTTAACATAGTGAGAAGTTATTTAACACAGTGAGAAGTTCTTTAACATTTTTCATCCCTTGTTCTTAGTTCACTTCCTGGATTGCTCTGGATCGTCTAGGGAGTGACCAAAGATTTGAAAATCACCTTTGGGGCTGAAATCTAGTCATTTCCATCCATCGGATGGGAAAGTTCAATATGTTTATCATGCCTAATAATATACACCATAATATATAATACTATATGCCCAATGTGCCACATATTTGTGGGCATACTGATTTACACAAAATATGACCCCCAATCTCTCACAGCTTATAATCTAGTTAGAAAGAGAAGAAACATAAATGTGAAAAGTGTGCAAGGTCTTCTCTGCTAAGAGCTAAAGCAGTAAGTTTAAAGCAAGGAAAGGGTGATGGAGACCAGTGGTCCCAGGCCACTTCATGGAGTACGCAGGGCTGGGCCACCTAATTTCTGTTGATGAGCAAAATTTGGCAGCAGGAAAAACTGAGGCTTGTCCATAGTATATGCGTTCAATAAACTTGTATTGAACATCTACCAGAGACCAGGAATGTAAAAGATGGAAGTGTTCTTGAAGATCATCCAAGCCCAACCTCACACTGCTCCGATCGAAACACCAACTTAGCTATCATTATCTAGGACTCTCGACTTTTTAAAAGGAAAGTACTGGCCTCAACTAAATAAAGCAGAGCTCCCGAGCCTGGCTCTAGCCTTGTCACCAGTTTCTCCTTGACTCACACATTATGCACTGGTAATGCCTTACTGTTTTCATCATGCTGTTTCAAATCACCAGGCCTCTGGACAACCTAGGACAACCTTCCCAACTCTGTTTGCTAGTGAACTCCTTGCCCTCAATCATGATTCACCCAACTGTCTCTTTTTTTGAGAAAGTCTCCTCCAAAGCTTGACATGAAATTGAATACCCCTCCTTTTGCATTCATTTACCTAGTCACTAATTTTATAGTGTTGAAATCTGAATCTTCTCCTCTGAAGTCACCTTCACCAGAGTTGTGACATGTCTTGTTTTGTCCATCTTGCTCTAGCTTCATGTAAAATTAGTTCACATCTCTTTTCTTTTCCATTGGCCTCCACCTATCTCCACCCATAGCTTCACCTCACTGGCTAATTCTTGTCCTCAAGAGTCTCCTCCACTGTCGCACCTTCCCTCACCAACTACCCTGGCCCAGTGCCCCTCTTCGTACCACCTCAAGACTGGCACCACCTCATCATCTAGGTTTCAGTTCCAATGACCTCTTCTCAGAGACGCATTCTCTGGCTGGGCGGTCATCATTTACCTACCCAAGGTCATTCTGTCTTTTTTCCTGCCAAAACTCTAGACTTGATGACTCATAACTATTTTGAATCCATGTGGCAATATAAGTCCTCTTTTCTTGTCACTGAATTAGAGGTAGGCAGGTGACCATTTGTGTTTAGTGAGTTTTAGGGGGAAGTCTGCTGGGGAAGGAGGGAGCTTCTAGGTAGGATTATCTTCCTAATAAAATGAGGGAGCTACACAAGTGGAAAAAATTATCTTGTTCCTCTCCCCCCACTTTTTTCTCCTTTCTGGATTTGGAAACTCTCAGAGGATGTAACGTCTGCCGCTATGTCCGGCATCTTGCAACCATGACACAACAAGCCTGAGGAAAATGCCAATATGTTGAGGATAAGGGTGGAAAAAAGCTGGGTCCTTAATGATACCACTAAATTACTAAAAACAGACTGGGCTTTAAAGATAAATAATTAATGCTTCTAGGACTTATGCCGTTGTCAGGTCTTCCGTTACTTGTGCCAAAGTAACTTATTTTATACTCCAAGCACCCTATCTAAAGTAGCATTACAATGTTCCACTTATTTTCCTCATATATATCATTACTCAAAATTATCATATTTGGAAATTGGTAAATTGTCTCACCCAAGGAATATGGGGGCAGAAACTTTGTCAATTTTATCAGGGGTGTATTTCCAGGTCCTAGAACAGTCCCCGACGCTTTATAGGATCTCAATAAAGATATGTTACATAAGTGGTTAGATGAAAGAATACCTCTGGTGACAATTCTTTGTTTCTTTTCTATCTCATAACAGATGTGAGCTCCTTGAGCCCAGAGACCCCGCTTGTCTTTATTTTCATTTCCTCCAAAATTATCAAACTGCTTGGCATACAGTATGAAATTAATAAATATTTGATGAATGGAGATATAAGCACCCTGGACCCTTCCTTCAATAACCACCCCTCTATTTAAGGAACAACTCCAGAGCCTCCAATATTAGACACCCTGGCAAAGGAATTCTGAATCGTTGTTTCATGATAGTCGTACTTACAAGAGAATTTCATGATAGAGTCTTAAACTGGTAAAAGATCTTAGAGATTGGCCTTGTAGACCAAACTTCCAGATGAAATACTTTAATAATATAGAGCTGATCACCTCAGGATACATAACTGACAATCATGTTGCAATTATATTATATGTGCATGGGCTCAAATAGGCCTCTTTGTGATTGACAGCTATCTTCAAGCTGTTATCTATTCATATGGTCTTTAAAACCCAACCCTGAAAGAAACGCTTTCTCCACGTCTTCACACACACAACTGAACCTGGCAGGGATAAAATTACCATATTTCACTGCCTCTAAGATGCCGGTGATTGTATGATACCCATTGTTTTCTGAACCACTGAGAAAAAAAAAAAGATGCTGACAATTAAACGCTGAAACAATGCTAGAAAACTATGGAATACTACTAGGATGTATCCCAATTTCAGAGGTGTGTCTAAGATGTGACACAACATAAAATACTGTAGTTTCACTTTAAAATAAACTTATACAGAATTCCACAGCCCTCCATGCAGTTGGTCAATCCTGCCGTGAGTCACTGGCAGGCTTGTTTTTCCACGATCCTGGATGACTAATGACACACAGTCACTCTCTTCAAACCACTGATGAAACGTCTCCCCATCCCTCACCTTATCAACTTCACCTTACATTTTACAGAGAAAATAGAAGCCATCAGATGTGACCTCCATCCACGTCTCATCTCCAAACCTACAAACCCACTCGCATGCACTCCCACCTTCTCTTCCTTCCCCCTTGTCATGTTGGAGGAAGTGTCTTCCTGTTAAAACTTGTCCCTGTCCAGGTGCTCTGTCTCCTTCTCCTCAGACTCTCTTGAGGACAGCATTCCTTAAGATTTCCTATTCCCTCCCTCATCAATTTCTCTCTCTATAATGCATCATCCAACAACATTCTAATATGCTCAAATACCTTCCTCCCTAAAATGAAACAAAACAAGTCTCCCTTAGTTCCTCCTGACTCCGCCTCAAGTCTTCCTTCCTAACTAATCTTCTCCTGAGCACTGTACACATGAGCTGTCTCTACTTCCTACCTTACAATTCTCTCTCAGCTCAGTTGTCCCCACGCAATTGCATCTAGCTGTATAAAGGTCGCCAACTGTTCTCCATCTTAATAAATCTGCATGTTAACTCTCTGTTCTCTTCTTGCTTTCTCTCCATTGACCACTTCTCCCTTTTTTGAAAGGCCTTCTTTAAAAAAAAATTTTTTTTAATTGTGAAAAACATATAACATGAAATTTACCATCTCAACCATTTTTAACATTCACTAGTGTTAAGTACAGTCACAATTTTGTGGGCTAGATCTCTAGAATTTTTTCATCTTGCAAAACTGGAACTCTATACCCATTGAACAATAACACTTCATCAGCCCCTCCCCGCAGCCCCTGCTAACCACCATTCTACTAACTGTTTCTATGAGTTTGACTTCTTTAGATAACTCATGTAAGTGGAATCATACAGTGTTTGTCTTTTGTGACTGGCTTATTTCACTCAGCATAATTTCCTCATGGTTTATCCTTGTTGCAGCATGTAACAGAATTTCCTGCCTTTTCGAGGCCGGATAATATTCCATGTGTGTATATATCACACGTTGATCCATTCATCCGTCAGTGGACATTTGGGTTTCTGAAACACTTCCTTTCTAAATTCATGTGTTCCTCACATTCTGATGTCCTCTCTGGTCTCTTCTCTACTGGACTTTTGAGCGTGGATTTTCCCAAGACCTCTCCTTATCTCTCTGCTTTACTCTCCTCGCTTCCCTCGCTTCCTCTCTCTTTCCCTAGAGTAGCTCACCCATGTCCCACGGCTTAGATCTCCAGACCACATTTCTCTTCTAAGCTCCACATTCACATGTAAGAAAGTCCTATGATTTCTTCCTCAAAATATATCTCACATCCGCCCGTGTCTTTCTATCTCCATCCAGTCTAGGTCACACTGTTTTCTTGTCTGCATGAATACAAGCATTTTCTTATTGTCTCCCTGATTTTAAACTTGCCTCCTTCCAATCTGTTTTTTGTTTTGTTTTGTTTTGTTTTGTTTTTTTCAGAAATCTCAAACATATATTCAGTCATGTCATTTCCCAAAATAAAATCTATTTTCGTTGCACTTAGAAGAAGGTCTGTCTGCCTCATACTGGGGAGCTGCCTGCCTTTCCAGACTCACTTGGGGCCGCCCTTCCTCTGTCTACTCTGATGCAGATGTAATGGCCTCTTATCAGGTCCAGAAACTTACAAGCTCTGCGCCACCTCTGGGCCATTGTTCCTGTTTCTTCTGCCTGGGATCACTGTGCCATGCCTCTTCTCCCTTGCCCCACTGTTTTCTTCAACACACACACACACACACCCCAAATTCTTTGTGGGGCTGGCTATTTCTCCTCTCCAGCATGCCAAGTATATCAAGATGAAGAAATAGAGTCACCTAGGAGCAAACCTTCAGAGGGCCCTCACTGCACCTGCGTGTGACACTGAGAGTGAGCATCTCCTTAAATTTTGGGTCCTAGGCCCTCTCCTGCTTCTCCTTAGTCCAGCCTTGCTCCTCTCTTGGGTCTTAGCTCCAGTACACCTCACAGGAGGCCTCTTTGGCTGTTCTCCCTAAATAGGCTCCCCCCTCCTTCTACTCAACAACCCCATACTCCTAATAACTACACCATTTTTGTTTCTCTCAGTTCATTTATTCCAACTTCTAATTATCAACATATTAGTTATTTAGAGGTTGTCGGTTTATCCCCCATCCCTCAGGAAAACCAAAACTGTAGACACATAGTAAATATTTGGTTTTAAATGTATTTAATAGCCACAATTACTTCCACCATCCTTGAAAGAACATGGCTTCCAATTCTATCAGCCTCTGGTCACCTTCTTCTGCCTTCTGGGGGTGGGGGAAAGGGGAGAAAGGAGGAGGGCAAGAGATGCCACAAGACTGACGTGGGAGAGAAAGGGTCTGTGAGCCTTTTGAATTTCCAAGAGAAAAAACAAAATCAAGGATTACTAGACACAAGATTTTTAGAAGGACCCAAAGGTATCTTAACATTAACCCAAAATTCAAAATATAAAGGCAATGTCACACGATATAGTGACCTCATTTCTGACAAGATACAATAAAACTTTTGTTTCATAAATAAGGGCATCATTTCACTTATGACATGTCAACTGCCAGGAGACCACCAGAAAAATCCATCGATCGAGCAAAGTCAAATCTCTTAAGACTACACCTTGACGTCTTAAAAGGTTTCAGAAGAGGGAAATCGAAGGGAGGGGTGGATACTCAAAGGGTCTTCAGGCCATGAAACTTGGAGAACTGGTCAGGATTGGGCAGAGTTTATGGCATATTGGCTTGACTAGGTGAGTACAACACCGCAAATGTATTCAGTGAGTCTTTGATAAAGAAGCTGCTGCACTTGGTAATAAGCTGTTTTACACAGTTCAGAGTTTATCGTCCAGGATTGAATATTTCTTGGAGAGCAAGTACCCAAGCTACTTATGCTTATTTTTTTGTTATTTCACATCGGGACAGGAAGGAATGCTCAGTTCCAGTATTGTGTAACACAGGTTTGAATTCTCAGCCATCAGGAAAACTTATTTGTAAAGTTCTAAAACTCACCCTCCCAATTTTAACTTACATTCCCTCTTCTCTGCCCACTCCTCACCTTCCCTCAACTTCATTGTTTAAGAAGTCAATAACCTCATTTCCCTTCTTCAGAACGAAATAGGCTTTTAGGATATTATTCTATTTCTCTCACATTGTTAGTATCAACCAGAAAATTAGCCAACTTGCTAAATTTCTGGACTTATCAAGGGGATCACTTCAGAGACGGTGTCGATGCCTGACCACTGCGCTGTACATCTCGGGCTGAAGTAGAATAATATTGAATGTCAGCTATAATTTTATACATATAGTCATGGGAGGTGGAGTATATCATAAGGAAGAAAGTCGAAGGTACTGTAACAGTTACATAAGATGTGAGAGGGGTAGTAGCTTGGGGCAGGGGTTATCACTTTGTGAGGGGTGTAAATGTCTAACTACTATGTTGCTTTGTACACCAGAAACTAATAAATAAAAAAAATGAGTCTGGTTGCTGAAAGGGACTGGGATGGTGAATTACTCCCAGGGGTAAAGCATTTCCTTTTCATTGTATTCATCAACTCACCTCCATCCTCCCCCTTGCTTTCTTTTTCAAAGGACTGGCCCTTCCAGCTGCTTTCCTGTGTTGTTTAATATTTACTGACTGTTCCAATTCTAGTTCACATCCAGATGCACCGCCCCAGACCTTTACTGAGTGTGGACGCTGCTGTTCTGGCTTGGGGCCTGCAAGTTTCCGTCTCAGGCGAAGGCCTGTGGCAGCACCAGTTTTCCTGCCTTCACAGGAGTTGCTGGGCTCGTAAGTAGATGCTGTGGACTTGTTGACTACAAGAAGTATTCTCTAAGATCAAGCAATATTAACACTCTAAAGAGGAGATATAACCAACTACTCACATAGGGGGCACGGGGGGCAAGAAGGAGTAACAGTAAACACACTATTTTTTTAATGTATGTAGAATATTAGAGTTCGAACAGCTCTTAAAATTCAAGTTCTTAATTATTCATTTGAAGAAACAGATCCAAAGAGGTGATGAAATCTAGGTCCAGGTCCCTGAGATGGGGAACACAAGGCCAAGTTAGAATCCGGATCTCAACCCTTATCTCCTAGCTCAAGAGTAGAAAAAACTACTCAGCAGGGAATAAAAACACTGAAATGCAACCTTTCCTTTGCCCCTTACATTGTTTGTAGATCCTATCTTGCAAAACTTTCTTTTGCAAGAGAACAGGTTTAGGTCTTATTAATTCAATTTAGTGCCATCAGAGCACCGAAGGGGTCCAAAAATGGTATCCATTAATAGGCTGTAGAGGTACATAAAATCTTTAAAACTGTATCAGAATTGTGTGTATATGTGCATGAGTGCATTTTCTGAGTCAAAAAACTGTTGCGGGGGAAGGGGGAGGTTCTCAAAGCATAAAGACTCACTGTGCGAGAGCTTGATTTCTGCCTACTCCATCACTTACCAGCTATACGAACTTGGCAAATTAGTTAACCTCTCCTTTTCCCAGTGTGCTCATCTGTCAGTGGGGATGTGGCTATTTGTCCACCTTGTGTTTATTCTCCCTTTTTCCTTATTAACAAGCCCTGTTATTTTTCAGAGTTGCTCTGTTAAAATATGTACCTTCCTACAGACCCTTGGAACTAGAGCTGGAGATATGACCAGGTTCTGGTCAATTAGATGGTAATTGAAGTCCCTGGGTGAGGTTTTTGAAAAAGTTACTGTTTTTCCCATGAAAAGAAAGTGAGGTGGGAAGGAATAGATTCAGTGCCTTTAGCTTGTGCCTTTAGCCTACTCACACTTTTCCTTTTTCTGCCTGGGATTCAGATGCAATACTGTCATGTGCCGCTTAATTACAGGGATATGTTCTGAGAAATGCATCATTCGGTGATTTCATCATTGGTCAAACATCATAGACTGTGCTTCACAAACCTAGGTGGTGTAGCCTCCCACTGTAATTGCATGTGCTATACTTTTATATGACTGGCAGTGAAGTAGGTTTGTTTACACCAGCATCACCACAAACACATGAGTAATGTTACGTAATGTTCAATATGACGACAGCTACAGCATCATTAGGAACCGCAGAGTAATTTTTTCAGCTCCATTATAAGCTCCTGGGACCACCATTGTGAATGCCGTCCATTGATGACTGAAATTATGCGGTGCATAACTACCGATTTTGTGAAAGTAGAATGAAAGCCACGTGCTAAGGATGGCAGACTAGGAACATAGGAGAAGATGTGGTTCTTTGTACTTTCCTTGAGCAGTTACACAAGTTCTGGGCTGACTACCTCCTGATTTATGACATTGTGAGAAAAAATAACACTGTACTGAAGTTTTTTTACATGCATCCAAATACAAGATTTGATAATATTACCTGACTCATAGGATTGTTTGAGTTAATCCATTAAAATCACTTAGAATAGTGCCTGGCACGTCATAAATATTTAATAACTGTTAGCTCTCTTTACTAACATGCCTACTACTTCAGTTACTACAATTACTACCATTGCTTATTCTACCACTAGTATTATTGCTAGAGCATAGTTCAGAGCATGTGTGCCTTGTAGGGGATGAGTATAACAGAAGAAAAAAGTAGAAAAATAGATACAGATTACACTGGGCTGTGCTTTAAACATCAGGCATCAAAGTGCTATGTACCAGCTTGTGAATCTATTCTGCCTTCAAACAGGTCAAAAAAACCAATGAGGAAGGATTTCTAGCAGACTATTAGCTGTAGGAACCCAATGTCTCATGATCAAGAATGCATCCTAATGGGAGAAAAAGTCAAGATGAAATGGAAAGGCTTAATCCGAGACAATGTTCAGGGTCAGAAGGGATTTTGAGAGCAGGGAATTAGCCTGTTAAAGTGGCCTTTAATCTCACCTTCTTCTCCCTGTCTCACTATGGATTTAGATTATTGTTATCGATAGCTAGAGTTACCATTGAATTTATCATCCAGGGTAAACCAACTGTGCCGGGTAACCTGGGATAGAGGGTCAGGGTACGCATAGCCCATGCAGGCTGATATAAGCCTTGTTAAGAGAGATGTGGGGAGTAAATTGGTACAATAAATTGGTACAATTTCTTTAGAGGACTTTGGCCACATGTATCAAAAGCATTAAAAATGTTAATATCATTGGTACAATTTCTTTAGAGGACTTTGGCCACATGTATCAAAAGCATTAAAAATGTTAATATCATTCATTCAGGTGGTAATGTCATTTCTAGATCTTTACCTTAAGGATATAAGAGATGTGTCCAAATATTCGTGTAAAAAAATGTTTATTGCAGTTTTATTTATAATAGAAAAAAACTGAAATCCATGTAAATGTCCAACAACCTAACAATAGTGAAACTGGTTACATACAGTATAACCATGCAATGGAATGTTATACAGCACGTACATTCATGTTTCGAGGAACACATAATGATGTGAAAAAAATTAATAATGTTCAGTGATGAAATATCTAATATATATATACACACAACATGGAAATATTTTTTTTATTTGTGATGTTTGTAATTGTAATCTCTTCTCTGGTTACTGAGCTTATGGGAAATTTTTATACTCTGATATTTCCCAAGTTTTTACAATGAAAATATTTTTTTTAAAGAGCAAAACAAAACAAAAACTGTCATCAGTCAGAATTCAGTTCTAAAGGAGAAGCAGCACTTTGTATTCCAAGTATGAAGGGTTTTAATCTAGGGAATTATAGGCTTACACATCTGCTGGAAGGGTTGGTGAGCAATAGTAGGAAGCTGTCACCAAAAATCTCAGCCTGCAGCTCCAAAGCAGGTGGCTGCCAAGAGCTCACTAGAAATCACAGAGCCTACAGGAAGCCCTGCCACTCTCAATACACCACAGGAAGGAAAGAGGCAAGAAGGAAAAGACGTGCTTAGGAAGATACTGCTACACTTCAAGGAACCAAAAAACAACAGTAAAGCAAGTGAGTCTCAAGAAGGTGCCGCAGAGACGCAGCCCACCCCTCAGGTGTGGGTGAGTTCCCCGAGCTCCCCTGCCAGCCCTGCCACTTCTCAGTCTGCAGTCTGCCTACCATTTACCCACAACTGCAGCGGCAGTAATACCAGACAACACAAAGTTAAAAAAAAAAAAAATTAAAAAGTAATAATACTATGAAAGTTTCTACTTATCTAGAACTTCCCATTTGGTGCATCACAGTCGTGGGGTTCTACTGGGAGACTGCTGGGGGTCTCTAGGTAGTGTCTAGCCAGTCTAGCTACCTACTGCATATGAAACAATATGTAAAGTGTTCTTTGTTTCGTTCTCTTCTCTTTTCCTTTTACCTCAGGGGAACTAGGAAGATTACAAAGGATTTGTCTAGCTCAGTACAGTCCCAACTCAGACATGAGAACTCCACCAGTAAATCATTTTCATACTGGGGATGATTTTTTAAATTACACCCCCTGAAAATATTTTCTCTCACTTGTGAGTTGAATTGTTTCCGTGAGGGCTTTCCACCACTACTCCAGAAAGAAGAAAAGGTGGGAGAGATCCAAGACGGTGGAGTAGATAAATACTGTGACGGCATCCTTCTGTGAACACATTAAAATTACAACTGAATTATAGAACCATCAACCTGGAGAACCATCTGAAGTCTAGCCAAACAGAAGTCCTATAACTAAAAGTATAAAAAAGCCATGTTGAGACTGGTCAGAGAGGTAAAGACATGGAATAGACCTCAAACCTCCCTGTGGTGGTTGAGAATCAGGAGGGATATCTCAGTTATGGAGGCTCCCCCCAGAGAAGCATAGGACCCCAGCTCTCCACATCAGGGTACCCAGCCCAGAATACCGGTGCCAGGAAGAGGAGCCCCCATAAAAATCTTGCTGTGAAAAACAGTGAGGATTCTAACCATCCAGCTGGGATGGAAAACTGCAGGAAATCCAGACTTCCTCTTAAACAGCTGAAGCACATATTCACTTGCTCGCCGGCACTCACCTTGGGCTCCAGCGGAGGGACAGTAACTCGGAGGGCCTTGGAGACATACAGGTGGCAGACTGCGGTGTGTGGCTCCAGGGGGGAGACTGGAGGACAGTCGGCATTTTCCCAGTGAGGGGTATTTCTCCTGTGCAGCCAGCAGGCGGGTGCCATCTTTCCTATCTTGATCCCGCCCCCACAGGCTAAATCTGAATCTGATTGGCCTGCTGAGCTCCACTACTTTGCCCTGCTAGCTCAGTTGGGATCCCACCCCACCAATTCAGGCACCACTATAGGCAATTTCTCCTCTAGCAGCCAGCCTCTCCCACATTGTACTGTTCCTTGGAAAACTACCAGAGTCAATGGGCTCCAGGTGGGGGGCAACTGGCCTCAGTGTGCTCTGAGACTTTTGCTGAGTTGCTCTAGGCTCAGCACTGGCACCAAACCAGAGTCTACATTAACCTGGTGACAACAACTCTTCCCAATCTAGTGACTCCCTGAGACTCTGCCTCACCCAACTTGCATACAAGAGGCTTTATCAGTGGCTGAACCTTAAGGGAGCTGGCAGGAGGCAACAGGACCCAGTAATCCCACTTCAGAGTATTTATCTGAAGAAACCCAAAATGTTACTTTGAAGGGACATGTGCATCCATATGTACATTGCAGCATTGTTTACAATGGCCAAGATGTGGAGGCAGCCTAGGAGTCCGTCGATAGAAGAATGGATAACAAGGAGGTTGTACATATATATTATGGAATATTGTTCGGCCATGGAAGGGAATGGGTTCTTGCCATCTGCACAGCATGGGTGGACCTGGAAGGTGTTGTGCTGAGTGGATTATGTCAATCAGAGAGAGACAGATGCATGTGATTTTGCTTATATGTGGAAACCGAAAACAAAATTAACAGACAAAACAGAAACAAACATAGATACAGAAAACATTTTGATGGTTTCCAGATGGGAGGGGAGTTGGGGGTGTGGGTGAAAGAAGGTGAAGAAATTAAGAAGTAAATTTATTGTTACAAAGTAGTTATGGGGGTGTAGGCAATAGCATAAGGAATATAGTCAATAATATTATAATAACTATGAATGGTGTTAGATGGATACTAGATTTACTGGGGTGATAGATGAGAAGGGGTTTGGGGAGCAGGGTGAAAAAGGTGAAGGGAGTAAGAAGTACAAATTGGCAGTTACAAAATAGACTTGGGGATGTAAAGTAAAGCACAGGGAATATACTCAATAATATGGTCATAACTATGTACAGTGCCAGGTGGGTACTGGACTAGTCAGGGGCATCACTTCTTAAATTATATAAATGCCTAATCATAGACTGCACACCTGAAATTAATATAAAATAATATTGACTGTCAACTGTAATTGATAAATTTAAAAAGGGGAAAAAAGGGAAGGAGAATAAGAGGTCCAACTCTCCAGGTGTAAAACAAATAAGTCATGGGCATGTAATGTACAGCATGGGGAATATAGTCAATAGTATTGGGATAGAACGGTACAGTGTCAGATGGTTGCTGGACTTATGGTGAACACTTCTTTAGGTATATAAATGTTGAATAATTATGGTGTACCCCTGAAACTCATATATAATAGTATTGTATGTTAGGTATATTTTTAATAAAAATCTTTTAAAAAGAAAAAAAAGAAGGGAAGGTGAATACCATAGCATAGGGAAACAGAGGCTAGGATATAGGAACATTTTCAGGCTGACGGGAAGCAGAGGGCGGTGGTGAGCAGAATAATCGCTCATATCACAGATGCCCACATAGATGTCCATGTGAATATGCGCCCTTACATGGCAAAAGGGATTTTTCAGACGTGATTAAATTAGGACCTTGAAATGGGGAGATTAGCCTGAATTATCTGGGTGGGCCCAGTGTAATCAAAAGGGTTCTGAATGTTAAAAAAGGAGGGTCCTCCCTCCCTTTTCCCTCTCACACACTGTCACCCCCTGGCATCCTTTGCCTCTATTTCTCGTTCTCTCTCTTTATTTCTTCCATCCCTTTTCCACTTTATTTCTCATTCTCCTCCCTTGTTGTTTTTTCACTCCTCTTTCTTCCATTTGTCTGTTTCTCACTGTCTTTTCTCCTCCTCATCCTGCCTCCTTTCTGCTCCCTCTGTCTCTCTGTTCTCCCCTCTGCCTTTCTCATTCCGTGTACCTTTTTAAGCTCTTTTTCACTTGCTTTCTCTTTGTCTCCGGATCTGCCTTTCCCATTATCACATTCTTTTGTTTTCTCACTGTCTCTATTTCTCTATGAATCTAAACCTTTTATGCTCAGTTTTTTTTCCCCTTGTTTCTCTTTGTTTCTTTTGGGAACTGCCCTCATGCTGCCCTGCTCCTTCTCTCTTTCCCCTCCTCTCTCCTCATTCCCTTGGTCCGTCTCTGTCCCCGGTACTTACCAGCTCTGGCTGGGTCGCTACAACCTGTTTGAGCAGGAAGACACAAAACAGTTTGTCCACGTCTGGAAGAGCTTCCCACACACTCAATTCAACCTGAGCCTCCTGAAGAACCACACCACCTAGCCAGAAGAAGACTACAGCCACGACCTCATGCTGTTCCACCTGGCAGAGCCCACCCAGATAACAGATACTGTGAAGGTCCTGGAACTACCCACCCACGAACCACAACTGGGCAGCACCAGCTATGCTTCCGGCCGGGACAGCATCGAACCACATCCATTTGTGTTCCCAGATGAAGTCCTGTGTGTGGACCTTGTGCTCCTATCCAATGTGTGTGCCGAAGCCCACACCCAGAAGGTGACAGACCTCAGGCTGTGTGCTGGACACTTGACGAGTGGCAAGGACACCTGTGTGGATGACTGGGGGCCTGCTGATCTGAGATGGCATGCTTCCAGGAATCACATCATGGGGCCACATCCCATGTAGCCGACCCAATATGCCCAGCGTCTTCACCAAATTTGTGCCCCCCCCCCCCCGGAATGAATCAAGGAGACCACAGTGGCCAACCCCTGAATGCCCCCCACCCTGTCCCTGACCCCCAGTCAAACCAAATACGCCTCAAAGAAAATAAATAAATAAAAATGGAAGGAGGCAGAAGAAGAGTCAGTCCAAAACTGATGTGACTGCACAAAAAGTGGGAGAGAATGTGAGAATGACACAACCCATCATTGCTGGCTTTGAAGATAGAGAAAGAGAGCCTTGAACCAAGGAATGTGAGCAGCCTCTAGAAATTGGAAAAGACAAGGAAATAAACTCTCCCCCGGAGCCTCCAGAAAGGAACTCGCTCTGCCGAGCCCTGGATTCAACACAGTGAGACCCATATCAGGCTTCTGATGTCCAGCATGTGAGATAATATGTTTTTATTGTTTTACACAACTAAGTTTGTGGTGATTACAGCAGCAATAGAAAATGAATACAGAGACCTTCCAGCCCTGGGACAGGAGGGACCCCGGACAAGACAGCAAGAACAAGAGCAGGGCAAGAGATGAGATACAAGTATCTCCTCAGGTCTGTACTCAGCTGGGGAGGAAAAAGGCGAAGGGAAGCAAGGGACGCACAAACACACAGCCATGTTTCCGGAGCTCCAAGAACAAGGGGCTGTTGCATTTTCCCAGACATGTCATGGGGGCGTTCAAACTTCCTGGAGAGGCCTCCTGAGGAACCCGGCATGTTCCTTCATGTTGAACCAAGCAGAGGAAAGACTGTAATCAGGCAAGTGTTAGAGAACGATCTCTCTTTTCCTGCCTGGGCATAACCAGACCCAGGAATCTGTGGATGCGTTCGTTAGGGGACACTTCGAGAACTGTGGGAAGACTCAGGATGGGATGGGGAGACTCCGCATTTAGAGACTCGTCAGGATCAGCAGCCCCTCAGTGGACAAGGGTCAGGAGGCCCAGAACTGACCCGTGAAGATACTACCCTGGGAGCCAATGAAGGCTTAAGGGACAGCACACAGACCTGAGGTCTCACGTTCTGCTGTCAGGATTCCAATTTCCCCATAGATGGCACACTAAGAACAAAGGCCCTCAAGCGGGAGAAACAGCCTGAGAAGGACTTTGTTTTGATTGTTATTTGATATATATGTATATATTAATTTATGTCAGGTGAGATTATTGCCTTTGAATGACAGATTTTTTTTTTTTCTCCATCAGTGGGAACAAGGGCTTTCGATCAAGATGAAAGCAACTGGCATAAAGCACTTTTGACATACACTGACATATGCGATGGACTAAAATGAATATACATTATTTTATTTCATTCTCCATTTCCTTCCCTCTCCCCATGGGACGGGATAATCTTGCAGAGAATAAGGTGGTCCCTTGTATAGCTAAACACTTTCCTGTGTCCTGTGTTACTTTTTCCTACTCCAGGACCTTTATCACTATGAAGAATCATGGATAATCATTAGTTTTGTCACTTGCTCAAAATAACTCATCTCTGAGCCTTTACCAATTGATATCCATTGAAGGATTTACTTCTCCCCAAAGTGCACTGCAGATGGCTTGGCTGTTACTTTTATTGGTTAGAGGAAAGAGCTGTGTGAGGCTGTCTTTCTCTCTCATCCTACATCACATGTTCCAGTGTCTCAGACTTTCAGATGACCATGTCCTTTCTTAGGTAGCATTATACTCTGCTTCTGTGACCCTGTAGTCATGTCATCACCATGAGGTGGACACTTGAACGTCCTTTGAGAGAGAAAAGTGGTTTTCGGCTTAGGATTTGAGCTGAAAATGGATTTGCCTTTTCAGGCACGGTCATGGCACCATGTACTCTGCACTAACCACTCCAACTAGGCTCTTGGGGGGTGGGGGGGGAGAGAGTGGCAAAATGAGCCTATCCCACCGGAAGCCCACAGCACGAGCTCACTGTTGTGTGAGCGTGTTAGGTTGGTGCAAAAGAAGTTGCGGTTTTCGCAATAATTCTTAACCATTAAACCGCCATTACTTTTGCACCAACCAACACCTAAGCAACCATGGAGGGCATTTGTTCCCTTTGGCCTGGTTAATACAGGAACATGTTGCAGGACAAAACGGAGACATGGGAGCCGCTCCCAAGACCCAAGGGCAGGCAATGGCAAGTCACATGTGTGAGGAAGGGTGGAATACCCACGGCAGCGTCGTGAGGCCCAAGAAGACTTCATAGCATCAACACCCAACGGGACTGACAAACAAGAGCAAGTTGGTTTTGTTGCTGTTGTTGTGACCTGCTTGTTCTCCTGGGGGAAACCCAATACGAAGCACCCATGGATGGCCCCCTTTCTCTCTCTTCTCTGAGTATGATAAGAGGGAAAGGTTTTAAATTGCAGCTACAATTTTTTTTAGATCTCCTACAGATAAGGTGACAAGATTTGACTGCTTTGCCAAGTTCACGCAGCGACTAATTTTTAGAGTTTTCAAAGCCAGATTCCAAGGCCTTGAGTCTTTCAATTAATCCTGTGAAAGTGGGGAAGTGGCTGGGCTAGGAGAGAATGCAGTGGTTGTGTCTCAGTTATGGGTGAATGCAATGGGCTGGAGCCTTCCGTGATTCTATTTGCAGCTTCTACACGTATTTGTGATTTACTCAAGACGCACAGACGCTGAGCTTTATTTGACCGCCATCTAGTGGACATTTCCTTTATGAAAGCCATGGAAGGTTTTTGTTGTTTTTGCTGAAAAGCCATGAAAATCATTTGTTTACCAACAGATGTATCCTAAGAAAAAACAATATTCCCTGAAATCTTAACTTATGTGTGACCGTGTCACACAGAGAAATCTAAACAGACTATGGGGTCACTGAAAATGCACTTTGTACATTATTTAATCTAACTCCCTTACCAATGGAAAAATGTGATACTCAGATAATATAAAGGATTACAGAGAATAAAAGAACTTACAAGACATTCTCAATTCAGGTTCCTTATTTCTTATACGTTATCTATGCAGGGATAGCGTATGATCAAGAGCACAAACTCCAAAACCAGCCTGTTTGGGTTTCGCTCCACGTCTTATTAGTTTAATGGTTTGGCCAAGTTGCTTAACCTCTCTGAGCCTGTTTCCTAATATGTGAAAAATAATAACACCTATCACATAGAATCGTTGAGATACTTAGGTAGATGGTAGATGATAGACAGACAGATGATAGATACAGACGGATAGATGACATAGATTTAAAGAGATTAGTTGCAACAGTACTTGGTACATGGTAAACAATACAAACATTAGCTAGTAGTTTTTGACATGATGCCTGTTTTTACACTGCAGGTAAGTTTACTATAAACCTTAGGGTATTTACACTGACTACTTAAAGCCTAGTGTAATAAGTATGTTAAAAGCACTTTAAGAGCATAATGCAGAGCCCCTGGAAGCATGACTATTTTGTAACAGTTGGTAGATAGTGGTTAGCCTTGAGAAGCTATTTCAACTTGAATCCTTGGATAAAGAAAAGTAGGAGAGGGTAAAGACAAGGGGTGAAAAAGATGGGCTACATCCTCTTTCATTGATACATTCATTGAACATTATCCTAGGGACCAAGTATGGTTATTTTAGGTCAGCTCTTCAAGTGCATGGTCCACAAGGTCAAAACTTTCCTAACAGTACTAAGATGTTAGTTACTATTTTCACTGTTGATATTTGCACTGATGGTGTCAGTGCAATAGTGGGTAGACCTGTTGGGTGTCCCCATGACTCAAGGCCAAACTGTCCTTGATTTCTCCAGCACATTCCCAGTAAAGGAAATCCTCGGCCCTGCCCTGTCAACACGATCGTTTTTTTCCTCATCATTTCATATAATGCATTAAGGCTGATAAAGCTCCTGATACCAAATCACGAGTGAGGTTGCTCTGTGGTCATTTATAAGTCAGACTGGACTTATAAAACGAATTGGGGAATTCTCCAGTTTTCTAAAGCACTGAGTAGTTTAAAGTAGTTGAAACAACAGCTATGATCTCTTCTGGCCTTAACTGCTTAGTGGTAGTTTTAATTACGTTTCCTAATTACTTATGGTGTGATTAGTCAATTAAAAATCTCATTTTCTTTTTTGGCCATTATTCTTTATCCTCAAGTTCCCTAATTTAGCAAATATGTGTCTTGGTGTTGTCTTAAAAACTTCCCCCGAGACAGGGATTTCTATTTGTAGAATCAAGCCTTTCAGGACAATTTTTTAATACTGTGCATTTGAATATAGCACATGCACCTGCGCACCTGTAAAGTTGCGTGTGGTGTCTGATTACTCATCTTTGAAGGGTGCCAGCAATTTGCTAATGAGGGCATGGAGGAGCAGGAGGGAGATGACTAGAGCTTTAATTCATAAGTTGTCTAAAACACCCCCACCGCATCTGTTACCTTTCCTAGGGGCCTGTCTGCCTCCCTCCCCCTGGTTTCCAGGTTCCAAATAAGGGCTTACAGTTAGTGTGGCTTCTTTCCACAAGCCCTGCCATTCTGCTACATAGGATTTGGGCCTAAGATGATCAGCTGGACACTTCAGAGAAATCTGCGTCTGGCACAAGGTCTGGGGAGGCATGTCACACACCTCAGGTTGTCCTTCATTTTATTCCAAATCTCAAAACGTTTAGGAGGTATTGTTATTACAAATCGGTTCCTTATTTGGGAATGTTTTTATCTTAAATCTTTTTAAATTTACTGTCTTTTTTTTATTGTTTCTCATTGTTTTCAAGGAAGAGGATAAAGTATTATTACACTGTCATATCTGGTTGTATCTGTATTGTTAATTGAGGAGTATTTCTAAAAATACACTATATTATGAAATGTTAACAAGTGATCTCCTTTATTAAAAAATTAAGTTACTCGGTGCTCTTAAAAGTTTCTTTTAATAACTTTATTCACACAATTTTCTAGGAACTGAAATGTAGCCAATAAGTAACACTTGTAACCTGATAGGAAAGAATACCACCTAATAGTTGTAAAATGAAAACATCTTCTGTGATAGAAAAAATGATTGGCTCTATACAAAAAATATTGCCATCTATGTCTACATTTTTTCCCTTATGTACAATGAGCATATTCACAATAGGTGACAGTAGTAAAATAAAAGCAATAATGGTTAGGATTCAGAAAAAATAAATTTAACACCCAGACCCAGCCTACAGTCTTGTCTCTTGAATCTTAACTAGTCATGAAACCGAATTAAATCCATGAGTTAAATTGCTGTCTGCTTCTATTTCCTAGAATGGGACTAAATCCACAAAAATCCTATCTTCAGACAAAACAATCCGCACAGAGGCTGGATTAGACCACCTCGAAAGCCCATTCTAACACTAAAGTTCCATAATCCAAACCTTGCCCAGCAGGTACCGGCAAGGTCTCATTTATGCCTCATGTTCGTAAAGGCCAGTAATTTTAAAATGAGATTGTTTTAAGTAAATGCGTCACCCTTATTTTCCATATTGCTTCACAATGGCGTCTCTTTTCTATGAATTCAGATCTTCCAGTGGATTTCTAGAAGGCCTGGAGTCATGTACGTGGCCCATTTTCAACCCAAGTACATAGGCCATGCCATCCCCGACTCTACCTTGTTTCTCATGTTTACCAGGACTTCGTTTTAGGTTCAGAAACCCAAGAAGTTTATGAGCAAGTTTACGCTTAAGCTACCCAGCAATGGGCTCAGGCATGACTTGTAGTTTTAAAATCCTCATGGCTCCTGTTTCCATCTTCTTTATACTCCATTAAGTTTCCTTCTTTCAAATCAGTTTTTTCCAGATGACAGAAGAATGTAACTGCGGCGAGTTCCCGTGCTGAGACTAGCGCTTTTTGTTTCAAAGTTTTTAAATCTCAGTCTCTAAGTTAATAACTGAGTTTAGGCAAGATACTCTCCCTCAGGCCAATCACTGGGTGGTCAGGGAGGCAGGATCTGTAAGGTAGTAACATCATATCCCTCACTGTAAAATACTTTTGAGAGAAGTGAAAGAGCAGCTTCCATTTCTTTTTTAAAATCTACTCTATGCCACGCACTCTTCAAGGTACTTTATTTAAATCATTTCAAATTCTCCCAGTATTCCTGTGAGGCAGAACATATTATCTCACAGTTCCAGGTGGAAAAACAGACTCAGTAAACATCACACAGGTCTAGAACTTTTAATGCTTTCATTTAACTGTTTACATTCTTTTTTTTTTTTTTTTAGAAAACTCAAAGCAATATAAAATAATTTTCATTATGCTCTGCAATAGGCATATATGCTAAAGTTAATAAAAAAATAACCAATAAGGACTCACACAACTGGCAATACTATTCTTTATTAATTTTTCTTTTTGAGGGAGAAGCATGTGTTTTTACAGCACCTGTAAACAACTCAGTGAGTTTTGAGTTTCTGAGTTTCCCCCTATATATGTTTCCTACCCCTGCCCTGGAATGTTAAGGTACCACAACACCAACTGTATTATGTAACAGTGACTGAAGGCAGGTCAGGAAAAATAAGGATAAAATCATTTTACGGCTAAAAATATTCATAGCAGCAACTTTTAAAAGATGATTTTTATTAAATCAAGTCATTGCACTTGGTCATTTTATTGCTACAGCAAAACAAGGCCATTAACTTTTTAACACTTCTCATTTCTGATTTTAACTGATTGTCTCATTCTGTTCATACACTTCAAGTTTAAATGCAAGCATAAAATGTTTACCAACAAATCTAGAGAGCACTTGGGGTTTTTTCTTAATATGATCACAGTAAGAAGCATATAAGAGAACCAGCTGTTATACCAGACCCATTTCTCTTCCTAGCTGCAGAGTTAAATTTTCTAAAGAGGTTTCAGACTTAAATTTTGGAAAGAAGCTTAGGGATCTCTCTCTCTCTCTCTGTCTCTCTCTCTCTCTCTCTCTCTCTCACACACACACACACACACACACACACACACACACACACACACACTACTCCTAATATTGAAATGTAATTAGAAAAATTAGTAATATTGTGTTTCAAAGACTAGCAAACCTGAACAATACATTCACTAATAACTTGGCAATGACAGAGTCTGTGCTGTTCACCTCTAGTCATTTATACTCATAGAAAAAAATAATGATTTATCCCCAAGTAAGGCTTTTGTTATTACATACCATTCTGCGATATAAACTTTATGAATAGGAATACAATTCCCATACCAAGAACGAATACTGGTAAACGGCTAGATTAAAAGAATCAGTTTTCCCTTTGAGTTTGAATTTGTTTGGTTTTCTTTACTATTTGGTCAAAGGCAGAAAAATAGAGACAGTACTTTTCTATTCCAAGGAAGTATAAAAGCAAATACTTTAAATATGTTTCCATACTCATGACCATCTTGATTTGACGTACTAGTGAGAAAATGACCAACAAAAACTTTAAGAACAGCCTGAAATCTGCTGGAAATTTCCCCCGCCCAATTATTAGGTTGAGGAGGGGTCAATTCATAGATGTTTCCAGACAGAAAGCTAGCGGATGATTTCTAGGACACATTGTTTTTATGTTTACCTAAGGACTGTCTTTAAAAGAAAATAAAATCTAACTTATTTAATAAGAAGGAAATCATTCATTTGACAAGTCATTTAAAAACATTAGGAATAAACAATTTTGTTCAGTAGTGACCTCTATCAGAAGACCCTAAGGATTTTAAAGAGTTAAAATGTACATACTCAATACAATTGGGTTTCCCCAAAAGCACAAATTAAGTTGTGAATTTAACATTAAGTAATTATGTACTGGAATTTCTATTATTTTCTACTTCAGTTCTTTTATTAGAAAGAAGCTGACAAAATTTCATTAACACAAGGTTTCAGTAGCGTAAGATCAAAACTTAAAGGAAAACTATTGGTTTGGTTTGAAATAACATAAAATGGAAGCGTGAGAGATGGTACTTAAAATCTGAATATTATTTGCTATAATAAATCTTAAAATCTATATTTTTGCAAATGAAAAGTCAAATTTCTACTTTTAATATAAAAACCCCACATTTTGAGCCTGTAAATATAACATTTAAAATTTTTCAACTTTTCGTAAATGACTTTGAAGAAACTGCTAATTCATCCATCTTGTGAAAATGAATTTTGAATACCGTCAATTATACTTGGTTTTAAATAAGCTAAGATATTACATTTTATGATAGACTAACACTCTTTGTAAAGTTGTTTACAACTTTATGACAGTCCAAAATATCTCCACCACTTAGTTTGGTCTATTACATAAATTACATTGTAAAACCTGAGTATTTACATAATGATAACTTGTCAAAGTATGACAAACCTCACACTGAACTTTAAATTTTGAGTTTTGTTTTCTTAATATTACTATTACAAAAAATCAGAGGGGGGGCATAAAAAATTAAGTCACAAGATCATGAAATGAGTAATATTTCTGTAAAAATAAGCAGAAAAGTACAGCAATAAGGCTGGTGTTTGCATACTATATGTGCTGTAGTTTCTAGGCACAACACGTTAAAGGTTAAATTGACATTTTTAGTTGTTCAGACCTAATGAATTTATAATATAGCTCATATTTTCCCCGATATATTTAACAATCCAATACCTCTTAACTAAATTCCTGTTATGAATCCTATAGTGCAAGCGATATAAAATATTCTAAAAGCTGAAGAAATTATTTATTTCATTAGTTATTATTGTAAGCATGGGTGAGTAATCTGGTATACAGCTAGGAAACTCCTATTTCATCACCCAGACTATAAACAGCACTGCAAACAAACAGGCACAACAGTGTAATCCTGGGTAAGAAGCTAAAAGGGGGGGGGGGGGGGGGGATCTATCTATATCTAGGTAGATATAGATAGATCTCTCTCTCTCTCTCACACACACACACACACACACACACACACACACACACACACACACAGTTTATATCCCTTATGTATTATGTATGGGAAAGTAGTGACTATAGTTACTATAAAGCTAATTTGTCCTCTCAAATAGTATATTTTACAGGTTATTTGTAAAGATATCACCATATTTATAGTATAGAGCTCTTTAAAAATAATACAAGTTTCAATAAAAAAACTATCGTGAACTTTCCTTTTTATACAGATTCAGTAGTATTTTCAAGCAAACTGAAAAAAAAAGTTTGCAATCCCAGCACATAAGAAATAAGGCCTCTTTTTTTCATATTGGCAAAACAAAATATATATAAAAAAAAAAAATTTACCCTCCCCCTACTTTTCTATAGATATTATAGTTCATATATCCATATTTCTTTATCATAACATCAACATTTGTTATTTTTAAGTAACAAGTCAGTCGAAGTTCATAGTGTTGCTTCTGAGTCTCTGTAACAATAAAAACACCGGGTCCGCGCCACTTCAAGAAGACAGGACTGCTTTTTTCAGTTTCTCTATTTCTACCTGAAATACAAAACATAAATTGAGCAACAGATAAAATATTTTCACTTTAGTAAAGTTCCTTTATTTCACGTCGTTAAAAACTGATCACATTTGCAGGCCTCTAGATGTTGATTTCCATTGTAAAATCCAATTCCCCCTGGTATGCACAGAAAATTTCCAATGGTATAATATAAAAAAGTTTAACAGAAGAAAATGTCACAATGTAAGTTCCTAAATGGCAGGTGACAACAACAAAAAAGGAATTACAGGTGTTTAGGCCAGAACAATGTTAAGTAATGTCAACATTTGAAAGAACTGTAAGAAAATCAGCCCTACAAAGAACAAGAGAACCCTTGAAGCCAAATTAAGAAATATACACATACCTGTAATTAAACAAAAGAGACAGTACAGAACAGTGAAAATACAAAAAGACCAGTTTCATTCTATATTTTTTCACTTACAACTGTGTGATATTGGTAAATCACTTAACAAATCACTTGGTCTCAATTTCCTCATCTGTAAACAGTAAGTTCTGTTCTCTAAAGCACAGAAATATATTTAAGATTCAGTCAATGTGTTGGAAATATTTCTACCTTTAGGCAAACTGTATCCTTAACAGAAATTTACAATTTTAAAAACTTAAGAAAAATTGGAAACCCATTAAATTTTCACAATAACTAGTTATTTAATTTTGACATATTCCAAATAATTAAGTTGAGACTCAAAGAGATGAAATACCATGCCAATGGTTCCATGCTAACAAGCAGCACAGAATTTGTACAGATAAGATGTAAGGCTCTAAAGCCTAGTTTGCATAGTCTCTTCAAAATTCTATCATGTTTTGATCATCTTTAACCTTTCACTGCACGTGGAAATATTTAGGCCTTACCTTCTAACAGCATCGTCCCTCTACCCAACAGGACAGACAAGTAATGCATTCTATGACTAACCTCCACCGTTCATTACTAAACGATGAGCATTTCACCATAATCAAAAAGTATGTTCACCATCAGGATCCTAAGGGACGGTCACCATTCAAGAATGGTTTCTTAATTCCAGGATCTCTTCTAATATTATTTGTCAGCTAATATGATTATTAGCTAAACATTTTAGCAGCTTTGGACTGGGGAAATCTCAAGTCTTCAGACTAGATTGAGACAAAAATCCCAAAAATCTTCAGCCTTATAAGTGCTATTATTGTCTCTATTCTAAAGATACATTAACCAACTGTACTAATTTTAATGGGCGAGGATATCTAGAAAATAGTAAGAAAAAAACATTGGTGGAAGACAGAGTAGGGGGTAGAAACAACCTTGTATGGAGTCAGTAATACTGTTAACAGACTGCTATTTGTCATAGATTAAGCTATCGGGCAAATGCTTTTATTGCTAGTTTCTCATCGAGCTCTTTTATGTTCATTGTTCATCTTAATCGTTTTTATCACTCCTCGGTATAATTTAATACTATATAATGTTAACTTCAAAGTACCGCTTTCAATCTTTGGGGAAACAGAATTTCTCCTTTAAATATATGATCCTAAAACTCGAATGCCTGAATAAGCGTGCTTTTATAAATACAAGAGTCAAAACTTTCCCCATTAGGAAAAAAAAATGTATAAGTCAGCGAGAAGCTAAGTAACAGCTGATTTTGCTGGGCTTATTAATCAAATGAAATTCTTCAAAAAAGAAACTTTACGTTTGACTCTTGTTACAATTTTTATGACAAATTAAATCATATACTGAAACTTAACATTGTATTAGCTCCTCTTGTTTACCTTATTATCTTATGTTCATATATGAATATAAATGTGTATATATAAAATAGAAGGAATTTTTTTTTTAATTTCTCAATTTCTACCATAGTACCCACTGGATATTTAAGACCTTTTTAACATGTATCCACTAACATTTATCAATGTGACAAAAATTTATTATCTATCTAATACATACATAGCACTGTGCAAGGAGCTATGGGCAAAGATGTAAACAGACACAGATCCCACCTTCAATAGTTTGACAGTCTAGAAGATGGGCAAACTAAGTACATAATGTAACAGCGATAAGATAGAAAATTATAACTTATTCATCTCTTCCAAAACTAAAGGACATGCATTTGGAAGAAGACAAATTACTTTTAATCAGAAGACTGGTACCAACTTAAGGAGATTGAGCTAGGCCTTGAGAATGTAGAACTTGGGCATGAGAAGATGAGACAAAAGAAAAATCTCAGAAAATACAGTCAGAGTAAAATTCAGATGATTAACTGTAAGGACAATTGAGGATCACAAATGAGGAAAGAAAGGTAAACCAGGATCAAGCATAAAAGAACTTCATATGTCAAGTAGAAAAGTTTGAATTTTATTCTGTAAGTAATAGAAAGTTCTTGAAAGTGCTGAGCAAAAAAAGATTAATTTGAGATAAGAATGAGAGAAACTTAAGCAGGCTACCCAAAAGATAAAAGCATGATAAAAGGACAGAAATAGTGGGAAGAACTGGATAAAGGTTAGGATATAAGTTAATAGGACTGAAAGCGAATGAAATTAGAAGAGAACAGAGGTATCATTTTCGCATGCCTATAAGAGGAACAAAACCATCAACAAAAACAGAAAATCAGAAGAACAGGAAGGGTAGAGGATAAATTTAATAGGTGACACGCTAAGTCTAAGTTCCAGGGAACATCCAGGGGATCTAATAGCTAGAGTCACACAGGATAGAAGCCAGGAAAAGAAGAATTAGATTTAGGTGGAAGATGAACTAGAGCTAATCACGATATTCATGAGCCTAGATAAGCAAAGAGAGCAGGAATGCAGAAAAAAGGGGGCCTAGGACACCACTGAAGGAATACCTCATTTACATTATAAGAAAGGAAGAAGAGATAGAGAAGTTAAAGACAGAAGATGCAGGATTGCAGGATTGCAAAAAACAAAGCAAACCTTTGAAAGAGTGGCAATGATAAAAATGTGAAATGCTATAGAAACTGCAGACATTGGAGTTGCCAGCAGTAAACCAAAAATGCAAGGAATTAAGGAGAATTAAAGGTGAACAGTTAAGAGCGCAAATTTATGCTTTTCTGTTTGTTTTGCAATAAATGAACCCAAATGAAAAGAGAAACCTACAGTGGATCAAGAGGAAAGCTGGACTGAAAGAGGTCTTTTCTTTGTTTTATGAATAAAGGAAAAAAATGAGCATTTTCATGGAAAGAAGAAAAAGAGCCAAAAAAGGGTGATATAAGAGTAAAAATAAGAGTTTTGATAATTTACCTAATACCGTCACATATATCACCTTAACTAAAACCAAAGGAGGTTATGTGACTTCCTCAAGTTCAAACAGTATAACTTAATCCCTAATAGTAAAGGTTCTAAAAGTCTGGCTACTTCTGTTAAAAATGTCAGCTCCACTAGTGACTTAATTATTCTAAACCTTAGTTTCCTCACCCTTAAAATAGGAACAATAATACTTACAAATTGTTATGTGTGTCCAATGAGATAATGTATAGAAAGTGTTAAGCATAACTGACACACGGTTTAGAACTGAAAGTCACGAGTATAAGTCAGAAGAGGAGCTCAAGTTTTTTAATGAAAGTCCCATGCTTTCTTTGTTTCAGTGTTAACAAAAGAAATAGGTAAGTAATGAGGCAAAGTAAAAATACAGAAGAGTATAAAATACTTAAAAACACACAACGGAAAGAGCCTCTGAAAAATGTCAGGACACACTTTCCCAGACACACACAGAAAAAAAGACTACAAATGAAAACCCAAGTCAGTGAGAATGAAAAAAAAAGTTAAGGAAGATAAAATAAAATAAGTGAAATGGTAAGTCATCAGCAGAGTGAAGACGATAATATTATAAAGTAAACTCTCAGTAAGAAATCAAAGTCAGCAAAATCTACAGCCATCCCACCACCACCAGCTCTGCCCCTACGAAAAACAAAAAAGAAAACAGACAAAAGTTAAAAACTGGGAAAAAAGAGAACCATAGCTCAAGAAAAAAGCAGTGTTGAGTGTAAAAGATCTATAACTAGACACTCTTAAGAGGCAAGAACCATGTTTGTTTTGTTCCGTGCCTCATGCACTGCCAATGCAAGTTAGTGCTCAAAAAATATTTACTGAATGAATGAATGGAATGTGACAGTGACAGGGAGTCAACAAAAGATTAATTAAATGGCTGCCAAACAGCAGGGAGTGTCCAACTGAAGTAGGACAGCGTAATTTGTAGTGGAATCAATCACCCAGTTGGGTTGGAATAAACATTTCTAGTTTATGCTGACCATAATCTCAATGCTGGGAGAAATGAATTACCTCTAGATTATTTCTCATTGCCTTCTCTTCTTCCAAATCTTTTCGTAGTTTTTCCAGTTCTCTCCTTAAAAACAAAGCATTTATTACTGTTAAGTCTTTCAATTAAACAACATATTTGACTAATATTAACAGGATCTCTGTTGCCTGACATCCCTGAACACTGGGAGAACTTTTTAAACAAAAGAGCTATTTTGATTGACAAAAATTTCAAAATCTCTAGTTGGAATGGTTCAATCTGACAGTTAAAAACTCACCAAAACCATGACAAACCTATCTTGAGATTTAAAAAAAAAAAAAAAAAAAAATTTAAGTGAATACAGAACAGCTCATAATAAAATAAAGAAATAACTGGCCTTTAGAAACAATTTCCCATATTCAGTTATCACGCATTTTCCCAGAGCCTAAACAATTTGGTAAAATGAATGTCAAAACATGTCACAGTGTAAGGCACATTATAGTTTATTTAATAAGATAACCTGGACTTTACATTTCTCTATTTTTTAAAAATTAAATGTTACATTAAAATTCCAAAACAAACCAATAAGCAAAAAACTATAACCAACAATCCCTCTTTCATAACCCACATTTTCATTTTTCTGTGTTCCCTTCTCCTTATATACTCATTTTTCCTTCCATAGATGTAAGTATATAATTTTTATTATATCGTTTCACAAAGTATTTTAAAACATTTCCATGCTACTGAAATTTTCATATTCTGAAGATAGTTGCTTCATACTCAAATATCCAGGTTTTTTGGTTTGGTTATTTGGTTTTGAGGGGAAGCTAAAAAAATGCGAAGAATAGGAACTTTTGTTAACATCATGAATACATCGGTATATCAAGTTTCTAAATAAAAAGGTGTGGACATTTCTGGCCTCTCAATATATACTGGGAAAATGCTCTTCAGGAGTATTGTCAAAATAATAGCTTGAGAAACTCGTGAAAACTCATGAACAATATGAAAAAGAAAGGAAATCTGAAATTATATAGTTTCAAAACTAATTTCTTTTGTGGTTTTAATGATTAGAAAACCATTTCTCTACAGTGGCAGTAAATTTTCCACTGATTATAATTTTTAAAATAATATTTAACTCAAACTTTTCATCTAGAGCCTATTTTAATGTGATATAAAATGTACTTCTAAGCTAATCAACTTCCTGTTTCCATAAGGTTATCACTAAATTAAACAATGCTTCCTTTCCAATTATTCTATTATTCTGAGCTTATTATACATTTCGTTTATATCTAAATTAGAATTTACTTCTAGACTATCCTGCTTTATTTATCAATACATGTAACAGTATTATATTATTCTAATTACTTGTTTTTTGATCTGATAATTTAGTACCAGTCTCATATTTATTGCTCTTTTTAAAAACACATTTATAAATATAAAATTTCTATGTAACATTCTGTTTTCACAAGAACAGGATCAAACTGTACGTCTTCTGTATTAACTTTTCTACTGAAGAAACAGATTACTAATGTATTTCTCTGTCAATCTCTTTGGATTTTTTAATGACTTATTCCACCCATTTTAGATTTTAATACTGAATGCATCAAGACTATTTATGTACTTGTAAGCTACAAAGATATATTAATAAGCTAAAACCTAAGAACTCCAAGTTAGCTTAGGAAATAAAATATTATTACCAATACCTCTGATACCAAAAGTGACCCTCCCTCCTCAGTCCCATTTCTCCCCCCTCATTCATAGGAAAACTTTTATAGTATTTATTGTGCCTTTTTTCTTTCTATTTATATCACATACACAAATATATCATGAAACAACATACTGTTTGGTTTTGTGCGCTTTTCAGCTTTATATAAATGAAATACTATATACATGTCTCTGATTTGCTTTTCCCACCCCCAACATTTTTTAAATTCATGTTCACACATGTAACTACAATTCATTTATTTTTATTGCTGTATACTGTATAGTATTTCTCTGCATCAATATACACACGTGCACATATATATATCATATATATTATATATACACAATCATATATGATATATATATGATATATATGATATATTGCTCTCCTGTGATGCTCTTCTTCAGATTAAAAAAACTGTCATCCATTTCATTCTCCCAGAGGAAGTAAGACTTCTAAAATATCTTATATTTTTAAATATATATAAATCATATTTTATTCATCCTACAGATAATTTAAAAGCACCCACAGGCAATTTGTATACATAATTATTAGTTCACTGAAAATACCACATGTGGTATCAAAAATGTAAAATGTCAAAATCACCAAATCAGGAGACTTCTTGAGCACGTGTGGTGCTTAGTAAATATATACTAGATGAATGAACTTACAGTTTATAATGTGCATATTACAGAATCTTTACAAAAATTTGCTGGACTCTCAGAAGAGATAAATTGAAGCATTCAACAAAAAGCCATCATGTATCAAATTACAAACACACTCCGTATATGATATACATATGCATAAAAGAGGCTAATACAGAGGGTGCCAAAAAAATGTAGACACATTTTAAGAAAGGAAAACTGTACTAAAATTGCAATGCTCAATATATACCGATAACAAAAGATGAATACAAGTCACGTTTGACTTCTGCAATTACAAGAAGTGCTCAAAGTGGTTACCATCAGTGTCCAGATACTTCTGATTACAGCGAACTACTGCTTGAGCAACGCTGACCAGTGTCCACTTGTATACAGTTTTTTGGCACCCCTGGTATATAGTTTTAAGTAGCCGTTCAAGATAATTTCTTTTATTTCTATACAACAGACATCTATAAAAGTACTCTGCAAACTACAAGTAAACCATATTATTAATCTCGATATTATTTCTAATAAAGAATTCAAGGCCTACTGCGTATTGGGGTAGAAATGGTACATACAAGCTCAGAGGTAACATGGTCTCTGGTAGTGACTTGTATTCCAGATTCCATTATTCCATGAAATCCTTTTAGAGGCTACAGGAGAAGGAACCTTCACCCTCAGTTCATCAGTTTATCTGATCTTTGATCTGTTTACCTACTGGGCTTTAGCAGAATTATGTTTAAAAGATTAACAAGTTTTAAAATTCAAGTAACAATGGTTATAGAAATGATCTCTGACCCCACAGAAGATATGGCTTGAGTTCTAGCTGCGATTTAAGAGCTGTGTGATCTTAGGTAAATGGTACCCCTCTGAACCTTTACTACTTCATTTAAAAGAAGGGAGGAAGGCAGGGTGATCTCTTTTAAATTTATTTTAGCTCTAAAACATATAGAACTTTCACTTAGGGTATGTCTTACTATATACTATTATCAAAAACTTTCAGAGTTAAGAGAAAAGCCTTAGAGATCATCTACCCCAGCCCACTTGTTTTATAAATACCCAACGCAACCTTAGCAGAAATGGCAATCAAATTCCTCTGATAAATAAACTAAATATACAAACAGATACACCACAGATACAAAATACAGCATGGTTTTCCTAATATTTTAAGACTAATTAACCCCGGTATTGGCCAGATTTCTAGCCTTAAATTATAGGTACACATGGACCTTTCCTAAAATTGGGCTACGAGCACAAGTTTTCTAATTCCAGTTTTTTGCCAAGTGGAGAGAAGCACTATTAATGAAAATTTCTTTGAAAATAAACTTGTTCAATTTAGAATAATTCTTTACATGTGTTAAGTAGTAGTCAAAGAAGAAAACAAGGGCTACTTACCCGTGATCCTTTTTTAATGCTTCTACAAGGCACAGCAACTCAATCATCTCAGCTCTAAGTTCATCCAGTGAATTTTTCTTCCCATCATCTGCTTCTACTTTAGCTTTGGTTTCTAATGGAGTTAAAAAAGCAGCTGTATTTGGTTTAGAAGCACTTGAAGGTGTTGAAGGGTACACAGATGGCTGAAAACGATAAACAGAAAAATTTCTGATTCTATTTGTATTCATATTTATTATTATATTTAACTTCGAAAGATTTTCATAGCAAGGATATTTTCATAGCAAGTAATATTTCAAAATAAATAGTAAATTTGGAAATACTAAAAGCAGTGTGATGTTCACAACTGGAAAAACGACCAAATAAACTTACAATCACTAAGGGTTTTTGTGAGGAAATGTCAAGGGTTTTATTTTTACAAAAAGAAAGAAAGATAGAAAAGAAAAATCCATTAGATTTATCTTCTGAATGGTTTGCCTAGTGCAACATCTAGAATAATACACAGCCCCCCCCCCTTATCTACAGTTTCACTTTCTGAGGATTCAGATACCGGTGGTAAACAGCAGTCCAAAATATGAAACGAAAAATTCCAGAAATAAACAATTCATATTTTAAATTGTGTGCCATTATGAGTTGTGTGATGAAATCCAAGCCATCCCACTCCACCCTGCTCAGAATGTGGATCCTCCCCGTATTCAGTGTATCCACACTGTATGTTTACTCTACCTGCCTGTTTGTCACTCAGTAGCCATCTTTATCAGATCAACTGTCATGGTATCAAAGTGCTTGTGTTCAAGTAACCTTTAGTTTACTTAATAACGGCCCAAAGCACAAAAGAAATGATGTCAGCAATTGGGATATGCCAAAGAGAAGCCATAAAGTGTTTTCCCTACGTTAAAAGGTATGTATGTATAGGAAAAAAATACAGCACATATAGGGTTCAATTCTATCCACGGTTTCAGGCATCCACTGGGGGTCTTGGAACATATCCCCCACCAATAAGGGGGGAATACTGGATCAGCATTAAGGTATTGTTTTGATCCTCCACATTGAGTAGTTATTATTTAGAATATCCAAAGAGCTTCACTTAAAAGAAATTATGAAAAATTTAGAAAGTGCTTGGAAGAGGCATTAAAATGAATACATGGTCTGATACTCTTTTACTATTTCACTAAAATAACAAGTAAATTTCCACAGACTGCTAATAGCTGAGACTCAGATTAAGTCTATCTGATCAACTTCAATAGCAGCCAAATGCCACGGAATGAATTCGAGGAGGAACATGACATTCTTAACTGTGAGTGCCAGTAGCGATAATACTACCTTAAATAAAAATGACAAGAGTTTAGAAGAGTCTTAACACATATACGAGACGGAAGAATCCCTGTATTCTGCCATTCATTCCAGTGCTTATTATGGTGCCAAGCATCAACGTAGGTAAGAAGTAACAAGTGATGGCTTCTGACCTAATGAGCGTATGGTTTAATGGGAACATGAAACTGATCTATGCCTTAAAAAATATGAACTATGTAACATCTATATTATTCATTTAAAATAATGTACGCTCTTCTAAAAAGCGATCTACAGAGAATAGTGTGACTTACCTTTACTGTAAACTCAATTTTTTATGAGGAATTATTTTATTTCTTGGCAGAAGAAATAATTCTTAAAGGACACTTTAAATTCCACAGTTTTTATGTTCACAAAGAATCTTACTGTGCAAATCTTAGAACACAACGTACACCTCACCTTTGGAGAGGAGCAGGAATCCTTTTTAAATTCATATGGCTTTACGTTGGCACTATCTTCTTCTTTTGGTGACTTTAAGATTTTTTCTGGGCTTTGAGTTGGCTAAATATTATTTTGAAAAATCAACAAACAGAAAACACCAAAGAAGGAAAAGTTAGTGAGTACTTGGATAATAACTTTTAGCATTGTTTTCAGCAGCAGCTACTGTTCCAATATTCCATTATTACTAACAAGATGTTACATAGTCTCACACTAAATAACACACTTGTGTATCTTGAGAGAAAAACCAGCTTGCCTCTTAGCAATAAAAATTTTCTCTACTTAATTTACAAGCACCATAGTGCTTAAGAGCGAAATATATTAACATTAATGTACTACCAATATCATGGGCAAGTGTACATAAAGCATAAAAAGAAGTTACATATTTAAATACCAGAACTACTACTACAAAAAACACTACTTCAGGGTGAAAAATGTTCTCATTCCTCCTAACATGAGTATGTACCACTAAATTCTAATTATTGTTGTTGGACGGGTACATTACACAAGTACCCTGTCCCCTTTTGACCCTGTGCTCTGTGGTTATGGTCTGAGGATAACTCTTTATTTCTGATTCTGCAACCTTCCATGCCAACCTCTGCTGAAATGAGCATGATTCTATAATACAACCATTTGCCACCTGAGTGTAACAGCTATTGTCCTGATTTTTAAACTAGTGGAGCTATAAATCCTCCCTTACTCTTAACTTCAGAATGAGGCCAGATTTGCTGAATTCCCTACTTTACAACAATAACTCACAGAATGTCCACCATTGAAGCGGCCAGGCAACCGTCTTCCAGGCATCTTCGGTCGATTTGCAGTGAGATGTAGCAAGTTTTCTGAGGAAGCTATGTCATCAAAATTTACAAGATCTGGAGAATAAAATTAAACATATCTACTAAGAAGTAACTTTACATTTTAAAAGGTAAGAATGTTTCTGGATTTTTAATAAACTATAAATTAATAAGAGTACCACTAGGACTCACAAGTTGACCTGTGCTTTTCATATGCATTTGGAAAACAACACTCACCCTTAAAAACAAACTTCCTCTTTACCTGATAGATTTTATAGCATAAGACTTCATTAATATTATACAGTTCATGTTTAATAGACTTAGACCTCAGCAAAAAGTTCTTCTTGAAAGATATAAATCTGTACCATTAGCTGTAGTATAAAAAAGCTGTCACCTTAAGCTCTTGCTTATAAAAAACAATTTACTTCTTCAACTCATAATTACAACATATCAGGAAATTAACATATAAAATGTGTTTTAAACTTGAGTATTTAAACTAATACTCAAATTTTAAGGAATCATCTATATCTGGGACCCTGCTGCTTTCCCACTGCATTTCTCAATGTAAGGTGAAAGTATAATTTAATGTGTCTTTATATATGTATGTATGTACGTACATACTGTATTGTGCTGAGACTCAAACTATTTATAGTTCACTGCACTTCTGTTTAAACATTATCTTATTTAGGAATCAAAGATAGTTATAAATCTAAGACAAATTGCATATCAAGGGAAAATGCTATGTAGATTATCTACTTGTTACCCCATCATCAAGGGCAGACCTTTAATCCAATAATGGGTTTAAAGACAAACCTGGGCAATTCGTATCTCTGAAATAATAGTATGTAATACCTTCCCTTTTCCTAGATGATCCAGAAAACCTTGCAAAAGGAGCTGTTCTTTAATTTTGAAGCCCAGATAGCTATAAATGATATAAGAACCCTAAGTGTAACTCTAGACACTTCCACTGTCAATATTATCTTCCTTCAGCCCAGATTCCAAACTAGGCATATAAATCACAGTCAAGATACTCAATATGGCAGCAGCTATCTTTGGCCTTGTCTTCCAGGTATGCACTCATTCTTCACATTACCATTGCCTGGATGTTTGTAATGTTTTCTGTCAAATATTTAGATGTCCCACCTCACTGATTTATTTCTTGAAAGAATCTAAAGATTCTTATCATTACTGCCCTCAAAGCTTATTATCAATTTTCATATTCAAAGTAATTCATTGAGATCATTTTTGTCAAGGGATGGAGGACACAAAGAGCAAAGGCAGAGGAAGAGGTATCACTGTTTGACAATATGCATTTTGTAACAACGTTAATATTTCTTGACCTCTTCATTCTCCATCTTCACATTCTGAGATTACTTTGTGTGTTCTACCTTAGATCTGACCACTGAGTTAATAAATACATCACAACAGGCAATCTAATGTGCTCAGTTTAATTACTGTCTTTAGTCATTCAATAATTGTCTATAACTAATTATAAAATATAACAAACCGTAAGAAACAGTGGTTTTAATGGAAAATGCATTATACTACGGGTTTAATGAAAGAAAAATACACCAAATATTCTTTCTAAATATTTCACTATAAAAATGCAACTCAGTACAACACTTAAAATCTCATACATATATAAATGAAAATTCAATGTCTTACATGATACTCTATAATGGCATTATCAAGGAAATTAAATATCTCGTTTTATTTGTAAATTTCATAAAGAAAACAATCAATATGTAAAAAGATGTTAAAAATGTATTGAAGGTTGGAGGGTTAAAAATTGCTTTTCACACTGATAAATGTGCATTGACAACCTACAAAAAAACCAAAAATACGAAAAGCTTGAAAAGTACAATCTAATCATTTTGGCCTGTGGAGATTATTTTCAAATGCATATTTAAGCAACTTGCAGAAAGAAAAAGAAATAAACAGAAAAACACAGAAGGGATGAAGATAAATAAAATTCAAAGGGTAAATAAAAGGTAGATTTACAAAATTATATATCATGCTCATGTAAAAAGGCCTTTCATGTGTCCAATTTTGGGCTACAACAAGACAAATAATTTTACTATTCTAAAACTCTCTCAGGTCCTCCATTTAAGCCATTACATTAGTAAAATAAAAGAGTGCACATTTTTAACTCATGATATATTTGAATACTTTTAAATTTACCTAAGAGTGATAACAATGGATTTATACTGTACACATGGCATAAAAGGCATGACAACCATTTAACTCTTGCAATCACATTGCCACATTGTCAGCCATTTTACATTTCTAAAAACTGCCTAAGAAGACAAGGAATTTTTAAAAATCAAAATGAAATATCAAATTTTGGGAGAAAATAAACTGACTTTTATGGTTATCAAACAAAAAACTTTTCTCAAAAGAGTATCTTCAACTAACTAATCAGGAAAATATTTCCAACATAAATTTCATTTTATTTTAAAATGGAAAACCAAAGGGTTAGAATACACAGACAAACACATAAACTTTTAGTAAAATTACAAAGAAAAATCAATGTGCACCACCTATTTATACTGAATATACTATTTTGATTTCTTTTATAAATTGTCATCTTACCAAAATGGAGAAAGGTAGGATAATTTCCTGACACGTAAGAAGGGAAACATGGCAAACAGGCTAGGAAACAAAATCTGGAAAGAAAAGTCAAGGATAGGAAATGTCTAGAAAAAAGACTAAACCAAAAAAATTATTTTACAAAGCAAGAAAAAGGAACAGTTGTAGAATGAATAGAACCATTTCAATGTTTAGCATATACCTATTGCAAATTATCTAAATTTGCATAAGATGTGTATTAAATTTTAGATTTATTCTTGTCTTTCAAAAGAAAAAACTATGAGTATTAATTTCAATATACATTAAACTAGAACGAAGCCTCTTTTATTACTCACTGAACAGCAAGACAGCTTCCAAAAAGATGTTTTAGTACCAAAATTAGAGTAATAAATCAATGTATTAACTCATTAATATAGTTATAACTAAAATTAAACCAACCTTTTAGTCAAGTTTTAGTCTTCAGCGTATGACAGTAATTACAATGAAAGAGACAATTTTAATTCTATGATTTAATAAAAGAAAAATACGAATATACCAAATATTCTTTCTAAATATTTCACTATAAAAATGCAACCCAGTACAACACTTAAAATCACATATATATATATATAAATGAAAATTCAGTAATGTCTTATATACTATCTAGAATTACATTATCAAGGAAATAATTACTAGAAAATAAAATTTTAATCTCTGCTCTTACTTCCCAGCAAATTCTACATTTTGGGGTATAGCATTTTGTTTTTGTAACCTAGTTTAGATACAGGCTCTCTTTGAATCATGTCTACCATTCAACAGGTAGGCAATCTTATTAGAAAAATCCCACCATAAATTCTTTCTGGAAGAAATAAATGAATAAATATTGGTAAAGTACTTCAAATGAAAATAGATAATCTATCAAATAGAACTGAAGAAAAAGAATGTTTCCCTATTTAATTAACAATAAAGGCTTTTGGATCAAATAATGTATCTCTAAAATTTCCTTTTAACCCAAGAATTTACCACAGAAAAACAATCAAAAAGGATAAAATCCTTCATCATCTGTGCTTTCTCAATGTAATAGCTATGTTCACACTAAATTTTCTATCTTGTATTTTAAAACTAATTGTAAACCAATTTTACTTCCTGAAAAATTAACTTTTTTATTTAAGTTTAGACTATGTAAATTTTATCATTAACCAGTAGTTCCAATGAGATTATTCTAACCAATTTTTGATGAAGTGTTTGGAAAAAAATTAAAACATGGTTCTAAGAGTTCTGTAATTTGTAGTACTATCTTATATCATATATGAGGATATACATGGAGGAACTTTTCAAATGGAAAAAGAAAACCAAACTGATTGTTCTAGGAATGTTTTCCTTGTACGTACAAAAGTTAAGTCTGTGTGTGTGTGTGTGTATATATATATATGTGTGTATATATATATATATATTTACACATATATATGTTTATATGAGGCTTTCAATACAGGAAAATCATATCTGAGAGTAGAATCAGGAATTTACATCCTTTATAGATAGGAACAGAAATCGAATGAGATGGATTGACAATGGAGAAGGGGGAGCAGAAGGGAAATAACATTTTATAATAACTTCCATGTCAAGTATGCTAATAGATATTTAATTTGTATCACAGATTCACTGGGTCATTCAACTGTTAAGCAAGAAAACAGTTTAAGAGAAGAAGCATGCCAATGATCAATCAGCTAATAAGTTACAACCCACATTTTTTAAGACCAAGCTCAGTGTTACTACTGTAATATTTCACCTCAAATTATTATTTTATGTAATAATGAAACTCTGAGATTTTCATTTTAAACTTTCTGAAACTTATGTTAAAGGGCTAGTTTCACATGCTGCTTAAACATGTAAAACCTCAAACTGAACCAAAAATATAAATTATGCCTCAACCTGATGTAAAACTTGAGGCTGTATTGATGCATAACAGTTTCTGTCAACATCTCAAAGAAGAGGTGAAACACTTTTATGATACAAGAACTAAGAATATATGATATTCTAATAAAAAAAAGGAAATAAGGAATAGCCTCTGAGTTGAGGTTTGAGACATAAGCTATTTTCTATCAGCAGCTATGCCTTTTGTTAGCACACTACTTGTTGACTAAAACAGTACTGTGGATAAAACACTTGCTCAATAATTATTTGCTACTTAATATGAACTAAATTTCCAAAACTTGTTATTTTCTGAACTTTACAGTATATAAATGCACTACCACCAAAGACAGCCTGATAGCAGAAGGTATAAAGAACAGCAGCTTGCAAGTTACCTGCTGGTTTTTTGACCATATATATGTCTCAGCATTATTCCCTTATTTATTTGATGAAAAAAACAAATTACAAAATTTCAAACCCTGTTCCACAAAGCCTCTTTGTTTTTTAATGAAGAGAAAATAATAACTATGGATATAAGAATTGGGACCAAAAACAAAGAAAAAAAATAGAACTTTTCAACCACCAATGGTTTGCCACTGTTACATGTAATTTCTAATTGAAATGTAGCAAAGGAAACAAAACTTATTGGTGATTGTATATAGAAAAAGTTTTGGGAAAAGTGAAAATTTGTTTTAATTTACTTAATTTTTTTTGTAATTTCCATGACCTTGAGACAACTGAATAAAGCAAATATTCAAGAATGATACAAAGTAATAGAAGAAAACACAGGCTCTAAATAGTACTCCTTCAGCTCCCAAAGAGACTTATCAAAATTTGAGACTTCTGATGAACACTGCAGAAAATTGTGGAAATTAAAGATAATACCAATGAACTTTTGATTTCCAGAGTTAAAGCTGCACATTTTTTCTCCAACTATTACTTTTGAAAACATTTCTAGCTATATTTTAAATCAAATAGAAAACAGTAAGAACTGATAGAATTATATTTTTAATACTAACCTCAATAGAAATTAAAGGGTATTTTTAAAAAATATAGTGGATTTTTTTGTTTTTATTTAACTAACAGTAAATAATAACAATTTTCATCAGCTAGAACGTACTGAATATATTTGCGTGAATGCCTCTAAAATACAATCAACATCTCAATTTCCAGAAATTATTAATGAACACAGCTTCATCCAGAGTAGGCAGGATCCAAATACACGATGAAAAGATCTAAGAAACATTCAAATTAAAAAACTGAGGGAAGCCATGTTTACAGCTTTTGTACTGGCAAATTGAAATGAGGGAAGAAAAATAAAATCACCTAAAATTTTTCGAAATGTAATAAGTAGTACATTTTCCAATATAGTGGGAAAAAATCTAAGTGTACTGACCTTGAAGTTTGTATGTATGAAATGCTAACAACGAAGCTAAAAATACATGTTTAAAGACATTAAACTTTTTAAAGAATATCATATCATAGAACGCTTTATATTAAAAAGATTTAAAGAGTTTTCTTCTGATTTATGTGATCTTGGACACTGATGTGTCTATAGCTTAATTTGTTCAAATGCAAATAGGGAAAAAGAGCACCTGCCTCTTACAGTTACTATAAAGATAAAATAAGATCATGTATGAGAAAGTGCTTAGAAAAAGTACAAAAACTAAAAACAAATTCAGAGTACTATACAATAACCACAAAGTAACGAGTGTACCGCTTTTAACAGTGAGACTTATCAAGATTTCTGTTTCAAGTTTTCTATTTTATAATTAAGAGGTACAAAAGACCGGGTGACAAATGAAGACGATTAATGGGATGAAAAATCTGTGCTAAAACTTAAGGAACAACATTTAGCTAAGAAAGTAAAGCCTGCTGAGGTAGGGATGGGTGTGTGTGTTTGTGTGTGTGTGTGTGTCATGAAAAGCCTAAAAAAGTCTCTTTTCCTGAATTGGAAACAAAAATATATTGAGATTAAGTGGAGCAAAAAAACAGTCTTCTTAAATATAATCTAATGCTGGTATTGAAAAATCACCTCTTTATTTTTAAACTTTTAAAACTAAAATGTATTCGTATCTGCCTGACTTAGGTCATTTCATTATGAAGGGACAGAATAATAAATAGATGATCTCTTAATATCCCTCTCAGTCCTCTAACTAGTAACAAACTTATGTGAATCATATTTTGCCCGTTTATCTTCTTTCAGTTTTATTTTTCCATTTTGGCTGTTACACAAATTTTAAACAAATTTTAATTTCCATTGTATCTACCCACAAACAAACTGCATATACAAATTTCTTAAATAGTTTCTGAAAACTATATTGGCAACTTTTTTTAACGTTCCACCTTTCTACATGTTAACTTACCTGTTTCTTTAGAGCTCCTAACTGTAAATGAATCTAGGTCTACTGATTTTGGTCTAAGTGGTAGCTGTTCAGAATCTAGCTTTGGTTTTGATACTGGCTCAGTTTCAAATTTTGATGAAATGGGAGAGACTTCCCCATTAATCCTGAAATGAGAAAATCAAACATAGGCAAAAATCACTTGTATGTGAAACATGACCATTATTTTAACATTGTTCTTTAATGACACTAAAGTTGTTACTACATTAATGCGGATTTTTCTTTCCGTTCTATAAAATTTTCATTAACGTTAACCTCTAAGACTAATCACAATAAAATCAGAAATGTAAAAGCAACTTAATATGAGTATATCCACCTAGTGTGAATATAAGATTAACATATAACAGAGAATTATTAAAGTCTATAGAAAAAAAAAGGAAAACAAATACTTTAAAAATTACTTTGATAGAGCCATTTACGTCAAAGGCAGGTAAATTAATACACTAATTTAAAACTAGGTAAAACTAACCTGGCCACGGGAGGTGGTGGTGGAACTGGCTTTTCAGGTCGCTTTGGAAACATTGTTCCAGGAGATCTCAATAAATTATTAGCTTTGGTGGGTGGAGTAGGCTTCTTGGGTGGGACTTGTGGAGCAGCTGGTTTAGAAGGTTTCTGTTCCAGCCCTGATTTTTCATCTGATTATTTAAAAATATTTAATAAGTTATTAACAATCAGTACTATTTAGGTTTTTCTATTACTTAAAGCTAACGTCAGGCTGGAAAAGTGTGCAACAGAAGAGAGACATTATTTGTGAATGTGTGCACAGTTTTACCTGTTTTAAAGTTATAATTCAATAAGCCTAAATATCTTAAGAAGTTTACTTTGGTGGGAAGGTGGATCACTAATAAGATTCTGATAAAAAGAGAATGCGTGAATCTATGTCTCCCCAACAATCTTTGTTTTTAGGGGTGGCATTCTACTTAATTATAACCACTTATGATTTTACTCTAAGCAAAGAACAATATTATCTAGACTTAAATCCAGACCACATTCTGAAAATGAAGTAGATGGAGTGAAATTGAGCAGAAATTTTAGCGTCTTTTAACATAATTATTTACAAAATGTCACGATGACAAAGGAAAAAATTCAATTGTTAAGAGAAACTGAGGCTGGGTTGATTAAAGATGAGAAAATTATAGGCTTATATTTATAATTCTCACCATTGTATTAGGAATTTTACTAACAAGATTTCATTTAATAATTCTATGAAATAGATAAGAAAATATGCTAGAAAAAAAAATAATCTGCATGCCTGGGAGACTTCCACATCAGTCTGCCATCAAATTCCTTTATCTCAACTTTCACAATATCCCAAGCCAACCACTTTTTATACATCTTCTATCAACTATCTTGTTCAAACCATTAAATTCTCTTACTTGGGCCACTAAGATGGTCTCCTAATTGGTCTATTTTTCAAGAAATTATAATCCATACAGCAACTGAAGTGATCCTTTTAAATCACAAAGATTATTTCATGCCTTGCCTGTATGACTCCAGTGGCTTCTAATCACGTTTATATTAAATTCCATATGTCTTACCATGGTCTGTAACGCCCTGCATAATCTGACGCATACTACAAATCTGTTCACCTTGCAATGGCTAGAATGAGCCTTTTAAGGTATATTTCTTATCATGACACGTCCCCTTCAAGCACTCAGATTATTTCCTATGACATTCAGAGACAGTCCAAAGTTATTCTTTGGCCTTAAATCCCCATGTCACTTTGTGCCTGGCTCTCTCTTACAGCATCACCTTACCACTGTCTTCCTTACTAACTTCTTTGTATTTCAAACTTCCCATGAACACTGTGACCTCACACCTTTGCATGGCTGTAGAGCTGGGCTGGAGCTCTCTTACCTAACCATCTGCTTGGCTGGGCATGATCCTTCATTTCACTGAGATTACTACTGAGACATCACCCATCACAGAAACCTTCCTTCCCTGACTACTATCTAAAATAACATTTCTCCTCTCTTCTCCCACAACACTCCATCCCCTCACCCTGCTTCATTTTTCAAATGCAAAAAAAAAAAATGCTGGAAAAAAACAACATTGAAAACAATTTTATACCATATTAATAAAAACAATTTTATCACCAATAGGCATGGTACTACGCATATACATGATGACATACTTGGTTCCTTGGTTCCTGATCTTTGAGGTACTAAGACCAAGTATTAAAACTGACACATGTGCACACACATTAGATATTTGTGATACAGCAGTAAGCAAATGTGTTGTAAGGCATAGATGTAAAAATAAGAAACTCCTCAGAGCAATACTGAGTAATTTTCAAAATTTACTTGGTCTTTGAAAACAATGTCTATCACAAGATCACAAATAATTTCATGAGATTTCACACCAAGCAGAAACCTGGTGATTATGAATCTTGAACAAACACTGTAAGCCATGGGTAAACAACTCATTCAAAATCAGATTTCATCTAACAATGAAAATACAAAATACCATTGTTTCAGTTTTATCATTTATGTATAGCTTCCTTGGATCATCTGAAATATACTGTAGTCTATTAAAACCCTGGTCATCTAAACTTAAATTTCTGCAAAATATTAAAAAGATGTTTTATATAAAATATCAGGAAAATGTTAAAGGATAACTTAAATAGAAATTCATTAACTGAATATACTCCTTTTAACAGATATGTAACAGCTTGAAATCAATTTCGTAGCTTATTCTAAAATAAAAGAACACATATTCGTGGAAATCCAAAGTAACAACAAAAAAAAAGATTCATCATTCCTGGCATAACCATGATCAATTATAGTATGTTGATTTATTAAATAACTAGTATAGGGTGGCAATGTATTTAAATACTAGATTTTATTTACTTTTATTGAGGTAAAACTTACATAACATAAAATTAACCATTTTGAAGTGAACAAGTCAGTGCTATTTAGTATATTCACAATATTTTGCAACCACCACTTCTACCTAGCTCTAAAACCCTTCATTCCCCACCCCCAAAGAACACTCTTATTATAAATCAGTTACTCCCCATTCCCTCTCTACTCAGTCTCTGGCAACCACTAACCTGCTTTCAATCTCTACAGATTTACCTATTCTGGATATTTCATATACATGGAAAATCTGGGTATTTCATATACATATACAGTATTTGATCTTTTTTGTCAGGCTGATGTCATGTAGCACCATGTTTTTGAGGTTCATCTTCAATGTAGCATGTACCACTATTTTATTCCTTCTTTGTCACGGAATAATATCCATGAACCATTCATTCACCTGTTGAAGGACATCTGGGTTGTTTCCACCTTTGGCTATTGCGAACAATACTGCTACGAATATTTCTGTACAACTGTTCGTTTGAATACCTATTTTCAACTTTTGGGGGGTAGAAATCTAGGAGGAATGGCTGAATCACATGGCAATTCTATATTTAACTTTTTGAGGAACTACCAAAATGTTTTTCCCAGCAGCTGAAACATTTTATATTCCCATCAGCAATATATGAGAGGTCCAGTTTCTCCACATCCTTTCCAACACTTATTTTCCACTTTTATTTTAGCCATCCTAGTGAATGTGAAGTGGTAGCTCACTGTGGTTTGATTTCCATTTCCTTAATGACAAATGATGTTGAACATCATGTCATGTGCTTATTAGCCATTTGTATATCTCCTTTAGAAAAATGTCTATTTCAGTCCTTTGCCCATTTTGATTGGGTTGTCCCTGCTGGTGAGTTGTAATAGCTCTTTATATATTCCAGATTTGGGACCCTTTATATATTCCAGATACAGGATAATGGATTTGCAATTATTTTCTCCCATTCTGTAGTTTTGTCTTTTCCCTTTCTTGATAATGTCCTCTGATGCACAAAAGTTTTTAATTTTAATGCAGTCCAATTTAAATATTTTTTCTTTTGTTGTCTGTGCTTTTGGTGTCATTATTTAAGAATCCACTGCCAAACCCAAGGTCATAAAGATTTCCCTCTATGTTTTCTTCTAAGACTTTTAGTTTTATTCCTCTTATATTTAGGTAAATAATCAATTTTCAGTCAAATTTTGTGTATATAGTATGAGACAGAGGTTCAACATCATTGTTTTTCATGTGGATATCCAACCTCACGTCGAATTTTAGTTTAGCTAGAAATTCACCAAAAATGAGAAAATTTAGATTTAAGGGAAAAAGTCTTATTGTTAGCTATCTGAATGCCCAAAGGAAGAGATATGTGATACAGATATTATGATAATTTAAGCTAGAGAAAGAAGCAAGAATTATCCTAAGTGTATAAAAAAAAATTTATACTAAAATTATGTGGCAGCTAAAAAATATATAGCAAACTAACTGAAATATGTCCTATCTTATGCACTACAGAATATAGCAATATATTACTAACACTGTACATAGTTAATCTATTTATTAATTCAGATGAGGGTTAGTTCCCTGCTGCATGACTAAGAATAAAAAATATAATAATGAAATGATTACAAGTGCATAAATTCTGACTCAAAAATAAAATATTCCATTCGTTATCAGAGGTCACTTAGAGATTTAGTACAGAAAAACGCACTACTATCCAAAAAATACCAAGCATATTCTTAACTGAATCAATTCTCCGTAAATTTTAAGACAAAAGAAATCTACCCATATTTATCTCACTGAAGTAACCTGGAGTATAACATATTTTCAGAAGCATAAGTACAAAGCTTAAGAAGTTATCATCTCACGAACACACCTGACAGACCACCACTCAGACCAAGAACTGATCATTTGCCACACTGAAGTTCCCCTCATGTCTCTTCCCAATTACTACCCCACTGCTCCTAGCCAAAGGTGTCTTCTAACACCATAGACTACTTTTGCGTATTTTAACTTTACATCAATGAAATCAATGATTCATGTCGCTGTGTGACACTAATTCATTCACTTGCTGCTATATAGTATTCTGGTATGAATATACTTAAATTTATTTATGCATTCAACTGCTAATGGACATTTGCATTGTTTCCAATTGGGGACAAAGATAAATAACGCTATGAAAAACTTCCTTACCTGAATCTTTTGGTGTACATATGAAGCACACATTTCTGCTGGGTATATAATTAGGAGCAAGCGTGCTGAATAACAATATACGGATATACTGAACTTCAGTTCTCCATATTAGATACAACAGCATACATTCTTACGAACAGTGTATGGCAGTTCTGCTGATCTGTACCCTTACCATTTAGTATTAATTTTTTTTTAATTTTACCCATTTTGGTGAGAATCTTACTTTGGTTTAAAATTATATTTCCTTGCTGAGCAATGAAATTGAATAACTTCCATACTTTGATTAAAGTGCCAATATTCTTAACTATATTTTTGGGCTGTTTTTTTCTTAATTTGTGGAATTCTTTATATATTCTAAATGAGCGATAATTTGCCACTTATCTGTGTTGCAAATATCATTTCCTACTCTGTGGTATAACTTTTTATCCTCCTAGTAGTGTCTCTGTAACGGATATTCCTAATCTTAATGTAGTCTAATCAATCTTTTTTGCCTTACGGTAGGTACCTTATGTGTCTTGTTACAGTTCCTACTCCACGGACACAGAAATACTTGCTGATATTATCTTTTAGAAAATGTAGAGCCTCAATCCACATGGAACTGACTTTTATGCATTTTAGAAGGTAGGGTTCAAGTTTTCATTTAGTATCATTCATTGAAAAGAATGTCATTTCTCACTACTCTACAGAGCAACTTTGGTCATAAGGCAAGCACTTAACAATCTATTTCTGGATGCAAACGTGTACACAACGTGAGGTAGAGGTTAAGATTTATGTATTTCTTATATGGATATCAATCAACATTATTTATTTCATCCTTTCTATACTACAATGGCAACTTGGTTATAAATCGCATGGCTTTAATTAAATGTCTCTCTTAAATAATGCTTCCTGCTTTATTATTGTCTACTTTGCCAGCTATTAATATAGTTACACCAGCAGGAGACTCGGTCCTCATTTGTCACTGCCAAAAGACTCTTTTGCTCAACTTTTACCTACTGCCTTGGCTTCTATGATCCCACCTTCTGATCGTTCTCTGCCTGCCTTTATGACTACTCCCTATCAGTCTTCAAGAGTTCCAGTCCAGCTAATAACTTTTTATGTGTACACATTCTAAGACTCTGTACAAAGTTCTCTTCCCATTCTCACTCAGCAATCTTCTTCGACAACCTGACTCATATCCGTAAGTCTAACAGCTAACTTTCCAAATAGCACTTTCCAAATAAATGCTTAATACAAACTCTTAGCAAAGGTTCATCCTATATTTCCTACATTCTTATCAAATTCCATGTCAAAAGCTTAACTTATGCATATTTTTCCCCAGAAACTGTCTCTATTTCATACTTATCTCATTTCCCCATCCTCACAAACGTTGGGATCCAATTAGTCAACAAGATGTCCTAGTGTGAAAACTAAACCACCTTTTTTATGTCAGACCCTAAATGTATCTCAGCATCTTTCACAGATAATGTAGTTAATACTCTCAAATCCATCCTACCTTCCTATGATTACACCAAGCCAGGAAGAGCACAAGAGACTAATTGGTCTGTAGGTGAACATGTGTCCAAAGTTGGTCCAAAAAACTGAAAAGGACTTACATTCCAAGGTTGTGGAGAGGTTTTCCTCTCTTTCCCATCAAGCGGACAAGAAATCATGCTGCCCTGACTGCCACTGTCAGCATTCTTGTGACCACAAAGGGAACCAATCTGAAGACAAAGTAGACACTAAAGATGGCAGAATGGAGAGAGAGAGAGATAATCCAGGTCCATAATGAAATTATAGAGGTGGGGGGTGGCTGGCATATAACTCCTACTTCTGGACTTCCAGTAACATAGTCCCTATTGTTTAAGTCAGTTTGAATATTCTGTTCTTTACTCTTGAAACATCCCAACTTCCCTTTTATTTGTACAACCACTACCTCTGTCTGAAGAGCATGAGGACAAAGTTTCAGAAAAACATATCTGAACACGTCATGTCAGTGTTTAAATTACATAAATATTGTACTGAGTGTCCCCTATGCCCTATACACCTACTGTTCAAGAAACTACAGAACCAATGTCAAATAAGACTCAGACACCACCACCCCTCCACAGTTTTATCCTCATGAAGTTTAGTGATGTGTGGGGAAAAAGAGACAATATAAAAGAAATATCTAAACTTATATGTGACATACAAGAATGTGACGTTACCTACTTTTAGACAGTGAAAAAAGAAGACTAGTGTCAAGAAGGTAACATTAAGCTGGACATTTTAACTGGACCCTGAAAAATAATAAGGAATTAGCCATGAAAAAATTCTGAGGGCAAGAAAAAGACAGGAGTCCACGGAAAGGGTACTATATACCATGTAACTGTGAGAAGAACAAAAATGGGTATTCTATGAAGATCACATAGTAGAAGACCGTACTATACAGTGAACAAGGAAAATGAAGTATAAGATATATTAGAAAAGTCAACATGGCCCAGATCACCCAAAACCTGGAAGGCTAGGCTAAGGCTAATGTAATCAAGAGTCTCCTTTTGAGAAGAAAATACTGTAGGTTGGATTTTGTTTTTGCAATAGGAAGCACTCATACAAGTTGATGTGTTGTATATGACATACACACATTTATATGAAACGCATACACTTTATTTCCATACTATAAATTCTGAAACCCTTATCACTACTGTAAATAATTTTTGGAGCAGGACAATATATAAACAAACAGTAAATGCACCCTCCATCCCATACCATCAAAAGGTCTTTCCTAAACTACACAAATGGTTCTCAATTTTGTCTTCAGATTAGAACCATGTGGAGAGCTTTATAAATATCGTGTTTCCCCCAAAATAAGACCTAGCCAGACCATCAGCTCTAATGCATCTTTTGTAGCAAAAATTAATATGACTTGGTCTTATATTATGTCATATAAGACCAGGTATTTATATTATATTATACTATACTATTACATTACATTACATTATACCCAGTCTTATATTAAAATAAGACCGGGTCTTATACTGATTTTTGCTCCAAAACACGCATTAGAGCTGATGGTCTGGCTAGGTCTTATTTTCAGGGAAACACGGTACTAATACCTGAGTCCGAGCCTACAAAAAATCCTAAAGAGGATCCTAGGCATCAGCATATTATGTTAGACACCCAGGTAATTCTAATGCCACTAGAATTGAGAACATCTGTACCAAGCTACCCTTCTAGCTTAGTTTCTCAAAACTCTTCCAAGGTGCCTCGAGCCACTTCCTGAAAATGCTATGCTTTCTCTCATTCTTTTCGTATTCTGTGGAATCACCTTCATTTTTCCAGTCAACACATTCTGCTCATTTTCTAAATCTCTGCATAATTATAACTTCATTATTGTGCATATTAACTATTCAACTACCAACTGTCAAAATATCACTTTAAAAAATGAAACAAATTTTTTAATCTTCCTAGTAACTAGCAGAAGCCAGTTGTGTCATACATACATACTGATTGATTTTATGTTATTGCATGTTTAACATTTGGTTAAGTCATTTCAGGTGTGGGTATAAACAAACAGTATTGTTTGCTACTTCTTAAGAGGTCAAGATTATTTTTAGGTTCAGGCTGAAGTGATATATTACAGATAACAAAATGTTCTGTGCAGTACAGTAGAGATACGTTATCATTTCCTTTCTGGTAAGCGCACTAAATATAAAACACAATAGAGTCCTGCCACAGCTCTCAACTCAGAGTCCATATACTACATACAGATTGTGTCACAGATGAAAAGGGCATTTGAGTTTAGTATCTCCAATAATAAATGCCCTTAAATGAGTCTTAAACACATGAATTTTTATTTTAATTCCACACTAAAGTGAACTGTATTACACCAAAGTTTGAGAGTACATAATAATTTCAAACCATACGTGTATTTTGAACATTGACCTCTAAATCACTCTGCCATATGAAGAATACTGATTTACGAATCCATGGCCAGAGTATTAATTGGAAATCCCACACCTTTTTATTACATTTCAATTTTCGTAAAGTTTTTACTCTGTAAATTAGCATTCCTTTATTGGCTCACATAAAGAAGAGAATGCTCCTGAGCAAAGATGTAAAGTAGATACCTCAAGATTTCCATTTTAGGCAGTTGAGTTATGTTCCAAGACCTACCTATTCTGCCAACTTAGAATTCAACATTAGGCAAAAATATCTATCAAGAATGAGGAGAAAAAAATATTTTCAAATAAAATATGTTCCATCTTTAGGTCCCCTATATATGTATTTGGTAGGAAGTATAAAATGCCAACTGGAGTACAAAAAAGACAATGAACGTGAATAAATTCAACCAACACTGACTGGGAATCTACAGCACACAGATGAGGGCTGAAGCCATGAGCATTTTATGATTAAAAGGATCAATAACACAACAAAAGATCCAACTCTGAGAGTCCTTATTAATTTTTAGTTCAGTGAGTGAGTGAATGAATTAATGATGCTACTAGCCCTTTGCACGGGAACCAGCAGCAGCCACATGACTTTCTGTACGAGGCAAAGTCTTAAGTCTTAAAGAGTCAGTAGAGCCCAATCCTTTTTCAAGAAGATGTGGTAACATTTACTGGGGTTGAAAGTCCCAGAAATGAGCCAACTACAACGTCAATCTGTCGCCTCCTGTAACAGTAGTGAATTCCTAGCATGTGACTTACAGCAACTGTAATTTGCTGCCCTTCAATGTCAAGCTAAAATCTGTGCCAGTTGCAAAGATTAAAAAAACAAAACACAACAACGCTCAAGAAAGAATATCCACCAGCACAACTCTTCCTTCCTGTTGCTAATTAGGAAACCAGATTGCCATTATTAACATATTGGTGCTTAGTACCTGCTTGGAGGGTTTTATTACCTGGTTATGTTCTCAAACACAAACTGAAAGAAATGCTCCTCAAGCAAATGTGAGCACAGATTCACCGTCTCCAATAGAAATACGGAACCAGGCTAGGCTGCAGCAGCCTGTATGTTCTTCCCATGGATGTGAATGGGGCCATGGGGAAGGACATGTTAAAGGGACTTTCTAAGCCTAATAGAGCTTTTGTTACATCCTATCCCACACATTTATATACCACCCTACCTGGCACTCTAAAATAATCATCAGTCCATCCCTTCCTGTCACACATATTTCAGACCAAGAATGAAGTGGACTACTGAAAGGTATGTCCAAGAAAGCCTTCCCGAAAAGCAGGAGAAAAACTTGTACTCCAAAGTGTTGATATTATTACTCTCCTGAGGCACAGCATGGCAGGCATTCATGGTACCTCTGAGAAAATAGGGAGCAGGACAGTACTAAGTAGGTTTGAGAAAATCTACATGGTGGCTTAGGGCAGGGAGTACACAGGGACGATTTAAACTCCATTTGAAAAACCATCCCATGAAATGATAGGGAGTCACTATTAGGTTGGTGCAAAAGTAACTGCGGTTTTTGCACTTTTTAACCTTTTAAATCCCAATTACTTTTGTACCAACCTAATAAAAAAGTCAAGGGTAGGATGGTAAGTTTCATGTTTTCCTGTAGCTCCTTCTGTTCCCTCCCCAATACAGCAAAGCTTTTCAAAGGATATCTTCTGTGCAAGTAAGAGACATATGTGGGATACAAAACTGAAAGCAACAGAGGAACAAGACAAAAAAAACTCAAGACACAGACAACTGTTTAGTGGTTACCAGAGTTAGGTAAGGGGGGGGAAAGGGCGTGGTAGAAGAGGGAAAGGGGGGTCAAATATGTGGTGATGTATTATAGAAAGGTACACTTGAAACCTATGTAATTTTACTAACCACTGTCATTCCAATAAATTAAATCAATCGATCAATAATAGAATTAAAGTCCTGAACACACATACTGGTGGAATGTACTGTATTTCCTGTCAGAAGCCTTAAGCTCCTTAGCTTGGCCCTAGTTTGTTAGAAAAAGCTCCCTCTGTTTCTGTGGAACAAGGGTGGAACTTTGATTTATGCTTACTTTTATTTAAAAAGAAATAATTTAATTTGTACCAGTATTTAATATTCAGAGTGAAACTGGATCTCTACCATGCATGTGTCCAAAGGTTACTAAGCAAAGCGCTGACATTTTCTCTATTCCTTGCACCAGATCTATTAAAGCCATGTCACATTAACGAGAACATTTTGAAAATATTAAGAATTGTTTCCCTTGTTATATACTTGTCTTCAGTTATAAAAAAAATTCTTATATTTGCACACTTAAACTTTGAAACCAACACTTTAAAATAAGTTTTTAAATCTTTTCATTTAAGTTTTGGTGTTAAGATTTAAAATTTTAAAAATGTCTTTTATGTTTACTCACGTATTTACCATTTCTGGCATTCCTCATTACTTTGTGTACATCTGAATATCTATATAATAGCATCATTTTCCTTCTGCCGAAAAGAACTTTTAATATTTCCTAGTATTAATACATACAGGTCTGCTGGCAATGAGTTCTCTCACATTTTGTCTGAAAGTTTCTTGCCTCCATTTCTGAAAGGTATTTATTTCTTCTAGGTAAACAACTCAAGTTGGTAATTATTTTCTTTAGACTCTATGCTTTTCTCTTTATCACTGCTTTTTAACAAATTTATTATGATGTGCCTTAAGGTGGTTTCCTTTGTTTCTTCTGCTTAGAGTTCACTGAGCTACTTGGATCTGTGGGCTTACAGTTTTCACCAAATTTGAAAATTTTTCAACCATCATTTCTCCAAATAATTTTTTCCTGTCCCCACTCTCTGTCCATTGCTTCAAGGATTCCAATTACACGTAAGTAAAACCAACTGATATTATCTCTTAGGTCACTGATGCTCCATTCATTTTTTTTCTAGTCATTGTTCTATACATTTTAGGTAGTCTCTATTGCTTTATCTTCTAGTTCACCAATATTTTCTTCTGCAATCTCCAATCTGCTGGTAATTCCATCCAGTATTTTTTCATTTCAGATATTGCATTCCTCATCTGCAAAAGTTCAATTTGTGTGTGGGGGGGTTGTGTGTATAGATACACACACACACCCCAATTTCTCTCACCATCATGTTCAAATTTCTTCTACTTTCTTGAATATATGGGATATGTTTATAATAGCTGTGTAATGTCCTTGCTGCTATTTCCATTATCTCTTGTCATTTTGGGTCTGTTTAAATTGACTCATTTTTTTGAGTTATGGGTTACTATTTTCCTGTTTCTTTTCATGCCTGGTAATTTTTGATCAGATAATAGACACTGTGAATATTTAACACCCTTGGATGCTAGATTTTGTTACACAGGCATACCTCGGAGATACTATAGGTTCATTTCCAAACCACCACAATAAAGCAAGTTGTAATCTTTTTGCTGGTGAAGGGTCTTTGCCTTCAATTTGTAAAAAACACAACATCTGTGAAGTATAATAAAACCAAGCACAATAAAACACAGCATGCCTGTATTCTTTTAAATTGTATTAAATTTTGTTCTGGAATTTTCCGATCTGTTTCCAAGGTAGGTACAGAGAAGCCTTTAGTCTAAAGTGCGATATACAGGATTTGATGGATTCTATCCAATGCCTTATGAGGTCTTTCCATTGTGTCTTGTGGGAACATAAATTTGTGAGTTCCAGAAACTGCTTCAGCAAATGCTTTCCCGCAGCTATTTCTTCAGCCATGGAGGGTCTCTTTCAAGTGTATGTGACCCACTACTCAGCCAAAGCCTCGTGGTAAGCTCTATAGTGATCTCTGAGTGCTCTCTCTATGCAGTTACCTTCATTCTGACATTCTGTCGCACAAACTGTTGCTATCTTGGCCTCCTAAATCCCCATCTCCAATCTCTTCAACTCTGCAGAAAAACTGGGCTGTGTCTGGCATCTTTGTTTCTGCTGCCTGTAAACTGCTTCTAAACAACAAGCTGGTATAATTTTAGGGATTCCCTCATTGGTTTCAGCGATAACTTCTTCGGTGATAACAGTCTTACGCTACCTGTTGTCCAGTGTCTGAAACCGTTTCATATATTTTGTTCAATTTCCTAGTTGTTTAACTGAGGAGGGAAAATTCAGTCCCAGTTACTTCATCATGACCAGGATTTTGAGCAGATAAACATAATAAAAATGCATAACCTTCCCTTTTGTTTATAAGATCAACAGACTGATTTCAGGGAACATGGGAAGTCAGTATCTGAATTTTAAAAAACTCCTGGCTACTTGATGGAGAGGACTATAAAAGAAATACCATACTGTAGATAATGAAGCCAGCAACACTCTTCTTATATTTGGTTTTACATATCTTTGAGTTTTTCAGATAGTACAGATATTATAACCAAGTACTAAAATAAACTGATCCAAGACTCAGACCTAACCATAGCAATATCGCAAAGTGCTAATCTGAGAAGTATAAATTTTTTTCATCATAAATAAAAATTCTCAAACGTAAAAAACTAAAGGCATATAAAATCTTCCATGCTGACTGAGCACAGATCATGAGAACGAGATAAACCTACGAAGGTGCAAAACATATTCAGGAACAAGAGTGTGGTTGCTGCATTATGGGTGAAAAGCTTTAGAAGATGGTAACAAAAATGTAATTTGGGATCGGTTCCTGACAACACCAAATACTAACCAGAATGTGGAGCAAATGGAGCTCTCAATCGTTGGTGGGAATGCAAAAGGGTACAGACACTTCAGAAGACAGTTTAGCGGTTTCTTACAAAACTAACATACTCTTACCATACGATCCAGCAATCACACTCCTTAGTTTTTACCCTGGTGAACTGAAAATTCATATCCATACAAAAACCTGCAGGCAAATGTTTACAGCAGCTTTATTTGTAACTGCCAAAGCTTGGAAGCAACCAAGATACCCTTCTAGTAAGTGAATGGATTAACTGTGGTACATCCAGACAATGGAATATTAATCAGCATTAAAAAGAAATGAGCTATTAAACCCTGAAAAGACATGAAGAAACTTTAAATACGTATTACAAAGTAAAAGAAGCCAATGTGAAAAGCTACATAATGTATGATTCCTACTGTATGACATTCTGAAAAAGGCAGAACTATGGAGACAATAAAAAGATCAGTGGTTGCCAGGGATTGGTGGGGAGGGAGAAATGAAAAGGCAGAGCACAGAGGATTTTTAGGGCGGTGAGACTATTCTGTGTGATATTACAATTATACATTTGTCAAATTACGCATTTGTCCAAACTCATAAAATGTACAACAAACTCATAAAATGTAAACTATGAATTTTGGGTGATAATGGTGTGGCAATGGAGGTGCATTGATTGTAACAATGTACCATTCTGCTGCAGGATACTGACAAGTGGGGACTGGCTGTGCACTTGTGGGGGTAGGGAGTATATGGGAACTCTATACTTTCTGCTCAATTTCCCTATGAATCTAAAACTGTTCTAAATAATAGTCTATTAAAAAAAAATGAATTTGGCAACAATGCGAAATATAAGCCAGACAAGGGACTAAAGTAAGACAAAGCAGTTAAGAGAATACAATTTTAGGCAAGAGACAGATCTTTCTGAACAAAGGAGGTATTTTCTCCAAATTAACAATAACAAAATAATGATTTTAATAAAATACATATGGTACCTTGGAATAACTTTCCAAATTTACATGACAAATATAGGCAAGTGAAAATTAAGTAATACAAAACACGAAAATATATTCAGTTTTTCATAAAGCTATCTTTATTTCAATAAGTGAGCGTTATATTTGCAAAAATGATAAAATAAACCAAACCTGAACAGAAAGGGGGAAAAATAACAAAAGAAAATATACTAATATATGCTAAATCACTTCCATGTTTTAAGTAGGAACATGCTCTTATACCTAAGAAATTTTTGTTTATTTCAGTTGGGACACTATACAAATAATAAAAGTATAACTGTTTATGCTTAGTTTTCTTGTACATTATTTGAAATAACTATAATTAAATACTACATCCTTACTGAAATAACGGTTTAACATTTTAATGACTATAAATTGGTCAGTTTGAATAAAACCTAATTTCCTATCTTGACAAACTACTCCCACCCAGAAAACTTCAAGCATTGCAAAGTAAATACTGAACACCTGTTAAAAATCAGTGTAAATGACTTGGTATAAAGAGATGTTTTTCTTTATGACGACAACAAAAGAGTTATTTTTCTGAAAGTGAAAAAAAATTAGCCTCACCTTTTTCTTCAGTCTTTAAAGCAAAATACTTCTTCTCTGCAGATACCAGCTCAGGCTTTGGGGCTGGGGGAAGGGGAGGGCAGTTAATACTTTTTTAAAACAACATTTTAGAGCACAAAGACAATTATACTACTAAAAAGGTTAATTTAAAAATAACAGATGAAAACAGGGTTTAACAGAAAAAACAATGTACCAGAATCCCTAGGCCCTGTGCAGCGACCCTACACCTGTCACTATTACTATAAGTAAATAACTCTGTAATCTCAGTTCCTTCTTTGTCAAATGAAGGCATTCATAGGCTCCACACCACCACTGTCCAGTAGAACTAACTGTGATGATGGAAATGCTCTATTTTTGCGCTATCCAATGTTGACTACTGAGACTTGAAATGCTGCGATTATGGAATTAGAAGTTTCATTTTAATTAATTTTGAAAGCCCCATTCCTTTTTACTTGTGCTTTCCTTGCTCAGGGATTAGGCCAGAAAACACAAGCTGAAAACCATGGAGGAACGGAGAACGTACATTATTTTAAAAAGAGCAAATTTTTCAAGAAAACAATTTTACAATATTTGTAAAAATCAGAAATTTAAGTCTAGAACTTACAGAAATAGACAAAGAGCCAGATTACAAAACATTAACTCTGGAAAACACTTCTAAATTTGTTTAACTCAACTGTTTAAAAAAATAAACTCTTCTAATTTGTTTAATCGCCCGCATACTCTCTAAAGGAAGAGTATATAAGTAATCAGTTCTTTGTTTCAGACGTTAACAAGAGGATTTCACCGGAAAAGATACAATAAATAACTGGCCAAGTATATATATCAAATGTTCTAAACATATTTAAACTTAATCAATTTTCTTAAGTCAAAATTACATATAACTAAAGTATCCAAATTATTTTCAAGATTTCTATTTTATATAGTTTGTACTTTAAAAAAATACTGACATATTAATGTATGTGAACACTAAATTTTTGCATTTCTAAAACTCTGCATATAGCACATATATTTTTTGGCAATAAAAATGATTTACATAAGACCCAATTTCACCGTTTTAGAACTTAAAAATATGAAAAACAGCAAACTGAATAATGTATTTCTTACATACCTGGACCCTTAGCAGGAGGTGGTGGTTTCTTTGGTTTCTATAAAATAATAACAGTGAAAATAGTTGAAGACTTACATATTAAATGTAGTTAAAATACATTCTGATAATTAATAATCAAAATTATATGAACATCTCTCCTCATCCCATCCCGGCCAAAAACTAAATAATATCCTAACAACTCCACCAAAGGTCACTGACAAAAAATTTACTGAGTAGAACAAATACCTCCTTGATCAAAATTCAAATATTTCAAAAATTATCACTGTTAGGTAAACCTAAAAAATCTTAATGAGCAAAAATGTTATGTCCTGTCTCCCCTAGTTTAAGATTCCTGGGCACTATTTTACCCTCTTTTAACAGCTAAGTTTGGTAGGAAGGGAGAGATGGCAGCGAAAGGGGAAAGAGACTTTGTTTAAAAAAAAATTTTTTTCAAAAGTAATAAATATATCTAGCTTTCATTCTTCACTCTTCAGAACTCTCAAAGAGAAGATTAAAGGCAACGGTCTGGTTGTCCTCAATTCATTCAAATTCTCTTAAATTTATAAACATTCACTTATTTTTAAGACTTTCAAAAACTTGAGACACATTTCTAAGTAAATGACTTTGGTTTTTGCAAATTAAAAATAACTGATAATCAACAAATAATACTGTATAAATATCTAATAAAAGACAAAAAAAAGAATGTGTTCATTAAGTATAAAAATAAAGCACACTGAAGGCTGAATCAATCCTGAGTCAAATCTAGCAAAGGAAGGGCCTCAGGCAGGGTAAGCCTCCACAGAGTTAAACGTTTAGTAATTTACTTAACCTAAAGACTGAAAAAGTTAGAGCTTTCTGCATTAGCTTAAACTAAATATGGTAGACTGTCTTGCTGTGTGTGTCTGTTCTCTGTCCAACTCTCCTTCCCTCTACATATTTTAAAAACTCAATTAAATCCATCCTCCATGGGGGGAAAGAAGAGATCAAGTCGTACAAAAGCAAAAGATCTCTGATGAATGACTCAAGCCTCACTTTATTCACTGTGAAAAGTGAAAGAGAAATTAAATCCTATAAGGAGGCAAAGACTGCTTTTTACCCTCCCAAAAATACATTGAAAGGATAATAGTAAGATCAACATTATCTTAAAATATTTTCAATAAAAATAGTATGTCCAGTCTTTTTTCTTTTAATTATAATAAAGTAATGACATCTAATGTTACTCACCAATATAGTCAGTGGGTAAAGAAAACCAGGAATAAACCACAGAATTGAAATATTGTTTTGTTTTATTATAATTCAAGTAACTTTTACCTGAATAAATCTAAAACACCCTCATAAAATTATTCAGTAACAATGTAAACACCGTGTTTTTAAAGAAATACTGGCAAAAGGTTCTTTAAAGTATTATTATCATTGAAAAATAAAAGCTTACTGGAAAGTCCTTATCTAGTTCATTTATCTGAACAGCAAAATTGTCTGGAAACACTCCTTCTTTACCATTAAGTTCACCCTTCCACCAGCCAGCTTCTCCAGTATCCTAAAATACAAAATGAAGAATAAGTAAGATAATAGGGGTTATCTTTAAATGAGGAAAAAATTTACAAAATAGGTAACTACTGAATTCCATTATTTTTACAAGAAAAAAAAAAAAGACCTAAACAGATGAGGTCCTCCTAAAAGAAAATATTCCTCGCATATTACTTCTAGCAATAGTTATAAAATTAGGTTTATTTTTTTAAATAATTCAAGTAATTTTAAAATTCGGTTTATAAGGATAAAAAGTTCGCAGAGGAAAAGGAGAAAGGAAAAGGGAAAGGAAGTGGGAGAGGAGGGTGTAAAGAGAATATGAATTTCCAAACTATCTTACTTAACATTCTTCTCAAAACTTTACACAGTAAAAATTAATTGCATTATTCATTTGCTTTAGAAATTAACAGGATCTGCTAGAATTTCTTCCAAATACCATGCTTCCTGAGAAATTAGGTGTTATCAGTGAAAATTGTGTGAATATTAAAAATTACATACACTGAACCATCTGACAGTTAACTTAAAATGGGAAATTTTTTAAAAATTATTCTCTAGGGTTATAGCAAAAACAAAATATTTATAAATATTCCTGCCTTACAAATAGTAATTATAGGCTTCTGCACACACCCCAATACTTCTGGGTTTTCTTTTTCTTTTTCCTTAATTCATTCCAAGTTATAATACTACCTTATTCTTTTAAATAGCTGCGCTATTTTCCACAGCATGAAGTTTCATAACCATTTAGATATTGATAGACATTTAAGTTGTTTCCTTATTTTTCTTTTTATATTATAAACAATGCAATATGCATTAGGTGGGAAAAAATGGAATGAGGTGGAATAGGAAAAGTTTCCCCAAAGAAAAAAGAACTTTCTGAGTACTTACTATGTGCCAAGTTCTCAGGTCACAAAAACAAACAAGACAAAGTCCCACCTGTTCTAGAGCTTACATTCTAAAGGGAGTGTAAGAAGACTAAGAAATATTTCTATGAATAGATTAAATGATTCAGTGAAAAACAGAAATATCTTACCTTACTTATCAAATGGATTATCTCTCCCTCTTTAAAAGTAAGTTCATCTTCATTAGTACCTTCATAGGCAAATAATGTTCTACAATATTCCTTAGCTAAAATAAAGAATGTAAATAATGTAGCATATATAAACTGATTCTTTCAACAAATACTAAGTCATTATTTTGTGCAAAGAAATGTACACTAGAGGCTATTAAAATGAATTTAATATTTTCAGTCAATACTATAAATTGAATTAGGTAACAATTTCATTAATCATTTATTCAAATAGTTAATAAGTGATTACTATGCTCTAGGCACAGTTCTAACCGCTGGGGCGAGGGGAAACATCAGTGAATAAAGCATATTAGAATCCTTGACCTCATGGTGCTTATGAGCTAGTAGGACTTAATATGCTGATCAAGTACTACAATATTAACAAATGTCTTCAACAAACCTAACAATATACTTGAGCATGCTTCATTCCAGGTATGAAAATTTTATTCAAATAACTCACCTTTAATTTTACCGTCAGTGTCTGTTTTTGTTACTTCCACACTCTGAGTTCTGGATCCTAGTATGATTAAGGGCTAGAACAGAGAAGGATGGCGTCAACTATTTTCAGTTAGAATAAACAGAATATTGTTAAAAATTTCCATTTACAGTTATCCAGCTTTCCCTAATGGTACTTCTAGCCAGGTTAGGCATGTGAAGGAAAACTCTGCCATGAAAAAGATAAAGATCTCCAAAGCTACTTAAATGATAGCTCAGAACTCTTAAAACTCCCGATTTTAAGAATAAATACTGATACCAATAATACATACTCTAAATTTAGAATCTCTAACATAAATAATAGCATTTGAGAATTTACTATGCATCAATCCCTGAGCTCAGAACTTTACATACATTCTAACTTAATCTACAGAACACTGCATAAAGCAGGTACTATCATTTACTCCTTTTATAGATTAGGAAACAGTTAAATAACCTGCCCACAATAACAATTTAGTAGTAGAGCCCAGATTTAAGCCTGGAAAGTATGACTCTAGAAAGGGGGCTCCTAAACACATCACTAAACTTCCTTACAATGAAATAGAGAAGAAAACAATCTTGATTCTTCGTTGCTGCTATCTGAATGAAAACACTTACGTAATGTTATAACCCTTATAATTAGAGACAATTTCCCACTGTAATTTACTACAGTTCTCCTTCCCCATCTTATACTAATATTTCCTTGAGATCTCCCCCAAAATAACACTATATTTGACCTTAGATTTCATTAGTTAAAAATCTGAACATACTGTTAATTTACTTTCACTGTGTTTTCTGTTTATCTTTTAACATACTCACTTTAATTTCTCCCATTCTAACCACAGTAACTTCCAATCTGGGGTCACCTATAAACAGCAAATGTGCTCCCCATTTTATCAATTCCTAAATCAGTGATCAAAGCAAGCCTCACAAGGCCATCATAGAGGGTGACCCTGAGACTCCTCTAATAACTCTGAAATAGTGAACATAAATGGCAAATGAAAGATTACTAGTGTAGCCATTAATCAAATAAAGTTATTCAACATAATCATAAGCTTTAGAGTTGGAAAGGGACCCCAGACATCCAATGTGCCTCCTAATGCATACAGTGCTTCTCCACCATTCCTAGCTGTGTTATATGGCTTACAGCACCACTGCAAAAACCACAACTCCAATCTTTACCTTTCAAACCAAGAATCAATTAGGCCCCATAAGCTTAATGCCTGACTCTCAGAGCTAGAAGGATCGGGTATAAAGTACAAGTTCTCTTTCCTGAATTCAAATCATAATTACATGAGAAAATATGCAGCACACTAGAAAAGAAAAAAAAAAAGTTGAAACTAAATACTTCAGAGGAAAACTCCAGAAATATTTCACCAAAAAAAAAAAACAGTCTTAAAAGTGCAATATAACTAAACTAGGCAAGTAAATACTGAAATACCTTGAACTCTTAACTTTAAATAAAGACACATAAATGAGAACTACAAAGGAAAGAATGCCCTGAAAGTTATGGGAAAAGCCTCCTCCTACCTGAAGTACGCGACCTGAAGCTACAAAATGTTACCAGGAATAATAGCTTTGAAATATATGTTCCAAAAACTGTAGCTATTTTTCCCAAAATAAAAACTTAAGGTGTATTTTTTAAATCTCTTACTGGAGCTTATAATTTATGGTACACTCACTCTGATTTATTTCACAATGCCAGTGAGATGTTAAAGAAAAACAAAGTTCTCTGTACATTTAGAGGGAATTAGTAGATTTCACCATTGCTAACAAATCAGAGGTAAGTTAAGCAGTGACTAATTAATATCTCACTGTGAATCCATTTTAAAAAGGCCCATTTTAGGCTTACTTCAAATTAAAAGAAAAAAAACGTAATTTTAGCTTTTAAAGGCAAAAGAAAGCCTTGCTTTTTGTATTTTTACGGTAACTACAACTAAAACTCTAAAGCTTCCACTAAGAGGCATTTCTGTTAAATTTACCAAAAAAATTCTAATTTTATAGAAATCAAACATAAACATTAATCACTGTAAACTTGAAAAGAGTTTCTCAGTCTTCTCATTCATAACCAATTACTGGTGATCTCAAAAAAGGAAATTTAAAGTTGCAGGGACTTACATTTTAAAAAATGCTTAAGCGAGTGGAGTTAATCTAAGTAAAGCCCAACATCAGAATTACCTTTTCTGTTTTTTTCTCTTCTGTTTCACTACTGGATGTTCTTGTTCTAAGTTTCACAGAGCCTTCTTTAAAAATATCTCCAAATCCAATTCCTCGAATTTTCTTTGGCTGTGTAACTGATCCAGGTGCAGTTTCATTCCCATTTCCCAGAGAGGGTGAAGATAAGGCAGGCCCAGTCAAAACAGTTTCTGAAAGAATAATTTGTTTTTGAAGACTGACACCTAGAGTAATGAAAATCTTGACATTCCCCTTCCACAGAGTTTACATCCTATACCTCCTAATAAGAAATGGTAGAATAAAAATACATTAAATGACTGAGTACTAAAATATCTATGCAAAAGAGTTAAGATGCACTTTACACTGATTTTTTTCTGGATGTTGTGCAAAACAGTAACAATTTACGTATTTTTAATTAGTAAAATGCTAATTAATAAATCCAGGGAATCCTATTATACAAGATCCTTCACAAGAGCATGTCAAGTTTACAGCTCTTGGATAAAGACGATATGAAATGTAAGACTGGAACATTAAAGAGAGCAAGTTAATCATTTTTTAAAGTTGTATGATTGAATCTGATCGAAGTTAGGGTGAGTTTCCAAATACGAAAACTGGTAATATCAGGAAATTTTTATTTTCAAAACAAACAACCATTCAAGTCCTGTCATTTTAACTCTCAGATGACATAACTTAAGTCTAAATTTGAAGCAGTCAATGAAATCTTAAATTGTCATAATGAAAAACTATTAGAGAAAGTTGAACATTATATGGGTTGTTCCTACATTCTTGCTCAGCACCAGAAGTTCTCATTGAGAGGATTTAATGAGCCCATGAACCACCCCATGGAAAACTATGTAGGAATTTTTTCAGTTCATTTTTCTGGGTAAAAGCAGCACAGTTCTTATCAGATTCTGATAAGACTTTATAATCTAAGAAACAAAATTCTGGAGTAAATCATTCAAGAAAATTCAGGAACTTTTCAGAATGGGAGTGCGGGATGGAGAAAAATACGTGATGTCAGCAGGTAATAATAAAAATGGTAGTTACCATTTATTCAGGGCTTAATCTGTACCAGGCAGTTGCTAAACACTGTACATGAATTATATCTAATTTACATAACTACGCAGCTTAACATTACTCCTCATTTGGAAAATAACTGGGCAGAGACGTTAAGAGCTTTCCCAAGGCCATGCTAGTAAGTAACAAGGCCAACATTTAAATTGAAGTCTAGATGAACCCCAAACCAGTTTTAAACATTTAAATATAATGATTCAAACAACTAAAGCCTCCAATCACACATTTGAAAATATCTGAGAAGTTAACAGAAACACCTTTTATGAACTTAAGAAATGTAATGCTACCAAGCACAGTGATCTACTCTTAACACTTTCAATATTAGCCTAAACCACATATATTTTTGGTTATAAATTTTTAAATAAACTTTATTGATCATGGTTATATACTACAAAATGAACCCATTTTAAATGGAAAATCCAGTAATTTTTGACCAATGAAATGTATGTACCATGTAGCAACAATCAAGATATAGAACACATCTGTCATCCCGAAAATGACACACACACCACCTGTCAATCCTTCCTACCCTGTAGCCTCAAGAAACTGCTGATCTTCCATCTGTCACTATTGATACGTCCTTTTTAGAAGTTCAAATAAACGTAATTATATAGCACATAAGTCTTTTCTGTCTGCTGCTTCTGCTAAGCAGAATGTGGGTAAGTCATCCATGCTGCTCCACACTTCCATATTTCATTCCTTTTTATTGCTGATCGGTACTCCATTATACAGATATATCACTATTTATCTACTTGGCTGGAGGTTTTACCCAATTTTAAAAGTTCCCTTCTGTTGCTATTATGGAGAATTTTTGTAAGTGTAGAATATGTACAATTGTCTTTCTGCATCTACTGAGATAACCATATGGTTTTTCTTCTTTAGACTGTTAATATGGTGGATTATATTAACTTTTGAATGCACAGGATGAACCTCAGTAACCATAATTTATTACATATTTTGTTGGATGTGATGTGTTAAGACTCTGTTAAGTGTTCGTTTATGTTCATGAGATAATGGTTTGTAATTCCTTAATGACTTCATCAAACTTTGACAAAGTCATACAAATCTATAGGTTGGTGCAAAAGTAATTGTGGTTTTTGCAATCACGTTTAACTTTTTAAACCACAATTACTTTTGCACCAACCTAGTTAAGAAATGTGAAAGAATTTGTGTTAAGACTAAATGCCTGATAGAATTCAGCAGTGAAACCACCTGGGCAGAAAATTTTCTGTGTGTAAAGATTTTTTTTGTTGTTGTTGTTAAAGATTTTTAATAATAGGTTTGTGTCAGTGCATTCTATGATGTACACACAACGATGAAATCACATGACACCACATTTCTCAGAACGTATCTCCGTCATTAAGTGACACATGACTGTACTTAAAGTGAGTTTCTGGTAGATAGTATATTATCCAGTCAATTGGCCTTTCAATTTAAGTTTTTAGACCATTTAACAATGACTGATGTGGTTATGTTTAAATCCATTACCTTGCTATTTGTTTTCTATTTACCCAGTTGACCTTTGTTCCTTTTTCTACCTCTTCCTCTCACTGGGTGGGGTGGGGGGGGTGAGGGGCTTAAACAACAGGCATTTCTTTTCTCAGTTCTGGAGACTGGAAGCCCAAAATCAGAGTGCCAGGATGGCTGGGTTCTAGTGAGAGCTCTCTTCCAGGCCTGCATATGGCTGCCTTCTCACTGTGTCCTAACATGTCCTTTCCTCAGGGTGCAAAGGAAGAGAGAGTGGGCTCTGGTGTCTCTTCCTCTTCCTTTTTTTTTTAATTGACATATAACATTAAATAAGTTTCAGATTTACAACATGATTCAATATATGTGTGTATGTGTGTGAATATATATCAAAATGATCACAATAAATCTAGCTAAAATCCATCATAATACATAATTACAAATTTTTTTCTTCTAATGAGAACTTTTAAGATCTCTCTTAGCAACTTTCAAGTTACAATACACTTTTATTAACAAGTCACAATGCTATATATTATATCCCCGGGACTTATTTTATAACTGGAAGTTGGAGTTTGCATTTTTTGACCACCGTACCCATTTCACCTACCCCACCTAACATCTCTGGCAACCACTAACCTGTTCTCTGTTGTACCAATGAGTTCAGGGATGTTTTTGGTTTTAGATCCCACTTATTAAGTGAGTGCACATGGTTTATTTGTCTTTCTCTGACTTATTTCACTTAGGATACCATCAAGGTCCATCCATGTTGATGCAAATGGCAAGATTTCATTTTTTATGGCTGAAGAATACTCCATTGTATATAACAGGAGTGCAAAAAAATGTATACACATGACTTGTATTCATCTTTTGTTATTGACAATATATTATTATAACTTTAATACAGGTTTTTCCTTTCTTAAAATGTGTACACATTTTTTTGGCACCCTCTGCATATAACACATTTTCTTTTCTATTCATCTATCATTGGATGGACACTTAGGCTTTTTCCATGCCTTGGCTATTGTAAATAATGCTGCAATGAATATGGAGGTGAAAATATCTTTTTGAGTTAGTGTTTTTTGTTATCTTTGGATAAATACCCAGAAGTGGAATTTCTGGGTCACATGACAGTTCTATTTTTAATTTTTTGAGGAACCGCCATAGTTTTCCATAGTGGTTGCAGCAATTTACATTCCTATCAACAGTATACTACGTTCCCTTTTCTTCACATCCTTGCCAACACTTATTTGTCTTTACAACAGTCATTCTAACAGGTATGAGGTGGTATCTCATTGTGGTTTGGATTTGCATTTCTCTGATGATTAGTGGTGTTGAGCACCTTTTCATGTACCTTCTGGCCATCTCCTTTGGGAAAATATCTATTAAGATCCTCTCCCATTTTTAAATCAATTTTTTTTTTTCATGTTGAGTTGTGTGAGTTTTTTATGTATTTTGAATGTTAACTTCTTACCATATGATTTGCAAATATTTTTCTACCATTCCATAAGTCGCCTTTTAATTTTGGTGATGGTTTTTGGCTGTGGAGAAGCTTTTTAGTTTGATGTTGTCCCACTTTATTTATTTTTACTTTTGTTGCCTTTGCTTTTGGTGTCAAAACCAAAAACCACCTCCAAGACTGGTATCAAGGAGTTTACCACCAATGTTTTCTTCTAGGAGTTTCATGGCTTCAGGTCTTATGTTCAAGTCTTTAATCCATTTTGAGTTGATTTTTGTGTATAGTGTTACTTTATTATTATTTTTTAGCATTCAATTTTATTAACTTATTAGCTATACCTCATTGTTTTCTTAGGGGTTGCTCTAGCTTTATAATATGCATCTGTAAGTCACCAAAATCTACATTCAAATAAGATTATACCACTTCACGTATAATATAACAGTCCTACAACAGGAACAATTCTATTTCAGGTCTTCTGTGTTTGGAGCTATTTTCATACATTTTTATTTCTGCATAAACTATGCTTCTCATACTACATTATTTTACTTTAGTCAATTATCTTTTAAAGGAATTTCAAAATGGAAAATAGTGTTTTATATTTATCCACATTTCTGCTAGTCTTCATTCCACTATATAGATCCAAGTTTCCATCTTAGTATCATTTTCCTTTTTCCTGAAGAACTTTGTTTTGATCATTCTTTAGACTATAGGTCTGCTGGCAATGAGTTCTCTCAGCTATTGTTTTTGGGTTGAAAACTCTTTTATCTCACCTTTACTCTGAAGAATATTTTCATAGAAAATAGGATTCTGGGTTGACCAGTTTTCTTTCTTCAGCACTTCAAAGATGCCGTTCTATTGTCTCCTGGCTTACTTAGTTTCGGAAGACTGACTTGTGCATTACATAGTTTCTGAATCTTCTGAATCTGTGGGTTCTTATTTTAATTCTCCTCTATGTGACGTGTCTTGATTCCTCTAACTCCTGAGATTTTTCACTTTATTGCTTATTTTCAGGACTTGATTACGGCGTACCTTTGTAAGCCCTCTGTGTGTGGCTACCCTTTTTGGATCTGTGGATTTATAATTTCCACCAAATTTAGAAATTTTTTACCATTCCTTCTTTGAATATTTTCTTCTTTCCACCCTCTCTCCTCTCCTTCTGGGACTCTGGCTACAAATGTTAGACCATTTAAAATTATAAAGTTGATAAAATGCTTTGCAGTCTGTATGCTCTTTGTGCTTGTTTTTGGATAGATTCTAATGCCATATTTTCAAGTTCAATGATCTTTTCTTCAGTCTATTGTTAAAATTTCCCATAAAGGGATTCATTTCAGATATTGTGTTTTCCTATCTCTAGTAGTTCCACCTGGTTCTTTTTTTCTATCTTCTATTTCACTCCTCATGATGTTAAGTTTTCCGTTACATCCTTGAGCATATTGAGCATTTTTACTATAGCTATTTCAATATCCTTTTGTACTATTTCCATCATTTCTTGTTCTCTTTCTACTAAGTAATTTTTCTTCCAGGTTGTGGACATTTTCCTACATCTTTATAGCTTATAATTTTTTTGGTTGTTGAGTGCCAGATTTTGTTGCAATTAATTTAAAAACCATTGATTCTCAACCTGAGGTGATTTTGCCCCCCATGGGACATGTAGCAATGTCTGGAGACATTTCTGGTTATCACAGCTGAAGACTGCTACTGACATTTAGTGGGTAGAGATCAGGGATATTTGTAAATATTCTATATGCATTGGATAGTCCCCCAAAGCAAAGAGTTCTCTAGCCTCAACGTCATCAGTGACAAGGTTGAGAAACCTTGCTTTAACGAGTGATTTTGTTTTCCCCCAGCAAACAGGTAAGTTACTTGCATATTATTATGAAGCTTCCTCAGGGTAGTATTAGAATAGCCTCCACCTTAAAGCTAATATAGCCCACTTTACCCTGAATTGCCCACGTAGTCCATGAAGTTTCTCAAATCCACATGGAGAGAATTCAAACAATCTTTGACCTCGTGTAAGCACCAGGAATTATTCATGTTAATCCTCAGTATTGCTCTTTCTTCAGAAATCCTTAATATCTTAGCTTGTGGGGTTTCACCCTACACATTCACAGATTGATCTTCATCCAAACCCTTAATCACATTTCTGGAACTCTCTTTCTGTATCTCTCTCTCTTCAGGTATTCTGTTCCATAAATTCCAATTTACTTGGGCTTCCCTGGACTTGCATCCCTAACTTCTCAACTCAACAAAACTGACCACCTTCTCCTGAGGTCCCCCCTTCCTGCACTGCAGTCCAAAAATTACCTACTGACAGAAGTCCAGGGCAGTGATATAGGGTTTTCCTTGATTCTTTTATCCCCTTTTCTCAAGAGGGTATTATTAAACCATTGACTGATAAAGGCAACTTTAGCAGATAACTATAAGGTGCAATTTTCAGTTGAGTATGTATGGCCATAAAATAAAATTTCTCTTTTAGATTTAGTTACTGTAAACTTTACCAGTCATTAAAACAAGTATTAAAATAAATGCTTAGATATTAAAGATACCTAGTACTAATGGATAGTCTGATTACTTTGGCTCATTGAAAACTGTCAAAACTACTATACTGGCTATTAAATAAATGGTTAGAAGGAAGCACAGTGCAATGGTAAAGCAGATGAACTCTAGAGTCAAACACTCTTGATTCATATCTCACCTCCTCCCCTGTATGTGCCCAGTTTCTTCACCTGTACATGTGGTATTTCATACGATTGCTATGAGAATTAAATTAATTGATTCCTGTAAAGTGTTTAAAACAGTGCCTGGTTCAGTGCCTATTATTCTTAATGAGTTTAAAGACATATTATTGAGAACCATTCAAGTAAGGGAGAGTATAATCACACAAAAGGAGCAAAAAATAAAAAGGAAAAACATCTTAGCCAGAAGAGCAGGAAGCGAAGGGAACAAAGAGGGGGGAGGAAGGGTAGAAAGGACGTCTCATAATCAGACGAGAGAACTCTTACCTATATGGTATTGCTAATATTTTTAAGTCCAATATGTTTTAGCCATTATATTTATCCTTCAACTGCTAAAACTTGTAGAAAAATTATATCTGCATTTTATGTGTGGCACTGTCAGTCATAAAACATACAACAGCAAGTCTTCCTATTAAGTCTAAAACTCTCCCTTCCTCCTTGTCTTATTAAATCTCTACAGCAAAAGCTACTTGAGGGTATTATCTCCATATAAAATGATTTAAAACAACCACGAGTTCCAAAATATAATTACTTGTTGAAAAAAGCAATCAAGAACCCTTATGTGAGGTGGACTGAGTGCTAAAGAAAAATAAAACAAAGTAGAAACCTGATGAAAACACAAAGCATTTAATGGAAGCAATCCAAGTTCACTATTAAAGTGAATGTGGAAATAATACAGAGTATCTTACACCAAGGTAAAACATGTAAACCAAGAACTTGGAACCTACTAAAATCACTGACATAAATTCTCCCTTTTTACTCTAGAGAAGAACATCTTTTACCATCACTCAAGAGGAGTTTTAAGATAATCCTGCATTTCCTAAGAAAATATGTGTGCATGTGTGTTAAGTGGACTTAAAATCTCAATTCCTTAGTTCCTAAAAACAATCTTTAGAAAGAGCATCCACCTGTAACAGTTAACTTATAAAGACTCATTACATACTACCCATAAAAGCATCAAAGCCCCAGAACAGTCTTCTCTGCAGCTACTCACCAGAAGGAGGATCAAGGTGAGTGCTAATACGGGGTTACAGACACCGAGGTAAATTGTGTACCCCCTTGACTCCTGAAGACTAACCTGCCGACCACCACATTGCTATCCACCACCCTTGGCACACCCACCATTCCACGAAGATCCTGTGCCTCACTGGCAATTGCGCTATCTTCTTTTGCAGAGCCTGAATAATCAAATGAAACCTCAGCTGACTCCTCCTAAAAGAATTCTTTCTACCCATAAGAGACCAAAATTCCTGAAGAACAAATCCATCAGGGTTTCTTAAACATTTTGTGCCATGTATTCATCTCTCTAGTAGCCCAGCAAAGCCTAGAGGGATGCATGGCTCAAAACAACTAACAATCTCTGTTGGGACCTTTTTAGTCTCCTCAGAATTCTGACCTCTCCACTTTGCACCTCCTTCTTAGCATCTCTCCTTTTTAATAGAAGAAATAAAAAATCAAATCTCTCTCCCTCCGCTTCCCAGCACTAACTCTGATGTATCGCCATTGACACTAACATGATACCTGTTGTGTGAATCTCATTCCCTCCACCTTCTGGGCAAAACCCGATTCTTCTCAATTTGTATCTTCAACTTCTCTTTCTCTACTTGTTCTTCACCATTAGCATTTAAAAGTAACCAAGACTTTTTCCTTCTTCAGGGAAAAAAACAAAAATATTCTTGAACATATGTTGTCCTCAACTGCCACACTGCTCTATACTTACTCGACACTGCCTCACCTCCCTGACTCCTCAGTGCAGCTTCTACCCAATCGCCTCTCTCTACTGCTCTTGTTCAGGTCATTACTGATCTCTTCATCCCTAAATCCAGGATTCCACATTACTTCTCATCCTACTTAATCTTGCAGCAGTACCGACACTACTGTCCATGCCTTCCCTGAAAAACTCTCTTCCCTTGACTACCACACACTCACAGCTTTCCTCCTGGCTCTGTGCCTTTTTGGTCTTCTTTGTAGTTACTTGGCCCGTACCACGGTAACTACACAGGATTCGGTCACAGGCTCTCTTCTGTTTTCACCCCTGATATTCTCCTTGGGTAATTTCATAATTCCATGGTTTCTTGTACCACCTAAAATACCGTCAAAGCCCCAATTTTGAACATCCACCCAAGTTTGTCTTGTAAGGTTTCAGACCCATGTGTACAACTATCAAGTATCTTCACTCAGATGCCCTTACACCCCTACAAGACTCAAACTCAACATACCCACAAATGAATTCATCTTCTCCCAAGACTTATCCCTGCTCTACAAATGGCACCTCCACCTACACAGCTTGAGCCAAAAACCTGGCAGCCACTGACTTCTCTTTCTCAGTCATTCCTGACATCCCATCATCACAAGGTACAGTTCTCTATGCCATCTACTTAGCTCCTATTCTACCCATGACTCTCCATTCCCATGATCATTCCTCTAGTTTAAGCTGATACTATTTCTACCTTACTTAACAAAACAATCTCAACTGGTCTCAATACCCCAGTCTTATTCTTTTCCAACTCACTCTCAACAATGCAACCAAACCAATTACCTAAAGAACAATCTGATCATCCCACGCCCCTTTCAGGCTTCTGCGACTTGATTAGCCTTTTTGTGCCTTCTTAACCCTGACCCAATAATTTCTCCAGACTGAATACTCACCACATCCAACTATATACTCTACAATCCCTCTGAATTGAATCTCTATCAGGATCTTAAAATTGCTATGCTCCTTCACCCTCTGCCACAAATTTGCCTAGGGACTTCCTACCCATTATTCTGGGGTCGCAACCTTTACCTTCCTCTGGGACTCATTCCCTCATAGCCTGCCAAATCTGGGTTAGCCTTCTTACATACATCTACACCACCCTAAACTTTCTGGTCACAAATATTTCTCATGTTGACTTATAATCACTTGTTATTTTAATAGTCTTTTATTTCCCAAAGGACCAAAAGCTTCAAATATGTTTATGTTGCTCATTACTATATTCCCAGAATTTTGCACAATATGCTCAACAATAAGCACTCAATATATTGAATTTAAAAATATATGAATGTGCAATGAACTAAATCATATTTATATTTAGAATTTCCCTTCACTGGCTCTGAATTTCAGATTTGGGAATACACTGACTCCTTGGGAAATGCCACCATACCCACGTATTACTGCTCATAACTCTCAAGGGCTAAAAGCACATGAAAAGACAGTTCCATGGGCATGATTAAAAGACAATCAGTAATAGCAGTAATAGCTAGAGTTTAACTGGTCAAACCAAGAACATCATCCCATATATTTCAGTTTATAGATTAAAAGAAGTATAAAGAGAAACTATGTACAATAATCAAATTGTGGTGGATATGGCATTCCAATACTGGAAGCAAAACAAATAATATTTTATAACGTACAATGGACTATAAATCTTCTAACAGCTACTAGAAACACACACTATTTTACTGATTAAAAAGACTGTCAAAATACCAATTATGGACACAGAATGTTACACAGAAAGAATGGACATCAGTTCTTTAAGTCATAATGCATAAGATCAACTCTTAAATTAAAATTTAAAGGACTATGTACTTTTATCACTAAAGTTCTCAAGTCTTTAAAAGCACTCATTTCCTGGCATTCAAATCAATATGTAAAAGCTTTCTGCCTAAAAATTAGAGTTAAAAAAAAACAGGGGAATTATAGTGCACTGAAACCACTGACTTACCACTCCGTAATCACACAGCTCCACATTTAGAATGCACTGTTATTGCAAAGGGGTTAAGCAAGCAAGGAAGTACATTTTTAACAGACATAATTCTGCAAGGTTACTAAAACTCAAATAAGGCTGAACAGTGCAAGAAAATGCCCAAAGTACTTATAAAAATAATGAACTACATTCAAATTTAAACGTTTTTTATAGTGATCCCATGTGAACTTTAAATTTTTGACATATTTTAAGTGCTCAGTTTACATGGCGTCATAAAAATCATTCAATATAAGCTTCAATTAATACCAAGTGTTAATGTTAGAAATAAGTATCAGAGGACCCAATACCTATGAAACATAAGTAATTCAGGGGACAATTTGCTAACTAATAAGTTTACCATTAAATTTAAGTCAGATGCTTTCAGTACTTATGTTTCTTCTCTCATTGTTTTTACACATCCTTAAAATATAAGTTCTGACTTCAGAAATGATACCAAATGTTCTCAAATAAGTGTAACATAAAACAGTAAATCTATTTGTTATGACTCCTCTATTTGATCCAATCTCAGTGATTTTCTGCCTTCCGTGGAATCAGCATCTACCCTGACGGTTGATTTCAGCATCTCAAGCCTACCCCACCCCAACTCCCAGTAATAAAAATTGCTCTGCTTAACACATTATCATGCCACTATTCAATTATGGTTACCTCCACATAAAAAGCAAGGAAATTAAAGGGGGAAAAAAGGGTAAAGGAGTAAAAATAAGATAATTGGTGGGAGAAGAACTAGTATCTACTATGCTTCAAAATGTGCCAAGTACTGTGCCACGTTCACTGAAAAAATATCACCTGGAAAATAAGAGTATGCTTTATATGAGGTACCAATTCCAAAGAGACACTAGACAGAAGGTGACCAAGCAAAAGACAAGCTTTTAAAGGATTCAATTATTTCTTTAATTCACATAGAGTGGAGCCTTAGAAAAGTTCAGAACATTAAAAAGTCCACTGCAAAGTTCGAGAAAATATGCAGTGGAAGAATACTTAGAAATGGGAGGCAACTTAAAAATGGAAACTTGGACCATCCAGAAGGCTACTGGCCATCACCATTTCACATTAAATAGCCATGAAGTTCATGTTCTTTACATTAGTTTTAAGCTAAAAATACATCTGAGCTCCTTTGAGAAGTTAACAAACTATAAATAAGGGATTCTTAAAAGTGGATCCATTATAATGTATATGGTAGACAGTTTTCTTGTTCACAATTATTTGGTGCCACGCCTTGCAGGAAAATTACATATGCACATCTGGGGCACTTGGGCACGGCCATGACTGTCCAATGCAATGTTAGTGGAAGTGACACGTATCAGTTTGGGGCAGAAGCTTTAAAAGCCATGCTCCTTTTCCCTGCCTCTGCAAGCATTCAAGCGTGTGTCAGAAAAGGAGCCTCTAAGCCTAAGCCCTAAGTGACTATGTTGTTGTTTTAAGCCACTACGATTTTCTTTTTTTCACTGCAGCATACCCTGAACAACATATTCACATAGAGTGGAGCCTTAGAAAAGTTTGAGAGGGGGAAATATGTTTTTATGGGTACCTGCAAAACCAAACACTGTGAGAGTAACAAGAAACAAATCCTTTCTGATACAGAGCAAATCCTTTCTGATACAAGACAAGACTAGTTGAATGGAGACAATTATTCTAACATACATCTTTTTAAGATGCGTATTAGATTTTGAACCAGGAGAATGTATTATCTAGCCATACATGTGAGACATATATAGTGTGGGCTTATAAACCATAAACCTCATGAAATATGTAAAATTTTATTGACATGATTATTACATATAATTTTCAAAGAGTGCATAGCTTTCATCTGCTTTTCAAAGGTGTTTGTTTATGCACCACGAAATAAGAAGAAACCAATATTCTCACCCTGTATACAATCAAGATGATATAACAGATTAGGAATACAAGTCACCCACAAATACTGAATGGTCAAACATTTGATTTTGCTTTCATAACACAGTGCTTTCATATAGGTAAGCTAACCATAAGAGATTCACCTACTCTCCGTAGAAATAACCAGTACCATTCCCTTGTACCACAGGAAAGAGATGACATAATCAACTGATATGATGGAAGGCTACCTGTTCTATACATAAATTATGAAGTTTTATTTACACTATTCCCTCCCAAAATGCTGGAACTATAAAAAGTCATGTAAGTGACATGAGAGAAAGTATAAAACTCAAATAAAAATTAAGCAGATCATAATTTACTTGGGGGTCTCTATACCACATAGTGAGGAAACAAAGAAAAGTAAGGAATAGTCTTGCCTATAAATAGCTGACAGCCTACCGGACAGGAAAGATATAAACATGTACAACAGGTGTAGGTGCCCCAGTAGAAGTCTGCATAGAATGGTGAAATGAACTTCAACAAGTTGCCAGGCCACTCAATGGGGAAAGGACAGTCTCTTTAACAAATGCTGCTAGGATATCCACATGCAGAAGAGTGAAGTTGGACCCCTTCTTAAACGATACGCGAAAATGTACTCAAAATGGATTAACGATCTAAACATAAAACCCAAAATTATAAAATTCCTAGAAGAAAACGGGAAAAGCTTCGTAACCTTGGATACAGCAGTAATTTCTTAGATATGACACTAGAAGCACAGGCAACAAAAGAAAAAATAGACAATGAGACTACCTACATTAAACCTCAAAACTTTTCTTGATCAAAGGATACAATAAAAGCAATAGAAGACAATTCCTGCACATCATATACTTGATCAGGGATTAATGGATATAAAGTATGTAAACAATATATATAAAGAATTCCTACAACAAAAATAACCTGATTAAAAAACAAAGGATATGAAAAGACATTTCACCGAAGATGACATATAAATGGTCAACAGCATACGAAAAGATGCTCAACATCACTATTAGAGAAACGCAAACCAAAATCACATGACATTGTCATCTCATACCCATTAGGATGGCTAATAAAAAAGAAAAGAAAAAACCACAGAAAGTGTTGCTGAGGATGTGGAGAAATCAGAACCCTTTATACTGACAGAATTGTAAAATCGTGTAACTGCTATGGAAAACGAAATGGCATTTCCTCAAGAAATTAAAAATAGAACTACCGTGTTTCCCCGAAAATAAGACCTAGCTGGATAATCAGCTCCAATGTGTCTTTTGGAGCAAAAAATAATATAAGACCCGGTCTTATTTTACTATAATATATTAATTTTTGCTCCAAAAGACGCATTAGAGAGCTGACCGTCCGGCTAGGTCTTATTTTCGGGGAAACACGGTACCATATAATCCAGCAACTCAACTTCTGGGTATATACTCAAACTGAAGGCAGAGTCTTGAAGAGATATCTGCACAGCCATGTTTTAGCAGCACTACTCACAAGCCAACAGGTATACGCAACTCAAACATTCATCAATGGATGAGTGGCTAAACAAATGCAGTACATTCATACAATGAAATATTATTCAATCTGAAAAAAAATTGTCACATGCTACAACATGGACAAAATTTGAGGACATTACGCTAAGTGAAATCAGGCAGTCACAAAAAGGCAAATATTGTATGATTTCATTTATATGAGGTATCTAAAGTAGTCCAATTCATAGAAACAGCAAATAGAACCGTGGGATGTAAGCAGAAAAGATAGAGGGTGGGGAAGAAAGGGGGAATGAGCAGTTGTTTAATAGGTACAGAGTTTTGATTTTGCAAAATGAAACAGTTCTGGAAATCTGTCGCACAACAGTGTGAATATACACAACACTACAAAACTTTATACTAAAAATCTGTTAACAGAAACAAAAAAAGAAGAAAAATGATTAACATGATACATTTTATGTGTTTTTTATAACAATTAACAATTTTCAAAACAAAGTCTATACAGAGGAAACAAGGGAAAAAACAATTAGAAGGTGGAAAAAAACAGGCGTTTAGAAAATTAACATCCAAGCTAAGATAGCTGCAGTCAGAGCTGAAGATTATATTTCTAATGTTTCCTAGAACATTTCTGAGAAGAAGAAAATTTATGAAGTTTTCAAAAAAGGTGGCGAACAACATATTCTGTTTATGTTGGAATTTAAGCTTCTGGACCACAGAGGAGATTCTGTTCCCTCACAAAACCAACACAGCACTTAGCACAGAGAAGGCTCAAGAAGTATCTACTTGATTAAACTGGCCTCCACTTCTTCCTAAGTTCATGTATTTTATTCTACAAATTAGAGCACAGTTAAAACTATTCATCAAACTAATTTATACCTTCACTCTCTTATTATTACTAAATTGATTCCTAAAACCCTTACCTGAAAATTTGGTATTATTTATACTCAACTGGCAATTTTTCCTCAGTGTCTCATTCACTATTACATACTCGTTACATACTGTTTAGTTCCTAGAACAAATTAACAGTCTTTTATGACTATGTAACATATTTATCCGTCACTTTCTAAAATTCCAAGGTCATTTCTACATCAACTTTTCAGAAATTGAATTCATGCTGTTTTTTCCATACTCATCACATGAAAGATTATACTGTTGTTTCTAAGCATTAATTATTTCATGAATGAATATAAAAGCAAATATATACAGACAATGTAAGTGTGGACTTGAAAGTATAAATTATTAAAACCTGTAAGAAAATCAAATTCCCTTAGAAGTAAAACACACTCAATTACGCATTTCAGTCATCTCTATGGCTGATGGGCTTAAAAATGAAATCAATGCAGACTAGAATGTACTCTGTGGTATTAAATTGTAATTTGCGGTACCAGTAGGAGTACGCAGGTAGACAGGTAGATGAATTTAATAGGTAAAGAGATACAGGAGTGTGTGTGTGTGTGTGTGTGTGTGTGAGAGAGAGAGAGAGAGAGAGAGAGAGAGAGAGAGAGAGAGAGAGAACAAATATCCCCCAGTATTATCCAATAAGAAGGCCTAGAAGCAATATTACTACCAGAAGCAATGAAAACACTTGAACTAAGATCTCAACATCTAACCACGCTCCTTCTCTAAAAGAAATCAAGGTTTCCTGGATAAGCATCTGATTCCAGGACTGCAGTGGGGAAAGTTCAAGATGAGCCTGGAACATCTTATATCACAAAGTAAGGAAGTGCTCTAAAAATGATGGAGATATGTCAGAAGGACACAGCAGTACAAACTGATCCATAATGACAAAAAGCAGTCTATGATGACCTGGGACCAGAAACAGAAAAAGAGATGGACTGCAAAGGGACCTGAGGAATATTTTGGGGGTGATGGAAATGTTCTGTACATTTATTGTGGTAGTGATTTTCATGGATGTTTACATCTGTCAAACTCATCAAACTGTATATTTTAAATAGGCACAATTTACTTTATGTAAATTGTAACTCCAATAAAGTAGATTCTTTTGTAAAAACTTCACAGAAACTAGTTTAAGGGAGTTCTGACTAGCCAAATCTGGCAGTATCAAAATAAATAATAATGACAGATTATCAAAATAAATAATAACAGATTACTACCTAGCAAATAAAATAAAACCCACTGGAGAATCCACACTGGTAAATAAACAAATAAACTGGGAAGAAAGAAAAGTTCTTTAGAGAAAAATGTTAAGAACTAAACAGAGATGGAATGATGGAGTAACAAAATCATCATTTTGTAACTATCATAATAACTGATTCAGGCAAAATTTATCCATGGATGCTTAAATTGTTGGGTGAAAGTCTGATAAGGAATAGGATATTTACATAGTCTCAAAGTATCTCCCCACAAGACATTTATCAATTATAAGGAAAAAAAAAAACAGTAAACTCACAGCTTTAACCAAGTAATCAAATTTAATATCACCAATAAGAAATACATGGACAAAATGTGCATCCTGATAAAAATCCAGGGAGACATCATTCTGTAGTCCTGTCAGTAAAATATAACCTGAAACTAAGCATGAAAAATCAGAAGAAAAATCCAAATTGGGATCTGTTATACCAAATAACTAACCTAAACGCTTCAAAAATGCCAAGGTCAAGAAAAACAGAGAAATGCTGGGGAACTACTCTAGATTAAAGAAACCCGAGAAATAAATGCCCTGCCTTGCCTGCTGTCGTCCAGAACAAAGAGACCAAAGTAGCTAGCTATATAAAGCATATACTGGAACAATTAAAGAAATCTATATATTATGTGGAATAAATAAAATTGTCAACATTAAATGTCTTGATTTTGATAATTGTACTGTAGTTATATAAGAAACTATCCTTGTCCTTAGGAAATATACACTGAATTACTAAAAGGTAAAGACAAAAATAGATATATAAATACAAAGTGAATGATAAATTAGCGAGTAGAACAAAATGTTAACAATTGGTCAATCTGGGTAAAGAGTATACAGAAGCTCTTTGTTATATTTTTTGTAATTTTTCTCCGAATTAAAAAAAAGTCTTCAAAAAAATAACTACTGGAGTTTAAAGAATGGATTTATAAGGTGAGAAGTAGTGCGTAAAAGTACACAGGAAAAGAGCTCAGAATCAGAAACTTTGAAGTCCAGGTTCTTCCAAGAAGACTATATGTAGAAATAATATGTAAATTGTAACTTCTCAGTCTTTCTCTGATATAAAAGAGGGGGTTGTACTACAATTTTTACATTTAGATGTTTGTGAGCTTGCTTTATCAGTTCTTGCCTTATTCTACCATTTTATTACTTGGTTTTCTCTAGGCTGAATACTTTCTTAAAAAGAAAAAAAATAACTGCACAAGTCTTTTATATGCAAACAAACCATAATTATAAACGAGGATCAAAGTTTCAGAGAATTTTCTTAATAAGGTCTAACATGGTAGAAGTAAAAATATGTCACATAAACTTGAATAAACTCAATGATTTCTAGATACTTTTTATCAATTATGTTTAATATTATATCATCTAGTAAATGTAAATAAAACTGAGTTTATTTTCTCTAAAAAAAATTACCATTAAGTACACTGAGGCTTATAAACCCATTTTCTACACATAACCTTATAATGTTTTCCAACTTAACTTCTAATATTGAAAGTATTCACAAAGAAGCAAAAGAGACTAATAGTTCAAAACAATCTACTATGTTGCAAGCATTATGCTTAAAAACTATCTTGCCATTCACATAAGAACCCTTTTAGGTATAAATTATTCCCATTTTGCAAACAAAGAAACTACAGTTAAGCACAGATCACTAAGACATAGTCCCAGCTGTCACAGGAGCAATCTAAATGTAGAATAAAAACTAGAAGTGGACCGCTGGAATGATATACAGCTGCTATGGTCTGAATGCTTGTGTTCCCCCAAAATTCAAATGTCGAAAGCCTAACTCCCTAGGTGATGGTACTAGGAGGCAGGGCTTTTGAGAAGTGAGTAGGTCATGAAGGCAGAGCCCAGGAATGGGCCTTACAAACGAGGTTCCAGAGAGCTCGCGTGCCCCTTCCACCACGTGAGGACACAGTGAGAAGTCACCGGCTATGCACCTAGAACTTGACCATGCTGGTGCCTTGATCTTGGACTTCCCAGCCTCCAAAATTGTGAGAAATAAAGTTCTGTTGTTCATAAACTACCCAACCTATGGTGTTTTGTTATAGAAGCCCAAAGGGACCAAAACGATCGTCTTCGTAGTTTGACATTATACTGGCAACGAAAAAAAACAGTAATACTGGTAAACCTGAAGATTGTATGTCTACCCATCAATAGCTATGAATCTATCTAATCATTATAAAACTTCCAAATAATGTGAGTTAATGCAAGCATGAATGCCTGAACATTCTCACTACTAGTTTTTCATAAAGAAAAAGAGCTATTTATCACTGCATTATCATTTATAAATTTAATTTCTTAAAAAGAAAAAAAAAAATTCTCCTAAATCCCACAGCAATTTTTAAAAGTAAAAAAATTTAAATCTAGCTTTGGGACAAAATTTTCTCAATCATACTTTTGAATGGGTGAGCAAATTGAAGACGAATTTGAGGGCGAATCTCTAAATGACAGAGATCATAAAATTATTAAATGACATTCTGGCTGCACACAGGAAACAAAATCTATTATGTGAATATGGAAAAAAACAAAGGGAAGTTTTTTTTAATTTCTAAAAAATCTAAAGTAGATAGGACATTTGTAAGCTCTGATCAAAATTGTATGTTAAGTGTATCTTAAGTGGGAAGAAATTAAATAACCTAAGTAGTAGCATTTCATAATCAGAGTACTAATGGATAAAGCAGACATCAGAGAAAAAACATCTTAAATTATTTGCCTAGATATTTAGTTCGTTTTAAGTCCGTCATAGTTGTTTTTTTAAAAAGTAGATAAACTGACGCTCATAGTTCAAAAGCAAGAACAGAGTTTCCAAAACTACAAAAAAAAAAAAAAAAAACTAGATCATATATAAGATTTATTTATATCTAATCAAATTTTTTAAAATAATCACCTGAATCCTCCTGGGCTTCATGAGTTTCACCATCATCTGTTACTTCTAATTCTTTCACAAAATTTGAGGGAAACAGTCCCAACTTGTTGTTCAGGGTTCCACTCCACCAGCCTTCTTCTACCTGAAAGAGTTCACAACTCAAAAATAAAAATTTCTCTTACATGAAAATCTTCCCTCTATGGGGAAATTAAGCTACAGAAATGAATGAGCACAAAGTTAATGATCCAAAATAATCCCTTTAAATCTATAAGAAAACATAATGGGAAAAAAATATATTTAAATAGATTAAATCTAGGTGGCTTAATCATATGGGATTAGTCATACATCAACAGCACTCTGCAACATTTACAATGAGAACTTGTAATCAATTGTAATTTATAAACAATTTTCATGAAAGTATCTGATAACCAAGAATAATGCACTAACAACAAAAAGTAGACAGCACTCTTCCAGAATGTCACTCTCTTAAACACCAGTGAGCCTCAGTTTGTAATTATGAGATATATTATTTAAGTATTTGTAAATTTTTTACTTGGAATAAGTTTGATGAATATAAGAATAACTTTCTAAAGGGCACATAAAATTACTAAGCCTTTTACTTGAACAGTGAGTCTTAACCCAGATATGAAAAAGAATCACGTATTTTTTAAAATCCAGATGCCAGGCTCTACCAAACACTCCCCCAACCCCAACCAGAAGTATTCTCAGAAACCAAACTCTTTAGAAAAAGATTTACATTTACTAATAACAAGGTTACCAAATTTTCATGAAGGTACTTAATAATATTTAATAACGGTCTTAAAATGCATCATTTCTACTAAGGAGGCTAAGCGATATTAAAGGGTAAAACAATTTTTTAAAGAGCAAACTATTCATTGTCAAAAATCACTCTACACATGCAATATCATAGCTGGAAAAAGCTATTTTTTTCTGTTTAAAATACTTGAACTTTTTTCACCTCATCATAATAACAAACTTGAGTAAGTTACTCACTCAACAGGCACTCATTATGCTCTAATGTTAATTGCTAGGGAAAGATTCAAATATTAATATGAGAAATTTGCATGTCTGAATAAAACAATCTAAATAAAAAAACAAACAATACACAGATAATTAGAATACAATACAAGAGGTATTACAACTAAAGTATGACCAAAACTGTTCTAGGAGCCCAAAGGAAGGGCTTGGAAGAGCTTAAAAGAATCCAAAAAGCCTCCTCTAGAAAGGAAAATGACAGAAGAGCTGGATATTAAAGGCTGAGTAAGAATTTTCCAAGTACAAAGCATGTGAAAAATATGGTGACATAAAAAATAAAGAACTTAATTCATGATATATACAGAGGGAGCCAAAAAAAGTATATACATTTTAAGAAAGGGAAAAACTGTATTAAAATTGTAATACTCAATATGTACCAATAACAAAAGATGAATACAAGTCACGTATATACATTTTTTTGGCACCCCCGGTATAGCTGAACTATGAGGTGCCTAGAAGACAAGCTGTTTGAGGGAAAAATGGAAGGTAAATTAAGTGCGAAAAGTTGAGAATTTTTAGCAGACTTGAGGAGGCACCAAAGGCTGTGAGTTCCTCAAACTAGACGGACCAAACTGGTGGAGATTATGTAGACCAAACTGGAACAAGCGCAATAGAGAGAAACATCATCGAACTATTATCTGCACCTGGAATCTCAAACTGGCAGGAATTGGCTATTAGGGTAAATAACCCTATAATCCCTATTAATTAATTCTTAAGAGGCGGGGTAGGAGGGTGGTAAAGAATGCTGACTCAAATACAGACTGCGGATTCTGCTCCTTTGTATGCCAGGCATGTGAATTTGGGCAAAGATGGGCAAAACCAGATCTCCTAAACCACACGCTCATCTACAGTGTCATCTTGACACTCCTCCGATCAAGAAATGGTAGACTTTGTCCCCACCCCCTTCAATTTTGCAGGCTTATGACTTTCTTGTGACCAACAGAATGTGGTGAAAAGTGACACTGTCACTTCTAAGACTAGATTATAAAAGGCTGCCTCCATGTTCGCTAAAATGCTTCCACTTAAGAGGCCTGAACTGCCAGGTAATAAACCTGACTATCCTGAGGACCACCCCAGCCCGAACAATAAGAAAGCCAAGCCAAATGGAGAAACTACATAATGGCTCTCCATAGGGATCCTAATTTTCAAGTCTTCTAAGCACTAGACACGTCAGTGAAAGAGCCTTCCCGTGATTCCACCGGCACCCAACCTTGAAACTTTCCAGCTGAGGCCCCCAGATATTATAGAAGGAGACAAGTCATCCCTGCTGTACTCTATCTGAATTCTTGAGCCACACTCATCAACCTAATAAAACAGTTCTTTGCCACCAGGTTAGGGATGGCATGTTATGCAACAACAGTCATTGGAACAGCCAATCACTTATCTTCTGTGATTCAATCTCTCCATATGAAAAATTGGCATAAAAATTCCTATCTCTGGGTTGTTTAGAAATTTAAGGGAAACAATAAATGTAAAATACTTGGCATAGTTTTTCATACATAATACAGGCTCAATAAACATTATTATTATTGCCACCTGGTAGAAATAAAACAATCACTTTTTATATAAGCACATTGGAATTTAACATAAACATAAGTGACAAACTACATTACATGATGTTATGACACCAAATCAATCCCTGTGACAATATATGATTATCAAAATATATACTCTGAAAATGAGATCTTCAGCTGACAAATAAACCTTTAATATTCCTTTAATGGTAAAAGCAGAGATACGAAAAGTATTAATATTTTTTAATGTTTTTAAATCTCATTCTAAGATATTAAAATGTGGGAAAATTTTTTTTGTTAATATTTGAATGTGGTAATTCAAAAGCTGCAAAGCTTTTTAAAGATTCTGTTTTTGTATTCCTTTGCTATGTAAAAAGTAAAATTCCTTCTATTTTACTGCACTGCGCTAAAGTGATTTCAGAATCAAGTGAAAGGATTAGTTAAATCCTTAGCTACTGAGATTACATTTATTTTTATCTTAAGAAAGATTTTTTCTTCCTAAAGACAACAGACACAAATACAATACACAAAATATTAAGTATAGCAAGATAAGTTAAGATTTATTTCTACAGATTAAGACAACCTGACATTAATTCTTGCAAGATCCATTTTAAAGTCTATATCCTAAAATTTTTATAGAAAACAATAAAATGTGCAAAAATTATTTTTAAAAAATTAATATTCTTACAAAGCATTCTTCTAATACCCAGAGCATCAATTCTAATTGCTGCTTTATCTCTAACATGTTTCCCTTACCTCTTCATTAATGTCAATAATATCTCCCACTTTCAGCTCCAGTTCATCCTCATTTTGTGGAATGTACTCAAAGAGAACTTTACACTGACGCTTCTTGGTCTCTAAAGGAAGGATCATAAAAAATTAGGTTAAGAAACATTATTAAAACAAACAGTAACACCTTTACACCTTGCCCCCACACCGCAATCTACAAATCCCCCAATAAATTAAAATCAACTACAAATAAGATATAAGGCTCCAGGCAATGAAATCTATACAGCAAGTCTCACCAATTACACAGAAGTAAAATATCCACTGCCAATTTTGAGATGAGAAATAGACAACAAAAGACACTGTTGGCACAACAAGTTTCTCACAGACAATTCCTCCAAGCCAGTGATTTTTAAGACTACATCCTGATCAAAGTCTGAGAATCCTTAAAATGCACTAATTTAAGAGTAATCTGTTAAAAAAAGAGGCAAAATGCACAATTCTAAAATGTATTTTATCTTCTTTAATAGTTCTATTTTTGGCAGATAAAACAAACTCACGTAGGTGAAGATAATAATAATTTATTTTATCCTTTCAAATGAGCTTCATTTATTTAGACAAGTATGATCATTTATAACCATCCAGGCTTGTGGTCCTCAACTTCTTTCAAACTCTAAGAATTGAGAACTCAGATTCACTACCATCTTTAAAAGTGAAACATTAAAGCAGCTATGAACAGATGACGAGGTATGGTTGGTTAAAGGATTACTTCTTGCTACTTACAGAAATCAAGAGAAGGCCGAGACTCGGAAGGGCAACAGTGTAAGAATTAATTAGGAAAATCATCAGGAATACAGACGTGTTATTAGAAACCCAGGCTAAGATCATCCCCAATTGCATTCCCAATTGCTAAGTACAGATGAGAAAGTTAGACAATGTAGAAGGCTGATGTAAAAAAACATTAATTCATCTGAAATATGATGTTGGAGGAATGCTGTATGGATACCCCAGACCACCAAAGATGAACAAGTGGGTCCTAGAGCAAATTAAGCCTGAAACATCACTGGAGGTAAAAATGAAAAACTAAAGCTATCCCGCTTCAGGCACATCATTAAGAAGGAAGTTACTTCAGCTGACATTCTATGGATATAAGCAACTATCAGAACAAAAAGATTAAATCCAATGGAACCCTCAAAACATCAAAAAATGCATATTACATGCAACCAACACCCTGACAGTGGTGCAAAGCAGACATGACAAATAAGTAGATAAAAAAATCTAGTCTCCAAATAAAATTACAACCCAGTAATAGTTCCCTGCTTCCTAAAGGAATAATTATATCTGATTATTCAAATGTTTTACAATAAAAGGAACCAAAGAAAAGTAACATTGACCATACTTTTATAATTAACCTAGAGTTGACAGTAAAAATTTTCAAATGTCACTTTTCATCAGGTCTCAGAGTAAATTTTTGAGTAATAATTTAAGAGTAATGGTTTTATGCATACTGCAAGAAAACTTCTCATCTCTTAAACTAAGTATAGTCCCTAAATATAGTTGAAGTCACCTTGAGAAAATGTGTTCATAAATATGTTCTTCGTAGTTAATAGCAGTTCATAAATGGGGGGAGGATTGTCTATATTATTGAAAAGAAAATTTTATTTTGCTCAGAGTGCACTTCAAAGAAAACATTTTATTTCTGATAATCTTAGGCCTTTAGAAAATACAGCTAGGCTTTTAATGAATGTCAATAACTTTTAAAATGATTTAAAGTGAATAAAGTATTAGTTAGCCCCCCGCCTCCAAGCATATCAATTTACTTCGAGCAGCCTGGTTATATTTCAAACCAAAGCTGTTTTTGCCCCTAACACCGAGCACAATTTTCCACTGAGTAGTTTTTTTCCAAAGTAGTTTGCAAAATTATTTGCAAAGGAATTTTTCAAAGAAAAGAGCCAACTGGATAAAAACATCTAAACAACTTGCCTTGTTATTACCACGAAATGTGAACCATTTATTTTTTTTTAATTATTTTCACATGATGCCATGTTTAAATATGGCTCACTCTTAAGTTGAGACGACTACCTATATTGAAAACTCATTTATTAATTGGCAGCACAATTAAAGAAATGTTGAGATTTTTCACATTTCAAATGTCATAGATCCATACACATTGGTCCATAAAGATTTCCTTAATTTCTACAATGTGTCAGAACCTCTGCGAAGCACACACACAAAAAAATAAAACAATATGTGTAATAGTGGAGTTGTCAATAAAAGGTTGTGTGAAAATTAAATCGATTTAAAAAATAACCACAACTAGTAGTTTCTTATGGCAAGTAACCTCGATACAGCTTTTCAAATCTACAAACAAATTAGTATCAAGAAAGTTTTTTTATATCAATATTTTATAAGTAAAGCTATTAACAAGAAAGAAGATAAAGGAGGTAGTACAGAAAAGGCAAAGACGTATTTCATATCTTTTATGTACCAGTATTACGTAAGTCTTTCACAAACATCTCCCACACAACAGATGATAAAAACTTATCGTTTTACCAATTAGAAAAGAGGAACTCAGAAGTTAAATAATCTGTCCAAGATCACAGAGCTAAAAAAAAAGAGGCAAAACTAGAATTATACCCACTTCTGACTAATTAGCCTTTTATCTTTCCAATATATCATCATGCTGCTTCCTTTACAGATTATAGTGCTTTACCAGAGCTATGTAGTCTAGTCATGTCCCTCAAAATACCATTTATTTGCTTATCTCCATTGGTCTTCCAATTCTATGTGGAATGGCATACTCCCCAATCTTCATGTGAAGGGTATGTGCTACCTAAAGGAAAGCTTAAATACACCTTGCTTGACAACCTCATTATAAAACCACCCCTTCACTGGAATCATAACTGCACATTATATGTCTCTAATATGGTTCTAAATAGTATAAAACACTATAATAATAATTACAAACATTTACCAAGCACTTCTTATATTATTTACTTAACGTGTACTTACTTATATTATTTACTTACCCTCTAAAACCCTCTGTGGTAATTATTACTATCATCCCTGTTTTATAGTAACTGGATGTTTTCCCATTAGACTGTGAGTTGAGTCATCTATATACCCAGCTTTGTTTGGCAGAGTTGCTTGCCCACACCAACACGGTTCTCATGGCCTTCTTACCCACATGCATTAAGGGATTCAGCACATAAACATTGCAATTTTTCAAGAAGTCTCTTTAGAAATGTTTCGTATTTTTAAAAAACAAAACCAAATTGTGAGAAATTTCACTCAGTAATTACTTTCCTTAATATTTCTACTGAAAGAAAATCCTAAATTTTCAAATGTAGGTCATCAATAATGGCAAGTATTTCATGGTTCAAAAAAAACAGAACTAAATATTCAGATCAAACAAAGCTCTTAAATTGTGGAACCATTTCTCACTAAAGATTATTGCTTTCAATCTTTCCATCAAATGTGAAATGAAGAGCATACCACACTCAGAAATGGGAAATTGACTGCTGAATTTTCAGAGATAGCAACAAATGGATTTTGGTTCCGGAAAGTATAACTTCAAGGTTTTATTGCAGCATTTAAATGTTTCTGATATCAAAAACTTTTTTTATCCATTTCCTCCTCTAGTAAACAAAGAAAATCATCAAACATTAACAAATACAGTGATTGAGCCATTTGCTATATGGCTGCATCTTCTTTATTATTTCTTACCCTCAGCAATAAAAAAATCATAATACTTAGGCTATTAAATGAAAGATTCAGGCTGCTCAAGATGCCAGCCATATTGCTGAGACATACCATTTGGTTAAGGCAATCAAAATATTAGAAAACATCATCATTATCACTATCGTGAAGAAAAACCGCATATGAGTAGAAATGCAGTATCCTGCCTACAACGTACTTTCAACTGATTCAGTTGGGGGAAAAAAAATGTATTTGTATATGTATATAGGGATAGCCAATGTGACAAAATGTTAACAGCAAACTTAGGTGCAGGGTATATACCATGTTCACTGCACAAATATTCTTTCAACTTTTCTGTAAGATTTTGAAATTTTCAAAACAAAATAGAAAGTTAGAACGCCCTACCTTATTCGAGAGGCTGTACTGGGGAAAAGTCCTTTGACTAAATCTTTTTCCTCGTATGAGTCAGAAGAGCTTAATGTCAAAGAGCACAGCCTGAACTAATGCGCTTTTTTTTTTAAATGAGAGCTGTAAAGATGTATTGTCAGTGACCATGTTTTGGTGCTGTTTAGAATTTTCATTATTTTGTTCAGTGCTAACTCAATCAAGGGGCACACTACTTGCTACCAACTGTTTGCTAGGAATGATACACTGTTGACTGGCGTCCTAGTCAACTAATTTTCCATTTAGCGATATCATTTCTTTGGGTACACCTACTAGTGATCTATCAGCATCAACTTCAATGAATATTTTACATTCAAAATAATTATTTACTAGATGAAAAATCACTTTTGTAGCATTAGTTTCCACTAATAATACAAAGTTACAAACACTGATGTCTTTCCTCACACATGTCAAAAGTAGATTCACATCTGCCATCCATTTTTTTCAAATATAAAGTTAAATATCTACTTATATTCCACACTGACTGTTTATATAGAGTTGTGATGGTAAAAGATGTCAATTCTTGACTCTAAGTAAAGTACGCTACGCCATTATCTTTGTGCCTGATTTTACAAGGGTCTTAGCAGAAACGGGAGACTTGTACTTGTTTTTGCTATGAGAAATGTAAATTTGTTCTCTTCTATAACTTTACAAACTTGTAATAATCAACTTTGTCCTGCGTAACTGACATTATTCTGTGTTTGCTCTAGAAAATACAAGTTTGTTTTACCAAAGAAGTTATCATGCTAACTTAATATTCAATAGCAAAAATTGCAATGGCTCCATGACTAGATTTCACAAAAAAGCCAACACTTTTTTGGCTTTGGAGGCTAGAGACAGATAGCTAACAAGTAGAGTTTCCAGGTATTTAACATCATATTATCTATTTGAACTTGTCCTTTTTAGTTGCTTAGACAAAATTCAACATACACAGATTCACTTGTCTTGGCACGCAGAGATTTAAATATTCACTCTGCAGTGTTTATCATTATCAACCTTTATAATGGTTTTAATGTATTTTAAAGTACATTTTATTAACAGTATTGGTTAGTAGTGTCCATTACTATTTAACATTACAATGAACCACTTTTGAAGAACTGGTCTATTTTGTGAACTAAGGATACGATGCAAACTAACAGTAACCAAAAAAAAAAAAAAAAAAAATCAGAGTTAAGAAAACATAGGCTCGCCTTTCCTGGAAAAGCAACATGAAAGCAAAAACAACCTGCATCCTGTTTTAAATGTTAGCTAGCAACAAATGACAAATTTAGTCCTTGCAGCACATACACTTAAAAACAAGTTATAGAGGATCCTTAGGAAAAAACCCAAGCCTCTTGGCACCAACTACATAATAGTTTTTGTTTCTTACAAGAAAAGGAATTATGACAGGAAAGTAAAAGTAAAATTTAGCGTGTTCTTTCCTATTAGGAGAGTAAAATATTAATAACCTCGAAGCCTTTGGTCTAGGCTTTACTTAAGAAGAAGCTTGTCTCTCTATAGGTCAAGGAAGCTAAAGTGTTAAGTGGATTTTCCAATATGCGGAGGTTATAAATAGCCCTTTCCAAGGGCCTAAATATTCTCCTTGTGCACAAAAACTCTATTCAGAGCTCCACTTGACCTGTAGGATGTGGACATATTCTCTGTTATCTATTTCCCCATCTCCAAATAAGTAGAATTTCAGAGTCCAGGACAATTAGACTCCTAAAACTGTCCACCTTCAGCCAGTGGGCTGAAAGCAGTATGGGTAATATCTGAATATTGTTTGTATGCTGCATTTACTGGGTAACAAAGAAGACGTAGAACCCTTTAATCGGTCTGTCTCCATGTCATGAGATCTGTTTCATTTTTATGAAAATCTGGTTTTATTTTATGAAAATAAACAAAGGGTTTACATAACCAAGAAAGTAGACGTTTCTCCAAACTTCAAACAGTAGCACAGAAAGTTAACAAGTTGAAATACAAGGAGACAATAAAATCCACACCTTTTCCTTACATTTGTGAAATGTATGTAAACAAAATGTCTTTACTGTAGAGCACGAGTTACCACAAGGGATTTAAAGACCACAACATCAAAGACCCTGATCTAAGATGAATATGGTTCAACACTCATTTACTACCTATTACATCAAAGTAAACACAGTAATCAGTATTCAGTCTCTCAAGGGGCTTCAGGTTTTACTGTGTTACAATGCAATCTGCTTCCATATATCTTGTACTTCTTTGTACATGTTCAATGTTTAATACTTTTTAATAAGTCGTTCCCAAAATAATAAACTCTTTGAGGACAGCAATATTACCTGTCTATTTTACCACCTTCTCTCCACCAGCAAAATAAAACCCAAGAGTTTGAATGATCTAAGATAATAAGATAGACTCTAACTCGTGTGTGATTTCAAGAATGGTGCCCTCCCCCTATGCCAAACTGCTCTCCTCACATATCTACAGAGTACCAAATACCCAAATGGCACTCTTTTGGGCCAACCACCTTGGGAAACTGAATGTATGTGTTCAGATGTCTAACCACTAAAGAAATGTACTATAAAATTCCTTGTGTCTATAGTGCTTAAGGATGAATGGACATTTAAGCATCTCATTAAATAAATAGCATTAAAATGAATTTAAGGCCAAGTGTTAACTATTTGGCAGATCCTGTAACACTAAGAAGAAAACTAAGCCCGTATTGTAATTCATAATCCCCACAGACAGCTGTGTGTAGCTCGTGCTGACTACCACACGAAGAATGACTACATGGGCCAGTAACTAGTAACATGAGAATAAGGAGGAGGCTTCTGCAGTCGGCTGCAAAAGTTGAGCTAATTTTTCTTAATATAATTTAAGAACAACTACATTTTGACTTAATTAAATAAGAAATGAGTTATTTACATACTCTTCTTAATGTTTTTAGCTTGTGGATGTGGCTGAATTCCTCCAGCTGGAAGTCCATAGGTGCTTATTCGTTGTACAAGACTTGCTACATTCCCATGCCTTTCCCGTTTGATGGGCAAATTGTCATCCTTGGATTCTGTGTCTCTCTTAATTTCCTATAAAAGAAAATCAGTAACTAAGCAAATTAAGTTATACTTTATTAAATTCTCAAATACAAAATATCAAAACACAGGTAGTGACTATTATAGAAAACATGACAACAACAGTGTTCAACCTTTTTGTCTGCCCACACAAATCTAAAGAATGCAACACATTTGGTAACAATGACTCATAAGTTTGTCTTGTCAGAATTGGAGATGCAGGTAAAGAAAGGGAGGCTGACATACCACCTGCACCCCAACACACAAAGACACCCTGAGATACATAAACCAACAATAATTCTAAGTCAGAGGTGGACAAACTTCTTCTATAAATGGCCAGACAGTAAAATATTTTAGGATTTTCAGGCTGTACCAACTCTTGAAACAATGAACTCTGCCACCTGTAGTGCAAAAGCAGACATATACTTAACTGAATGAACATACTGCACCTACAAAATTTTATTTATGGACAATAAAATTTCAGTTTTATATTAATTTCCACGTCATTAAATATTGTTCTTTTGATTTTTTCCCAACCACTTATAAAATTCCTAACTAGCATTTTCAGCTCATGGACATTACAAAAACAGGGGGCATCAGATTTGGCCCAGGAGCCATAGTTTGATAAACTCTGTTCTAAGTCATAGGTCTAACAAAAGACATGCGAACTTTCATGAAAAGTATAAAATTTTATGGGAAGACATAAAGGAAATAAAAGGAAAGTGATGCCATATTGGGTGATTTTAAAAACTCAGTATCACAAAAGCTATCAATTCTCCCGAAAATCGATATAGTGATGCAATGCAATTCCAAAACTATATCACAGATTTGGGAGAGCAATTGAATAAACAGGTTCTAAATTTGTACAGAAGAACAAAAGGCCACGAACAGCCAAAATACTTCAGGAAAAAGAAAGTAGGGGTTTTTTTTGTTTGTTTTTTGTTTTGTTTTTTTAACCAAGATACAAAGAAAAACTATGTGACACTGTAAATTAGACTGTGTGTTACTGGCATAAAAACAGACATACTAAATGAAGCAAACAAAAAGCCCATAAACAGACAAACTTGATTTATAACAGACAAAAAAGTGAGGGGGAAAATGAATTTTAAAATAAATGGTGCTTATAAAACTAATCTTCCGTATTTAGAGGATAGGGAAAGAAACTGGATTCCTACCATATTTAATATTAAAATCAACAGTTTCTGTTCATTAAAAGTAACCATGAAAAAAATGCAAATCAATAACCAGAAGATACTAATATTTTTCACAAACAAAGGCAACAAAGATTTTGTATCTCCAGGTGTCTGTGTCTACCACAATATTAACCAGTTGTTACTCTCAAACTGGCAGGATTTCAGATGATTGACTTCTTTATACTGTTCAAACACGTTTAATGTTTGCTTTTTTTTTTGGTTTTTTAACAATGTATATCATTTTCAATCAGAAAAGAAACTTTTTAATCTTTGGGAAAACTGTAAAGAATTGTAAAAAGTTATTAAATTATAAATCATAGAAGACAAAATATTTTACAATATACACTGCTTGCTTCATTTTTATTGGTAATGCACTCAAGGAAAAATATTTCAATTTGCTATTAATACATGACATCTCAACATCTAAAAACCTCACAGTTTTCAGACTGTGCAAAGTATTTTTCAAACTAATAAAAACATAAAATCTATATAAAGACTAATTGTTACAAGCTCAACATGCCAGAGCTGATTCTCTCATGAGCTATCTACGTTTTAAAAAACTAAAAGTATATCTCTGAGAGCTATCGTTGCATTCTAGTACAAAAGACCAAGAACTTGGCTTGACATTCAAATCTTGTTCCTCTAGGAAAGTAACTCCAATTTAACCAACTGTGATTAAGAGTACACGTTCAGGAGACAGATGACCTGGGTACAAATCTTGGTCCTATCCTGTTCACTAACTATATAACTTTGGATATTTGTTATATTTTAATAAAAATTAACTATGGGAGAAAGTATGGTATCTTAATTAAAATAAATTTTCTCATTTCTAAAAAAAAAATTTAATTTACCACATATTGCGCAAGATACAGAAACATTTCAATGACCTTCAATATTCTCTGAAACATAATCCCATCCATGAATATTAGATATAATACATCTTCTGAGGACCGAAGATATAAACGGGAAGAAGCAAATTTAAATATATATATATATACACAGTCTACCTTGAATGGGGAAAACTCGGGTTTATGGCCTTACAAACCCGTAGTGCCAGCTAAGATGTTATCACAAGTACCAAGTGACCTCAAGGCTCTCAACAAAATTACAAATAAGGTTTGCACTGGCCTCTTCCTCTAGAAACTCTTCCTGCTACAATCTACCACCACCTGCACCTGCATCTCTCTTACTCTCGCTCTCACCAACCTATTCTCTTTTCTGGTTCCTGGACACAGAACTACTTTCGCTATCATCTTCACAGCCAATTTTATATATTGAGCTAGTACCTATGAAATGTTAGTAAGGCTTCCAATGTTTCTTCCTTCTCCTGCCCTTTATTTCTTTGTATCTAATTGGCCAGTAAGTAAAATACATATTAACACTGTAGCATCTATTTTCTACCAACTTCACTTCCTCACTTTGAAAATGACTTCAGAAGATCCAGTTCAAAAAAATAAGTCCTCCCTTAGAGTATCATGGCTTCACAAAGCAAACTCAGAAAAACTCTGAATCTCATTCCACAAATGAGTAAAACCTCCTACATAAGTAACGTCAATCAAAATTGGCCAAGAAAAAATACAAAGTGGGTAATTTCTATACAAATAAGAATGTGCTATATTGACTGGCGCTATTTCTTAAAGGGTAGGAAGTAGCAAATTAAAGGAAGATGAAAAATATAAGCAAATGAGGGAGCTAAAAAGATTGAAGAGAATCTAGTTATTCCTCATCTATTAAGGTAATCAAAGATACTTAACTATGATTGCACTAACCAAAAACAAATAACTTAAAAGAGGAGCAACAAAATTCACAAACGATTCCTTCATGTTACAATATATCTAAACAATTTGGTTATCTGGTCATGGCCAGTGCGTGAATATGATCTGAAAATAGACATCCATAACTTCTATAGCATAGAATCAAAGGTCACAAAGAATAAAAACAAGATTAAAGGGCAAGCTTCTTTACTACTTCTTAAATGAAAGAAACAGGTTATCTCATCACCCAGTTCCTAAACAGTTACAGATCTACTTATGCTAATTAAAATCCAAGGGATATACTTAATTTTTTAAAATTCTACATCTGGAATTTCTAAAAAGTGTTACATACATAGGACTACAACCTCCAACTTTACAGAAGCTTAAATCAGAAGATACGGAAACGTGGTATTACTAAAGAATAAGGAAAAGAAACAAGATTAAATCTTTATTTGGTACACATCCACTGTTTTACCTTTGACTGGGTCAACATTAGACCCACATTTTAAAAATTACATTTCCAACCTAACAATTAACCCCATTCCTAAAGTTTTTGTTTTGTGGAATATGAGTGATAGTATATAAGGAATGATCCAGAAGGAACTACCTGTAAGTCATCAGATTCTCCTTTTTATTATGATTAAACTGGGCACACACACACACACACACACACACACACACACACACACACACACCTTAAGTACAAAGTGAAATGACCAACAAGGAAAAATCTCCTTAATATAAAATCAACATGTAACTTCTGGGTGCTAATGTATCAACATCATCAAGAAAAGACTACAAAAGATGCAACATAGGAGGACTATTTTGAAAGTTGCTAAACCCATTCTCTCCCCCACCCCCTGCCTCTCGAGTTTGGACAAAGGGCCCCCTATGTCAACTGTCCCTCCCCCATTTGTAAAACGGAAAAATAGGAAAAGGGGAGGGGGGAGTTATGTACAAATATTGGCATCCTACTCCTTTCCCTTTCCTATGACAAGAATGTTTAGTGACAGCCAAGTGAAAGAGTGGGAAAAAACGCTAAAGAATTCTTACCTATTAATATATTCTTTCAGACATTCCAAACTGATTGAAATGAACTGAAAATACCCCAATAATTTATAATGGTCACATTTTTCACGCTAATTTTATTAATTTAAAAAATGTTATTGGTGCTTTCAGCCCTAGGATGAAGGGGTTTTGGGATAAGAACTGAAGGGAAGGAAGGTTAGTGTATCTAGGACTCAAAAGACACCCAGCCCTACGTGGAGGCCCTTCTCTCCAAGTTGCTGGACTCTGGTGGCCACACATGACAATAGCAAGCAGACAATGAGAGCTGACCTGCTAAAAAGCAAAACCGGGAGATACCCCAGAAGCCCAGGTTCTGGCACTCAAGCTTCCTGCTTTAAATTATTACTACAACTTGAAATAGCTTAGGAGAAATAACATTAACTCTTTTAAGGGGAAAAAATTAAAATTTCGTCTTCCAGGTTAAGTCCCTGGTAAACATTAACATAATTTATATAATAATGTCTCAACTTTAAATTTATGGTGTTAAAAACAGGATATAAAAGGGGATGAGGATACAAATAATTCAGTCTAAAAGATTTTCTATAGAAAACAGTCTATAAAATAGCTACCAAATTCCTAAAAGTCGAAGGAGGTTGAGGAAGAGTTATAAGAAATGTATTTTTCACAACAGATACTTCTACATTGCTTGAATTTTGTTTCAACATGTATTACTTCAGTGATTTTTTTTTAAATAAAAAATTTGGTATGCCCACAAATAACAGTGCTATTAAGTCAAGTTGTTCTAGGGCATTTAGAGACAGATCTTAATTGTGTGAGCACACATTACTAAATCTAAATCCTTACACACCTTTTCTTCCATTATCTGTATACTATTTCTCTAACTCAGTGAATACAGTCTATGTAGGATTCACAATATAATAAAAAATAACCAAAGTCACAAAACAAATTGCTCCTAATCAGTGTGTAAAGTATAGTTAATGTTTTACGGTATAGATCATAAAATGTACTATGATGAATCATAAATAATTATACAACTTGGACATTTCATCTGCTGTTTTATTTTAATTCCCAATAAGCAAGTGAAGTTGTCTTCCATTTAGTACTCTGGTATCTACAGAGTTGTTTTCTTTTGTGTTTCCAATTAATGAAAGTAAATCAAACACCAAATTTTCTTCTGCTGATATAAAGCTAGCTTCCTAAATTGTTCTATTAAAGCCACCAATACATCTCCTAATAGTTGAAAACATCACTGCGTTTTGTGATCTAAGTGAACTAACAATCTTCATAAAATAAGGGATTCAAAAAATAAAGGTCACATAAAATCGTATTATCATTTATTTCATTCAAATAATAATAATTATTATGGAAACAGTGCAATACCAACAGATTTAAAATCTAAATCAGCATTCTTCTAGAAAAAAAAATGTTGTATTTTAAAAAAATCACTGAGACCTTTCCAAAGTAGTCATGTACATCAGATCATCTTATTCCCCATATTGCTACTTAATGATTTAAAAGTAACTTTAAAAAAAGATTTTAAATACATTTGAAGATCTAATGTCTACTTAACCATTTAACCTATGGAATCTAGAAATAAAATGACACATTTTAAAGTACAAGATAAGTTGTCAAACTGACTAAAAAAGTTTTTTTAAACAAGCAGATTTAATAATTTAAATCTTTTTTCTAAATGAGAAAAAAACTGCCAGAAATTTAGATCAAAACAAAGAAAAATACACACAAATGATTTTTATTTACTTGTCAGCTTCCTGAAATACTTGTGTGAATAACTTTTGTTTCCTTGTCCATTATATCAAAAAGTCTACAAAACTTTATCAAGCTCTAAGAACTCTTAAAAAGGGATCAAAATTTCACTTCAGATGTTAAAATATAAGAAACAATGTACTTACCAAGACCTGAGACATCTTCTGTGAACATATCCACTTATATTTAAAAGTCAGCAAAGTAAAATCATATAGTAACAGATCACATAAATAACTTGTAGCACCCTCCAGGATAAAGCCCACAAGAAAAATGCTTCAAGGCTCGAAGATCCAAAACGACTGTCCTGCTAATACTCTTTAAATACTATATTTCCGGTAACCTCTTCTGATATCTTATTTCACTGACATTCCTCTGTTTTCTCCATAATCCCCTGTGCTTCAATACCTGTACAACTACCAAATGTGCTTTCTACAGTAAGTAGAAAGTAAGTGCTCTACCCCGTCTCCCCCCCCACTTCCTGTGACTCACTCAGGTGGTCAGACTATGCACTCAACCATGTAATGAAACTCATCAGGAACAGAGTCCACTGACATTTATTAAATGTCTATAACTAGTCAGGTGCACTGCTAGCTACTGTCATGTGTTATCTTAATATTCACAAGCAAGTCATAAAAGAAAATAAGGGTATCAACTATGCTTATTACCTTTTACTGAATGCTAATCTATTCTTCTGTTAAAGATAACTAGTATTATATTTTTCTGAACACTGGCTTTTTAACAATAGCTTAAGAAAACACCGCTATTCCTACACCACTTCCAAAGGGAGAAACTCTTCTATATAGTGAGTTTTTAGCCTAGTAAGGATGTGCATTACAATCTCTATTAAAAGGCATCACCACCTAGATTTCCCCTTAAGGAAAGATGTACTTTTCCCTAATCCTCCCACTAAGTACAGTTAAAAACTCTGGACATTATATTCTAAATAAATAGGTAAAAATATTCTGAAAAGTAGAGAAAAGAAGGTAGCACAAGCCAAAGAGACCAGGTTCCTCTGAACCTCGTTAATGAGTTCACTGGGTTTTCTTTTTGCCTCATATATTCCAGACTGAGTTCTCAAAAAGCTGAAAACCTGGAAATGCCATGGGCAGAGGCAAAAAAGCTCCAGGAAAAGCCTGCTCTCTCTAGTGAAGGACCAACAAAAGAGTAAGTAGACTAGCAAAACAGAAAGTTCTCAGACAATAATCTTGCTACTGCAGTGAAATACCACAGGGAAAAACAACAACTATCGCCCCTCCCTCACCTGTGCCAGTAAAAGCCAGGTAGGGAGCCCAGATTTCCACCCTCAGCAGGCTGTAACGAGGCACCCCAACTACCACCACTACCCCATAACCCCAGCCAGGACGGTGCCAGCAAAGGCCAAATGGAGAGCCAGGACTCTCCTCCCCACCAGATGGCAAAGAGCGCCCTCTCCCCCTACTGTGAGCACAGGCCACAGGCAGGCCACAAGGCAACACGATGCCCCTCCAGCCAGCAAGGAGGGTATGGGGGTGGGGCCTATGGGAGCCTGAACTCCCACCCAGCAGTAACAAGGAGCTCTGCCCCCTCCAAGTCAACGGCAACCAAGCAAGGAGCTGGATTTGGAGGTAACTCAGTTTTCTTTTTTTCAGCACAGGTTCCTTCTTTAGTTAAATAACATTCAGATTTAGAAACAAGGTCCTCAACCAATATTCTGATTTATATATATATATTTTTTCACCAATACTTCTACCAGAATTTGAACACAAATCCTCAGCTTTTAATAATGAGTCTTTCCGGATGTCTGCTTTCTCTCCTTTCTTAGTAACTGAAGCAAACTTCCAAAGGCACTTTACATTAGCCCCTCATCTTCAAAGAACTGCCTTTTCTATTCCAAAGGCATCAACCACAACAAAAAAAGATCGCTTCCACCAGGTCACTTTTTTATAAGCCTTTAGATCCACAGAAAAGACCTGTCACAATTAGCGATAGGAACTAGAACTTACACAAACCCTAACACTGAAAGCTTTTTCATTGTCCAGTTTCTTATCCCGTCAGCCCACTTTTAAACAGACTTGATCTGTTCCCCCACTACTACCCACCAAGACTACAGATTTGGTTTAGGGAACAGGCTAATCAGACTAACTGCTTAGCCCATATTTTCTCATTTTAATCACTTTCCTCTTTATTTTTCTCCTTCCTCAAAAACTACTTTTTTGAAAGGGACAACTAGAAAAGCTCTAGCTTATTTACCTATTTTATTAACAGTACCTGGGATATTACAGATACTGGGGGAAAAAAAACCTCTATATTTAGTGACAAATTTAACAATTTAGCTGATTTTCTTCTCCAGTTTTCCCTTTCCAAAACGGATAGGCAATTCCTGTGCAAGAAAACGGGGTGAAATAAGGCATCTACACGCATAATCTAATTCCTACGAACAACCCAAACAGGTGGGACTCCCCATTTTTACAAAGGAAGCAACCTACGCTCTACAGTGAAGCATCCTCAGGAAGAACACACAGTAGGTACAGTGTGGGTAAGGGGGGGGGATAAGGAGTCAAACAGAGGTCTACGCGCCCTGACTCAAAAGGCCCTGCTCCTCGCACAGCGTACTGTCCTCTTGAAGTAGCTCGAGGATGGTAGCTGGCAAACACAACCATCACACTAGTTTACCTTCCTCTCATTTCAGGTGTCCTGCTCAAAGGGAATGTATTCCTTTTCTCCTCTGTACCCGTCTGTGATTTATTAACCTTACAGATGCTATCCCAGAACACCCAATTTAAAACATCAATGCCATTTCCCACCCTCCCACTCACTTTCTTCTTTAAAAGCACTCATGACTATCAAAATATCATCTTACTGATTTATTTTTTTCACATGTCCGTTTTCCCCCCACCATTAGAATATATGCTGACAAAGAGGAGGAAACTTGTCTGTTATTCACCACTGTGTTCCTAGCAGCTATAAAAAGTCTTAGCACATAGAGCCTCAGTAAATATTTGAACAGTGAACGGATGACAATCAAAAATGAATAAAACAATTTAGAGGCAAGGAATAGGGCAGAATATACCACAGTATGCTACAGATCTTATTAAAAAAACAGTTCAATAGCGAATGCCTGGAGAATTTAATTTCTCATACAGATACTGAAGAGAACTATTATCTAAATAAAACTGAAAACCCTGCTATAACTGCTGCAAGAAAATACATGTGGTTGATGAAAACTACATGCTTCAGAGAGAGCTTACTGAGGAAGTATCCCATATTGGTGCTAAAATTGCTATTAATCTTATTTGCAATGGAGAAAACCATTCTTATTTTAATTACATTTAACACAGCTCACTGGCTGGACTGCAATAAATTCTGCATGAAAGTAGACCCTTGTGTTATGCCCCCACTGAGAAATGGATGTTGGTCCTATACTGTAAGCTATCCTACTATGATGGATACACTTAGTCTTCTCATTTCCTTAATTTGTATAATAGAACCTTGTTTTCAGCAGGATTTCTAGGGATGGAGGCAGAAGAACACAAAAGAAACTGATTCTACTTTATAAAGTTACTGACAGATAATTTTACATAAGCAATGCCAGCCCTTCTTTGTTTTCTAAGTATCTTATTATTTTTGCATTTTTCATATATTTCCATTCCATCTTTAGTGCTAGAAATGCCCTTATGCCAAATGCCTTTTTCTAAAATCTCTTTCTAAAGTCTCTTGAAAGGAAAAAAAGTTTGTTTCCATAAAATTGCAATTTGAGAAAGCAATTTTGATTTTCCTTTTCCCAGGGTCAATTCTAAAGTTACCAAAAGAACTCTTAATTTTTTAATTCTAACAACTTTCAACAATGCTCATGCTACTGGGGAATTTCAATGGCTAAGATTCCTATCCCTTTGTTCTTAGATTCTCAAAAGCACAGAATGTTATAAAATGATCACATTTTTCCATTAACCAGCACATGCTACACATTTCTCACCTAGAAACAGCCTGACACGTGCCTATCACAGAGCTACCTGCTACCATGTCCTTGCCCACTATTCCCAGTATGACTTTAGGCAAGAATGACACATTCCCTAACTTTCAAAACTGTCAGGATTAAGTGAGAAAATGTAATGTGAACATGCAAAGTATTAACAGAAAAGGCATCATTAGCCTATTATCTATCTCCTCACTTCCCTTCCTACTGCAACAATCTGATCTCCATTATTATACTTTATAACCTCAACTCTCTCCTCTTTAAAACCTTTCCTTCTCACTCAGGTTCATCTATTCAAGTATCCTATCTTATCTCTCCTGTCACCAAAAAGTCTTGGTGTCCCTGTTGTCTTTGTTTTAATATCTTAAATAACATTCAAAATGCACTGTACCATTGGCTTTAATCCACACTTTTGGCCTTAAATCCCATTATTCCCCCATATGAAAACTTTCATTCAGCCCAAGTATTCTAATTATTTTTACCACAAAACACCATTTGCTTTTACCCGACACAGACTGCATGAGTATTCACCTAACATTCTATATTTTAAGGACCAATTCAAGTGTTACTTTTAACATCTTTTCTGAAAAATATTTTATCCAAAATCCTTGAACTCCCATCATCTTTACCACACATGTGACATTCAGCCATTTAAGGCATTACAATTTATCCTTCTGTTTACATGCTGTGGTCTCCCCGAATAAAGTAAGATGTGGAAAATACTCTTCTTACCACATCCCAAAAACTTCATAGTCAATTATTAAACATTTGTTCACTGGAGTGTTTCATTCCTCAATTACAAAGCAGCAACTCCAATGGCAGAGTGCCAAATATCAACAAAGACACTGATATTGAATCTCAAAGTTTACACCAACACATAAATCAAACTTGACTCTCTACGTTCGTCCAAAACAATGAGGTTGACAATGTAGAAAGATGATAAACTAGCACACTTCTGAATTTTGACTTAATTCTTAAACATTACAAAATCAATGAGGAAAGAGTAGACTATTTGATAACTTTTCATGTGGAAAAAATTCAAGTAGTGCCCAAATCACACATATACAAAAAAGCGAGACTGATAAGAGTTACACTGAAAATCAAACCTTTAAAACTAATGAACACACAGAAGAGTAATCTTTAAGCTTTTCCTGCTCCCAAGTTATACTTAGACAAGTCACAAAAAGTGCTTTAGATGGATAAAACACACATAAGCAGAAAGACAAAGGACTAGTATTCACAATACATTAAGAACAACTACAAATCAATGAGGAAATGAGCAAGAACTCAATAGAAAAAAATAGACAGAAATATCTGAAAAAAGATGACTAACTTCACTAGTAATCGTGAAAATGAAACACTGAAACATGGGGAATACTGTTGAAGATCGGTGAAGATTAGGCACCCTGCCCCACACCCAAAAATCTGATGGTATCAAATGTTAACGAGAATGTGAGAAAGGTACTTTTTATATTACTGGCAGGAGTTTAAATTCATATAATTATATAGCAAGAAATCTGACAATATTCAGTACAGCTGAATATGTGCATACCCGAGGATGCAGCAAATTCTCAGCTATGTTTAATAACCCGACAAAAGGATGTTCATTAAAGCATTGTTTTTAATAGCTAAAAACTGGAAAACAGCCTTAACTTTTCAAAAACTGCGGTAGAGACATATACAATAGAATAGTATACAACTGTTAAAAAATTATTTAGTGCTACAGGAATTTCTACCATAACATTAGATGTGCATTCCCAAACATCTGATGTTCCAGAAACACACACACACACACACACACACACACACACGCACGGACATACACACGCACACACACCCTAAAATACCACTGATTTATGTGAAAACTTCTAAATCGAACACTAAAAATCTTAATGATTATGTTAAAAGTAGGGTTTGGTGCAGACCACTCTAAACCTATGCAACTTTGGAACCTGAGCACTAAAAATGAAAACAAACAAATAACAATAGTTGGAACCTCAGAATACAGACATGATTCAAGACTCCAAGCAATCATGATGATGGATCGATTCCGCAGGAGCTATTAAAAATGCATAAAATAATAGAGTGGAAATGCTGGCGTGTGGATGCTGAAACAGTGCAGACCGAAATGGAGGTATGCATCAGAAGTTAAGAACCCTACAATGCTAAGACTGTGTAACTTTGAGGAAAATACACAGGTACAGGTGACCAATTTAAAAAAACAAAGTTTTTTTTTAAAAGCTAAAAGAACTCGTCTATGCAAGCAAACAAGCTGAGAGCTTATCTCTTTCTTGCTGAAATTATAATTCTATACTCTTTATCGCATTTCCTTTACCTAGAAAATAAACACAACTTTACGGTTGATCCGACATCATTCCTGTACTTTTACCAATCACTTATGAGCTAACTAGTTTTATAAAACATGTTGTAGACCAAGTGAGTATATTATGTATCCACGCTGACATCTCATGCTAATTATAAAAATGACATAATAGTTACATAAATGTCTAAATCACACAAAACACTACTTTTGTGCACAGGTAAAGATGTACAAAACTGTATTAGAAGGATACATACATCTTCCCAATCCAGACTGTTGGGGAGAGGGAGACAACGGGGTAACAAAGAAATCAATTTCATCTGTAATGTTCTCTTTATTATAAAGTGACACTGAAGCAAAAATGACAAAAACGATGATATTCTGTATATTAAGTTCATGTATCTATAGTCTTTGTAAAATATCCTTTAAATCATGTAACAATGAACTAACATTTCAAACGGATACTAATATGGACAAGTCTGCCACAAAACAAATTTACAGTGTCTATAAAGTTTTTCATAATAGGCTACAAAAATGTTTTGACCTTTCTATCCACCTTCCAGCCCAATTTGATTATCACTGCTCTTCAGTGCAGCTATCTGAAACAGTAAGGAAGTTTTTTACAGGAAGCCTAGTTCTACCATTCACTCCATAGTATCACATTTACAAAATAACAAATGTACCTTACTGTCCCGATAAAACGCTTTCAAGTGGACAGTGAATTATAAATGACAACTTCCCCTTGAATCTTCACATACACATCTGAAGTGTGAAAGCCAACTATTATTAACTACACTATTGACTTTATGCTACTAATATCCTTTCTCTGTTCCAGAATCCGATCCATGACACTGTAATGCATTTGGTCCTCACGTCTCCTTAGTCTCTTCTGGTCAATATCAGTTTCTTAGTCTTTGCTAGTGTTTGAGACCCGGGAAATTTTTTAAGAGTACTGGTCAGATATTTTGTAGAATGTTCCTCGATTTAGGTTTGTCTGATCTTTTTTCTCCAGCTGAGACTGCGATTACGGGTTTTAGGAAAGAATAAACAGCACAGAGGTGAAGAGGATACATGTCATCACCATAATTTATACCTGATTATGCCTTTCTCATTTGGTTAAGGTAGTATTTGCCAGCTTACTCCATCATGAAGGTACTGTTAGGTTGGTGCCAAAAGCAACTGCGGTTTAAAAGGTTAAAAATAACTGCAAAAACCACAATTACTTTTGCACCAACCTAATAGTATTTTTTTATTCCATCTATTCTTTAGTCCAGGTTGAAGGGGGTAGAAGGTGGAGAGAAGTATCTACAAATTTTTGGAATAATTCTGTAAAATTTATCCCTTCTCCCCTCTTTATTTATTTACTCAACCATTTATTTATATTAACATGGATTCATGTATATTTATGTTCTGCTTTGGGTAATAATCAAAGACTAGGTTATTTTGTTGCTCAAATTGTCCCAGCTCTGAACACTGGAAGCTCTTTCAGGTTGGCTCCTATGTTGCTTTGACTTGGGCCCATGAGTTTTGGTTTTCTGAGCACTTCCTTACGTGCCGACACTACTAGACGCTGCTCTAGAGTCATCCTGTATTTTCCCTGCACCAGCCCCGAAATCTGCCATTTCTCTAAGGACTCCTGCTTCCTTTTATCGCGGAATGATATTTAGAAACCAAGATCTGGGCACTGGGTGTCTACTGGCGTGTCACTAGGCTCTCTCAGTAGAAAGAGCTGACAAATATATGTACGTACTAACCCAAGTATAAACACACATATATACAATTATTTCTGTAAGTATCTGTATATATTTTAAGCTAAACATGAGTTCATACTGATGTTTCCAACTCTAATCCGATACCCAGGTTAATTTTTATTCCCAGATTGATCTTCCCTCTAATACGTAGCATACTCAAACTGGATCCCCTGTTACCAGGCAATTCATTCAACTCAAGTTCTAGTCCTAGCTGTACTGAAACAGGAAAGTAAAATATGTTTCAAAATGGCGTCCCATGATAGGTCCTATCTCCACTACTGGAACTATACACCAGCACACAATTAGAACTACATAAAAATTTTTCAACTTTTTAACTTATTTTTTTTTAACCAGTGTTCTATTATTTCAATATAAAACAGCTAACCCTTAAACAACACGCATATGAACTATGAAGGTCCACTTCCAATTTTTTTTCAATAAATATTGTAAATGTATTTTCTCTTCCTTATGATTTTCGTTAACATTTTTCCTCTGGCTTACTTTGTTTTAAGAATACGGTATATAATACATTAACATATAAAATGTTTTAATCAACTATTTATGCCATCAGTAAAGCTTCCAGTCAACAGTAGACTATTTAGTAGTTTAGTTTTTGGGAAATCAGGTTATACTTGGATTTCAACTTCTGGGGGGCGGGGGTCAGCACCTCTACCCCTCCTTGTTGTTTAATGGCCAACTGTATTTTCTCTGAAGAGCCACTTTCCATTAAAAAAGAAAAGATGAGAAGCCAGTGTCATGGCTTACTATATACACACCATCAATATAACATTTTAAAGAGAAGAAAAGAAAGAAATTATGTGATTTTCCCTAAATCACACTGCCAGCAAAGGGCAAAGCTGGAACTTGACTGTTTAAATCTAGTTATTCTACTCCAATTTCCATGGTATCTGCAGTACACTCCCTTTTAGGTATAAAAAAGAAGTCAACTTATAAAACAAAAAACGAAAATAAAAGTAACCTTCTCCCATAAATTCAATTCCCAACTACAGCTTTCTCAGTTGTTTCAGGAAACAAAATGTAAGTTAGGTAAAGCATAGTGAATTTACCTTCTCTAAAATCAATTAATAGAATAAAGCATGTGCTCATACTTAGAGGTAAAACCACAACTAAAAAAACACAAATTTATTCAGGGAACAAATATTTACTAAACAACCACATTGTGTGGGCATTCTAACAACAACTGTGCAAGTTAAATAAAGAAATGAGACACACACTCTAGCCTTCCCAGAAGAACTCAGCATCTAATGAGCAATATGGTTGGATAGATAAGAAAACTAATACAGAAAACAAGACAATTATAAATGAAGTATAAATATACAGATATTCTTTACTTTTTTTCCTTCTCTACACTATTACTTTATCAGTCCACAACAGATTTAAAAATCTTGATTGTTTTCTGACAGAAATGACTAGAATATTTACTAAAAAAAGAATGTTTGGTGGTAGTTGAAGAGTAACTGTTACTTTGATAGATTAACTGCTGCAATGCTGAAGTGACAAGATACAATAAGACTTGAGTAAACAGGCAGCAATCCTCAGTTACAGTTCAGATGCTACGTCTTCTTACCTATCTAACACTGAGTAAACCATTTAACCTCCTAGTCTATATGTCACCATCATTAAAATGAGCCTATCATCTACCCTACTTATTTCACAAGACTTCTTTTATAGCTCAAGGAACAATGTACACAGTAAAACAACTTTGTAAACCACTATTTATTTAAAAAGATAGGTAAACAGGTACATACATACATACATAGACCACAAACAGAGTGTTATTATCCACCAGGACACCAAGCAACAATGATATCCATTATAGAGGTACTTGGACCTCTGGTTTTTAAAATTCTGCAGAACAAAAATTTATCTAAAACATTTTAGTTTTAAATATATACACTCACACACACACACATTTCTTAATGTTAAAAATTAAATCTCATAAAGCAACAGCTAGAAATTTAACTGAGAATACTTACCTTAACAAAATTATCAGGAAACATTCCTCTTCTCCCATTTAATTCTCCTTCTAGCCATCCTTCCTCCTGTAGTTTTTTCACATTCCTGATGACTTCCCCAACTCGAATAGTTAATTCATCGTCGTGTACAGCGTCATAATCATACTCCACAATATAGTCAACTAAAAAACGAAGGGGAAAAAAACCTGAATGTCTAAAATTCATGAAACACTATTAACCATATTGCTAAACTTGAAACTAAGGAATCTGTTTAGCAACCATATTACAAAGATATCATCAAGGTTTACCTCAATGATTTTAAATATTTGCCTACATCAGCAAATTTCTTGATTACCTTACTATAAAAAGCACAGCACACGTTTTAAGTAGAAGCCTAACACAATGTATAATTCATGTCATCCGTTATTCTTATAGTAAGATGTATACCCTTTGTGACAAACTCTAAAAATTAATCCCATGATCTGCCCCCATCTCTTGACATCCATGTCCTCGTGTAATTCCCTCTCTGATCGTGGACATGACTTATAACTGACTTCTAACCAACAGAATATGACAAACACAATGGATTCTATGTGACAACATAAGACTGTGATTGTCCATCTTGCTAGGAAACTCGTTTACTGGCTTTGAAGATGCTATGTGGTGAGCTGGCCTATGAAGAGGACCGCTTGCCAACTAAGGGAGGTCTAGAGCTGACACAAGCCAAACATTGAGGCCCACAGTCCAGGAGCCCACAGGGAACTGAACGATGCCAACAACCATGTGAGCTTCGAAGCACATCCTTCCCCAGTTGAAAACCCAGCCCTAGTTAGCACTCTGATGGCAGCCTTGCAGAGGACCCAGTAAGCCACGCCAGACTGACTGCTGAACCACAAAATCAGTGAGATAATAAGTGCATATTGTTTTAAACAGCTAAGTTTGTGACAATATTGTAACAAAACAATAGAAAGTGAATACATCCTAAAATGAAGGTTAATAAAGATCTATTTCACCTCCTTTAAGTATAGGGTTTTCGATTACAGGATATGATATATGCATGCCATTAATATTCTATAGGGCTCAATGAAAGAAAAGCAATAACAGATCTCTTATTCAGATGTCAGACAAGCCATACCTCCATTCATCTTTCCTCCTACTACAAAAATAAGAGCACGCACAGGCGAAAACTACAACAACAACAACAACAAAAAGGAATGGGAATATAGACTGACACTGTCGGTTGCCAAATCAGCCATTCCCACACTGACTCCCCACTTCTTCTTCCTTTCTCACTGAACCCTGATTTGTTCAGGTATGTTGAGACCATATACCTTTCCAAGTGGGGCTTCTCTTGGTCCCAGGGGGTTAATTCTTGACTAATGTAAACCAGTACTTTTCAAATACTAACGTATAATCAAATCATTTTATTTACTTGTAGAAGTCATCGTGCTAACTTGGGGAATCTTGTTTAAATGCAGACTCTGATCGAGTAGGATACCTAATGCTGCTGGTCAAAGTAGCAAAGGTATACCGTGTTTCCCCGAAAATAAGACCTAGCCAGACAATCAGCTCTAATGCGTCTTTTGGAGCAAAAGTTAATATAAAACCTGGTCTTATTTTACTATAAGACCGGGTATGGTATGATATAATATGATATATAATATGATATATGTATGACATATGATATGATATAATACCAGATCTTATATTAATTTTTGCTCCAAAAGACGCATTAGAGCTGATTGTCCGGGTAGGTCTTATTTTCGGGAAAACACAATAATAATTCCATACACACACACACACACACACAAACAGAAACACAAACACACACTCCTTCCCTCCGTTCGTCTCTCCCTCCCTCCCTCCCCGTTCCCTCTCTCTCTCACACAGGTTTTCCAATAGTCATGTGATGGATGATGGATTCTGATCAATAAGATGTGAACAAGGGTTCTGGAAAGGTTTTATTAATATTTGACCTTAAATACAAGTCACAAGGAAGGAATGTCCTCCTGCAGATTCTGGATATTCTTCAGTGAGAATGTAATGCCCCAAACTGCTACAACTATTTGAGACAGGAAAAACAGCAGATATAATTACTAGGATGGAAGTCAACAAAGATGAATATGACCTGGATCTTTGCTAAATTAACCAACCCCAGAATTAAAACCCAGTACTTTTAGATTTCTTGTTATAGTAGATTTTCCTTAATTTTCAAGCATATTTTAGGCAGTATTTCTATCTGCAGCTGAAAACAAGCCAACCTGAGAAGGGAGCCACCGAGAATTTTTTTTTTTTTTTTAATTTATGAGAATGAGTCTATAACTAATATAGTCAGGAAGAGGAACTTAAAGAACTATAACTAAGATACCAAACTATTCTGCAGGACCCCAGAAATTCAGGAAAGGAGGGCTCATGGGAAATGTAAAACTGAATATGGAGGAATTCATCTCCATATGGAAGAGCTGACACCCATTATCAACCACAATAGCTCTACAACAATCATGCTAAGTACAAGTAGGCAGGCATTTTTCTCCTAAGGCGAAAAACTAAAAGCGCGCTCACGCGTTCACGCTCTCTCTCTCACACTCACACACACACACACACACACACACACACACCCCAGTTCTGTCCACTGAAAAGGCATGAAACCAGCCCAATGGCAATGAGCAAACCTAACGCTGTATCTTATAAATACCACATTCTACAAAAGGAACAACCAGGAATCCTTGGGAAGACAGGCAATTCCAGGGCTAAGGCAGGGAAAGTACAAGATAAGCGTGGAATGTAGTGTTGTGCCAGAAAGCAAGAAGTTCTCAAAAAAGACGATGTGGTGCCAAAGGACACTGAGAACTGATTATCAAAACGGCGCCTCCTGGGCATATCATGACAATTTGAGCATCACCATAAATAATGACGGTAACAGAATATACTCCACTGAATAAAGTAAGAAACCATGAGTTCATACATGTATTACGTTGGTGCAAAAATAACTGCAGGTTTTACAATTATTAACCTTTTAAACCGCAACTACTTTTACACCAAACTCATATAAACAAATGCTAATTTCTTAAATTTTATAATTCACTTATGATTAAGTAAGAAAGTCCTGGTTTGTAGAAAATACACACTAAAATATTCAGAAGAAAAGCATCAGTCAGGAAAAAAATTCTTTGTACTGGACTTCTAACATTTCTATAACTTATTTCAAAATTTTTTAAAAATTTAAACGTGTACAACAAATTTGTATCCTCAGGAGACGTACAGGCATACCTTGGAAACACTGTCGATTCAGGTCCAAGACCATCACAATAAAGACAATATTATAATAAAGTGAGCCACACAAATTTTTTGGTTTCCTCATGAATTTATGTTTACACTGTACTGTAGCCTATTAAGTATGCAATTTGCATTATGTTTTAAAAAAACAATACAGATACCTTCATCAAAAAAAACTTTATTAGAAAACTTTTACACAGCACCTGAGCCTTCAATGAGCTGTAATCATTTTGCTGGTGGAGGGGCGGGCCTCGCTGTTGATGGCTGCTGACTGATCTGGTGGCTGCTAAGACTGTGGCAATTTCTTATAATAAGACAACAATGAAGTTTGCCACATTAATTGACTCTTCCTTTCACAAATGATTTCTCTGAACCAAGCGATGCTGTTTGACAGCATTTTTCCCACAGAACTTCTTTAAAAATTGGAGTTAATCCTATCAAACTCTGCCCCTGCTTTATCAACAAAGTTTATATAATAGTCTAAATCCTTTTGTCATTTCAACAACCTTCACAGCATCTTCACCAGAGGTAGGTTCCATCTCAAGAAATCACTCTGCTCATCCATAAGAAGCAACACCTCACCCGTTAGTTGTATCACGAGACTGCAGCAATTCAGTCACATTCAGGCTCCACTTCTAATTCTAGTTCCCTTGCTATTTCCACCACATCTGCAGTTACTTCCTCCACTGAAGTCTTCAACCTCTCTCAGTCATCCATGAGGTTTGGAATCAACTTTTTCCAAACTCCTGTTAATGTTGGTGTTTTGACCTCTTCCCATGAATCACAAATGTTCTTAATGACATCTAGAATGGTGATGTCTTTCCAGGAGGTTTTCAATTTACTTTGCCCAGTTCCATCAGAAGAATCACTACCCATGGCAGCTATGGCCTTACAATATGTATTTCTTAAATAATAAGACTTGAATGTCAAAATTACTCCTTGATCCAAGGCCAAAGGAAGACTGTTGTGTTGGTAGGTATGAAAACAAGATTACTCTTGTTTGTACATCTCCATCAGAGGTCTTGTGCGACCAAGTCATGAGCCGCTGTAGTTGGAAAGGAATCCTTCTTTTCTGGGCAGTAGGTCTAAACAATGGGCTGAAAATATTCAGTAAATCATCCTGTAAACAGATGTGCTGTCATTCAGACTTTGCTGTTCCATTTATAAAGCACAGGCAGAGTAGATTTAGCATAATTCTTAAGGGCCCTAAAATTTTCATAGTAGTAAAACAGCACTGAGTTCAACTTAAAGTCACCAGCTGCATTAGCCCCTAACAAGAGAGTCAGCCTGTCCTTTGAAGCTTTGAAGCCAAGCACTTACTTCTCTCTAGCTATGAAAGCCCTAGATGGCACCTTCTTCCAATATAAGGCTGCTTCATCTACATGGAAAATCTGTCGTTTATATACCCGACCTTCATGAATTATCGTAGCCAGTTCTTCTGGATGACTTGCTGACGCTTCTCCATCAGCACCTGCTGCTTCACCTGCAGAGACGCTACTTTCCTTAAAGCTCAGGAACCAACCTCTGCTAGCTTTAGGCATTTCTTTTGCAGCTTCCTCACCTCTCTCAGCCTTCACAGAATTGAAGACCGTTAGGGACTTGCTCTGGATTGGGCCTTGGCTTAAAGGAATGTTGTGGCTGGTTTGATCTTCTATCGAGACCACTAAAATTTCCTCCACATCAGCAATAACGCTGTTTCACTTTCGTATCACTTGTATGTTCACTGGAGTAGCACACTTTTACTTTCCATCAAGAACTTCTCCTTTGTATTTACAGCTTGGCTAACTGGCACAAGCTGTCGCTTTCAGCCTATCTCAGCTTTCAACATGTATTCCCTACAAAGCTTAATCATTTCTAGCTTTTTATTTAAAGAGAAAGATGTACAATTCTTCCTTTCACTTGAACACTTCAAGGCCATTTTAAGGTTATTAACTGGCTTAATTTCAGTATTGTTGTATCTCAGGAAATAGGGAGGGGACCAGGGTGGAGCAGTCAGAATACACAAAGCATTTACTAATTAAGTTCACCTTATATGGGTGTCTTTCGAGACACCCCAAAACAATTCCAATAGTAACATCAAAGATCACTGATCACACAGATCACCATAAAATGAGGTATGCCTATAATCAACTTCATAAAATCTGAATAGAACGCTATAAAAAAAAAAAGCAAGAAAAATTGTTTAGAAATTTCTGCATTCTAATATGTCATACTTATTTGGGTGGGGAGAAGGTGGAGGAAATTCCAAGAAAATTTTCCAAAAAAAGGTAAAGCAGAGACATTAAAAAAATATATATGAAAGCAAAGACAAGATACAGATGATCAATCCAGACAATATGCATAGACAAATATGAAGAGTTACATTCCAAAATGTTAACAGACATCTGAAGTGATTTGAGATGCTATTTACTTATCTCCTTTTATTTCATCTTCAGTAAAGAATTAATCTTATTCAAAAGACAGGTCTGGACTTGGCCTCATCTCCTGGGAGGTGATCTCTAGGATTTTTGGGAAACTTGGAGTTCCTTGGACACCTCTGTTTACCTGGGGACTGCACCAACACTCTAACAAAGTAATCATGTTGAGAGTTTTGGGCCAGGCAGTATCCGTTCTACCTCTGGAAGGACTAGAAACTAAAATTCAGTCACATGGGCAGTCAACTGTATCTTCTTAATAACAATGGACACCACGGCTCAGGTGAACTTCCCGGGTTGGCAATATTCTGCATACATCACACATAATGGCCAGGAGTACTTAACGCAGTCCCTGCTTCCAGGGAGAGAAGACAACAGGAAGCTCCATGCCTGGAATCCTCCTGGACTCCACTCCACGCTTCTCTGCCCTTGGATGATGTTAATCTGTACTTAATTATAAGCGGGCATTTTCCCGCCAAATCGCGTCGTAACGCGGGGCTTTTTTGACATTTTCTCGCCAAAATTAGACTTTCCGTAAAATACTCATCTTTCGATCTGTTTGATATTTTTCTATGAAACTTTCAGTGTTTTAGTTTAAAAAGAGGTGCAAAATATGTGTTATTCTCATCTCCCGCGCTTTGGTATAAAAAGCGATATGACGAGTTTACTCGTTTCCCAAAAAAAATGTGTTAATACTATCATAAACCAGAGCCAAGAATAGGACAACTTTCTAACTTTGTTTCTTTTTTTTCTAATTAAAATTTATTGGGGTGACAGTGGTTAGTAAGGTTACATAGGTTTCAGGTGTACAATTCTGTAATACATCATTTATATATCACATTGTGTGTTCACCACAGAATATGACAACTTTCATACTGTCCTTTCAGCAAATTACTGAATGTGACGGCAGTCTTGGGAAACCGCAAACTCTGCAACTGGTGCCAGAAACGAGAGCAGTCTTATAAATGTTAACTCATACCTTAGCACTTTTCTGTAATGAACATGTATTAATTGGGTAAAAACAAGTTACTAAAAAAACTATACTCACTAGACAGCATGTAACAACTATTACTTACGGAAAACTCAAAACCGTTTAATAAAAGGTTATTTAATTCAAGAGTATACTATACAACTATGTGCAGACCATTGCTTCCAAAATCAGTACCCTGCATATTTTAAAAGCTCAAAAAACTCACTCTTTCATTGAAACGTGGTATGTTAGAAAGTAAATTAACAAAAGTCCTCCACCACTTAAAACAATTATGTCTGACTAAATTAAGAAAGGGGTTTACATTAAGCATTTACTTAAAGGTAGACTAAATAAAACATCTAAGGGAAAATGCGTACATCCTGATAAACACTGCAGGATTCTAAAAGGTAATGCAGACCCTTGTCTATCATTAATGGCTCATCCACTTGACCCACACTCTTTTATCAAGCCAATCATTTAAGGTTATAAAGTCTTTCGTTGTGGATTACTCATCTTTCATTTTAATTGTAATTACCACTGAAAGAGAAAATGAACTTTAATTACTTTAGGTACTTATCAGTTTATTTTTAAAGTGTGAAGAAAGCAACCCAAATTGATCACATACAACATTTTAGCATTTATGTTATCTATAGAGATAATAAAGATTTTACAATATGACCTCAAAGAACTTAGATAATTTGGACCAAACATCCCAGAAAATATAACTTAAAAAGCTGGAAGAAATATAAAAACCAACTTCTAAAAAAGATTAAAAAACTAAAAATATAGTAATATAATCAAATGAAAGAAATCCAGATGAGGAATGTAACCAAAAGATACAATAAGTACAATACTGGGTTTACTTTTGCTCTGGGAGATTTTACCAATTCTAAAGACATAACTGAGAGGTTAAACTGTTCTTTCGGCAGCTCTGCAATTTTAAGGTATAAGAGTGGAGTCCAGGGACCATCAAGGGTGGTACCTCTGAGAAATCACACTTAAGCCCATTTTAACGTTATTTGGATGATTCAGGAAACCTCACACCTTGACTGGATTGTGGTTCAAGACAAGTAACCAAAATCTTCTCTAAGAGAAGATATCCTAGACCTAAAATTGTGTCAAGAAATGTTTTTTTAATTTACATCATCCAGAGAAAAGCAAAGATAACCAGGAATGTAAAGTAATAAAACATCATAAATAAGTACCTAGAGAAACAAGAAATTGTCCAATACACCCCAGACACTGGACTCATCAAATACGGACTTTAAAATAATATTTACCATGTTCACAGATATATTAAAAAGTTCACCTTGGAAAACTGACACACAGCTGAATATTATACATAGTGAAAATGCAAACTTGTGAAAAAGAACCACACAGGAATTCTCCAACTGAGAAAGCCAATAACCAAAATTAGGACTCAATAGATGAGTTTAAAAGTACATATTGATTATAACTGCAGAAATTAGCTAAAAGAAAAACAGAGAAACAAAAACTAACATGGAGTTGAGAAAGACACTGTCTTATACAATTCCAACCTCTGCCTCCCTCTGCACATGGCTTCCCCTTCTGTGTTTGTCTCTGAAATCTCCCTCTCCTTACTCTGTACAAGGACAGCAGACACTGGATTTACGGCCAATCCTAAACCTAGGATATCATGTTAAGACCCTGAGTTTCATCTCTGCAAAGACTCTATTTCCAAATAATGTCACATTCATACTTACCCCAGGGCTTAGGACTTGGACATATATATCGTTTTGGGGACAAAAAGTCCATCTACCACAAACATTTAAATGGTAATTTTGATGAATTGCTGGAGGCTGAGTGTGGCATATCATGAGCAGGAAACTTCTGAGGACTGTAATCTTAGTAGAGTCCAACACTTCTGTGGGTTTTACTTCTAGGAACCCCCTACAGGTTCTCACAGTGAAGAGCCCATAAGATCTCTTTGTAGTTTCCGGCAAGGGGGAAGGGAAAAGCAATCACTGTGAAATAACTAGGAAGGAAGAATTCCCCATAACAAAGACGTCCTCTCCAAGAAAAAGACTTCACCAGGGCCTTATCCCACCTGTCTCATGTGGGGGATGGGACGAGCTAAGAAAGACTTGTAAAAATCAGTCCCAGAACACAGACCCATTAAAACTTTGAGATTTAATTCTAAAATTAAGGATGCTTCCCTTCCCATACACCTTACGACCACACCAATGGGACTCCACCAGTCTAATAAGAGTTAATTACTGCTGAAAGAGTTGCACGATGCTGGCACTATCTGAGAAAGAGTTCACAGGAAAACCCAAAGACAGCAGAAAGTATCTTCTGCAAAGAGAAAAATTAATTTTAAAAAAGAAAAGAACAGAACATCCAAGAACTGTGAAACAATTTCAAAAGCTGTAACATACCGTAATTGGAATACCAGAAGAGCGAGGAGGAGCAGGAAACAGAGCAGAAAATAATATGTGAATAATGCTGGAGAATTTTTCATAATTAGTAACACGCACCAAAGTACACAGCAAGGAAGCTCAGCGAACACAAAACTGGATAAACGTGTAAAAGTCTATACCTAAGCATACTATATTCAAACTGCAGAGAACCAAATACAAAGAAAACCTTGAAAGTAGCCTTCAGAAAAACCTTACCTTAGGAAAGGATAAAAATTTCTAGCAGCCTCCTTTCTCTTCTTAAACACTCAAGAAGGGAGTGAAGTAAACTATTTAAAGTATTGAAAGAAAAAACTACCAACTCTAGAATTCCATATTCAATGAAATTATCCTTCAAAAGTGAAAAACAAAGATTTTTCTCAAACAAAAACAAGAATTAGTTGCCAGCAGACCTGCCCTAAAGGAAATGCAAATTGAAGTTATTCAAGGGGAAGGAATTCGGATCTACATAATGAAAGGAAGAGTGAAGGCAAAGGAATAAATGAAGGTAAAACAAAATCTTTTATTTTTCTTATTCTTAATAGAGTTAAAAGATAACTGTTTAAAACAATAGTAACCATGTATTGGATGATTATAGCGTATGGAAACGTGAATGAATGACAGCAATGTCATAAAGGAAAAAGGAGAAATTGGGAATACTCTATGGTAATCTACATTACACATGAAATGGTGTAGTTATTTAAAGATGAACTCAGATTAGTTATAAATATACATTACAAACTCTAGGGCAAGTACTAAAATAATTTTAAGTATAACTGATACGCTAAGAGGACAAAATAGAATCACAAAATGTTCAACGGAAACCAGAAAAAAAGAAAAGGGGGGGGGAATCAATGAAACCAAAATTGGTCATTTGAAAAGATCAATAAAATTCATCACTCTCTAGAAAAATGATGGAGAACTAAAAAAAAGACCCAAATTATCACTAGACTTCACATTCATTAAAAAAAATAGTAAAGGAAAACTATAGATAAACCGGTATAAAGCTTCAAAGTTTTGGGAGTTTGGGAGTTTCAGATAACCTGAATAAACTATTTTAAAAATTGAGATTGTGGTTATAAACCTTCCAGAAAAAGAAATCTCCAAACCCAGATGGTTTCCCTGGCAAATTCTACCAAATATTTAAAGAAGAAATCTGCCAGTTCTACACAATGAGATACTCCTACACATCTATTAGAATGGCTGAAATAAAAAAATTACAACAAGGTTGTGAAGAAGTTGAAACTCACAAAGAATTTGGTGGTTTCATATAAAGTTAAACATACACTTACCACATGACCCAGCAATCTCACTTCTAGATATATACCGTATTTCCCCAAAAATAAGACCGGGTATTATATTAATTTTTGCTCCGAAAGACACATGAGGGTATATTTTCAGGGGGTGTCTTTTTTTTGCATGTACAACAATCTACATTTATTCATATACAGTCATGTCATCTTCTGGAACATTGTCATATGTACTAAATGCGTCCCTTTGGCGGACGATCTTAACTGGGGCTTATTTTCGGGGTAGGTCTTATTTTCGGGGTAGGTCTTATTTTCGGGGAAACATGGTATACACTCTGAAGTAAAACTTATGCTCACATAAAAGCCTATACACAAATGTCCCAATAAAAAACTCCTAGCATGAGACCTTAACCTCAAGCTTTGTCCCAGAAAATATAAGCTTTCGGGCTAAATTAGCATTTCAGTTTTTCTCAAGATATGCAGATTTATAACATGTAAATTCAGAACTAATTTATATTAGGTCAATGGTTCTCAACCAATATAATTTTGCCCCACTGGGGACATTTGGTAATGTCTGGAGACTAGATGTTTCTGGCATCTAGTGAGTAAAGGCTGGTGATGCTGCTAAGCATTCACCAATGCACAGGACAGCCCCCCACAACAAATAATCCGGACCAAAGCTCAATACAATATTTCCAAGGTTGAAAAACACTATGTAAGGGGAACATGCTACATATGTATTTTCATCTCACACCATATCCCATAATTCTAGTTGAGTAAAAAAGAATTCTTAAACACACATGGAAGGAAGGAAAGAAGGAAGAGAGGAAGGAAGGAAGGAAGGAAGGAAGGAAGGAAGGAAGGAAGGAAGGAAGGAAGGAAGGAAGGAAGGAAAGGGAGGGAGGAAGGAAGGAAGGAAGGAAGGAAGGAAGGAAGGAAGGAAGGAAAGAAGGGAGGAGAGGGGAGGGCACGCAAGGAGGGAGGGAAAGAAATGGTAGTATCAAAAATTGTGGAGAGAACTTTCTAAACTTAAAGCAAACAAAAAATTTCAAAGCAAACAAATTGGAAACTGGGAATAAACATCTGCAACAAAGAAGACAAAGAATTAAAAGTATTTGTAAGAATCAAAGAAAATATATAAAAATCTACACTAAAAAGCAAGTAAAAGAAAGTTAAGTGTTTAAAACGGAACTGTGGCCACTTTAGAACTTGATCCTCGCAGGGCGGGAGGGGTAGAAGAAACATTTTTACTTAACAACTTGGCTGCAGGTGGGTGTTGGTGGAATATTTTTTAAGGGATCTACTAGTTGTTAACAGGTGTTTATTTTTAACAGTATATTTTTAAAAACAAACCTGTTAATAAGAAAATAGTGATTTTTTTAAAACAATGTCTGAAAACAAGATTAATGTTTTTTTAATCCAGAAAATTTTTAAAACATTATGCACAAAAATATTGACAGCAATATAAAAATTTTCTGGCTGTTCAGCCTTAATAAATATGTATTCCTTTGATATTGAACAGTCACTTCATTAAAAAAGGATATAAACAAATTGCAAACAGGTTTGAGTTATATGGGCATTCACTACAGAATGTTTACTTTGGTTTTGGTCAATATAGTATAAATATCACAATGGCATTTAACTGGGTCTCTTAAATGAACCTTATTCTATGTAATACCACTGGTTGTATTATACCATTGAGGATTAACCTTTGTTTATTTAATGCATCAAAGGACAAAATATAGAAAGTTATACAAAAGTTAAAAACAAATTGCAAGTTCAGAAACAATAAGCTTTATTGCCAAAGAAGCAATAGTATGATAAACACTTGAATGACTCCATCTCTTATTTCCTATTTAAAAAAAAGAAAACATACTTTTATTTTTTGTCTCCACGATTAAATATTTATTCTTTACCATAAAGCAAAAATCTTTACTAGAAACTCCTTATTTCCAGGACTATCTTTATCATAAATGTCATTAACCAATGACATTTCATTATTTAGATCCCCTAAAGTTACCCAGATCCATTAATCAAAATAATAATAAAAAAGCCCACTATCATCCCTGTCTTTTTAGCTATATATTAGAACTTGTCACTTATTTCCTCAAGCTTGTTTCAATAAAGAACTGATAAGCAACATTTTCCAACAGGTAAGTTAAATCCATTCATTCTTAAGATATATATAAAACACACCCTTTCTTTTTTCTATTTCAAATAGAGTGCAAACATTTACATAGTGTCATATATACTCTTAGCACATATCCAAAAAAAAAAAAAAATACGGTGTAAGTAAATTTTTACACAGTATTACATTCCTTTCAACATTACTAAATCAGACCAAAGGTGACAGATACCCACACACACAAAAAAAAACTTAATCAAAAGTTAAAAAAAAAAGATTTAATCTCACAGACTGATTAGTCCAAAGCAAAGAAATTACGATGCACATGATTAATGCCACCTCCCAAAATAATAAATCCTAAAAACAGCAAACACAAAACCCATCTAAAGAGCAAACAAGTTTAAAAATTCAATTAAATATTCTTTATGTAGATTTTTATTCCATTAACTTTGAGAAAACACTAGAAATTAGTTTTAAGTATATTTCACATCAGGTTAAAGATATATATGAATATTTGTCATAAAGTTTTATAGAACTCACCAAAAAAATCCTATGCTAACCTACCAGCTATGTTACTTAAAAGACCAACGTGTAACATGATTAAAATCTGTTAAGTCTTTTAAGAGAAAATAGTTACCCAAATACATGAGCAACGTTAATACCAATCTACCATTTTAGGTGGTAAGTATTTAAATTTCTTTATTTTTAAACCACATTAGGATAGTCATTTCAATTCATATTACTTGCTCTGTTCTTATTCCCAAAGTGTTTTAAGAAATAATTAAAAGGACACGCTTTGAAATCAGACCAATGCAATTTTGATCCTACCTTCACCACATCCCGTTTCTGACCCTGGGTAAGAATCTACTTCAATTTCTGAATCTGAATACCGGGAACAATGATGTTTTACCCCAGAATGCTCTCTTGTGGGGATTAAATGCTCACTAAAATGCCTAGCATTATAAGCATTCCGTAAATGCCAACAAACAGCAAAACATCAGCTAAAAAGAAATCGTAAGCTTACCAAAAAATGGGAAGTTGCTACAAAAGAGTTTCACTCGCTTTCTAAGGAAACTTTACAAACATAATGAAGTGATATAAACTGCAAAACCTGTGAGAATAATGAGAATCATGGAAAATTTTGAATCATTTTCATTTCTCCATATTTTTAAGCACCCACCAAAAATGCATGCATACAAAAAACAATAACCTAAATTCTTAGAATCAAAGTGTTAAATTCAAGTTACCAAAAAACATTACCTGGCCAGGGATGCGAGCAGGGGACTATGTTTTACTCATCTTGGTATTCCCAAATCCCATCACTGTGCCTGTCGTAGAACATGTACTCAACAGCAATTTGTAGCATTAAAAAGATGATATATTGCCTAAAATTTTAAATTATTTCCACATAGGTGTAATCACACTCAATACTCATTCAGCAAAGAATTTGAGTGACTGCTACTGGAAGGCACTTAAGTAGGCGCTTGGATATATCTAAGGAAAAAAAAAAAAAAGCTCTATGCACTCCTGGAGTTTATATTCTAACAGGGTGAGACAGAAATAAACATAATAAATAAGGAAATCACATAGTAAGTTACAATGCGGACAGAATGGATTTAAAAAAAAAAAAGGTAGAGCAGGATAAGAGGATCAAGAATGCCTATTATCTGTAACCCAAATGACACCTCTCAGAAGAAGAGTTAGGAATTCGTTCCACATGTTACAGCAGTTAGTGCAAGCACTGGAATAGGATTACCGGGATTCAGTACTAATTACTTTGGTCTTTGTTTCCTAATCTGTAGAATGAGAACAACAGTACCCCAAAAATGTATCATTTGCTGTGATAATTAAATGAGGTAACATCTGTAAAGTGCTTGAAACTATGCCTTAAACAGAAGTATTACCTAATAAATATTCACTAAATGTTAACACCTATCATGTTTCCCCAAAAATAAGACCAGGTCTTACATTAATTTTTGCTCCAAAAGACGCATTAGGGCTTATGTTCAGGGGACGTCATCCTGAAAAATCATGCCAGGGCTTATTTTCCGGTTAGGTCTTATTTTCAGGGAAACACAGTATTACAATAATATAAACACGGTATTACAATAATATATTACAATCTCCTGACTAATGATTAAGCAACTGGAGTGCAAGGATCTTGCCCACCTGTTTATTTTTAGTGCTTCTGAATGTGCTGTTTGACACATAGAAAGAGCTTCAGAAATATCTGTCAAATTTAAACCAAAGTGTTTACCAACAAGATAAAATTGTAACTATTATTTTTCTAGGAAAAACCTGTTAGTGTGGGATATGACTAATTAAAGAGAAGTAGAAATGTTAGGATGTGGAAAAGAAATCATGTAATAGCTATGCAACAGTCCTACAGAACTTTTTTCAGATCAGAGCTCACTGAAAAGCCAATAAAAGTTATAGACCCTTTAGCCAGAAAAATTCCATCACAAAGGTCCATGCAAAAGTTTATGTTTAAAACTTGACAGGCTACTAAAATATTTCCCCAAGTCATTTCTGAGAACTTAGTACCCCCAATAATTATTTGTTTTCCTTTTGAGATTTTGACCAACAGCATTCATTTCTTTGTGAAATACTACTCCTAATCTTACTTATCTCTAAAGCTAAGAATTATAAACTGAAAGGAAAGCTTTCTTATTACTAAAGCCGATTTATACTTTCAAGTAACAACCCAAATGTCTTTCAAAAGCTTCAAATTCTCTAATACAACAGTAAGCCAAGAGGCAAAAACTACATTTTATTTAAAAAACAGAATGAAATAAACTTTAGGCCTATCACATGCAATCCACTAAACTGAGTAATTTTTTCCATGAGAAAATATATTTATTTAATTACATTGAATTGCTACTAATTAAACATCAATACAGAATTAATCAAATGAGGCCAAAACTGGTTTATTTATCATTAACAAACCTTGAAATAATGCAATTCCATATAACAATTTACAATTGCATAATACTTTAAAACTATTTTCACATATACTCCCATTAGATTCACAAGAAACCTATAGGGCTTACATCCTAAAATTGCACTGTCCAGTTGGCAACCACCAGCCATAGGTGTCCACTGAGCAAGTGAATTGTGGCTAGTCCAAATTGAGATATTACATTAATGTAAAATACACACCAGATTTCAAAAACAGAAGAAAAGGTAAACTGTCTCATTAATAACTTTTGATATTGAATATATGTATTTTCTTTAACCCAACACATCCAACATATTAAAATTAATTTCACCTGTTCCTTTTTTTAACATAACCACTAGAAAATTTTAAATTTATATGTAATTTAGCAATTCAGTAAGCTTCAAAGAACACATGTATACCTGCTTCACGGCACCCATTTAAGATGGTATAATTTTACAGTTCCACCAACATTTTTAAAAGTTATTTAAAACAAATTTTTTTAAGTAAATTAAGCCTTTATGCCTAAATTTATCATGATAAACTGGAGATTCATATAGAAATGTCTCTCATCTGCAAAACAGGTCATTTTCACTTTATTTACTATAAGCATTTAACATCAACGTAACATACAGGGAGTAGGCAATTCGACAGACCCACCTAACAAAATGCTTAGTATCTCAGATTACTGATTCTCTACTAAAAGGACTTAAGAGTCTCAATGAGTCCTACAGAAAGGATTAAAGAGTTTATTTCTAAAATGAAAGTTAGATCTCATCCACCAACTTGACACAGGAGTTCCATAAGGCAGCATTCTGTTAGTCTGGTTTTGGTGAACATATTTCAATATACTTAAATTTTGTATTATTCATTAGACTGGCCCTCTATCCCCAATTACTCCAAATTAAAGTATTACTGAATCACAGACTTAGTGGACACAGACCAGGTTCCAAATTTTCTGCTCGTTATTAAGGGCGTTAACACATTTTTTAAACAGAGGAAGTGATGTGGTCTCCGCATCAATGAGCCAGGAGCAAGTAAGGTCAATACATATAAAATGAAGAGAATAACAAAACAGTTTTTTATTTAGGCTATAAACTATGAGGTTCTAATTATAATTCAATTGGGTTTTATAAAATATAAGGAATATAAGAAATTTAGAAAATTTTTGTGGGAGAGGGGTTACCTTGAGATTTAAAATACAGCTTTTACATTTCCATTTGACATTCATTCTGAAAATTCTGAACTCAACAGATTTATTTTCGTCACTTAAGATAATTTTTTTAAACTGCTTCATAAAGTGTTTGATAAGAATGTCTACGTAGTAGGTAAGTGAAATTGGAGTCTTCCTTTTATATACCGTGCACACATCAACACTCCAGTCTCATCAGAGAGCAACATGCTGCAGCAAAGCAGGAATTTCAATGAAAGTCTAATCAAAAACTTGGATATTAGCAAAACAAATTTCTAAATAAATTAAAAGTTTGAAAATATACAGAAAGACTATCCATTTGAAAGACCAACTTGAAATGTTTCCTAAAAACATTATGCTCTACTTTAGACAAGATTGTATGGTCTCGATTTTACAAATATATGAACTTCTATTCTTATAATACAAAACAATTGGGCACTTGATTATTACAATAACCCTGATAAATAAAAATACTCTAGGAATGACACAGCTATAGTTTATAATAAAGTCAGTCTAGATGTGAGGTAACTTTTTGGCCCCCTCAGAACTGGAGCTTCAATGGGTACTAAGAAGGTTAAGACAGTTCTAATATTTCAGGTAAAAGGATCTTAAAGACATCAGTCCAAATGAAGGCTTCAGTCCATAAAGACTCAGTACCAGGAGTAGGAATAAACTTCCTGGGCTACTGCCAAGGACTCCCTATGTCATAGGTCAAATTAATGAGAGACGCACAATTCCAACATGCCTTCCCATGTAAGAATCTATACGCTAATCTTCCCCATGCTTCTCCAGTACATTTTAACATTTCTGACATTGGCATATATCCTTTTAATGTACTATATTTCCTCTCTCGTTTGGATTTCTAATGATCCACATGTTAAGTCTTATTCCTATCACAACATTGTACACCATCCCAACACATTCAGACGCTCATCAACAACTAGACAGAGAGAGAGGCAGGAGCATTTATATCAATTTCCAGGGGTTGTGGGAAATTTTTTTAAATCCAGATGATTCTAATACTATGCCCCACCCCCAGTACTGCGGGAAACTACCTGAGGCCCCACAACTTGTACGTCCTGATACCCCCAGTGCCTAGCACGGCATCCATCACAACACTCACATTGGGGCACACTCTTGATTAATCTCATCTAAAACTCCTTTCCTTGATGACGTGACCTTGTGACAGAACCTTTCTCTCAATGTTGGTGGGAACTGCTTGCTACTGTTACCACATATAATGTATTTTCCTACTAGAAACTCCTAGTGATTAAATGCCACACAGTCGCTGACTTTTATAATTACCTGCACACTGAATCATCAAAAAGAACCTAAACTAAGTGGCACTAAAATAGACACTGGAATTTAGGATCCCACTGTAGTCATCTCTACCTTGCAAATTAGTTGAGAAACAGAATAGTATCATGATGGGAAGTTTAACAAAGTATACAAAATGTGAAAGATTATGAAATGCAAGTCTGCTGGAGGCATTTAAAGGACTAATATGGCATAAATAGGTTCTAGGAAAGAAAGAGTCCATAGCACTGCCATATCTGACACTAAATCAGCATCTAAGGCTAGATACCAATTTAGAATAATGAATTTTTAAAAAGGAGAGTTTCTTCTTAAGAGTAAAAGCTCCTTTAAGTGCAAACAACTAGTAAAACAGTGAGAAAGTAGAACATCCAGGCACCTGAGACCTTCAGAAACTAACAAACAAAATCCAAAACAAAACAAAACCAGATAATATTAAATTTAGTCCAAAGGAGGAAACACTGAGGAGCCCAGAAGGAAAATCGCTACCCCACTTGGGGCTAAAAGCCTAGGTTATGACCGAAAAATGAAAGTATTTCGTATAGTATGGTCTTGGGTCAGAGAAGCCCCAGTAAGATTATGAAGGGAATTCTATCTGCTTACCAGTGGTAATAACTGACTCTGAAATAGTCTGAACATCCATTTAACATAAACCTAAAAGAAAGCTGGGAGGAGTGAAGTGGGGGGCATGTGAAGAAGGACTGAACAGGACAAACACACTCTACAAAAACAACCCCCCGCCCCCCAAAAAAAGACGAGAAACGCCTATAATAATACCTGCCAACACCACTTCAGAGAAACCAAGTGACCAACAATTAGTAGTACTTTCAAGTTTCTTATGCCTTACTTGCCCATTTATTATTATACTGGCAATTATGAATACTTAACACTGTTAAGGATTGAGCACTTGTTTCTAAAATGGAAGGGTATGTTGGGTGTATGTTGAAACTTTGTAACCTGCTTTGCACTGGGTCTGAAAGGAGAGGATTGTGGTGAAAAAGAGATAGCAACAAAGAAAACAAGCAGACACATTAAATCCCTGGGACTAAATAAACAAAGGGAATAGGAGACTGTGACCAGGGAATATCCTCCAGCATTCCGACAGGGGATCTCATTTCACCCCAGTTATCACCATTTATATCACGTTTATAGATCCAGCTACTATGTAGACAACTAACGTGGTCCCAAGACAAAAAAATATATGTCAGATCTATAGCTTAAGAGTTCAGCATCTTGTCAATTTTACTGCTTGGTGCACCTTAAACAATTTCAATACCAAGCCATCCTGGAAAGAAGTATCTACCTTTTATCTCTCATAAGAGACCTGGACCCTGTCTGGTTTTGCTTCTAAGATGCAAACCTGAACCTCGACCCGTGCCTGCTACCAACCACCATCCCATTCCCACACCAAGCTGGCCTGCTCCTTCCACACACTTCCTTTTACTACACATTACCCCTCATGCTGACAGGCTGATTGTAGGCATATACCATTATGGATGGACGGCCATCCACATTTTCCCAGACCAGTTGTCTGGCCTCTCCCCCATCTAAAACGACATAAATCCTGCTTGCGGTTAATCTGCCTAGTACTTGGATATCAAATCCTACAACTAAGCACGTAACAGCTCAATCATAACGATTAACCAATCTACCTAAATTTCAATCACATATTAGGTTTATTGAAAGAATAGCCCTTTCTTATACAAACTGAAACTTGCAGCTCTCTCACAACTTACTTCACCAGTTTACCTAGGAAGCAGATCTGCAGCTCTTTCCCATTTTCACCCAAATCAAGAATCATTACATCTTTCTTTGCCTATCTTCAAGCCCATGACAAGACACCATTTCTTTATATAATTAGAAAATTAAACGTTTATCATACTTAAACGTACATTTAATAGGATATTCCATGACTAAGGAGGTGAGGAAAAGAATCACAGATTTGAATTATGTATTAATAAAAATTTGGACGTGTTTTTGATTGGCAATATGGAATGAACTAAAAGCACTTCATGTTTTATAACTTTTTTATATTAAATGTCTTAATATTTGGATCACCTTAAGTTAATCTGACATTTTATTTTGCAAACCTGTCATGTAGAGATACATGGCAAACTTGAGGCTAGTTTCTATAGGAAAATATAAAATATTATGAATGTGAATTTTCACACTTAATGTGATTTTATGGAATTGTAACTATTCAAAGTTTGAAATACTTAGAAAAGTCCGATCATGAGTACTTACTAATTAAGGAATACAACTGATTATTAGATTTGCTAGAGATCCATCTTTGAAACAAAAATTTCCTAATATTCCTCTTTTATGCTCTGGATTAGTTTAATTGAAGTAAATCCTGAGACTGAAAGGTGAGCCATTAGCAGGGAATTTCCATTTGCCACTACTTATCTGTATGAATCAAGACTTTCTCCACCAGTGCAACAAAATAAAGAAATAAATCACCATTATGTAAGTGCATATGTCATTTCTAAACCAATTGCATATTTTTGCCCATTGAAACTACCTTATAATTTAAACATGTTGTGTGCCACTTGTTTTCTGTTTTAAACAAAAAAGTTCATAACCTTATCTAAAATTAAGAGATTTTCAGTTCTTAAAATCCACTTAACTTTTTCAAAAACAGAAGTTCACACATAGTAACACTTGTGTGCCACTTGTTTTCTGTTTTATTCCACTTCGAAATGCAGATCTGTACTTTGGGAATAAGAAAAATAACTAGTGCTTTTCTAACTCTCTAACTCTCTCCCCAAATTCTTTCACACATAATACCTCAAATTTCTTTATGATAAATTTATAATGTAGAAATTAAAAACAGTGCTTTGGTTTAACATAAAATACAGTCTCTGCTAGTACTCATCCAGCTTAGTTTTTCCTAAACTACTAAACTTACAACCAATAATGGACTTTCTCACAGTATATCCAACATTGAAAGTATTTTCCTACATGATTTTTCCAAGGAATATATAAAATTCAATTTCTGCATTAGTACAAAACCATCTCATCCCACTTTAAGTACAATATGCTGCTTCTAACCAAGATCCAAAATTGAGAACTGTTTTTTCAAGTTGGTGCAAGAATTGGGGAAATCATTTGAAAATGAAAACAGCGACCTGCACTAGCACTATTCTAAGCACTTTATAAGTATTCGCTCACTCAATCCTCCTAACAACCTATGAGCTTGATATTTTCAATCCCATTTATAGATTAAGAAACCGAAGCAAACAGGTTAACTAATTACTCAGTCACAACAGCTAGTAGGTGGAAGAGACAGGATTTGACCTTAAACTGTTCCAGTCCAAAGCCCACGCTCTTTAACTCTAGCTGTACCACCCAATCGTAGGACCCATCGCTTAATAGGTACCCAAATTATTTCAAAACAAAGAAACTAAAGACTTTGATAAAATACTATGCAAATATTTTAAACTGTCATCTTAAATCATGACAAATAAAGACTGCTGGTAACAAAACAAAGAAAATGTGATTTATATTAAAGAGGAAACTCCTTTAAATCATTTTGAAATTTTAATATGAATTATTACATAACCAATAAAGTTAAAGTATACATTCATATGGAAATGTCTGACAAATACCTTTCAAAAGCTAACTGCAAATGCCCCCAAGTAATCAACCTTCAAAACACATTCTGAGTAGTCAAGGTGAGAGTATGCAAGCATCACATTTAACCAAGATAATATGGCCACTCACCTAACCAGAACACAGCAAAGAAGTCACTAAGAAAAGGCCTCTGAAAAAATCAAAACAGTTACTTCAATGTCCAAGTACTGACACTCATTTACTTTACTCAAGAGTCCCACACACTAAGGGTCTACTTATTTTTCCCTTACAGAGAACTACAAATCTGAATGATTTCCACACTTGTAAAAAAACTAGAGAACGGAGTGTGAAGGGGGATTTATCACAGTGACAAGTACATCCAACAGCAAGCAGAAAAGTATTTAAGTAACTTCAAAACGCAAAAGAATCTGATCAACAATCCTATATACAATCAACAGATTCTCAAGGCATCACTGTACCTGATAAAGATAAATTATGACCCCAGGTCATCAAGAGGCTTAATTATATTCTCCATCCTATTCAGAAAAGAATTGTATATTTAATTTTGGTATGATTTTCAACAAAAGCAGTTAAAGCGGATTTATACTTTGATGCTTAAAGGAATAAACCCTGAATTATCCAGTAAACTCAACTAATCAATTAGAAAGGAATTTGTTTTAAACTTCCAAATACCAAAGGTTTTACTGTTTGAGTTTAAAAGCACTGTGTACAAGTTACCTGAAACCGAGAGGGAGATGGAGGAACGTAAAAGTAGAAACATAGAAATAGAAAGCCTAAGAAAACACAGAAGAGCAGGGCGAGCGTCTACAAACACTATGCTTAAAGCATTTCCCAGAAAACAACGTGTGGGCAGAAGGTGCCACATCAGCACTAGTCTGTATTTGTCCTGCTCCTAAATCATTTGTTAGTTTCAAAAATTAATAATTTTGGTGAATAGCTTGTTGATATGAAGCAGTATCAACTCTCAACTGCAAAAAAGTGACAGCATCCTCCTTATTCTACAAAACCAAAATTAAGATTACTCTTATGCCTTATGGTGACACAAATTTATGCTTTAAAGTGGCACACTTTGATTTTTTTTTTTAATGCAGCTCTTCTAAATTGCTTCTTTTAAAAACTTGAGGGAGATAGTGCCTAGCCCACACTGCGCACTTTGTCATCAAAAGAATTGTTACACGACTCAACAAAACTCCCTTTCAAACCACATTCTGCTTTCTCTAGCTCCCAACACAACTTGAAAGCACACAGTAAATAACATCTAAGGCCTTGTACTTTTCCCTCCACTAGCAAGGAAGTCTGACTCCAAACAGGAAACTGCTTCTCAAAGGGTTCAACACAGAAATCCTATCAAACCCCAACCCAGTCCTCCACTAGGGATTTAATATTTAAATGGCAACACACTGGCCTAGGTAGAAACGGAGTAAACCCTCAAGCTCCCCCGTCCTCCAGGCATCCTTCGCAAGTTTTGGGGGTGGGGGGTGGGGTGGGAGGCGGCAGTTGCCTTTTCCCACATAAAAAAGGCAAAAAACAAAAAAACTTCTTTAAGAAGCAATCTATACAAAAGACTCGCAGGAGATAAACAAGTCGAGAGTGTTACTTTGTCAAGTTTTTCGATCAGCCTCCCCCACGGGGGTGGACAGAAGAAGGGGCTGGGGAAGAGGAAAGCTCCCGGCGGAGTGCAGCTGGGCAGGGGGCAAGGAGCCGTGACTGAGCGCCCCGGCCCCCCATCCCCTCCCCTTCCCCGCGGGCAGGTAAAACAGGCGTGGAAGGGAGCGCGACAGGCAGCGCCGCGAGCCCTCCGCCTCATTTCTCCGCGAGAAGAGCGAGCAAGGTGGAAGGCAGGCGCCGGAGGGGCGGAGGGGAGGGCTCGGCGTGGCGGCGCAGCCACTGACCCCCGTCCCTTCCCCGCGGGCACCGAGAAGGGGGACCGCCGTCCCGGGTCGGGAGGGCCGGCCTGGCGGTGGGAAGCGCCCCCCGATTCCTTACCCATGCTGGGGGCCCCCGCGGGGAGAAGCCCGGCGCCGCTGCTCCTCCTCCAGCTGCTCGCGCGGCCGCTGTAGCGGCAGGAGGCGGGCCCTGCGCTCCGCTCTGGCCCCTCCTGAGCTCAGTCGGGGCGAGGAGGCGCCTCCATCCGCCCGCGGCGCTCCCCGGACAGTCCCGTCAGCGCGCGCGGCCCGTGGGGAACAGGCGGCGGCGGCTCCTCGCGCTTGGCCTCTGCCGAAGCTGCGGCGGCGGGAGGGCCCTCCTCCGCCCGCCCAGACGGCGGCTTTCCCACCCTAGGTCGCTCCCGCCGGGGTGGGCGGGACCTGCCGGTACGTCTCGGCCGCTGGCTCCAACCCGGAGCGCCGGCCGAGCCCTGGAGCCCGCCCCTCGCCTCTTCTCCAACGCCTGCCGCTCTAGAACGCGAAGCCTGGGACTGCGGTGGAGACCCGAACCCAGGCCGGGAAGGTGTCAGGAGGGAGGCCGGGGAGGAGGCAAGTCTCGCGAGAATCCTTCGCTCTCCCTGCCCAGCCCCGCCCCGCCGCTTTCCAGCTCACCACCCGGCTCCCCGGCCGGTGCCAGGTGCGGTGACGTCACGGCCGGGGGTCGCGCGCTACCGGCGTCCAGGTGCGGCGAGCGGATGAGGGAGGAATCCGGGGGAGCTGCGGTTAGTCCTCCGCGCTCAAGTTCGGTACAGCTGGACGGGAGGTTTGGTATGGTTTGTCGACTCAGATGGATACAAAGAGATTTTGCTGATAGACTGAGTCTGCGTTGCCCCACTTCCGAGGCAGCGATGTGGTGGTGTTTTCTGCAGAACTGCAAGCTCGGGGGGACCTAAAAGAAAGAGGCGACGAGAGAAAGGGGAGTGAGCCCGCTGACTTTCCATCTTCGGAGGCCCAGCTGCTACCGCGACCCCAAAGTTACCGATCAGAAGCATTTCTTCGTCGGAAAAATACCCTAAGCACAAAATAAATTATATTTTACAAAAGTAAATTATTGGCTTCCTTTAGTCTCAGCTTAAGACAGTTCTTAAAACTCTTTTCTCTTTTGGAAGTATAATTTGTTCTCTTTTGGAAGTATGATTGGGGGGAGAATATTCATGATTTGGAATATTCCAGGATTTTTTTTCTAGCCTCAGTATGAAGAGGGGCGTAGGATTATTGTAATCAAAAGCTTTCCTAGAGTTAAAAACAAATATAATTAATTCCTGCAGCTTTTTCCCCCTCTTTTAAGTTTAAGTAGACCCAATTCCGGTACAGATGTGTGTGAGAGGAACATTTGTCGAATGCCAACTACTGTGCCTAGTGCTTTTTAAAGAAATTATGTCATTTAATTCTTACAATCGTCCAATACTGAAACTGCCTTTCCCTTTGGAGCCAGGCAGACATAGGTTTCTGAAACTCAGTACAACCATTACTTTTTGTAGGACCTTGGAAAAATTAACCTCACTGGACTTCAGTTTCTAGAGTCCTTGTAAAAAGTCTTTACAGTTCAAAACAGTGTCTGGCACATTATAACACTGTAAATATCCATTCCCTATATCCTAGCCATTCTCCTATAGCCTGCTTTTACCATCTTTTAATTATTTTATTATTTCTAAAAAGGTTGCATATAATTCCTTATAACAAGAATTGTTGGTCACAATCAGAAGCCAAAAAGGAAACAAGAAAAAAATGTAATATGCACACCTACACAAGATGCACATGTTGTCTGTGTTGGGTTAGAACCACAGAACACATTGTGCCTTTTTCAACCAACAAATACTGAATATTATGTTCATTGTCCCCTACCAAGCAAACCCCCCAAAAGAGCTGTTGTACACCTCTTATCCTCAAAGGTTTTTCATTCTAACTAGGAAGTGAGACATTAACACATAGTTTGTTAACAGTATGAGGTAATAAAGGTCAAATGCCTGAGAATTTAAAGGAAAGTAAATTATTATGGGTAAGGCAAGATTCAGGAAGAGGTGTAAATTGAACTAAAGCTTCGAGGAGGGCAATAATTTCATCCTGGAGGAATCCTAGAAGTAAAGAGTGTAGGTTGATATGCAAACAATATTCCTGAGCCTTAAAGAAATCTGTGTGGCTCCAGCAGCATATAAGAAAGTAAATCATTTAAGATTTGAAAGAAAGAGGCTGGTGGGAGGCGTCAAAATTCATGAAAAGAAACAAAGAATAATATAATACATTGGATGAGAACTAAATTCCTAGGTCTTTAGGATCATAGACATTTCAAGAAGCAAGACCAATGAATAGAACTGAAGAGAGGTTAAGAAACAGGAGAGAAAAAAGATCACTGGATGTGACAATAAGGTTACCTTGGAAAGTAATTTCAGAATATATAATACATATAACTACTTATTCAGAATATATATAACAAAAGTTAAAAGTCAATGAAAGGTTTCGGTGACTAAATGAGTGAGTGATAAGGAATGGAGGCCACAAGTAAATAAGTTGACCACATTTTTTTAACCTGAAGTCAGGTTATATGATCTGACAAGAAGATGAAACATAATTCTATCTTAGAAATCTCAGGGTCTGTATTATTTACACTTATGATGGAAAAATCATTATGCGTATTCAGAGGGCAATATCCCACTGAGGTAATGCTGAGATACTGGATCATAAAAGAAATTGGAAGGATCAGGGAATAGGACCCAAAAGAAAGGCTGAGAAAACTGAAGTAAAGCTAAGAAGTAATCAGAATCCTGGAGTTAATGCTATCTTCCCAAGGTAAATTCAAACATAGTAGAACGAAATCCAGAAATTTATTTTTCAAACTTACAAAATGGTATGTAAAACTATGTCCCAAACATTCAAGTACTAAGCAAATATTATTAATTACTCCATGGAACTCTTTTCATCTTGTGACTCTTACTTCCCCAGTGAGACCTTCAAAGTATGGCACTGTGTTCCATTCATTTTTATATAGCTAGCACTTTAGTTAGCTCAAAACATTGCTTCTCTCAGCAATAACTATTGTCACCGCAGACTCAAAGGGGTCGGCTTGCCTGCCTGCGTCCATGACAAAAGAAAACACAGCAGGAGTTTGCAGCAACGAAAGGTTTATTTAAGGAATTGGCGCCAGGTCTAGAGACACAGGTGAGCTTGTGGTCTCAAAAGCCTGGCTCCCCGAAGGCCTCCAGTGACAAGATTACATAAGGGAAAAATCATTAATCATGGTTGCTGTGGGGGTTGGGGCTGGGAACTCTAGTGATTGGCTGGGGCTAAGGCAGGGAGCCGTTGATCATGGTTTCTGGCCCTGGTGTCAGAGTATTGTTCCATCCAGTTTCCAGGGGATGCTGTCGGTGAGACTATTCCGCTCTCAGGCATTGGAGCTGAAACAACTGAGGCCAAGGTGTTAGCTTTGTTTTATTAAAACCTACTCACTGTTTGAAGTTTAGATATTATATCCTAGTCATGGTTGATAGACCTGAAGCTTTATTCCTAAACGAATTTGATGCTGACCAGAACCTGATGGTTTAAGGGCTTAATGATTAAAAGGAATGGACACACAGTATACGCACAGGTAGGAGGGCCTGGGGAAAGAATGCAAGTGAGTCATAGCTCTGTCCGGCTAAACCAAGCTGGCTTGGGGTAAAGCAGAATGCATGCTAGAGACGTGAAGTTCACGTGCGGTTACATTATTGGAGAATAGAAAATATGATGAGAAGATAATCTCACACTTATCAGATATTTAGATTTAACATCAAATTCCTTTCAGCTAAAAAAGATTATCTTGTCTTTTTGTCTTTATTCCCTTTATTGTTGTCCTATAACGAATTAGGTTTTTTTCCTATCCATCTGTCTTCATCCTTCTTTGTATTCCCAGACAAATCCAATAATAATACTTCTCTGACTACTCACTTTTTTCTTTTATTCTGCCTAGTACTGAATGTGTAGATCTGGTATCAAAGAGAACATTACAATCTCTGTAACAATGACACAATTCAGACCAACCTAATTCATGCTAAATTGCCATCATTTCTTCTTAATATTTTCTTTGGAATTTATCAGAAGACATCTATATTGAAAAAAATCATCTACCTTCTTTCCTTCTGGTAAAAACTATTCTAACCAGGAAGATTATTTCTGAAGAAAATGCAATTAAATGTCTACTAGACCATGTTATTTTTAACACAGTCTTGCAGGCTCAAATCTTATAGGTGACTAATTCTTTTTTGCTTCTTTATTCTTAGTTCTGCAGTAGCAGATTTCCTGGCCATTTTCCTTATTGTTATCTTGTTTTGGCTAGGCTACTTTACGGTACACTTAATCACAAATGACATCAATGTATAACCCGAATTTTAAAATCATTCTTTAATAAACAATTGCAGGAAATATAATCTCAAACACAATGCCTATACTGTGAGGTCATTAAAGCTGGGAAATTGTGCTGCTCAAACTGGTGACCCATCATCTTGCAAGGAACTTCTGCTACTCTGCTAGCAATTTGGGGGATGTATTCAGACATATGACCACTCTAAGCACTTTTCATTACTGCACACTAAGAAAAACTTTAGGTAAAAACGTGATGAGCCCAGCCAAATGACTTGCCACTTTGCCAATTGAAAGGACCATTTTAATGTTATTTGCACTATAATCTGATGGTTAGTGTCATTATAGAGCTGATCTATGATAGATAAGTCACAGAGCCTTGTAGGCCTTCAAAGAGTCTCTTTCAAAAACCATTACTTTTTTAAAATGTTAAAGCTAGTCTCATTGAAGTGTCAGATATTTTAAGTAATCTCCAATGACAAAAACATTTGTATTTTTCAAATACCAGGCAATTCAATTATACACACAATATTATGTAAAGAACTTCCAGTCATAAGTATACATTCGTTCAACTCAACAAATATTTACTGATCACTCATTATAGGTCAGCATCTGCTCTGTCATAAATATAGACAAAGAAAATAGTCTTTGCCCTCAAAAGAGGAAGTATTGGGGAGCCTTTGAGGGTACTGGAGTTGCCCAATAAGAAGGACAGGGAAGGGTATGTAAGCAGCCAGGACAAAAGGCAGACGTACAGTTGAAGCCGTAGGATGCCTTTTGGGGGCCCAGGCTCAGGCAATAAGAGTCAGACACAGAGAGCCTCATGTGTTATGGGAATGACTTCAAGTATTATTCTAGAAGTTATAGGTAGTTAATTTTAAATAGGTAATTGCTTTGCTCTTTCAGCCATGTCTACAGTCACAGAAAAGAATTCACACCTCTGAAAAAATTAAATGTAAAACATTTGGTTCGGGAAGCACTGATTAAGGACCCATACCCTTGATCAATTAGTAACTATGTTTTTACTAATATAAAAAAAGTTAACTCATATAGCATACAGGTACAATGTTTTCTGAAATGCATCACAGGAAGCACAAATTCTGCCGTTAAGAGTGTGATTTCCAGCTAAGAAATTTAAGACATGCTTAACGGTTTTTGAACTTATGCTTATTTAAGTAAAATTCACCTTATTGCAGAGAATCTGCATTTAGAATCACGATGGTACAGACTGGTAAACTGGGCACATTCTCATTTTAGTAATGAATTTGCAGTATTTTTATGTAGATCACTTTGCAAATTTTAAGCAATAAAATACAACTGACCTGTTGCCCAATAATCAGAAGACATTTATACATATCACAAGTTACTCTACCACAGGGTAGCTTTTTCAAAAGCAAAAATATTAGTAATCTGTTAATCTGTGTTTTCTTCACTTGTGAGTTCATATAAATGACAAAGAAGGAATTTTTTAAAACAGAACCCAAAGGAACTCTGAACAGCGGATTCCATCTATAATCATTATCGCTTGGGTACTACCATTTCTGCATCTGGTCTAATGTAACACTAAAATGCACTTATCAAACTGTTATATTTCCGTGCTTCTGAAACAAGAAGTGGAAACTTTATTTCAAATCCCCATAACTTCCCTAACTGCACAGATGACAATGTGGGTTATGTCCCATCTGACATTGGAGCTTTTAAACTGCCTATTCTGACATTATTCTGATGTTCAGAATTCAATGCCTGCTAAAGCAAAAGACGCTCACAAAGCAAGATGTTCCTCTTTGCATATTCCTGAGACTCCACGGTCCATTCTGCTGGTTTCTGGGCTACATCTCACCACTCCCATAACTGCAGCACATTCTATATGTGGCTCACAAGCAGATCTCCTCACATCTCCTAACCCATCTGTGCCTTTTCTCAAATCTACTTAAATATCTGAGGGTAAATTCCAGTGACTCAGAATACTTCAACCTCCTTATTCCTGAGGCTTATACTAACACCTCCAGATTTCAACCAGGGAAACTGAGTCACTCTAAATGATCTCCTTACACTCTGCCTACCTTCTGCTTTACAGAGTTGATTCATCTTCAAAATGGACTATGCCCCCCCCTTTTTTTTATCTCAACAGCCTCATAACTTTATACTTGGGTTACCTTTTCTTCACCCTTAATTTCCTGAACTGTATCCCCGTCCTTCTTCTTCTTACATTCTTCCTTCCCCACCATTTTTGTCTATCGTATACCATATCTCTCATAACTCTTTAACAGTCCTTTGATCACCAATCCAGTTTGCCCGGTCTAGTAAACCCTACATATGCAACCTCTTTGATCTCCTAAGCTGCCCTCACCACCAAATAGCTTTTCACGGAATTATCGTGGACCTTGTTGGGACTATTTTAAGGTTACAAAGTTTTTACACATTAATAGCGCATACTCTCAATGTAGTCCTTAAAATAAATCAGTAAAGTAGGTAATAGTATTTCACAATATTAGCAACAACAGCAACATGAATAGCAACTAACACCATCTGACCATTGACCTACACACGTCACAGACTTCATCCAGTGTGATCCTCATTCCAATCCTATGAGTCATAGTATTACCATCCCCATAATAGAGAGCAAGAAACTGAGACCAGTAATTACCTTGCCTAAGATCACACAGTAACTATTAAGGGGCGGAGCCTGTGCTTGAACACTGGGCTAATTCCATAGCTAATGTTCCAGGCTATCTCAAGTCAATCTGCTCCTTGAGCCATGTTATTTCTTTTGTTTAAAGAGAAAGAAGATGAAAGAGAGAAAGGGGTAGGAGGAGGATCTAAAGGAATCCTTCAGTAGTTTGCTATAAAGATCAATCAGGAAAGGACCTGACACAGAGTAGATACTCAATGCTAATTTCTTTTCCCACCTTTAAGCATTCATTGTGGACCTACTCTGTGCCAGGTACTGTAGAAGGTGCCAGAGAAGTGATAAAGGAGACATGATCCCTACCCTCATGGAGCTTATAATCTAAGGAAGGAAGTTGAGTTTCCCGAGTACACAACATAAATCATCTCTATTACTTCTTAGCTGTCACCTCCTACATGACTCCTTAAATGTTATCTCCTTCCCCATCAGCACTGTGCCCCGTCATTTGGTGTATTTTCTTTTGTAATATAGCTATTATCATACAAGTTTTATTTCCTGTCATGACAGTGATGGCCTTGAAGACTAGACTGGGACTATGTCCTACCTATCTTTGTACTTTTTTTTTTTTTTTTGCTAGCTATTAATACCCAGGAGGCTCTCAATAAGTATGTACTACATTTATCAACAGAAAGACACTGTCCAATTATTTTTCAGTGTCCACACGATTTTAAATCAAGGAATTATTACTTTAGTGTTTCGATCAGATTGCTTTTATGAATGCTGTCTTATAAATGAATTATTTGCCACTCTGTGGCAAACTCTTCCTGGAGATGATTAGCCAAGATGCGATTACCTATGATATACGCTTAACTAAGTGGTTAACTAATGAAGACAGACGCTGCTGAACAATTAAGTAATCATGTTAATTTTTACACACCTGAATTTTCTTAGCAATACCTCAAACAAGCTGAAGAAGGATATTCTGAATAAATACATTCCGTTTATTACAAAGTCAGAATTTTTTCTAAAAACTATGGAGGGGAGGGAGTGGTGAAATAAATGCTGATAATGAGAGAGAAGTGCTGGAGCAGTCTCATCTACCCTATAGCTTGCATCAGAGCAGCCACTCCTGACAGGTGAAGCCTCGCTTTCTTCAGCCCCGCAACCCTGCACAGACAGAGATTATTGTTTCTATGCATGCACATGTTCTCTTTCCACCATGGAAGCACTTTATTATTCAAACCTTACCTCTCACCCCTAAAAAGTACATAAAGAACAAAAAAATCCAGGCTGTTACAACATAACAAGGTTATGCTCAAAACATATTAAAATTAAAGAGTCATGCATGACCTGCGGGTTGGAAATTAGTCACTTACCCATGTGCTGTTTTTACCTCAAATCAGGTAAAAAATGAAAACAAAAAAACCCCCCAAGAACCCAGGATTCGGAGATGAGCTCAATGTTCCATAATCTGATTAAACAATTAAATAAAACATTTACAAAAGAGAAAGAGGTGATCACCACACAGCAGAGTTTTGTTAAAAGACCATCATTGTCCCAAGGCCCAGGAAAATGATATTATGCCAAGAAAAACACCCTTAGAGGAATTCCCATTTTTAATATAAGTTCACATTCAGATTTCTCTTTCCCAAATGAAAGTGTTAGTCGGTGGGTGTATTTAAATATTATTTAAACCAAATGAAAGGGAAAGGAACTTCACGGGCAGACACTTTGTAGAGACAGGAACTGAAAGCACACGGGGACAGTACTACTTGTGGGGGAGAACCCTAAGAAAGAGGAACTCTCTAAACAAATTTATTCAGAGAAGTATCAGACTGCAAGAGGCCTGAGAGAAAATCTCTCTTATTTACGCATTCACTCATGCATTCATTTTGGGAGGAGAATGTTTTAACCATGACTCAAGATGAATTTTTTTTAATGAAATGATGTGTTGAAATCAAATGTATCCAGTATAAATAAAAAGTGGGCCTATTCTTAAATCCATATATAATCACATCCACATTTGTCTGCTTTTTTTCTGATTATGTAAAAAATGCCTGATGTACTAAATTCAAACAATACAGAAATGTATAAAGGAAAATGTGAAAGTCTCAAAGAATGCCATGTATCAGAACGACCGCTATTAACAGTTTGGTTCCATTCACCAGAATTTTCGTTCATGTTCTTAGATGTAAATGGCTTATAATTATACTCTCCATATTGCTCTGCTCTTTTTCATCTATCAGTAGACTACCTCCACGCCAATGCATTTATTTTCATGTAAAGTCGTTGCTTCAAATGGTGCATCCATTGTTTTACCGCACCATGACCTATCCTATAATGGACATTTGAATTATTTGAGGTTGTTTTATTTTTTGGTACCATAAATGCTGCCTCATTGAATGCCTTTGTATGTATTTTTTTGCACACTGCATGTGAAATTTTTCATAGAAGTGGAATGCTAGATCAAAAGTCATCCAAAAATGCTGTACCAATTACAGGCATACCTTGGAGTACTGCAGGTTTGGGTCCAGGCCACCTCAAAAGCAAGTATCATAATAAAGTGAGTCATAACCTTTTTGTTAGTGGAATGTCTTACCTTCGATCTGTAAAAACAAAAACAAAAAGTAACGTATGTGAAGTGCAATAAAGCAAAGCACAATAAAATGAGGTACGCCTGTACTGACACCAAAACTCGAGTATTAACTAGCTTTTGAATTTAGTCGGTATGGTAGGAGAAGAATTTTAGCTCATTGTTTCAATTTATATTGAGAATCTTTGTAGATTGGGTATTTTTATTTTTTTGTCTAAAAATTTCCAGCCCACATGCCCATATCCTTGGCTCCTTTTTCTATTTTTGTTAATTACCATTTTTTTCATTAATTTCTAAGAACGCTTTATTCTAGGCATATTAGTTGTTTCTCTGGGTATCTATTTGTAATTAGATCAGTTTTTCCTTTTCCCCTGGAAGTACGGGAGGTGGGGGGGCAAGCACAGGGTGCTAACCCCTGCAAACTGCTTTCCCAGTCAGCTGGCTTGCAGCTGAGTTTGGACAATGAGAGGCTCTGGTGGAAAATTGGAATGTGTGGAAGGCAGAGTAATAGCCCCTCAAAAACACCAAGGTCCTTGTCTCCAGAACCTATGAATATGTTGTGCTACATGGCAAAAAAGAAGTGGGTGGCAGATGGAATTACATCTTTGTACATGTTTGCAAGTCAGCTGACATTATTTTTGGAGGGCACCCTTGGTTACCCAGGTGGGCCCAAATGTAATTATAAGGGTTCTTAAAATTGGGAGAAGGAGCAAAAAATAGGATAGCCAGAGAGATGATAGCATGAGAGGGTCTCGGCAGGTACTGCTGGCTTTGAAGGTGAAAGAAAGGGTCACACCCCAAGGCAGGTAGCCTCTAAGAGCTAGGAAAGCCAAGGAAACAGACTCTCTTCCAGATCCTCCAGAAAGACATGTAGCCCTGCTGACATCTTGGTTTCAGCCCACTGAGGCCTGTTTCAGACTTCTGAACACCAGAACTGTAAAATAATAAATTTATATTGTTTTAAGTCACATAATTTGTGGTGATTTGTGACAGGAGCAATAGAAAACTAATACAGAGGGTGAGAGGAAGGGACAATCCACTGCCACCCCCACCTCCTACTTTAAGGAGCATCCCAGCATGCATCAGGTCTTCCCTGTCTGTGGTTTCTGCTTCTACCAGGGAGTCCTGCATGGTGTTCACTTCAGCTAGGTGACCCTGGCCGTTGGGCTCTGGGATCACCATATTTTCCCCTTTTGTTCTCCAGGGGCTAAGAGGCGACCAGCTATTGATAACTTTTGAAATGCTTACCATCCTCTCTTTGGCTTTTCTCCTCTTCCATCACCAACGAGAACAATTTCTTTATTAGATTCGCCCTGTTTCAAGTATTTAGAGATATCCTTTCTTGGTTGGACGCTGATAGAGTCCAAAGTGTTACAAATATGTTTTCTTGGTTTGATGTTTGTTTTCCTTAGTTTGATGTGACTTTTTATGGTGCTTTTATGCCATTCATAAAGTTTAAACTTGCACATAAACTTATTGAACTTCCTGTAATGACTTTTGAGTTTTCCATTACAGTTGGAAGGCCTTTTGCCCTCCAGAATTATAAAAATAATCTATCATTTCACCTAGTTTTAAAATGCTATTTAGAAATAATATATAATCTCAAAAGTTTGTGTCCTAAGTGTACAGCTTGCTGAATTTTTACAAGCTATACATTGCTGGTCATGTTATAATTTCACCTTTTAGATTTAAAGTAATACATCTAGATTTAATTTAGGGTGGACAGAGTAAGATTGGAATTCAGTTTTTTTTCCTTTTAATGACCAGCTATTCATAATATTTAAGAACAGTAATCCATATTTCTCCTCTGGATTTAAAATGCCGCCTTTATCGTATACTTAATTCTGCGTATACTTGATCAATTTCTGGATACCAATCTATCTACACCAATATTTGCTTTTCACTATTTCCTAATGTTTTATTATAAAATTGTGCTAAATACCTCCCCGCCCTAACCACACAGCCTTAGAATGTAAGCTGTTTTAAATGTTTACAAAAGGGCCTTGCCCTTGCAAGAAAGAGTGAGTCAATATTAAAAACAAGCTCTATGCCAGGTAACATAGTTAACAAATTGTGTTGTGTAACTGTGTTCAGATATTTATCTTTCTACTGCCAGTTTAGCCAGGATTTGGTTCATGTAAATATTTAGTAAATAAGTGGTTTCGGAGCCTGGCTGAGCATAAAAAGAATATCATAAAAAATAAAAATAAAAATAAAAAAATAAAAAATAAAAAAAAATAAAAAAAAAAAGAATATCATACACACATTTTGACTAAATTCCAACTGATTGAGTCCTGAAATCAATTTTCATCAGAACTCATGGTCAGAGCTGGTTATAACCATCATAGATTGAAATTCTGGCATACAATAATAAATCTGAATTTTTCGTCGAAAATTATTATTCCCGCTTTGTTTAAAATTTTAGAAGTTAATTTTCTAAGTTTGACACTGGAGAGCAGGAACAATAATTTATTAGTGCTCTTGCCAGCTCAATTGCTCCTGTGATCAGCAGTCTGCATATTTTGTGACCCTAACTATATGCTCATTTTAACCGTAGTCAGAGGGTAGGCAAGATACTTTTAGCCAGCCATCAAGTTTTCTAATTTCCCTCTTTCCCCAGTGGTATTGTACTAGGGCAATGTTTCCATAGATTCGAAGGTATATGGAATTATCTTCTCATAGCACTTTTTAAAATCTTGTTTTATTATTTGGTTAGCGGTAAAATTGTATTTGTGGTTTCTCATTTCTTTCCCCTGTTTGTCATTTTTTTTCAAAGTCTTTACTATGTCTGCATGAAGATAATTTAACAGGAATATTACTGGAGGTGATTTTGAAGTTTTTCCTTTCCATGGAACATTGAGATGGTATGATTGACATCCTTGATAAGATAGGGCGGATTGTAATGGTGGCATTAAATCTTCTATTTTGAGATTTGGACCTCTGATATAATTCGATGTAACAAGTGAGCGAGCAACCACAACAATCCTGCCTTTAATTTTTCATCACACAATGGAAAGAATTCCCAAAGAAGAATTTTCCTCGAAAGATCAATTGTTTAATTGCAAATAAATAACTAAGAATTAAATATATTTCATAAACATTATTTTATTTAGTGCTATAAATGCAACATTCCCAACAGCTCTACAAAAATTGGAATTAGATAAGACAACCTCTATTTTTCTTCCTTGTATTGTTATTTAACACTTTATAAACATTTACTGCCCAAAAAGCGGACAATATTCTTCCCACACTCTTTCTCAATATTTATTTCTTACTCTCAATATAATTCATTGCGTTTTCCAGCTTCTAGAAGCCTTTCACATTCTTTGACTAGTGTCTCCTTTCTCTAGCCTCAAAGCCAGGAACTTTGCATCTCTCTGATTCAGTTCTCCCTCTGCCTGACTCTTCTGCCTCTCTCTTCCACTTTTAAGGATCCTTGTAATTACATTGGACCTACTGAATAATCTAGGATACTCTCCCCATTTTAAAATCAGTTGATTAGTAACATTAATTCCATCTAATTCCCTTTGGCCATGTAATGTAGCCTATTTACAGGTTCCAAGGATTAGGACGTGGACGTTTTGGAGGGGCCATTATTCTGCCTTCTGCAGGATATATATATTGTATATTATATATATATGTATATACATATATGTGTATATACATATATATAATGTATTGCATATTATATATAGTATATTATACATACATATATAATATGTATATCGTATATTATATATACATATATAAAATATATGTATATACACATATATATTATATATATGTTGTACACATATATATGTGTATATATAATATATATACACATATATTATATATGATATATAGTATATTATATGTATATATGTGTGTGTATACATATATTATATATTGTATATTATATATAGTATATTATATATACATATATATTACGTATGTTGTATTTATATATAGTATATTATATATACATATATATTATATATGTATACACACATATATTATATATGTATGTATATATGTATATACATATACATTATATTTTATAAATCAAGATTCAGTTGCAGAGAGCATAATCTACGCTTGCTAAGTTAAGCAGAAAAGAACCTACTTCAGAAGTGTTAGGACTGTTGGTTGAATAATTAACTGGACTTCAACTCAACTTCTAGGAGTCATTTCCAAAGAACATAGTGCAGAACGAGGCCACCAGAGCACTGAAAATACTGATATAATCAGGTAAGTGTCTATGGAATCTGGAGGCTGTGGTTAGGGCTGTGGTTTATAAAAGATATCACCTCCACTACAATCAGAAAGCTGTCTCTGCTAAATTGGGAATCCAGTACGACACTGCTGAAACTTGCAGCCTCTGCCATGATTCACCAGCAAGATGGATGCCTCTTGTCCTATCTCTCTCCTCACTTAGCTCAGTTTCAAAATCAAGTGTCATACAAGTTCATCTGTTTAGAGGAACCTAAATCATCCAGGAACTCTGGTTATAACGGAGTCTAGGAGATGTTATTTTTAGTCTAGCCTCTGCAATGCAGGAACGCATACCAGCAGGAGGTTGAGAATACATATTAAACAAGTTAACCAAGATGTCTTCTAGAAACACACAAGGGATGTTTCCGAAAGGAAATACAATAAGCTGGAATAGTGGATGCAGCTGCGGAGGGGAATTGACTAGTTTCAGGATGGGATGGGATGGGAGGGACACTTTATTTTTATTGTATACCCTTTGTAATTATTGAAATTGATACTTTGCATATGCATTGGTTATTCACAACTAAATAATTTTTCAAATGGCATAGGGCAAAATGAAACCAAGTAAAGTAAAATAAAAATAAAAAGATCTCCAATGATTCTGATATTAGCTAGTCCATACACCAGGGTAACCATATTGCTTAACACTTACAGAAATAAATGTGTTTTCTGGTTGATCTAATTGAGGAAGAACATAGGTGAAGCAGTAATTGATAATTATTGGAATTCAGTTTTATATTTTTATTATTATTGACATCATTTGTGGATAAAAAATAATCTTTATTCTTAGATATTCTCCTTACCTTGCATTTTGCTCTCATTTGTGACTTTCCCATTTCCTAGTGTGAATAGGTAACTAATATATACACAAAAGACTTACTTTCAATTATCTATCATGTTGATAAGGCTAATCATTTGGACTGAACTCCATAGCTAAGAACCACAATTCCACCGTTCCTACCTGCAAGGATTACAGGCCTAATCCCAAAAAGGGAACAGTTCCACGGGATAGTCTTACTAAAATAAAACCTATTAAACTACGACAATAGTTTGAAGAGTAAATTAAATATAATGCTGAGGCTGAGAGACTAGGAAAAGGATGTATTTAAATAAACTGGGACAGAAATGGGGAGTCCAGAGGAAGTGGAAGTGGGGAAGATGCGCTGATTTACACAGCATTGGGGTTGGCAGCCGGAGATGGTCTTTCAAATAGCAGAGTCTGAGCAGTCAGTTGAAATGAGGAAATGAAATTTAAGAGAGGGCAAGTCTGCTGGATATACGCATTTAATAACCATCAAAACCATGAAAAAGATCTTGACGAAATCTGCTTAACCACAGGCTACAAACATGTTTCCAACATACAGAGGGATATGCACTCACTCTTAGTAATATAAAATTAGCACAATCAATAGGCACTGAGAGATGGTAACCTAAGGCTTCCTCTTTGAAAAACATGGTATAGGGATGTAACTGCAGTCAGGTTGTTGACCCCTCTGGGCATCTCTCTGAATTGGTCTGTGCACTCCCAGAGACTAAAGAAGTTAACTTTAGTCGTTCCCTAGGTGGCTACAGTGCGGCATGGGGAGAAAATATGCCAATTTCCTTTTGATGGCAATTCAGCAATTTCTGAGAGAATAGGACTTTATTCTCCCCCCCACCCCCCAGCTTTATTGAGGTATAATTGACATACAAAAAAACCTGCACATAAAAAATGTTTACAGGGGCAACTGGATGGCTCAGTTGGTTAGATGGCTCAGTTGGTTGTGCTCTTAACAACAAGGTTGACAGTTCGATTCCCGCTTGGGATAGTGGGCTGCACCCCCTGCAACTAAGATTGAAACAGCGACTGGACTTGGAGCTAAGCTGTGCCCTCCCCAATTAGATTGAAGGACAACGACTTGACTTAGAGCTGATGAATCCTGGAAAAAAACACACTATGACCCAATAAAAAATTTAATATATATATATATATATATATATATATATATATATATGCACACAATTTGGTGAGTTTGGATATACAGAAGGTGACAAAAAATGTATACACATTTTAAGAAAGGAAAAAACTATTAAAATTGTAATGCTCAATATATACTGATAACAAAAGATGAATACAAGTCACGTTTGACGTCTTCAATTACAAGAGGTGCTCAAAGTGGTTACCATAAGCCTTCAGACACTTCTGATTACGGTGAACTACTGCTTGAGCAACGTTAACCAAAGTTTCCACTTGTACACATTTTTTTGTATACATTTTTTTAAAAATATTTTTTATTGGGGGAAGGGGAACAGGACTATTGAGGAACAGTGTGTACTTCCAGGGCTTTTTTCCAAGTCAAGTTGTTGTCCTTTCAGTCTTAGTTGTGGAGGGCGCAGCTCAGCTCCAGGTCCAGTCGCCGTTTTTCTAGTTGCAGGGCGCACAGCCCACCATCCCTTGCGGGAGCCAAACCAGCAACCTTGTGGTTGAGAGGATGCATTCCAGCCAAATGAGCCATCCGGGAGCTCAGCGGCAGCTCAGCTCAAGGTGCCGTGTTCAATTTTAGTTGCAGGGGGCACCGCCCACCATCTCTTGCAGGACTCGAGAAATCAAACTGGCAACCTTGTGGTTGAGAGCCCACTGGCCCATGTGGGAATTGAACCGGCAGCCTTCAGAGTTAGGAGCATGGAGCTCTAACCGCCTGAGTCGCCTGGCCGGCCTCCACTTGTATACATTTTGTTGGCATTCCTGGTATACACTCAAGTTACCATCACCATAATCCAAGTAATAAACATTTCATCGCTTCCCAAAGTTTCCTGTGTCCCGACCTCCCCCACTTCTTTTATCCTGTGGTAACATGAGATCTACCCTCTCAACACATTTTAAAGTACATAATACTTTAACTGTAGGAACTGTGTTGTACAGAAGATCTCAATGATAGTCACAGCCCTTTGGAATTGGACCATTGATTGATAGGGAAAGGGGGTGTGTAACTTTGTGTGGAAACACTTAAAACAGGTCCTTTGCGTCCTATGTGGATGTGTGTGTGCGTGCACACACACACACACACACACACACACACACACACACAAGCTGTAGAAGAATTGCCTTCAAAAGTTAATTACTGACTAGAACCAGGAAGACAATTCTTGGCTGCTCTCATTACTAATCAATAGGGACTGTGGAAATCTGCATATACCCACATCATCCCCTGGAGAATTCACTGGGTGTGGAGGAAGAAACTACTTCAGGCAGTGCTCTGACCCGTGACCAGAAAGCTGACTCCATCAAAGGACAAAGTTGCAGACACTCTGTCCGATGCAACCTCAACTGTTTGGCAGCAACTGTGGGTAACAGGAGAAGAGACACTTGTCTGGGGCCGAGGAGTCCAGGACCCCAGATGACTCAGGCCTTTTCTAAGGGAGACTGAAGGAATGCCGAGGTGGGACAATGCATACAGGGCGCTGGGGACTTTCCTGTTCCCGTAAAGCCCAGTATAAAAGTTCTGCTTTGTCAATAACGTTTGAAATCAAGATGCTAGAAAATGGGGCTGTTGGCACCAGGGATCAAATAGAATAATCCTGTCGCTGAGATGTTTGCCTCTGCGGTGTGCTTTCTCATTGCTGAGAGGCTCAAAGCATCTGCTCCCAATTACTTCCTGGACCTCCTCCTGTAGTTATGTGAACACAGAGGTGTTCTCTGTTCTGTGAGCCCCTAGGTGCTTCCTTGTAAGGAATAGTGGGGTATAGATGGTGTTCAGTGGTAGGCAGAGGAGGAGAAGAGTGAGAAAGTTCATTAGAGCAATGGTTCAATTTATTATTATTTTAAACAGTGGAGCATCTTTTGTTTTCCCAAATGAAATTTGATGCACAACCCTGACATACTAGGAAAGCAAGCTTTTGTGTCTGAGGCTGGATGGTTGGTATTAGATCGCTCCTGCTGAAGCCCAAAAGTTGACCCTCCTAAATTTTGAAAACGATTACAATTACAATTCATTCCTTTAAAATAGTGTGTTCTCTTTTAAAATTTAAAAGTCTGTGCAATAATGAGTATGTTAAGCCAGAATCTATTCATGATTTAATACCCCTTGGTATGAATTTGCTTAAACCAGATTTCTATTCTTTTCTTAAATTAATAACTGGCTGAAATAAAGCCACCAGAGATTGTTAATTTTAATGAAATAGAAGGAAAATAAAATTAGTTATGAAGTATATGGCATTATGAGATAGGGTAGACATAATAGAGTGTCTCGGGATTGTGTTGGACACTGCTTTTGATTAGAAGAGACAAAAGGTAGGGTGCTGTGACCTTGAGGAGGGACTTATTGCCACCTAATATGGCATTTAAGCCACTTATTGCCTGTGTGACCTTGGGCAAATTCCTTGACCTCTCTGTGCCTCTGTTTCCTCATTAATAACATGGCCATAATAATAGTACCATATCTTATAGTGCTGCTTTGAGGAGCCAATGAGTTGATTTTTTTTAAGCCTTAGGACACTGTTCAATACATAGTAAACACTCTGTAAGTGTGCAAAGTAACCATTTTTGACTCAGGAGTCATAGTAGCAAAATGTATCTATCTCTGCTTTAAAGGTATCACACACTAAATTATGCAAAAGTTATTTTCCTAACCATAGCATGTAGTTTTACTTAGAAGTACTGTGATAAAAGTTGGTCTGTATCTTAATCAATACTAGGCTAAAGAAACCAATAACCTTTGATATCAAAGACTATATTAGTGTAATGTATATAATAATGTATCAGAATTTTTGAAGGCAGCAAGTGAAAGATTTTGCATCTGCAAAATAACAGCGAAAGAGTTTGTCACCAAAATATGTCCTAGCACAAAATATTATCGAATGTTACTATTTGCCAATATGAAGCAAAAATCTAATTCAGATATTCTGGAAATAGAAGATGATTTAACAGATAAGAAACCTTGGGGTACTAGGCAGGTGATTATGAAATTTACTGAAAATTTAGAGATGCTATGTAAACCTACAGCTTCCGGCTATACTGATTATTTTAACTAGAGAATCCCTGCAATTCTGTAACAGAAATGTGGAAGTACAGGGCTTCACTGCTGGAAAAGGCCATAAAACGCATTTAATCCAACTACCTATCTGGTACTTGAAGCTATGGCTGCCAAGTGGAATTCAGTCTATGCTCTAACTCCAACTTCCATTGGGAATTAGCTACTTCTTGAGGCAAAGAAACTTCTTCAGATACCTCTAAATGTGAGAGTTCTGTGTTATTGTGTTGCACTCTGCCTTCTTAGGCCCGATAGAATGTCGTATCCTCCTTTCTCATTGGCCGGGTTTTGAATGTGAAGGTAACTCTTTTACTCCTTTTCCAATCTTAGCATCTCCAGTTCCTTCAGCCTTTCCAGCTGGTATGTTCTAAAGGCCTGTCCATTCCTGGTTGATATTCTCTATTCCAGGTTTTTCAACAAACCGCTAAAACTCATCAGATGCCCTGACAAGTACAATAGAGAAACCTACCACCTACCATTCTGGACCCTCTTCTTTTGTAAATGCAGCAATGAGCATTTTAGGTAACTGCATAACACCCATCTTTTCCTGTGGTGTGGTGGGATTTTGAGTTTCCAGTGTGATTCATTGTGTCCTTGTTAAAAGTTAAATTCAGCTTTTGTGATCATTTTCTTTTGGATTATAATTTACTGCCATTCAACCTACCCACTCTTGTATCCGTTTCATGTCATCTGGAAATTTGACAAGCGGGTCTTCATTCATGTACAAATTTCTAATAGAGTCAAGGACAAAGAGAATTTGGTCATTTTGCTTTACATCATTTTGCTTTACATCATTGTAGATTTACATCTGCACCACGCTATCTGCTTCCATGCTGAAAATGACAATTTTGAATGACAAGCATCAATATGCATCAATATGCTCGATCACCTCCTAAATATTGGAAACATCAGCAGTTACACTGGACTCACAAGTAGGTAAAGCAGGCGGTGGTTTCCAAGGCAACCTCAAATTTGCTCACCCTGTCAAAGTGCATCTCCAATTCATTCTCAACACCTTGCGTTCCAAAAGTATCTGAGTTTTTTTCTTCTCTTATTAAAATGAGCCAACATTTAATAACGCTCAATCCTTCACTCTTATCTGGGTGTAAATTTATCAGCAAATTCCCTGGCAGCAGATTTTCACAGGGAGTAGAGTGGAGACAGCAGGAAGGATCTGGGAAACTAAGAGGAATGGAAAGAAGATTGGAGATACCCTAGCAAATTCCACTTCCTTCAGCCCGTCCAGTATGTTTGGACCTCAAGCCTTTTCCACAGTAATGCATGATAATCTTGTACTTTGTCTTGGTATTTCTTCTGTTTCTTAGTTATTAACTGACAATCCATTATGAGTGTATGTATAACAATATATGAGTAACAAAATGATGTAAAGCCATATATTGAGGAAAATCTTCATAGTGGGTGGTAGGTATCAGCTAACTGATAAACCAAGTAACAGAACAATGAACAAGTTCCATTAACCACAATCCTGTAAACGTTTTAAGAAATAGGAGCAAGAGCACATCCCATTGCTGCCTATAATACCCTGACCTCCTGTATTATTGGTGGGGAAACATTTCATAGTTTTGCACAGAATTGAAAGGTTCAAAGAGTAATACCACATAAATGTCTTTTTTTTTTTTTTACGGCAAAGAAAATTTTATTTTGTGTATCACATAAATGCTGCCTAGTGCCCTTATCCAAGTGGTGTGACCATTTTATGTCCACTTCTGTATTAACGGAATTTTCATGATTTTCATCTGTCAGTGCATCTATCGGTGAAAGTTTAACATTGAAATGCAATCTAGCATCCATATCTGATGTTTTGCAGAGAGCACTGTAGAAGAGATATATTTTTAATCACCTTTTCATTTGAGACACCTTATGTAAAAAGTAAATCAATAATTTAGACCTAAGTTTCTAAAGGAGATTTTTAAATGCACTTATAGAAACGGTTATAGACAGTAAGATTTTTGGAAAATCTTCCATGCCCACATCCTTTTGTAGTTTCTGTACTATTTTGTTTTCCTGATGCTTTCCTTTGCCTGCAAAAGGGTCCTGGATGGGATGCTTTGCTTGACAGCTTTGATGTCCTGAAATTTCTGTAGTTCTTTGTTTTTCTGCAATCTGTTCATCATAAATTTTGCTTGGTATTTGTGTTCGATCTCTTCGACTCTCTTCATTGCATCAAGTTTTATTCCACAGCTTGCTGGTATTTGTTTCTATATTATGGTAAATGTAGAAAATATTTCTGCATTTTTCAAATTCAAATGAATTATCCCCTGTAGACTCTTTACCAGCTGCTCTATGGAATGTTTTAGTCCACCCGCTCTTGTGAGGATTGTGCTTCTTTTTAAAATTGTTATGACACTTGGATTCACAGAATCTGAACACCCTGCAAGCACTGTGGATGAAGTTCATGTGGTGGCAGCTGTGGTTCATCCGTCCGGAACAGAAATAACACCCGTCCTTCTGCAGGCTGAACCCACGTGGGATCCCCGAGCAAACACCAAGCTTAAGAGAGAAGACATCAATGTGTAAGAACAAGTAGAAGAGAAAAATACCTTGATTTACTCTCATTCCAGTAAACCTACTGCTTCCAAAGTCACTAAAAAGGCAACTAACATTGCACAACAGCAAGAAGATGCAGTAAATGTATTCTGAATGTTGCAGTCTTGAATATAGTCTCAATTAAATTAAAAGATATCTCGAGACAGCCAGTAATCCCCTGGCTGTCAACTGATGGGTTAAAGACTTAAATGTTCCCTGTATCAGAGCTTCTCGAACTGTACTGTACACTCAAGTCACCTGGGGATGTTGTTGAAATGCAGATTCTGATTCAGCCGTTGAGGAGGGGGCAGCTGAGATTCTGGATTTCTAAGTGTCCAAGTGAAGCTGATGAGACTGGACCACCCACAGGGGATTCCAAGACCCTCTCCAGAGCTGGCAGGAGATTGCTAAATAACAATATTAACCTTGTTCAACAAAGTCAAGTATGTGGGAAAACTAGAAAAGCCTCAGACACAGGCCACATACTGTATCTGTTTCCTTGTTTCATTTCAGTCCCTGGACTGTGTATCTACCTGGCAGGCATGAAACGCCACCATCAACAATGAAACACAAAGACGCATTGTTACCCCAAATCCATCTGTCTCCTATCTAAAAACACACCGCCCACTGAAACATTATTTGAGTTTTGTGAAGCTGTGAAAGCTGTGGTTACATATAAACAAACACCAAGGAAGAAAGATGGGTATAGAAATAGCAGGTGATGAGGAAACGTTAGCAGAGAAGAGTCAGAGAGCATTTGCTAACAAGAAAACATCCTGTATAATAAGTCCTATTTGCCTTCAGACTGGGACACGCTGTTCAGGAAGGGTTCCTATAGTCTCCACATTTGTAAATAAAAGAGCTGTGTATTTGCATGAAAAGATGATGTGAACAAGTGACTTCAGTATACTGTAAACTACCTCTTGTTATGGGGTGGGGACGGGGTTAGGGTAGATAAAGGCTACAAACCATTATTGAATACCTACTACATAAAACTGATTTACATGTATCATATCATTTAATATCCACTCAACCTTGAAAAGTACGTGCAGGATTAAAGTACTCATGTCACAGTTGATGAATCTGAGGCTCAGAGAGGTTACAGAAGTTGCCTAAATTTATACACCAGGGTTTCCAATCCATTTTCTCGCGTAAAATTGTAGAATGCCAGTCTGATACATTGAAAACTAGACAAATGTCAGTTTTGGTATTGGGTAAATATTTCGAGTATTTTGAAGAATGATAGCCACTAGCAAGTGGGGTTTGGCTAGGAAAGGCTACACTGAGGACGAGTGCTTTTCAAATTATTTCTTAAAAATACAAATATCGATATAAACATGGAGAAATTCAAACAATATATTAAAGTTACAAAATGAAAAGTAAAACCTCTTCCGCCTCCCTTCTAGAAATGGGATGGTCGTGTTAATGATTCAGAATCTCTCATGTTGAAAGTGAACTGACACCTTGGGACGCTTAACCATGGAGTTGGGAGGACTGTGGGTGGAGTTGGGCCCCTTGCTGACTCTCTGGTCTTGAGTTCCTATTGAACTCTGTGGTAACCTCAGTGGTGGGGGGCATAAGAAGGAAGGAAGTCAATATAGGAGGGAGGAATGTGGTCTCACTCTGTTTTTTCCTGGCCATGGAGGACGGCCCTCCCTGTGTGCAGGTGCGCGTGCCTTTGCTTGGTGGTTCAGTGTTTGTTTTGTTTTTTTCTTTTCCTGAATAAACTTTTTCTTTTGGTGGATACACTGGAGACACTAGGAATGGAGCCCAGCACCAGTATGGTGTAGGAACATTCCAGGTGATTTAAAAAAAATTTTTTTTATTAGTTTCAGGTGTATAAAACAATGTGATAGTTAGATATTTACACTCCTCACAAACTGATAACCCCCCTCCACCAATCTACTACCCCTCTGACATATTATATAGCTGTTACAGTTCCACTGACTCTATTCCCTATGCTGTACTCCACATCCCATGAATATATATATATACATATACACATATATATATATATATTAAATTATAGTTGACATTCATTATTGTTCACCTTCAGCTTCAGGTGTACTGTGCAGTGGTCAGGCATCTACACCATCCATGAAGTGCTCTCCCTAATGAGACAAGTGTCCATCAGATACCCTACAAAATCTTTACAACATTATTGATTATATTCCCTAAACTGTCTTTCATATCCCCGTGGCACTATGTGGCTACCAATTTGTGCTTTCTAATCCCCTTACCTTCTCCCTCATCTCCACCACCTTCCCATATATCAACCATCAGTTTTTCCTCTATGTCTCTGAGACTATTTCTGTTTAGTTTGCTCATTTATTTTGTTCTTTAATTCCACATATGAGATCATATGGTATTTGTCTTTCTCTGACTTATTTCACTAACATAATATTCTCGAGGTCCATCCATGTTGTTGCAAATGGTAAGATTTCTTTCTTCTTTATGGCTGCGTAATACTCCATTGTATAAATGTACCACAGTTTCTTAATCCAGTCGTCTACTGATGGGCATTTTGGTTGTTACCATGTCTTGGCTATTGTGTATAGTGCTACAATAAACACAGGAGTTTGTATATTTTTTCAAATTAGCGTTTTGAATTTCTCTGGATAGATACCTAAGAGTGGAATTGCTGGGTCATAAGGTAGTTCCATTTTCAGTTTTTTGAGATACCTCCATACTGGTTTCCATAGTGGCTGCACCAATCTGCAATCCCATCCAGGTGATTTTTGAGGCATGAAGTCAGCAAAGACTCTGACCTAGATCACCCGTAAAAGAAAATCCTTCACACTGAGGCTGCTCTCACACAATTTATTTGATTTGAAGGTTTGTTCTTGTTCCTTTTTTCAAAGTTACTTTGAAACTATAAGCATTTGTTGATAAAATGCAAATGGAATAATTTTCTACCAAGTCGCAGGTGATATATTTGAAATCTCAGAACAAAGTTGGTGAACAGGTTAGGTCTGTATCCAGCTGTCTGTGCACCCAAGCAGAAGCATCAGGTGTCTGTGAATCATAAGATCTGGCCGGCTGCTTCCAGCATGTTCACTGAATCCTAAATCTGCAGCCAGTAGAATCCACAAATCAAGAGTTGTTTTTGTTTGTTTGTTTTTAATGCTCCTGGATGGAAATTTCTTTTCAAGTACTATTTCCTAGAGTTTATAGGAAAATTAATATGCACTTTCAGGGATTTCTTGTTGTGCCAAAATGTCGTTGACACTGTGCTGTTCTCATTTAACTTCTTTGAACTTGGCGAGTGGAAATAACAATGGTGGTTTGAACAAAAAACCACTGCCCTGGGAAAACAAATGGAAATACATAGCAATTTGTCAAAGTCTCCTTGATAGCCCAAAACTGAAGATAACTTGTTTATTGTGTAATTTAATAAGGAACTGATTTAATCACTGTAGTTCTTACAACAACAAAGATCAGAAAGAGCTCCTCACTGCAGTCCCAGAGTTGCAGTAGTAAAACTTGGCTAGGAGACGAAATTCACCTTGTTATGTGAACACTGAACAAGAAGGACAAACATGAGAGCTGATCGGCTGCTGAGTTGCACACTGTTTAATACTTGCTAGCTTCACTTTACAAACAGGGCACATTCTTTTAAAATCAATCTTGTCTTCAAATCTCTGTGCAAAAGTAGCCCTGGGTACACAAAATTAGGGAAAGCAGGCTGAGCTGGGCCAGTGAAGCATGGACATGGACCTTGCTGAATGAAACTTAGATGCATTTTCCTTTGCATTTCTTTGATCAAGTAGTTAACATTTTTTAAAGAATAATTTTGTTTCTGGCATGAAGAAAGAAGACATAGCACATCTTAGAATACAAAATCAACCTGTAGATCAGTGACTACTCATGGCTTACTTCAAAGGTTGGTGTTCTAGATATTTAGGATTTTATATCAAGAATGCAGAAGTTCTGGACCATAGTTTCTAGAATATTCATACCTAATTTGTAGACTAGAGTTTCTAGAAAAGTATGATTGGTTACATGGATTGACACTTACGGTATAAAATTATAATTTTCCCATTTCAAGTTCCAGATTCCAACGAGGGAATGGCCACACATTTAGACGTAATACCAATTGTACTTTAAGGTAATAAGCAACTTAAACCCCAAACAATTCAGTATTTAAAATTGTTAAAACAAGAACAACAATGAAAAAGAATTAACTATGAGAAGAATATAAACTAACAAAACAAAAACAGCAGCAGGATTCTGACTAAGTCTGATTTATTTTAAAAAATCCAAAATTTCTTATATTTTTCTATTACAGAATGGTACAGGTCTTTCAACTTCTGTTTTGCTAAAATAGTCAAGTGTGGCCCCACAATAAACATTCAGAAGACTAAGGTATGACAGTATATCCAGGACTATAAAAACCTAGATTGGTTTTATTGACTTGGGCCAGAGCATACAGAAAGGTGACAAGAAAGTAATGTGCCCATATGAAAGAAGACAATGCAGCAATTTAGATGAACTGTAACACTAATTGTTCCTCCCACTCCCAGGGAGAAAAGGGTAACTGTCATGGTTCCTTATATAATGGTATTCCAACAAGCCAAGGCTTTCTGTGATATCTGTCATTAACTGGCAGGTTCAAATAATAGTATCACACGTATACCCCACCAACTTGATAGCACTGCTTACCATTTCCTATTATATATGTTGATTTGAAATTTTGAAGATTTGATATTAAAATGAACTGAGAGGTAATTTTTAAAAACTAATATTATTCAGCAACTTGAAATGCACAAATATATCACAAAGTTATGTTAAAAATCATTCATTTGGGTGAAGGGGGTAAAAACAAAACCCAAAACAAAAAAGTCCAAAGAAGAAACAAAAATAAATGATTCGTTCAAACACTTATTCAGTGAATATTTACTTATCATGTACTATATGACAGGCACAGTTTTAAGCCCTGAGGTGATTTTGCTGCTCTCAATATAGTTATAGGATGTTTTTTAAAAATAAAATTCAAATTTGATTGATAATCCCTATTCCTAATTTATTTTGCCAAGATTGAAAGGAAAGAATTCATTCACAAAAGCAGGGCCTAGAATGTATAAAATGAGAATATTTCAGGGTGACATTTTCCATTTTCTGGAACAAAAATGTTAATGTCAGTGAGATAGAGGGGTTTGAAACTGTCAAGAAGTTTCAAGTGGCCAAATATGGTAAAATTCCCACTTCTCCAAATGGTTAATATGTTTGTTTGTTTTTTTAATATAGAAGATCAACATGGCCTGCCTTATCATAAAACATGTGTCTTAACCACTTAAAAAATATGGAAGCTACTTTGAAAATGTAACTATACCTTACAGATAATGGGAAAGAGTGTAAATACCGTTCAGGTATTCAAAACTGAACAAAGGTGCAGGTGGGCTACTCCCAGGTGGAAAACTGTTTGGAGCAGCACAGGAATCTTGAGACCCATAAGCAGGAGAGCAGTGAAAAAAATGAAGGGATAAGGGTAGGGCAGAGTCCGGTTACAGAGACTAAAGATGAGGTTGGGGGAAAGACATAAGAGTTGATTTACTGAAACAAAAGCTGATTTACAGATCCTTTTTCTCTTTTTCCAATATTTTAATTCTCTCTTTTGCCTTCCTGGATTGGTCACATAGAGTATTTTTTTCATCCTGTTCACGAAATCCGTTACTTGTATGCTTCTTAATGTTCCTGTCAATTATGTATGTTCCCTCAATATTTAACCTGGCTGTGGTAAGGAAAGGAAATTGTTTTGAGTTATTTGATCTGTCCTGATACATGAGACAAGTCACTTAAATTGGAAGAGGACTGAGCCTCTCTCTGTAAAACGAAGGGGTGGGTAACATATCAATACAATAGAGCTTATGAAACACAGAAAACTTGGCTGTAGCTGGCTTAAACAGCTCAGATTTTTTGGCCAGAGTTTGAGAAGACTTTGTGGTTAGTTTAATTAAGAAACTCCAGTTCCCAGCTGTACTTATCTCTGTGTATTAGCTCATTCTCAAGGTAGCGTCCACCTTGATGACAAAATGGCTGCAGAATTGACAAGCTTCACATCTTTATCTCACAACGTTGAGAAGAAAAAGAGTGTCTCTTCTGTTGCTCTCTTTAAACAAGAAATATTGTTTTACTAGAAGGTTCCAAAAAGCATTCCTCCTTATTGGTTCAAATTGATCCCATTCCAATGTTCAATCCCATTGCATTAATTTGCTAGGGCTGCTATAACAAAATCCCACAGATTGGCTTAAACAACAGAAATTTATTTTCTCACAGTTCTGGAGGCTCCAAGTCCAAGATCAAAGTGTCAGCAGGGTTGATTTATTCTGAGGCCTCTCTCCTTAGCTGGCAGATGGTTGTCTTCTCCCTGTGTCTTCATGTTATTTTTTTCTCTGTACATGTCAGTATCCCAACGTTCTCTTATAAAGACACCTGTCATATTCGTATAGGGCCCACCGTAATGATCTGATTTTAACTGAACTACCACTTTAAAGACTTTATCTCCACCTATGGTCATATTCTGAGATACTAGAAGGTAAGACTTCAACATAGGAATTTTAGGGGGCACAATTCAGCCCATAACACCCATCCTACTGTATGTCAGGGACCTGGCTGATCAGATTGGCTTAGGCCGAGATTCTGAACCAATGAGATCATCCCCACTGCTAAGTCCATTGTCAAAACTCATTGGCAGCCTTTGAGAGGGTGTAAGATGAAGTGAAAACTGGGCTGACAGAGGGAGTCAGCCGCTAGCAATCAATGTTCACTATAAGAGGGTTGGGCTACGTGATTGCTAACACACGTGTATAGTCTAGCTCTACAACTCAATAATTCAAAATCCCAAGTACTTTTCTTCATAACATACTAAGAGTTAATTCAATACAAAGCAATAGGTGGAGCTTTGATGACAGTAGACCAGAAAGAGGGATCAAAAAGTTACACTGCCAGAGAAGCCAGAAGGGCAGGATGACATTCTCTTAGACTTATGGCTGTATTATCTCTTGATGGCAGTGATGGAAAATAGGACCATGAGCTCCAGTGGCTATATGTGGAGAGGGGCAAGATGGCTCAGCACATCTTATATTTCATCACATTGAATATGGTCAGAGTTCCGTAAATTTCAAAGGGTGCTGATAAAAACAGTGGATAGAAAAGTGCTTCAGCCTTTGATTCAAGCTCTTAATTTTTAAGTTAAGCCAGGAGAAATTTATGTTTAATAGGTTAAAAATGGTTAACTACTGGCAATTTCATGGTTCAAACTAATAAACACATTTCCCAGTAGACCCTAAACATCTGTATTTTTACACAAAACAGCAAATGTGAAGAATTTATGGAAGAAAAGATATCTTAGAGCATAAATTCCCTTTCAGCCTGACGGCCCCTATAGACTCTATTTATGATACAGTATAAAATAATGGTAATGACAATCTTGACTGATAGAGACAAAGCTTGGTTACATCTCACAGTTTAATTTCTGTAATTAGAAAATATGTAATAAATCTAAAAACATTCAAACAAACTAACAAAAATTGTGGCATTATTTTTTAGTCTTGGTTATCTTAGGTATGTTTCCCTATTTATACCAAGTAACTGAATCCCCTACTGTAGATGGGAAAATATGATTTTCTGCATTTTATATAAATAGTGGAAAAATGATTCTGCTCCCTAACCCTAACTTCCACCTTCCCGATTTTCTAACTTTATTGGCACTGAAATCCCAAGACTGATTTGATAGGTCATTTGTTTTGTTTGAACTTCAGGTTAGAATTAAAAATTATATATATACGTATATATGTATATATACATATGTACATATATACATATATATTTACATATATACATATATACATATATATTTAAGCTATAATGTCCCAGGTAGACATTAATGTAAAAGAAAAATTGGCTCCAGACTACACGAGTCTCACAAATTTAATATTATTGTTGAGTTAGCCTTTAGTCTAATTTTCTTTCCCGTAAGTGTGGACAGAGATTTAAAAATATATTTCTTACCAGAATTGTTTTCTTCACTCTACTAAAGTTGTTTTACTTTTATAGAAATTTTGTGTTAAAGAAGTTTCTCTTTAGTCTTAATATCCTTCCCTTTAAAACTACCTTTTAATGTGTGTAGGATATACATTGATACAGGAAAATTGGAAGGCTCCTAAAAATATTTCCTATAAATTTCCAATAATAAAAACATTACTACGGCTCCTCTGTGGAGAAGTTATTCAGATGAACCTCAGAAAGAGGTTTTAAATTTAGTCGCTGTGTTTATTTTACATATCTTCAAAGAAAAATATAATGTTATCGGCACAGAATCTAAGAAATTTAAATTTCTTAGATTTGTGCAATAGAGCAAGACTATTAGCTGCTAATCGAGGTTTGGAGCAGTGCAGTTGGTGGAACAATACAGTGTTTAATTAAAACACAATAGAATTCTTTTTATTTGAGAAATTAAAGGAATGTCATGTTCTTCTTTTTCATTTTCCTTAAGGGGATCTCTACAGAATATATTTCCATTATTCAGTTACTAAGTTTGTTGAAGCTTAATTATATATGTGGCTATGGATAGTACAAGCAAAGTGTAAAAGTCATCTTTTTCCCTCCACGTAGGCACAAATGCTGGCCTGCATTACAGACCACTGTGGGAGGTGTTTATTTTGCAATTAAGTAAGAGTAAGGAGAACATTCTGAAGTTATTGCTTACTGCCCCTCCCATGCTCCTCACCCCCCATACCTTTTTAAAAATTATTAAAGCCAAGGATGAAAGTGGTTTGGGTAAAGTAAAATTCTGGGCGTAAGTAAATTAACATAAAAGAGATAAGTGTAAGCATTTGCATTTAACTTCAAGTATGAAATGTACCTGGGACCTGGAGGTAGGTTGTGCTAAAGTCTGAAGATTTTAGTTAATCACAAGCTTAAAATCAGTAAAAGTATGAAATGGCTGTCTTGTACTATAAAAATAGAAGTATAGGTTCAAGATCACGACAAGTAATATTCCTACTAGTTTGTGAACTGGTCAGGTCACACTTGAGGTATCTTTTTTTTAAGGAGGGCACAGTTCACAGTGGCCCAAGCGGGGATCGAAACTTGGTGTTATCAGCACCATGCTTTTACCAACTGAACTAACTGGTCCTCCCTTGAGGTATCTTAACAGCAAAAATTTTAAGAGCAATATTGATAAAATGGAGTGGATGAGCAGATCAGAAAAGTGAGTTGTGTGAGGAGCAATGTATAGAATTAGAGATTCTAAGACTTGAGGAAGACTAAGGGTGAGAAACATCACTAGCATTCAGTTAGCATGTCTTTTGTGCCAGGAATTGTATTAGGTGCCTTCTAGAACCTTGCTTAATTCTCAGAATAGCCCTATGTTGTAAGGATAGTTATCTCCAAATTCCCAGTGGCTCTGTGTGGAAAGATTCTTCATTCATCAACTACAGAGCTATAACTGTACCTCCTGCTTGTCTGATATTGAAATCTGTACTTTTCCTACCACACCTTAGGCTACCATCACCTGCCCTAGGTTCTTCAGAAATTACATGTCAAGACTTGCTTCAGTCAACCCTTTGTTCAACACTATTTTGGGACCTGTGCAGTTTTGAGGCACTGTGCCAAGAATTTGGCTTCTTTGAGCAAATAAAAATATGTGCCTAAATAGCTATGATGCAAGGTGTAAAGCAAAAAGCAACGTGAGAAGCACAGTTAATGTGCTTTGGGAGAGGAAATATTACTGCCGAAGAAGAATGTGGCATTCGAACTGGACTTTGAAAGACAGAGAGATGGGAATGTGCTAGGAGAGCATCCCAGACACAAAGAGCACACATGTAGGAGAATGAAATGCATGTCTAGGAAACACCAAACAGCTCAGTGTGGTTCTAGTGCAGAGTAAGAGAAGATTAATGGAAAATAAGTTGGAGAGAGGGACGGACCTAGAGGAGCGAGGGTCAGAAATGCCAGGCTAATGAGTTCTGTAATGTTCTGCAGGCAATGGGAAGCCACAATTGATTTTTTTTTTTTTTAAGTAGGGCAATGACAATGGCCCCAAATGGTTAGTCTTCTAAAAGACTTACCACAGGGCAGAAAGTAAGGTGGAAAGAGGTTAGAAGGCTTTTGTGTTTCCAAGTCTGAGATAAAGAGAGCCTGAGTTATAGTATTGTCCAGCCTTCTTCTGTCCCTTTTTAGGGCCACTTAACCCTCATACATACCACCCAACTGCTGGTCCATCAAACAGTCTAGACCTACCCCTCTCTGCCTTTTTTTTTCAATTACCTTTGTATTACCTCTTTCCAGTCATCAAGATTCTTGGCTTCCTGACTTCTACCTTCAACTCCAGGCCTCATGCATCTGACCTTCATCCTTACTTTTCTAGCATTGGACAGTAGTTTTCTCCTGTGCACTCTGCTTTGATTCACTTTCCACCCTTGGACTATGCCATCATCTCAGGTAGGCTCATGAGGCCTCAGCCCCGGCCGTATTCCTGTACAGCACACTGCCACATGTATCAGTCAGGACTCTCCAATGCAGACAGAAACTGCTCTAGCTAGTTTGGGCAGGTCAACACAATTTTAATTTAATAAAGGGTGTTTGGTATCTCCTGGAATCACCAAGAAGGCTGGAGGGTCCGGCTGAGAGACTCTGCCGCGGGGGTCCACACCCACGTCATATTGTGAGGGCCGCTGAAGGGCTGACAACACTATTGCTTCTGGGCACAAGTTCCACAGCCTGAGCCCATGACTCTGGGGACTCAAGACAAGAAACGTCAGCAAGGAAGTTCAGGAAGAGTGATGCCTCTGTTGTCATTCTTGTGAAATGGCAGATTGTAAGGGCTCCTGCTTTCTACAGTTCTTCACTTCTGGTGTGAAATCTTTATGATTAGGTCTCATGGGTGAAGCGTAGGTCCATGCAGAGATGGATGTGCCGTGGAGCTAATGAAGGTTGAGCTTCAGGACCTCTCAATTGCACAGACCTCTTCTACCACCCTGGAAGAGCACTAGAAATGTCACAGGTTTTTGGAAAATTTGCAAAAGAAAGATACGGTCACTGCAACTCTGCCTTTCCCTGTCACACTTACTAAATTTACACATGAGGAAAAGGTTAAAGAAACTTTTCTAACTTTTCTATCAATAAGGAAATAAAATTTGACAACCTTGATAAAGGAAAGACTAAAGTATCTTTCTATTCTTTTTGCGTGTGTGTGTATTTTTTGTTTGTTTGTTTGTTTATACCAGCTTTATTCATAATTGCCAAAACTTGGAAGCAACCAAGATGGCCTACAATATGTGAATGGATAAAGAAATTATGGTATATCCAGACAATGGAGTATTCGCTGCTAAAAAAAAAAAAAAGTCAGCTAAAGGATCAAATATATGGTGATGAAAAGAGAACTGATTCTGGGTGATGAACACACAATGTGATATATAGATGATGTGTTATGGAATTGTATACTTGAAACCTATGTAACTTTACCAGCAATTGTCACCTCAACAAACTTTAATTTAAAACGAAAACTAAAAAAGAAGTGGGCTATCAAGCCATGAAAAGATGTGAAGGAATCCTAAATTTACATTGCTCTGAAAGAAGTCAATCTGAAAAGGCAACTGTATGATTCCAACTGTATGACATTCTGGAAAAGGCAAACCTATGGATACAGAAAATGTGTCAGGGGTTGAATAGGTGGAGCGCATAATTTTTAGGGCAGTGAAGCTATTTTGTGTGACACTATAATGGTGGATATGTCATTATACATTTCTCAAAACCCATAGAATGTAAAACATAAAGAGTGGACCCTAATGTAAACTATGAGCTTTCGGTGATAATGATGTGTCAATATAAGTTCAATAAACCCTCTGGTGCAAGATGTTGATAGTAGGGAAAATGGGGGCGTGCAGGGAACAGTATTGGGGAACTCTAGTTCCTGCTCAATTTTTTCTGAAAATCTAAAACTGCTTAAAAAAATCTATTAATTAAAAGAAAACCAAATTATATTCTATATGTTATAGCTAAATACCTGAAGCAGCAGTGGCAGTCGCTTTTTGGCAGACCTCAAGTACAGAATCCAGACGTTCCCATCTGTGCTCAAGGCATGAGGCAGCACTGAGGATGGCCAGGACAGAGCACAGCAATCCCTGGGGTACAAGTCAATGTCTCTGTGAGCTACCTATCCACCGTTCAGTCTTTATTAAGACATGGCCTATCCAAAAGGAATGATGTGGTTGTGTTCAAACCAGGTTGCTTCTATTTCTTCATTGCAGTTAATCTTTCCATCATCCTCTGATTCCTCTTAACACAGTCGGGACATAACATATTATCTTCTAGGTCTGGGTATGGGAAAGTGCAGGCTGGTAACAGGAAGAGAGAGATCATCTTCTTAGGAGGGTCAGGCACCCACGCCTGACCTGCATAGAACTGCAGGCGAACCCAACCCTCAATGTCTGCCAAGAGAGGTCTGCCACGGACCACACACCACCTGACACCAGAGGTTTGCAGCAGAAAGTTCTCAGCAGAAGCAGGAATGGGACATGAATTCATAGCCTTAGGTTGAACTGCTCTTGCAGCCAGTCTTGCCCAGGCTGTCAACATGGCTTCCTGAGCTGAAGTTATCACTTCAACGCTATTGGTCATTTGCTCTCTCTCACTCATCTTACAACTTTTCTTACTCTTTGCTTTCTTGGTCACCATCTTGCATTTTTTTGAACTTGACTGCTGTCGAGTCCTGGCGATGAGGGTTGTGGGGAGCGAGGAGGGCGGCACAGGGTTAAGAAAAGACAGTAGCCATGAATAGAATGCAAGCAGGTCCAAGGGTCCTGCAGCCTCAAGGACTGAGCCCCAAATCAGGCCTAGCATCAGCTTTTATTAGTTAGGTGGGGAAGTAAAGGAGATAAAGCTTGTCAATCTCAAGATCTGTGAATCCCATACATCATAATAGGAAACTGATTCAAGCCAATCACCCTTGCCTGCAGGCAGCTGAACCATCAGTCTCAGGATGTTTGTACTTCCCCACGGGACAAAACCTTTATGCATCTGAATAGTGGAGAGCACACCATTGAATCTCTTCCCTTGCAGGTTGTGGGAAGGAATGCAGCCCCAGATGCAGAGGCTCTCCTTAGCCCGGGGAAGGTGGGGGGCTGTGCCCACCTCTACGAACCCGGTGGGTTCTCCTATTGGTCCCCACTTGACTGTGCCTGGCTTGAGCTGTCCCCCCCCCCCCCGTGGGGAATCTTACTCATCATTGGCTGACCAGCCATCTTTCTGGGGCCAAACAGGGAAATATGAGGTGCAAACACAAAGGTAAAGCAAAGTCCCTGAAAGGATCCATCTCACAGACTCTCCTTGCTTTAGGGGCAGGTACCAGGAGACAGATGGGTAGCCTGCTGTGTGGCAACAGACTGCAGTGTGGATTCCTGTAGTATTTCAGGAATGTTTTGTTTTTCTTCAGAGTAAGCATGTTCCTTGGGCCTCAGATAAACGTCTATTTTCTTGCCATCAGTACTCAAATTAAATTATTGGCACCAGTTCTGCAAAGTGTCCCAATGCACTTTATCAATTGAAGGCAAAATGGTTGGCAAGGGGAGCACTGGTTTTGGACAAGCTTTGAACTGTTCACTCGTCTGCGGAAGATAAACTTCATCGTCTGTCCTAGGAATCTTCAGGTTGTCTTCTGAGATTGAAGAAATGCTTGGTTCCATTTCATGTTCTTTGTTAGGTTCCTCACTAACTGAAACCAATGTGAGAATCACACTTCCTTCCTCTAATTCAACCTCAAAGAAATCCATTTTGCTGCTATCAAAATTTGAATTTGCCATTCCCAGGAACACTCAGAGAACAGCAAAGCCAGCAGTCTATTCCTTTTAACCTCTCTTTCTATTCTTTAAAAAAAAAAAAAATTACAAAATCATTGTCATGTGAAGAGGCCATCAGAGTGTTCAGCTAAAATAATAAAGAACAAATATTAAAGAGGTGCATTATGCAATCAATTAATTTTAAAATTAATTTAAAATTAAATTTATGATAGTTGTCGTACTGGTTGACTTTTTAAAATTTGTAATTTGTTTTGATTTTTTTCTCACTTTCAATAAGTATTTAATTTTTAATCTAATTTTAAATTCATATTTTGTTGCTTTTTTCTTAAAGAAGTCCCCTCCCAAAAAAAATTGTATTAGCTCCAAGCCCCACAAAACCAGGATCTGCCTGCCACTCACCGAATCCCTGAATCCTAACTAAACAGGATAAGAGAGCTGTGGGAAATTCCCCAAACATCAGAAGGGTGTTTAAACTTTCTGGGTGACCCCAAACATGATGAATGTCCCATCCGTTGTGCTTAAGCATATGTCTGGCATGTGGGAACAGCACCTCTCTTGAGGAAAAATACTTGGATAGGTTTTGGTAAAGGAATTATGAGGCAGCAACGCAGAACAGAAATATGTTGCATACATATGGTGAGAAACTGGAATCGGACTGTGCATGAGAAGAGATGCTCCTGGCGATTAGCGGAGGTAATAACCAGGATGGTCATGCTAATAACCGGGGTAGACATCTCAGAGATTATACAGGTTCAGGGAGGAACTAAGACAGAGTTTGCTTTTGAACTTTCTAGAACTCCAATTGAATAAGTCTCCGTAAAGACAAAACTTAGCAGACCTCCTACTATTAATTAATTCACTATCTCATAGTGCTGGATAGAGGGCAGTAAAAATTACATTTATAAAATGTAACTTAACAGTCAAAGGAGGAAAACAAAGTAACATTGACTTAGAAGAATATCAACAAATGTTAACTGAAGGGCAAGTGTAGCTAAAAGGCATCTTAGGCAAATGCTACCCTGACGAAATGCTAGAGATTCTGCTTTGATTTTAACCAAAATGTTAACCTCTTACTCTCAGAAACAACAAAAGTATGAAGAATTACCAAAATAACACATGGTTGGCTTACAGAAACAGTTATAATAAGAACAACTATTTATAGAGGGCTTACTATGTTCTAAGTATTATACAAAATAATTTATATGTATTACTTTCATTATTCCTTATAACAACCCAATATAATATTGTCATTGTTCTCATTTTACATATGGATAAATTGAGTCCTTTTTTTTAATTAAATTTTTTTTGGGGGTGACATTTGTTAATAACATTACATAAGTTTCAAGTGTACAGTTCTTAATACCTCATCTATATGTTGCATTGTGTGCTCACCACCCAAATTCTAGTCTGCTCCCATCAGCATGTCTTTGACCCCTTTTACCCTCTTCATCTGCCCCCACCCTTCTTCCTCTCTGGTGACCACCATACTGTTATCTGTGTCTATGCATTTGTTTGTTTGTTTGTTGCTTTCTGGTTTATAACCCACATATGAGTGAAATCATATGGTTATTGTCCTTTTCTGTCTGACCTATTTTGCTTAGCACGATACGCTCAAGATCCTTCCATGTTGTTGCAAATGGCAGTATTTCGTCCTTTCTTATGGCTGAGTAATATTCCATTGTATATATACCACATCTTTATCCAATCACCCATTGAAGGACACTTAGGTTGTTTCCATGTCTTGGGTACTGTGAATAATACTGCAATGAACATAGGGTAAACTGAGTCTTAGAGTGGTAAAATTACCTGCCAATTGGCAAACAGTGGTCTGGACTCTAAAAACTGTACCAGAGCCTGTAACCAAAGCCTTATTTTGCTTTTCAGCATTCAGCTATCCTGCCTTCATTAGTTTGCTGGAAAAGACGTATTGGAGAGAGCATTATGCAAATATATGTGCTTTGTTCCACCATCACCATGGCAAGTTAAACTTATCCTTGATAGTCTCACATCCACACTAAGGAACAATGGCCCATTCAGAGTTGCGCAGAAATAGATCACCAAGCAGATTGGGTTCCTTGTAGAGCTTGTTTAAGGGAAGCAGTACAATTACACCAGAGTTTGTCTGACAAACAGGAAGAAATTATTTTTACATCATGGATAATATTCAGTCTTTCTTTTCCTTTAACATTTCAGATGGGAGACTTAAGCAGTTGGGCTCCAGGAAGCTATGTCCTTACCCAGCACTTGCCCTCAGGAATCTAGTTGTCCAGGGGTAAAGGCACAGTCCTACATTTCCAGTCCAACCGAGGTAGAGAAGAAATAGAGATAAGGAGAGGCTGTAAATTGTTTCCTTTTTCTCTTTCAGTTGGTGCAGCCAACTGGAGACCTCTGTCCAAAGTAACCATACCCCAATCTTTAGCCCCTTTAATTTCCTTCATTTTATTTATTATAATTCTTTTTCTTATTTATTTGCTGATTATCTGTTTTTTCCCTAAGGAATGCATTTTTTTCCCCCCAAAGGAATAATATCACCCCCAAGAGGGTAAAATTTGATTCTTGGAGGGGAAAAAAAACAAATCTTTTTTTTTTTTTTTTGGTTTTAATGTACGCGTATAAAACACAGACATAGTATTAATACATAAACAGATAGACAGTATTTCTGTGGTATTAACACTTAATGGTGGACGTGGTTAGAAAAAAAGAAGCCTAAAAAGTTTCCCTAGGAGGGGCAATGATCAGAAAAAGGTAAAGATTGTTATAGGAGTTGAGTCAGAAGGACAGGACCTGTAGAATCCTTACAGATTGGAGCCCCAGTGTCTAGCAATGTCTTGCACCAAGGACATAAGAAGTATTTTGAGGAATCAACCCTTCATTTACATTATTAGTGACAGGTCACCATCCACAGAGTGTTGTCATTCTTTTAAAAAGGAAGGGGAAGGAGAGTTGACGAAAGGGAATTATGCAGAGGATTTTTTTTTTTTTTCCTGAAAGAAGCTGAGCTGGTGGGGCAAGAGTACGTATATAAATTCTCAACATTTCAACTCAGAAGTGAAGTTACCTTCTCCATTTTTCAGAAAGCTACGGTGTCACAGTTCGCTAGTTCTGACTTTCAGCCATCTCCACGCAACATAGCTAATTTAAAAACCGGCACATAGCATTTAAATCAGAATTTTCTTGTTGTTACCATGCGTTGCCTGATGTCATTCCTAGGTATTGTTATATCCTCCACATGAACTCAGACTTCAATCTGAGGAGCTCAAAGCTGTGCCTGGCTGGCAAGGAGTTGCTTCTGAGTGGGAGCAAAGTGTGGGAGAAGAGAGGTTTCGTGTCTTCCAGTCGTTTCATAGTGTCCATTTTGACCAGACAGCCTCCATGCCTTGCTTCCTAACAGACGAATATCGGGGTCCTTTTAGGTCAGAGTTGGGACAGCTGATGATAATTGAGACAGTGGACACTTCTTGTAGTCTCTATTTCTTCAGCCCAAGACTTCTTCATACATCTTCCTCTTATGAAGTAAAGGTCATAATATCATAACCTCTAATTGTTGTACAGAAAAAGAAGAAATGCCATAGCTATGCTAGGATGCTAACTGATTTCACCCCAACCCTGTGCTTTAGGTGCCCATGGTCACACAGGAGAACTTCCAATATGAGGCTCTTCAAGGACATTTCACTCTTTAGTGTTGGTTCTGTACACCTCAGTCTGTTGTTCTATATACCTCTCAAATGGCACAAGAGTCCCACATGTTAATTTATGTAGACAGAAACATTCATTTTTTTTTTTAATAACATTTTTTTTTTTTTTTAATTGGGGAATATTGGAGAGCAGTGTGTTTCTCCAGGGCCCATCAGCTCCAAGTCGTTGTCTTTCAATCTAGTTGTGGAGGGCACAGCTCAGCTCCAAGTCCAGTCACTGTTTTCAATCTTTAGTTGCAGGGGGTGCAGCCCACCATCCTATGTGGAAAATGAACCAGAAACCTTGTTGTTTAAGAGCTTGCGCTCTAACCAACTGAGCCATCCGACCGCCCCAACAGAAACATTGTTAATGGCATATTATACCTAGGTGGAATTGCTACATATTAATTTGAAAAGTTTCTGAGTAAAGCAATAAGAATTGTAAAAAATAAAAAATAAATCTCTTTAAAAAAGGTAAAATTATTTGTTCATTCTGAAAGAGGCAGCTGAAGAGTAATTTAACAAATGTCTACAGATATGACTATAGATCCCCATATTTCTTCATCCATTGTAAGATGAGCTAAATGATTACAGAAGGATTAGTGGTTTTGGAGCATAGAAAATTATGTTGCATTGAACAAAAGGAGGATATTTGTATTCCAAGAAGTTCATAGAATTTAGAACACAGGAGGATTGTTCGCCTTTAAGAAGGGTCCATGTTTCCTCTGAGACTTTTGGAGAAGGAAAAGATGATGGATACAGGGAAATATTGAGGTGGAAAGTTAGCCAGAGTTTCTCTGACAGGTGTCTCTTGACCTATCTCAAAAGGGACATTCTCAAGATCTGGCCTCAGTAGAGCCCATATTCAAAATTATTTTCTGAGTGCAAGTGTGAGATCCGTGAGCCCCTGTAAGAGTGATGTCAGAGTTGGCAGGTTGCTTCCAGTCAGTCAGTGGAGATCTTTGCCACACTAGCACTACGTCAGCCGTCCTCCCACAGGAGGGTAACAGAGGTCATCAACTTTAAGTGAGGAGGAACTGAGAGCTTTGAGCAGGGAAAGAGCTTGAAATAGCTCATGTGGGAAGTATATCTGAAAGTTCATGGGCACTGAGAAAGTGTTACTGATTTTCAATAATCAAAAGACAAAGGACTTTTACACTGAATTTTTTTAATCTAGAGATTTCAATCACAGTGTGTTTTTTATAGAAAGAGTGAAATTATGCAAGGGCAATAGAGGTTCTCTTAGCAAGACCTCCATTTAACCAAAGCTCCAGACCAGTCAATCATCTTCATTCTCTCTGTAACATTCTCCCAGATGCACACGGCTACTTGTGTTCTGGCAAGCCATTAATCTTGTTTGGTTCAGGTCACAATTTCCAATGCCCGTTTGTTTGGTTTTTACACCTCCACCGTGTTGTTTGATTTGTCCCATGTATGCACCCTCCAGTGGCCAAGCTGAGACATGGCCTGTGGTCTATCTGCTAAGTTTAAACGCTGACTTGAGTCTGATCCACATATGTGCAGCTTTGGAACGAGCTCGGGATTCATAGCTAACCATAACTAACTTAATGAGGTCAGCTTCTTGAGTTCTTTTTACCCCTAGATATCTCGGTACTTTCCAGTTTCCTGGATACCCCTCTTTGGGTTCTCAGGCCTGAAAGGGGGGGCTTGATTTATACCATTCTGCTACAATCGTCTGCAGCTGTGAGCACCTGTGGGGCCAAGCCTTAGGAGAACTGAGGAGAAAAAAAAAAAAAAAAGAGAGGGAGAGAGAGAGAAACTCAAAGCTGCCTCAGATGGTGGTACTTCACATTTTGGCTTTTCCCTCCAGTTGGCCTGGCCTTATTTACTTTTCAGACAAATAGCTGCTCCATGCATCCTGTCTGGAATTTATAGCTGCATTCAATCAGAGAGACAGGGAGAAGTGTGCTTATTCTTATCTGGAACCTGAACCTCTATAGATTTTAATTCAACATTAGGTAACCCAATATAACATGAGTGTAGAAACAAAAGTGGCTTAAGTTTTTTATGGTAAGTTGAATGTTTTGGAGGGACTCCATAGAGGTGAGCTGGAAAAAAAAAATAAATAAATAAAATCACATCTGTAAACCACAGTAAAAGATTAAGGTAAAGTCATTGAAATCTAAATGCGTTCTATACTTGTTTCACAACTGCATACGAGTATAAGCTCTTTACTTTACAAAAATCATATGTAGGAAACCACAGATGATTCATCAGAATATGTTTATTCTGAACCTCAATTAGCAGATCTATTTTCAATTAAAAGGTCTTGGCTCTCTAATAGTAGTTTAGTAAATGAATTTTTCATGTCTTATAGGTTTGAAGATAAAATAAGATGTTTACTGTATATGTGTAATTTTTTTTAAACTTTTACTTATTTTAAGTGTGTTTTTCCAAGACCCATCAGCTCCAAGTCAAGTAGTTGTTCCAATCTAGTTGTGGAGGGTGCAGCTCACAGTGGCCCATGTGGGGATCGAACTGGCAACCCTGGTGTTATGAGCATCGTGCTCTAACCAACTGAGCTAACCGGTCGCCCCAGTATATGTGTAATTTTAAAATGACTCCATATGAGCAGATTATTGTCTGGTTCTCTTGTTGGAGGATGAGGGCTTTTATGTCATGTTTTAGAAAGTGATCAAAATGTGTTGGCTTGACAAGGAAACAGAGGCAGGGAAACCAGTTAGGAATTTATTTCAATAGTCAAAATGAGAGCCTACCCTTGAGTGGTAGCAAAAGGAATGGAAAGAACAGATAAAAGAGACATTGAACAAGAAGAATCAGCTAGATTTGTGAACCTGTTGGCTACAGGGAAGGATGTGTTGGAAAAATTGTCAAGGTGACTCTGAGCTTTGGGGCCTGAGGATTGAATGGTGCCAATAACACAAATAAGAAAGTCAGATAAGGGAAGCACTTGTGGGGCCAAAGAAGTACTTATAGAAGGGCAAGAATGGGATAAAGAGTTAAGCTTTACACTTGTTGAGTTTGATGCGATGATTATGTACCCAAATGATAGTATCAAGCATGGAAGAGTGATTCTATTTCCAATCTCTTCTTACTATCATAGAGTTTGACATCTACTGAACTAAAGGGATAGAAAGTGGCCTTTCTACTGCAGCTTCAGGCTGGAAAGGTGGCAGACACATATTGAAGAACAGTAGCAATGAGAGAAAGGGGAGAAGTTTGAGTACTTTTTAGATGTTCTGTCCCGAGCCAAATCACATCAAAGGCTCTTCTTTTCAACTCTTGATCAGAAATAACTTTCACTCCCAAACACTCAACCAACCCAGTAGCAGTTTTAGACGGGTCTAAGAATGACTGACCACTCATGCAGAGGAGAAAGAAATGGGAGGTAAGACTTCAGAGATGGAATTTGTGGCAGGGACAGGCACTCAACACCCAGTCTAGCCCCCTTCTACCTAGCCTTTCCTTACCAAAAATCTTGCCTTCCCAGATTCCCTTATAATTAAGGATGAGCATGTGGCTTAGATTGGCCAATGAGATGTATGTAGATAAATAGAAATCGTCTGTCTCCTACTTCTTTCTACCTGGAATGTATATATTGCTTGGGATTGCAGCAATCATTGTTAAGACATGGAGAATCCGAAGAATAAAAGATGGCTACTTCCTTATAGCAAGCCCTGGATTGCTTAACCCGTGGATTCTGACTGCTTTAGGTAAGCAAATCCCACTCTAGTTGGGTTTTTGTTTGATACATTTGAGCACATCCCCTAACTTATATAGGAGCTAAAAAGAACTGTGAAACTATGTGTGCGAGTGGAGAAATGGCACAAGAAAATATGAAGAACAGAAGTTTAAAGGTGCTGTCTATTGAGATAAGGGATAGCCTTGGAGTACACCACCCTAAGATTTTAGAACTCAAGCCTCACATTTGTGGGCCGAACAGGAGAGAAGGATTAGAACAACAGGCTAAAGAAGTAACTCAAATCTCCATGGTTAGAATAGAAGACGTGAACCTAAAGTGCTAATTGACCATTCTCTGGGATTCTATGCCTAGTCAGCTAACAGTTACACTGATTTTTTTTTTTTTTACACTGATTTATGACAGACTGAGTTAAGGAGACGTCCTTCCACGATAAAGTGGTGTGGGGGAGGGGAAAATTTCCCCTCTTAGTTCTTCTGGCTGGTCTAATAATCAAATTGATATGAGACAGATTAACTAAAGAAAATAACCAGATTGAATTATGTATGTATATATGGGGGGGGGGTCATAAGAACATGGGGCCCTGAGGACAAATGAGGTAGTTAAGGTTTATAAGCCGTCTTGAGCTGAGGAGAAAGGGGAGGTGGGGTTTAGGGTTTGGGACTTCAAAGGAGAGAAAGTTCATTAATGTGGAGATGGAAAAGCAAATGTTTGGTAAACAAATGTTTGCTGGGCCAGCTTTAACAATGGGACACAGAGAGGACTTTGATCAAATGGGCCTTGCTTGGTTGCTCCCTGTGTCTCACGCACTAGTTCATGCTAAACTATAGTCATCCATGATCATAGTTCCCTTCCTGGAGCAGGTACTCTATTTAAAATGTTTTAGGCAGTTAGGGAGAAGACCAAAGATTTTTTTCCTGAGTCTTTTGTTTCTGTAAAAATAACCAGCTTAAGGGTGGCCAGTTCGCTCAGTGGGTAGATGGCGGTGCTCATAACACCACGGTCGCTGGTTCAAGTCCCACATGGGCCAGTGAGTTGCGCCCTCCACAACTAGAGTGAAAACACAAAACAAAACCAAAAAAAAACCCCCAATGACTTGACTTGGAGCTGATGGGTCCTGAAAATATACACTGTTCCCCAATCTTCCCCAATTAAAAAAAATAAATAACCAGCTTAAAATAATTAATATCTCAAAAAGGCATATTTTGGGATGGCAAACTCTGCTCCCCCTCAGTGGCCTGGAGCTTAAGCTACACCAATGTACAGTAAGAGATGATAAGAATGGAGTTGGAAAAGGGGGGTATTTATTTGGAACTCATCATCATAGCATAATGACATTTATAGTTAATTACATGATATCTAGCACAATGAATGTTGTATCATAGACACCCAATACTTACATGAATGAGAGTTAGTAAGATGCCAAATATTGAAAGGTAAATTTACTATCTCTTTTAAATTGAATTACCTTTTATTCTTTGTATACTCTCCCCCATCTCAGAGCCATAGCACAAACCACTCCTCTGCCCCAGAATTCTTATTCTTCTCCCACCTAACCATGTGCCTCCCTTACTTTAAAACACACTCAGTTCAGAAATATTTTTTCTTTCTCATCCCAACCTGTCTGTTACTCCAACAACCATGTGGTAAGTTTGTATAACATCACTACTATGAGCTAATGTGAATTTCAAAAGTTTAGAGAAAAAAGTACTTACTTTTTTCTATAAGATTCAAAGCTGCCCAGAGGGGATACATATCTTTTGTTTTGATTCTATTTCCTCATACTCCTCCTATCTTTGAGAACTGTGGCTATTTTTCCACTCAGTAAACATTTTAGACTGACTCATGCTGAGACACAGTTCTTGAATTTTCATTTAACAAAAAATAGAAATGCCCAGCCAGATCTATGTACTTCTCTAGTCACTAAATAAACAATGGAAAAAGATGATCTGAGTTGTGTATTTCCAAACAAAAACAGCACATTTAATATCGGACTTGGAATCTACTTGTAAATTTGGACTGTGACTCTTTCAGAAGCCTGAAGAATGGCATTTAACTTCTGGGTCTGGGTTCCTGTTTTATTTGATAAGAAATGAGCTGTTCCATGGGTTATTTAATGTATATAAAACTATCTCTAACTTACCCTTGGTAAGAAGGTGGGGATGTGGGAAATAAAAAGCTCTTCTCCAAGGGAGAAATCTATTTTATAGGAGCAAATCTGTAAAATAAACCTTTAAGATAGATCCCATTCGGTGACTATGAAGTCTTAAGTTATTACAGAGAGCACAAATCAGCATTCATGGAGCTCAAATGACCTCAAGGTCATTTAGCTCAGCTCCCTTCTATGACAGATAAAGAAACTTAAACTTAGAAACGTTTTGCTTCCCTTTCCACGATGAGGTTAGGTGAGGTTTGGGGTAGTTCATATTCAGTTCTCAAAATGAGTTTATAAGCAGCGCCGGCAATTTGTTTCTAATATGTCTTTGGGCACATGCGGGAGAAAGTATTCGTGGTGAAGCCGACTTACATGTAGTGAGGGGCTCCAACCAGGAGAACTTTGTACAGAACACAAAATGGACAGACGTTCATTAGACTCAAAGCTGCCTTGTAGTAAGCTCCAGGGCACTTTAACAGCAATGACAGTAAGGATTTTCACCAGGCTGCCACCATGCAGACTTGAAAAGAACACCATGTGCAAAGCTAATCAGACCTGGCTATCGAATGCAAAGAAATGCTATATTATTGACAGAGGATGTTAAATTATCGAAAACAAAACAAAACAAAACAAAAAACCACCAGCAGTGGAAAATTGTAAATGCCCCTTGAATGGAGTGTTTGATTTTATTTTACTTTGGGTAACGGGTGAGTAGTGGGCTAACTTGATTAGTTTGTGTTAAGAAGCACACTGAAGGAAGAAAACATACTCCAGTTCTTGTTCTAGGATTGATAAGCTGTATAATTTCATTGATCTGTTCACCCACACACACACTTTTTTTCCCTTCAAATACCTCTTGGGACTGAGATAGTAATGCCAAACTAAGGGTAATAACCAGTAAAAGTGATTACTAAGTGTATATACATATATTTAAATTGACAGTGAACTCAATGGAGGAAGCAATTTTAAAATAATGATACATAAAGCAAATACTTTGCTTTTAATATAATTTTTACTATTTGTTATTGTACCCACCCGTATTAGCATTCTAATGCATTTTATTCCTTGAGCACAAGTCAAGGAATATCCTGCAGAGAGACAGTCCAGAAATAAAATGGTAGAGGGATGTTATCGCAAGGGCAAAATGGATACAGAAAGTTCAGAGTAGGTTTACGCACATAAATAATAGAGTATTAGTTATCAGTGCCAGCCACCAATGTTTCAGTTCTTTACTAAGAAACACATCTTGCGTTTTGTAACACAGCTGGACAGGTTGAAAGATACTCTAAGTTAGAGCTTAGCTACATGTTTCTTACGACAGAATGGATGGACGATAGAAGAACAGGCCTTTCTTTAAAGTTTGCTGGTGGTTCACAGTTCTTCGCAAATGTGGCTTATTCTTAGCACTGAGAAAGGTTTGTTTCTAGGAGGGCAAGCCCAAGGGCCAATGCAATGAAACGCCTGCTTTGTTCAAGATAATTTCCAGAGGTTGAGATAAATTGGGTGGGTGTGAACGTATTTACACTGGATTGCATTCCAGCAAGATGACTCAGAATTCAGAAGGTTGGTCCTTCAGCCACCCACGCTGTTTTAGGGGCAATTCTAAATATTTCAGTTCTGATGGTCTGATTAATTGAGCATCTGATACAATACTTGGGAGCCATAAGCCCACCAGCTTGGAGCTGGTGGAGGGTGAAGGTGGGAGAAGAAGGGGTCAAGAATCTCACCTGCTTGCTCGTTAACAAGAGAATGACAGACAAAGCACAAAGGAAAAAGATGAGGGTTGAAGGCAGAGGATGCTGTTTGTCTTCCCAGCATGTTGATAAGATATTTGCCAAGATCAAAAGTAGAAGATATTGACACTGAGCTCTACTGTAGGAAGCTTAGAGCTGAACGCAGCTAACAAAATATAAAATTTTGGCAGCGTTGCTAAGTATATACTCAGTACTGTATCTGTCAAAGGTGCTGGTTTATAGCTGTATTTTGTTTTGTTCTCCTGCCTTTCAACAGTTTGTTATTAATTTGGAGTACAGGATCACTAAGGGAAGCTTGTTATTGTTTGAAAATAATGCTATACCTAATTATACAATCATTTGGGCTATTTCTTGGGGAAAATGAAGAAAGCCAAAGTTACCCAGTTCTAGAAAATCAGAAGAAATTACATTTGCTTTTTAATTGCCTCCTTTTTTTTTCTCTTGCTGTGGTGCTGGGAAGGGAGAGTCCATATGATCTCATTGTAAACGACTGGGATTTGATATGCTGGTTAATGATTATCCACTGGGAAGGAGGGTTTGACAGGCTTGTTCAGACCCAAAGCATTTCTGGACAAGAAGCACTAGTAAAGCCAAGGAGCCTGATAATTGGGGGGATTTCTTCTTTAATTGGATGCAAAGCCTAGTAATATTATACTTAATGTAGTAATTTTTAAGTATAAAAATTAAAAAGTGAGCCGCCTCTTTATACCTGTCCCTGTGTTTACTTCCCCAAAGTTCTAAAAAATTAAATGTGTTTTATAGGTTTTTCATAAAACCTAGGAATGATTTGAAGTTTAAAAATGAAACAGCTTGAGATTTATTGCTAAGTAGGCCGCAGAACAAGATTTTGACCTACGTTGTTTTTTTCCTATTTTGCTTATATATGTTTTTTGATGTAGTAAAGACATTTAGGTATTTGAAAATGGTTTTCAGAAATAGTTATATTTGGGATAAAATTGTGTACATTTTTGTGTGTAATGGGATGAAACAGCTTCTGTTTATGGGTGCTTATATTTAATTAATTGCAAGGCACTGTTGAGTCTGTTTTCAACTAAGAATGGATGTCATATAATTTGTGCCTTCTTCTTATCCTTTGTGAAGGATATCTTTATCTCTTAAACATTGCAATCAATTTGTCTCTCCAAAGTCAGGAAAGAGATACTGAAGTTAAAACCACTAATTTGTGTGCTAGTCAGACCTCATTATTCAGATACCACACGATTCAGAATTATCATTCTTTACCTGCCATTGAATTAGCTCTCTTATGATGGTGTGGGTAATTGACCAGAAATCCACAATGTAAATAAGAATTTATGAGAACTATTAAAGATAATAAATGATTCTTCCTTTCTTTTAGCAAAACTATTCATGTCAGTTCATAATAACTGAGGATTTATTTATTTTAAAAATTAATTTATTTACCACAATATTTACAAAAATATTAAGCTGGACCCTTACCTTATGCCATATTTAAAAAATTAACTAAAAATCTGGGCTGCCAGTTGGCTCATTTGGTTAGAGTGCAGTGCTCATAACACCAGGTCGCTGGTTTGATTCCCACATGGGCCAGTGAGCTTTGCCCTCCACAACTAGATTGAAAACAATGGCTTGAGCTTGGAGCTGAGCTGCGCCCCCTCCCACAACTAGATTGAAAAAACGACTTGACATCCTGAAAAAACACAGTTCCCCAATATTCTCCAATAGTTTAAAAAAAAAATTAACAGAGAATTACCATATGATTCAGCAATTTCACTTCTGGCTATTCACCCAAAAGAATCGATAACAGGAACTTGAACAGATACTTGTACACCAACGTTCCTAATAGCCTTATTCACAATAGCCAAAAGGTGGAAATGAGTGTCCACCGTGGATGAATGGATCAACAAAATGTCGCATATACAGACAATGAAATATTTTCAGCTTTAAAAAGGGATGACATTCCGACACATGCTACAACACGGTTCAATCTTGAAGACATTATGCTAAATGAAATAACTAAAGAGAAGAGAGTAGAATAGTGGTTACCAGCCACTGGGAAGTGGAGGAGCAGAAATGATGGGGAGTTACTGTTTAATGGGTACCGAGTTTTAGTTTGAGATGATAAAAAGTTCTGCAGGTGGACAATAGTGATGGTTGTACAACAATGTAATGCCACCGAACTGTACACTTCAAAATGGTTGACCCAGTACATTTTGTTATATATATATATTTTACCACAATAAACAAATCCACTTATTTATATATTCTTAATTTGGTTTTCCCTAAAAGGTGACCCCATGAAACAAGGATTTAAAAGTAAGCAGTTTATTTGGGATCCTAAAATATATTAGCGAGTGGGGAACAGAGGCAAGAAAAAGAAGGCAACTAAAATGGTCTGTGTTATCAAGCCAATTACCACTATGAACAACTGAGGCTGAATCCAGCTGGGAACTCTGGGATCCAGTATGACACAAATCTCACAGCTAACTCCCTGGTGGAGTGAAGGAAATGGGATATTGGTCTACAAGTTTGCATCAGTCATTTTTTAAGGGCTGCTCCCCAGATCGCTAATTCCCTTGGGCTAGGTGCATGAGAGTGGATTCCAGTGCCGAGAAAGTCCTTGGGCAAAGGGACCCTAGTGCTGGCAGCTGCACGTAGGAAAGGCTGAGGTCTGACATCTTCCTCAATATATCTAATTTAGACTTTTTTTGTTTTTACTAGTTCAAGCCAGATGACATTAATTAATTTAAATTGGATTTCTTGATTAGGCAGATCCCGAATAGCATACTGAAAGGACCTACTGGACGTGAAGCACGTATTAGGCACCACATCATCCCCTTCTTGTGACTGTCTTTGAACTATCTACTCTGTAGCATCCTTAGCTTTGGTCCAAGTCTTCACTTCTCAATTTGCTCCTCATCCCCTGCTCTACTAAGAAAAAGCACACAGTGGCCTTCCTTCCTGAAGAAGAAAAACTTGGGCGGAAAATTTCAATTTTCTTCTGAATGTTATCAAATTTTATTTAGTTATTTCTGTATCCCCAAATGTCTCTCTCTATATATATAAATAGAGGGTGCCAAAAAAATGTATACACATGCTAAGAAAGGAAAAATCTATTAAAATTGCAATATTCAATATATACCGATAACAAAAGATGAATACAAGTCACATTTGACATCTGCAATTACAAGAGGTGCTCAAAGTGGTTACCATCAGCATACTTTTAATACAGTTTTTTCCTTTCTTAAAATGTGTATACTTTTTTTGGCACCCTATGTATACATGTACAGCTTTTCCTGTAAGTATAAATAAAAGAAAGAGATGGGGAGGAAGGGGAGGCAAAGATGGAGAAGTCTCTTGGAGGACAAGAGCTGAGCAAGGTTGTCAAGAAGAAAGCTAAGGTGTAGTTGTAGACTGGTGAGAATGATCAAAGCTTAATTTCATTGACATTTCAATGAATACCAGGGACAACTCTCATAGTGAGACTCTTTGGTGTTTTCACTCCTTTCCTGTTTCCTGTTATATTTAACAGTAAAACCAAACCTACCCAAACAAAAAATCCTTGAGAAACCTTAAAAAGGTTATGTGGTTTCAAGGTGGTTGTGGGGCCACATACATTTTTTCTGATGTGTGTGGTATTGGAAGGACTAAAATCCCCATGGAAACACCATTGAAAATGGGAGCTGGTGGTCCCACCTTGAGGAGATGGAAAGAAAAAAGGAGTCTACCACGCCTTTTATCCTTGCCACGCACTGTAAGTTGTCACTCTGGCTGGAAGCAGAAGACATACCCTCTATCTGAGAGAGTGGGGAGACAATAAGATAGTCTCTTGGATACTAAGTTTAAAATACTTCCCCCTGGAAATATTTTTAAATGTGATGGTTAGGTTTCAACATGCTGACCATAAAATTACAGTGTAAACAGGTTTTGTGGTCTGAAGACCTAAAGACTTACCTTTTCTCACTTTGGGGACTAAAGCCATTTTTATGTCAGGAAATTCCTGAGCTGGAAGATTTAGTGAGATGAAAAGTTAATGTTAGCCACTGAGGAGAGTTTGCTTTTTGGTGAGTTGCCTGGGTTATATTCTTAGATTTATACATGTATAAATTTATACATGCATTTTGTGAGGTATGAATGCTTGACTTAAAAGTGTACTGTATGAGCTATCAAGCCATGAAAAGACATGCAGGAAACTTACATGCATATTACTAAGTGAAAGAAGCCAATCCGAAAAGGATGCATACTGTATGATTCCTACTATATGACATTCTGGAAAAGGCAGAACTATGGAGACAGTAAAAAGATCAGTAGTTGCCAGGGGTGGGAGGGAGGGGGGGATGAATAGAGGATTTTTAGGGCAGTGAGACTACTGCGGATGCTATAAAAGCGGATACATATCATTACACATTTGTCCAAACCAATAGAATGTTGAACACCCGGGGTGGAACCTAATGTAAAATAAGGACTTTGGGTAATACCGATGTGTCAGAGCGGATGAGTCAGTTTTAACACATGAACCACTCTAGTGAGGTATGTTGGTAATGGGGGAGGCGGTGTATGTACATGCAGGGGCACAGGGCATGTGGGAAATCTCTGAGGCTTCTGCTCAATATTGCTGTGAATCTAAAGTGGCTCTGAAAAAATAAAGTCTACTTAAAAAAAAGAATAGCATTTTGTATGTTTAGCTATTGTGTACTTCCACCTACCCAGCCGCTTTCCTTTCTTCTATGTCAGAAGTGCAGGACTGTCTTGGGTCGATGTTGCCACCTAGTGGCCAATAAGGGAAGCTGTCAAATGCGAGACTGCTGTCCTTTCTGCAAGGCATGGTCAACTTGTGATATGCCAGACGTTCTTTCATATGTCCACTACTCACAGCTCAGCAAATGCCACTAAGTATAATTTCTCTCTCTCCTTTCTCTCTTTCTCTTTCTCTCTCTCTCTCCTCTTTCTCTCCCCACTTACTTACAACCTTCTCTCCCAACTGTTGTTAATTGCTTTTTTCTGCCCTCCCACAGGCAGTTTTGTCATTCCCACTCTGTCTCCTCCTTTTTTAAAAAAAAAAAATTGTGAACCTCCTTACTCAAGTTAATGAAAGTCACATGTTTTCAGGAGTTGTTAGGCACACTGAAACAAATATTATAAACTCTAAAACTTTTGTGGTGCCCCAGAATTGCCCTCACCTCTCAATTACATCTGTTTTCCAGTAGTTAAGGCAACATTTAAAAATATTACTTATACATATGCACTTGCTAGTATTTGTGAAAGGAAAACTGCTAAGCTAAACCAAGAACTAATAAAAATGATTTCTTGCAGGACATGGGAGAGATCAGGATTGAGGGCAGGAATAGAAGAGACTTCACTGATTATAGTTCTTTTTTTCTTTTTTTTTTTTTAAAGCAGCTTTATTGAAGTATAACTTACATAAATGGAATTCACTCCTTTATGTGTACTATTCAACCATGTTTAGTAAAGTTACAAAGTTATGCAACCATCACTATGATCTAATTTTAGAACATTTCAATCAGCCACAAAAGAACTTTGCCCTCATTTGACGTAACTCCCATTCCCACCCCACCCCCAAAGTTTCGCAAAGTCTGTCATAAGCCCAGCTGTTTTACCTCCGACCTTAAGCGGGATGACCTGACTATATAACTCCAAGGGACAGCATTCACTTGTAACCCCCGTAAATAGTGCCTTGTGGAGTTATGCTACAAACTTAATCTCTATTTCATGCAATAGAGATTATAATAATAGTCAACAGCAGAATATCATGATATAATTCAGAGCAGAGACACATAACAACAAAATTTTTCTATTGTTCAAAGCTGCATTCGTGTTAAAAAGCTAAACTATTTTAGAAGATTATTAATCTCTATCACCTAGTGAAAAAAATACGATTATTTGCAGGTTTTAAAACTTTAATTTTTGGAGCGGTTTCAAGCTCACAGCATAACTGAGTGGAAGGTACAGAGATTTCCCATGTACCTCTGCTTCCACATATATGTAGCCTTCCCCCATAATCAACATTGCCCAATTTGCAGTTTTCTTTTTTTCTTTTTTTTAAGGAGGGTGCAGCTCACAATGATCCATGCGGGGATGAAACTGGCAATGTTAGTGTTATTAGCACCATGCTCTAACGAACTGAGCTAACTGGCCACCCTCTGCAGTTTTTAAGTATTTCTATTTGGCATCTGATTCTGACAATAATAAGTTATGTGTTTATTCATTCATTTATTAATCTAACAAATACCTGCTAAGTATATACTATATGCCAGGTGTTATTTTAGATGGTAAGAATAAACCATGAACAAAAACAAACATGGCCCTTACTCACAGAGCTTATGGGTGGACAAGTCAAACATTAATATAATAACTATACACACAAATGTAATTTGTGGCAAGTGCTAGGAGACGGGGGCTCACAGTCTATATAAAGATATAATCAGAGAGTTGTACATGAGGCTTCACATTCAGAGGGACAGATGACATGTCTTCTACTTCTCTTCTAGCTTCCCCCATATCATCCCATAAGCTTTTGGTGTGTGAGACTCTACTTTTCTCTTTCAGTCCATCCCAACTCTCCTCTTCCCAGAAATCCACACAACGCAGATGGGACAAGTAATCACGAGCTCCCCAATGCCACCAACTGCCACAATCTGAATACAACTCTGTGAAATGGGAGCATTTAGAATGCTGAACTTCAGGCAGCCTTCTTCTGAGAAATCTTGATAAAATGACATGTTTTTTAGATTAGGCTGAAATTCATCTCATCAATAAATGGAAATGTGAAATTAATTCAATAAATATTAATGTATATATCATACTTAAAAGAACTATGTTACCTTGATTGAATACATAGCAATACAAGCATATGGATTCTTAAGGTCTATCAGATACTAATAGTATAATATTAGTAAGAGAAATGGCAGGAATTTTAGAGTTGATACATTTAGTGATTAAAGTGTTCCATGATTTTCTAAGGAAGCTAAAATAACTCATCAGATGTTAAAAAGATATAATCAAAGAGATTTTAAAAAGTCTTCATCATATAAAACATTAACCAATAAAATTTGAGTAGCATAGAGCAGAATTTTAGTCTGTGGAAGGCCTTTACTAATCTATACTTACACATTTATGCTCTCTACTTGAACAAATAAACAAACAAACAAACAAAAACCAACAAAAATTATAGTTCTATAAACAAGACAAAGAATGAATTTTGGGCAAAAACAGTCAATATCTGCCACAACAATTGTATGAATCAGGATCACAACACTATAAGAGTCAAACTGAAGTATTAGAAATAAAAAAAAAATGATATGAGATAAAGAATTCCTTTGACAAGCTTATCAGTAGAGCTGACAAAGTCAAAAAAAGAATCAGTGAATTTGAAGGTAGCTCAGTAGACATGATCCAAACTGAAATACAAAGGAAAAAAAAAGTGAACAAAAGAAAGCTGAAAGGAGGACTCAAGCGCTGTGGGACAATATCAAATGGTATGATATGCATATAATTGGAATCCCAGAAGGAGGAAGAAGGAGGTGGAGGAGGAAGAGAGAGAAAGGAAAATGGCTGAAAACTTTCTAAAAATAACGAAAGATATCAAACTACAGATCTAATAAGATCATACAACTCCAAACTGGACCTGGATAAATGTAAAATAAAGACAGAACAAATGAAAAATGAAAAAAATAAACCAACAGAACTCACATCTATATGAAACATAAACTATTAAAACCCAAAGATAATGAGGAAATCTTGAAGACAGTAAGATTCATCACATGCAGAAGAACAGTGAGAAAACTTACAGCTGCCATCTCATCAGAAACTAAGCAAACTTGAAAAATGGAATAACATCTTTAGTATACTGAAAGAGAAAACTGTCAACTTGGAATTATGTACTCAGTGAAAACGTCTGTCAAAAGTGAAAGCAAAACAAAGTCTTTTCAGACAAACAAAAGCTGAGAGAGTTACCAGCTGACTTGTGTGATACAAATATTAAAGGGATTCTTCAGGCAGAAGGAACATAATTTCAGACAGAAACAAATCTACACAAAGAAATAGAAAATACCAGAACTGGTAAAAATGGAGGTAAAAATAAGAGCCTTTTTTACTTACTTCAATTAATCTGAAAGATAATTGACTATCTAAAGCAAAAATGCCAACAATATAGAACGGCGTTTATAATGCATGTAAAAGTAAAATATATGAAAACAATAGCACAAGGAATTGGAAGGAATGTATTATAAAGTTCTCACACTATACATTGAGTCATCAAGTGGTAACATATTATTTGACGGTAGACGGTGATGTTAAAAGGTGACTAGGGTAACCACTAAAAATTTTTTAAAACAATGTAACCAATAAACCAATAGTGGAGATAAGATGGAATCACTGTAAAGCTCGACAGTAATTTCAGAGTCCATCAATCAGACATCTCCATAGTATCTCTATGGACTGTTGCCCTCCTTAAGCTTTTGCTGCCATGTTGCACTCTTCAGTTTTCCTCCCTTCAGCAAGTGTACACTTGAGCATAACTCTCCTACCTAGAAAACAGTCCTCCTGATAGCTTTTTTTCCCGACCTCAACCTCCACCCCCATGAAAAATAGATCTTCAGAGCTTCAGCTGCATTCATAATAAAGACAAACTTCTGTTACTATGTGGAACAGTTTAGCAACCACATTCCATCATCTGGACCTGGATTTTTGCAATATTGTACAAGGTGTGACAATTAAGTTTGCGAACTTGTTGCAACAATGTTGCTAAAATTTTTTGATATCAGAGGGATTATTCATTGTGAATTTGTACCAACTGGACAGACAGTTAACTAAGTTTACTATTTGGAAGTGCTGAAAAGGCTGCATGAAAAAGTTAGACGAAAACGACCTGAACTTTTCACCAACAATTCATGGCTCATGCATCACAACAATGCACCAGCTCACACGGCACTGTCTGTGAGGGAGATTTTAGCCAGTAAACAAATCACTGTATTGGAACACCCTCCCTACTCAGCTGATCTTGCCCCCAATGACTTCTTTCTTTACCTGAAGAAAAAGGAAATACTGAAAGGAAGACATTTTGATGACATTCAGGACATCAAGGGTAATATGATGACAGCTCTGATGGCCATTCCAGAAAAAGAGTTCCAAAATTGCTTTGAAGAATGGACTAGGAGCTGGCATCGGTGCATAGTGTCCCAAGGGGAGTACTTCGAAGGTGACCGTAGTGATATTCAGCAATGAGGTACGTAGCACTTTTTCTAGGATGAGTTTGTGAACTTAATTGCCAGACCTCATATATACCCAAAAGATCTAATAAACCTCTTTCCCCAAGATATTCAAGAAAAAGGAAACTTTGGAAGCTTTCCACCCTTGTAACTATGAAGATTTCAAAACAATAATATCCAGCACCTGCATTTTTAACGAGCTATAAAAGTGATTCTGATAATCCCTAAGTTTGAGACATACTGGCGTATAACATCCATAGGCCTTAGAGATGAAGGGAAGATGAGTCCACCTGTGAGACAGACCATGGAGGGATAGATTTCCCCAGGAATTGGGACTTTGTATTATAATAAGCTGTCCAAGTGATTCTGATGTGTGTGCTCTGTGGACCACACTGAGGAACTTTTGCCTCTACCATAACGGTGACTAAGCATGTGGACTTTGGAGCCAGGCTGTAAATACCAATATTTATTACCTGTGCAAACTTCAGCAAGTAGGTTGGCTTCAGTGTCTCAGTTTTCTCACCTGGAAAATGGGGCTAATAATAGATCGTGCTCCTTTCAAAAGTTTGTTGTGAGGACTGGATGAATTGATCGATGTAAAGTTCTTTAAATAGAATATACAATCAGTGCTCACAGGTACAGAGAACAAGTTGGTAATTGCCAGAGGCAGGCGGTGAGAGGTGGACAACATAAGTGAAGGGGGCAAAAAAGTACAAACTTTCATTTATAAAAAAATAAGTATTTGGGGATATAATGTACAGCATGGGGAATAGCATAGTTAATATTACTGTATTACATATTTAAAAGTTGTTAACGGAGTAGATCTTAAAAGTTCTCATCACAAGAAAAAAATTTTTTGTAACTATGTATGGTGATGGATGCTAACTAGACTTATATAGTAATCATTATATATACATATACATATATATGTATATATAATATACTTACATATATAAATATCAAATCATTATGTTGTACACCTGAAGCTAATATAATGTTATATGCCAATTATATATCTCGATAAAAATAGTGGGTTAAAAAATAGAGCCTCATTTTAGTTGGAACACTCCACTACAAAGGAAATTAAAAGTGATGGATTTTTATTTACAAAATCAACTTGGGCCAATGTATAATGTCCAGTTTCCTGTTAAAGTTCAAAGAGTTCAAAACTTTGAGAGAATTTTAAGCAGGCTATATAATTCCATTTTGGGTAGCCTGTTATCTGCCACTAATCCACATGTGTATTTTTACCAAGAGGTCTAATCTTACGGATTTATTATATCCTCGGAACTGGAGTGCCCACAAAAAGTTAAGTTTTTAAAACATAATATTTGTAGAAGATGCATGATTAAGAAAATAACTAAATCTCTTAAGATAATTTTTGGGTGGCTCTACATTTCCCAGAACCTCTTATCTGACTTAAGCTCCTTAGTAAATCAAAATATTTGTTCTAAGGTTGACAACAAGCTTGGAAGGTTTCAACAGATGGGATCTTAAATAGCTCTGGGATAATTCAGATTATGTGAAACAAAATAAAACAAAATAAAAAATAACTATAATCTTCCCAAGCTTTTACAAAATGAACTATTAATTGCTTAGTTATAGGTTTCTGCGTAATCCTGTTTACAGAATTTATGATCACTGAGACATCATATGTATACAGTTCTCCTTTGGTATCTGTGGGGAATTGGTTCCAGGATCCCTCACGGACACCAAAATCTGCAGATGCTCAAGTTCCTTACATAAAATGGCATAGTATTTGCACATAACCTATGCACATCCTCCCATATACTTTTCTTTTTTTTAATTTTTATTGGGTAACATTGTGTTTTTTCCAGGACCCATCAGGTCCAAGTCAAGTGGTTGTCCTTCAATTTAGTTGTGGAGGGCGCAGCTCAGCTCCAAGTCCAGTCTCCATTTTCAGTCTTAGTTGCAGGGGGCGCAGTCCACCATCCCATGGGGGAGTGGAACCAGCAACCTGTTGTTAAGAGCACACACTCTAACGAACTGAGCCATCCGGCCACCCCTCTGGCAGCTCATTGTCTTCAATCTAGCTGTGGAGGCCGCAGCTCACTGGCCCATGTGGGAATCAAACCGGCAACCTTGTTATTAAGAGCTCGCACTCTAACCAACTGAGCTAACTGGCCGCCCCTCCCATATACTTTAAATCATCTCTAGATTATTTATAATACCTAATGCAATGTAAGTGCTATGTAAATAGTTGTTACACTATTGTTCAGAGAATAATGACAAGAAAATAAAGTGTACATGTTCAGTACAGCAAACATCTTAGGCCTAAGTACATAGTACACGTCTGCACAACGTAACATTTTTTCCCCTAATATTTTTGATCTGCAGTTGGTTGAACCTGCGGAGGCAGAACCAGCGGATACAGAGGGCCAATTGTATGACTCAGGTATCACATGGAATGCTTTTGATTTCAGTTTGTTATCAGGGATGTAAGTGCTCTTTCTGATGGTGGCTCTTTGCAGACATCACTGTTGTCGATACCTTCACAGCTGCCATCTTCTCCATCTGCTCTGCATCCTTGATTAGGTTGTGTCTGTGATTTGGAAAGTTGGTGAAAGCCGAGAATTGTGTTGCCTCCGTCCCCCACCCCCAGTTATAGCTTAATGACAAACAAGGGATTTCCATTCTAGATGGATTTTGATGATGTCATCCCTTCTGTCTGTTGTGCTCTATAAAAACATTCTTGCATTAGGCTCAGGAACATGCCTTAGCTCCCACATATCTCATAACATTTCATCTTCTCCACATCCATATGACCAAGCATATTTGCAAACCGTTTTGAATGAGTAATTAATAATTTACGTGAGACATCCATAAGTGCCTAGGGTGTGGCTTTGCCCTCCACAGAGATCCCGGTTGGTACCATAATGAATTCCTTAGACAATTCCTCTGTTCCCACAGCAACTTGTGCTTACCCTTCATAGCATTTACATTATTTTTATATTGACTTGTCTGTCTTCTGCGTTATATTATACGTTCCCTGATGGAGGGAACTGTGTCTAGTTTAGCATTGTAATACCGTTGCCAAGTAGGTGTTTTTCAAATACTCATTGAATGAATGAGTGAATGAACTGACCACCTCAAGCAAAATTACCACCACTGCTAAGTAGTTAGTATGTCTGTATGAGCCCTACAGCAACAGAATAAAATATAAAAGGGGAAAACCTTATGTTTCAGATTCTGTAATCCTGAAGAACAGGATTAATGGTAACATTTGATTCTTGCTGTACTCAGAAGGTATTAGAATAAAACATAAACAAGTAATGAGGTTCTACTGGGTGCCACACCTGTGAGGGACTTTGGAGATGAGTAAGACCTGGTGACTGTTATCCAGGAGTTCAAAATCAAGTGGATGATAGACTTCTAGAATGCTACTACTGGAGGAGGCACAAAGGACATTGAATACAGCCCCCTCATTTTATGGAGGAAGTCTAGATGATTTCTATGATGTCTTCCAAATTACTCAATATTGTATAAAAAAAGAACAGTTTTCCCGTTACTCGCCCACACTTTCTCCACCTTCAATTAATCTACTTCCTTAAAAAGGGAACACTGTGTCAGTGATACTCTGAAATCATGGCAAACATAAACTCACCTTGAACAGAAAAAAAAGGTATGGTCTTCTTAGCAGACCATATCCCTGGAAGGGTAAATTTCTATCTGAAATCTCGGCATCGTGAATACTTTAGGGGGAAGAAACAAACAAACCTGCCTGCATGAAATAGTTAAAAATTATCATTAATTAAAATCATCAAGCTATGTTACCAGGATATGGAAAGAATTTCATTACACAGTTATTTGACTCAAGCATTCATTGGCCAGTAACTGATTTTAAAAGAGAGACTGGTGTTATCAAATTAAGATAGGATTGGTTTTTAATGGACATTTTTAGGAGTCAACATTTGTGCACATTTTAATGTTGTTGATGTCAGGCAAAGATAGACCAACTGGTTTGCATCAGGTGAGATATGAGGAAGTGGCCTGTCAAAGGCTGTTTTTCTTGGATGAAACAGGCCTTATTCATAGGGTGTGTGCCCCACCATAGAAGACAGGAATAAGGAAGCCTAGAATTAAAAGGTTGAAAATATCTACCTCTTCAAGTCAGAAAACCAGAAATGCTCACTTATGGAGGACAGTTGATGCCTTAAATATCTTAGCTTCACTCACATGTCAGCTGTTTCCTGGCGCTCTGAACAACCATAGGTGGGGTTTCACATGTTCTGTTTTTATATTTAGAGGGTCACTCACCTTAAAAGACCTCACATGTGCAAAAACTTATACTCTACAGGTTGAATAAATTGGCCATTGAACATAATTGCTATATTATTATGTTATTGCATACACATATATATTACATATATACATAGACATTATTATATAGTGTATGTATTACTATTACATGTACATATGTACATTATTATAACTACTGGGAGCAATTTTATTAATAAACCTGACTATTCCTCAAATACTGGGCATGATTTTTCCTGTCTTTTTTATTTTATAGTCCAGGAAGGAGGGGGAAATAAAAGCTTTCCTTTGTTTGGTTATTTAGTAATCAATGATACTGCTGCCTCAAGTAGAAAAGTCAAAAGTTGCATCTCATCTCAGAGATTCAAACAGCTTTTAATTTATATGTTGATCTCATGTGATCTGGACTGGAATGCATTGGAATTTAAATTAGGCACACTCACCACAGAGAGAACAAAACACCCTGCATTTTCTAATTATGAAAGCACTGAAGCTTGGATGATTGATGACAGGAACAAAATCTCTAGGCAGGAATTGTGATGTGCTTTTCTTTTTACATTACATTTTATGCTATTATCGAAATATATATATATATATATATATATATATATATATATATATGAAAGCTATATATATATATATATTTATGTATATATATATGATTTTGAATATGTTTAAAATTACAGTTTTCTCAAATTTGGGATTATGACCCCAGTTTTACAGTTGAAGGGACAGAGGCACATGGTGCGTGTATAACTTGCCCAAGTTTTTCCTGTTGGTCTGTAGGAGAGCCAGGGTTAGAAGACAAGAGTCTGACTACAGAGCCTGGATTCTTTCGTCCACCACTCTCTCTCTCTTTAAAACATATTATTCTTCCTCCTCCAAACCCACCCCCCCAGCATTTAACAGAGTACCCAACCTATGATGAGTACTCAACAAAGACTCGTAGAATTGAGTTGTACCATAGTGTAGACTTGACCACCATATTAAGTGAACAGACCTTCAAAGAAAGTGGAAAGCAAAGTAGACGTATAGACAAAGAGGTTAACGTGGGATCGGAATGCCACACACTGCTTTCCTCACACTTCCATCCCAAAGAGGAAAGACTTCAATATGACCCCAAATTATTTCTGCATAAGTAGGACAAAGAATTCAAAGCAAGTATTGCCAACTCACTTGAGAAATGGCTAGGAATTAATTTGGTTCCAACTGAGCAGAAATTTAATTTAATCCACTCAGCTCAGAAATAAGGCCAGTTGTTTAAAATTGTGTCCCAAGGAAAGGCTGAGTGTCACAGGTGATTATCTTCAAACTCCCCCAGCGTCCTGAGGGAGCCAACACTAGTTTTTGAGTGCTTTCCTGAGAGCATTTGTATAAGCATTGATTAGCCTCGTTCCCAGCTTGGTTTTTATATTCACAGAGTTTACTCCAGTGGACCATAGCCATCAGGTTTTCCCAGGTCATTTAAAAAATCTCATTTCCCTACAGCAACAACCCTTTGTTTGTGTTTCTCCAGCGTATCCTTCTTGGGGCAGACAAGCCATCATTCTCTTTGTTCTTAAGGAGGCAGCCAATTACGGATTTTTACACTTAATATTCTGAAACATGACATTTGAGACAGGCTTACTTTCATCCCCAGGTTTCTAGGGTATCATCTAATTACCAACAAGGTATAATGCCCACAGTCTTGCAGAGAACTCTAAGAGTAAACTCTATATATCAACCAGAGACATAAATAATAGAGCATTAACTCACGTGGTGCATTTATTGAACACCAAAGAGTGTTAGATATGCCATAGGATGATAACAAAGGGATGAAGATTCTCAAAGGATTCTCCCAGTGGCTGGGTGGGGCCAACTTCCCATCTGGTTGTGGAGAAGCCATAAGGATTACCAGGGTCTGTCCTGCTCACATTGCAATAAAGACAAACAAGCCCTATCTACCTTTCCACTGGAGGGGCAGCAGCAGATTCCCTGAGAGGAGCAAAGTTGAGAAGATGCTGGTTGTAAGGTGTGGAGCAGAAGGGAAAAGAGCAGGTATGAACACCCTCTAATGGGGGTTCTTGGATTGGAGGCTTGAAGACCAGCTATGCTGGGAGCCAACACAACAGAGGCCAGTTCATCCTCCAGCAAGTCTCCGCTGAGAAGCTGGAGGCGATTTCTCCTGAGTGAGAGTTGCATGTCCTTCATCAGGGCACCACCCAGTACAAGGGCTTTGTCTCCTCTTGCTCTGGCTCCCCTTGGACTATTTGGCTGGCTTAACGTTCCAACCTTGCAACCTTCTTGGATCCTGGAAACCCCTGATATGGAAAATGCACAGTGCATTTGACCAGTCCTACCCTAAGCCTGGGGCCAACTCTGCTGTCACCTGGGAAGCTTTTGGTTGGAAAAACTTGCTTCAAGTCTCTATAATGCTGAAATGCTAAATATTGTTTCTAAAAAAAATCATTTTGCTGAGTACAATTGTCACATCTATTCATCCAGTATTTACTGAATGCCTACCATGCTGCTTGGCACTGTCCTAGGTGCTGGTGATACAGCAGTGAGAAAAATAACAATAATAACAACAACAAAAACCTCCCTCCAAACACCTTAGCCCACACCCCATCCCACCAAATCACTAACCTCATGGAAAGACAAGAAAATTAGGTAAGACTATAGACTATATTATGGTAGATAATGTTAAGCCCTATGGGGGAAAAATGAAGCATGGAAAAGGGATAAGGAATTTGTGGGAGGGGTGGAGCTGCAATTTTAGAAAGGTTAGCCAGGAAGGGACTTCTGAGCAGGCCATGTTTGAGTCAAGAACAGAAAATGGTGAGGGAGTGACTCATAAAATCCATGTGGGATGGGACATTCTGGACACATGAAAACGCAAGTGCAATGTCCTTAAGCTGGAGTATGACTGGAATATTCCAAGAAAGCTGACGAGGCCAGAGTGCCTGAGTTGAGTGAGGGGAGGGGAGAGTGGTAGGAAACAGGGTCAGAGAGAGAATAGGAGAAGGTAGTGAGCAGGGCGGAGGCAGAACAGAGTGGGAGGACTTTTAAGCCATTGAAAAACTTTGGCTTTTATTCTGAGGGAGATGAGTGTCAATAGCATCAGTTATATAGAAATTTCTTATTGAATAAAATTTTTGGTGAGCAGATTTAAACAATACCGTGGTGTAGCTCATTGTCTAGGAAATGAAAGTAACTAGCGCCCATTTATGTAGAAGGATATTTCTATGAATGGACCATCGAGATTGTGGTATTTATTTGCCGTGTATTAGAAGCTTACCTTTCCTTCTTCCCCTAATATATCTGCATTTCACTCCCTGACTTGGTTCAGACTCTGTTCCAATGTCGTCTATTGAGAGAGGTTTTTTCTGACTATTCTATCTGAAATGGCACCTCCCATCACTCTCTAGCCCCCATCCTGTTTTATTTTTCCTCAAAGCACTCAGCATTACCATCATTTTAGTATAAGTGGTAGTCAGCGGGTGAGGTTGTCTTCTGTTTTAACAGCATCACTCTAGCTACTATGTCGAGAACATATTGAAAGGCAGTAAGAGAAGAGGCAGGGAGACTAGTTATTGATAGAATGTTGTTGTTCCTCCGTGGTTACAATATCATATTTGGCAGTTCACTTAAAAGAGCGTGTGTATATGTTAATACCATTTGTCCATTTAAAGGCATGCACCAGGAGCTTATGTGTAGACACATTCTCTATTCTTAAACAATCCTGGGAAATAAAATGTAATATCTGACAATTGTCCTTTGAATTTTTTGTCTAAATTATACAGAAACAGGATAAAGACACTTAGAAAAAAAACGCTCCTAAACTGAGAAATAGCATTGTGCCAAGACAAGACAAATTTATTGTAGTGATCCTTGAGATTCAAAACACAAAGTTGCCATCTTCTACTATTATATATATATATATATATATATATATATATATATATATATATATGTATATCAAATAGACTTTGTGACAAGGATTAAAGACAACAGAATTTTTAGAGTCAGTCTCTCTGCATCACTTATTTACTCTGCCTCTCGGGCATCTGACACATTCAGTCCCAGGGACCAACCCTGGGACTTGTCTTCTCCTTGTCAAGTAAGAACAAAAAGGGTCAGATGCTTCAGCTCTGCAGGATCTGGAATGAAATTGCATTTCTGCAGAGGAGCAGAAGTTCTAACGCTTTACACCAGCAAAAGGCTTGGCATCTACTCATCCCATGTCAGGCAAGGTCTGTGCAGCTGTGGGGATAGTGTGATGGTCACACAGTATAATGGACGAAGGCAGAAAGATTTCCATTCAGCTCACTCACTAAAGGGTTCCTGGTTATAGACAACTCATTTTATCTCTCGTGTCCTCAATTTCCCTAACTTTAATCAGGGGAAGTCATGCTACATTAACTGAAAAAACAAGTTGCAGAATAATATGTCTAGTACAATCCCATTTCTGTCTTTGTTTTGATAATATACAAACAAACCCTTTATATTTGTGTTGTGTGTGTCACACACATATACTCTACAGATATACATGGAGGAGGCATATATACACACATAGATGTGTACATATATGTCTAGATCTACAAAGAGATATAGATATGCTTACATGGGTAAACACAGAGAGAGCTTTTAATGTAAGTTACTCCAGAGAGACCAGCAGAATGCTCGGCTGTTTGGCCCCTGAGTCTCATTTCGCATTGCTAGCAAGCAACAAGATGGCTGGGCCAGGGACCACTCCTCCCCTGGGGGTGGCGTAGTGAGACTGCACTCCAACTTAATTTCTCACAAGGCTATCAAGTGCTAACTTATGTTCCTAGAATTCTTTGAGTAGCTGGCACCCATTCAAACCCTTGTGGTACCCAAACTCAAGGCTATTTTCCCCTTTTGGCAAGCACATCCCAATACTTGCCCCATAAAAATGAAGAGTCACAGAAAGGTGAGATTCTTTTTTCTGGAAAACAGCCCCATGGTATGTCTAGTTGCACCCAGCCCAAGCTAGTCCATCCACAGAAGAGAAGGGGGCCCTGTAAGTGCTTCCCTTCTGCCCTGAGTCCCAGCCTGCACTAAAGTACACTTACAGGTGCTCATGAGCCCTCGGCTTGATTGATGTTCAAAGGGTGGACGTGAAGTGGGGAGTGTTCATCGTGGAGTAGGAAGAAAGGTGATGAAAGGAGAAATGATGAACTTTCACAGCATGCTTTTAGTATGCTTTTACTTGTTAAAACGACCATACAAGGTTAGACAATTAAGTTTGCGAACTCATCCTAGAAAAAGCACTACATACCTCACTGCTGAATATCACTATGGTCACCTTCAAAGTACTCCCCTTGGGAAGATAAGCACCAACACCAGTGCCTAGTGTACCCTTCAAAGCAATTTTGGAACTCTTTTTCTGGAATCGTATTACCCTTGATGCTCTGAATGTCATCAAAATGTCTTTCTTCTAATATTTCCTTTATCTTTGGGTGAAGAAAGAAGTCACTGGGGGCCAGATCAGGTGAATAGGGTGGGTGTTCCAATACAGTTATTTGTTTACTGGCTAAAAACTCCCTCACAGACAGTGCCATGTGAGCTGGTGCATTGTCGTGATGCAAGAGCCATGAATTGGTGAAAAGTTTCAGGTCGTCTAACGTTTTCACGCAGCCTTTTCAGCACTTCCAAATAGTAAACTTGGTTAACTGTTTGTCCAGTAGGTACAAATTCATAATGAATAATCCCTCTGATACCAAAAAGGTTAGCAACATCGTTGCAACAAGTTGGCCAACTTAATTGTCCGACTTCGTTCATCTGTAATTAAAAATCTAGTCAATAGAAGTAGATGCTACAGATACTAAGTATACTTTTTAAATGCAAAGTCTGACCATAACCTCAAGGTGAAGGCTGACTTGCTGTCTGTGGACTTTCCTGTCATTGGAGCACTTGGTCAAACACTTACCCCGGCCACATTGATAGTTATAAGATTAGGGCCATTTCCTAAGACTCATGACCAGATTTGCAAAATAGAAATAGAGACAGTTGATATTCATGCAGCTCTTTTAAAGACATAGAGCTTTTAAAGCACTCTTAAAAAATGAGGTAGTTTTAGAAAGAAACGAAAGCTTTTGGGAACCTTAGCCAAGAGTAAATCTGACCAATTAAAGAGGTAATTGGATTGAAACTGGGTTAATAAAACTGACTTTCAGAGCTAGGGGAATCTCACGAGAGCAATTTGACTGTGGGATATCCCAGAAAATGTCTGACCCTGCTGACCCTTCAACTTCTTGTTCTTCTGCATTGATTTGTCAGGGTTATATCCTTTACAAACCACCTCTGACCTTGCAACTGGGCATTAAAAGGGCAAGAAAAAAATATATACCCTTCTAATGTGCCACATGGGCCAAACCCAGAGGTGAAGGATGCATGTGGCTTTCGTATTCCTGACATTCAATTTAAGCAAGGCTTATTTCTCATTCTTAACGGTTTCTTGAGATATTAGGGTATTTTCTAAATGGATACACTCACTTCTTAATGAAAGGCTCTTAAGCTAGTATGTCTCATTTTCCTAATAGAGCAGTGTGTATGACCGTGTAGGACATTGCTGATTTTCAGATGAATATGAAATAAATTGATTCTATTCTTCCCTCAAAATGATTAATTTATGTAGGTTTCAAAAGTGGGGAACTTCTTGGTACTTCGCATGAAAAAATTCAAAGCTTTCTTGAACTTTACAAACAAGAAATTTGTGAAATAGAAAGGAGGGAGGGAGAGAGGAAAGGAAGGAAGGAAGGAAGGAAGGAAGGAAGGAAGGAAGGAAGGAAGGAAGGAAGGACTGAAAGAAGGAAGGAAGAAAGGAGGAAGAAAGGAGGGAGGGAGGCAGGGAACAAAGAAGAAAACCTCATTTGACCTGGTTCCTTTTAGAACCAAAAGTGAGTGTGGTCTTAGCTTCTTGGGGTACTCACTTCCCTGCATTCAGGTTCTTATTCTCCTACTTCTCTCCCAAACTGAAAAACATGGCAACAATTTAATCATAGACACCATCTCTATGTTTTATAAGTGAGATTGTTACTCTGTTTTTCAGTTTCTGATGCTGCTGTCAAAGGCAGCCAGCTCATTTTATTCTGTCGCCTGTGCTACATTTACCGTTTTGTTTACAGAACTGCACTGATGCAATTTGTTGCATCCAAAGTTGAAGGCATGATGTCAGACATATGTCTGCACCAAACAACTAAGCATTTTGCATGGTTTGTATTGCTTGGGTAAAGTAACCCAATAATTAATGCTGTTTTCCATTTAGAGGAGATTTTAAAAAGACCTGGTGTGAAAATATGTGTGTGTGTGTGTGTGTGTGTGTGTTAATTTGAATGGCAGACAAACAATCAACATGAGTTGTGTAAGCACAGACTTACTGTGGTGAAAATTCAGAAATCTCAGAAATTTGAAACAATGTACTTAAATTGTGACTAAGGACTCCTTAAAAACATTTAATCCATTGTTTATCTCCCTGTCCTCCCTCCCATTGATTGAGAAACATTTTGGTAAAAGTAATTTCTTTCATTTTCTTATCTTTTTGTATTTTTTTCAAGTTACCATTTTCCAGATGATTGATTTATATTGGCTATTGTGGTTCCTAAACAGCACCAGGCTTATGTGGATGCATTCACATCTCCTGGGACTCCACCAAAGTGGTTGCTTTTATCACATTCAATATTCATCCTTTCCACACCAATGAGTTTCTAGAAACTTTCCACAAGATTCTTGGAGCCAGTGCATTTTCTTGCAATTTTATCTTGGGATGATTTAGGACTTGAGAAGAGTTATCAAAAAGAAAGAAAAAAAGAGAGAGAGAGCTATCCATCTATGGTATGATTAAAATAATTGTTTTATTGATTGACAAAACCATCATTGAGGCAGTTGAAAGAAACCACAATGAACCAAGTTACCACGCCCTTCTGACCCAAGTGACTTTTCTCTTTTAGATGATGTAGTTTGCTTATCCCCCTCTTCAGTGTTGTATGTTGTCTTCTGTCCCTTATCATCTGCCTTTTAATGGTTGCTTTCTGTTAGAATTTTTCAGTATTTGTAGTTAAGTCTAAACTTTACCACCTGGGTTAGTTAAAATTAAGACTTAAAACAAAGTCTCTGAACTGTCCTTAATTCTAAGCCGTAGCTAATGCAAAGATTGGGGAACTGCAACGTGTTAGGTTGTTCCTCCTGCCTCACCTTTTGCTCTGCAAGCTGCAGGAGGCAGACACTCATCTGGGAAAGGGCATCTTTGCATATGTGCTTGTCCTTCCTCTGAACTCAAGCCGTCCCAGGCTGCACAGTCACAGTGGAGGGAGCTGTAAAAGTCCCTGGATCTTTTGGACTGGAAAAGAGTGCGTTCCAGACTCCTCCAGCCTCTATTCAATATTTGTTTCCCACTATAAAATTTCCACGCCAGGTTTGACTGCTCAGGACTTCATCGGTTAACTACTCTGTGCGATAACACAACAGCAGCTGTCAGCTCTTCAGATTTTCTGCCACTGCCATCTGATCAAGGAGAGCTGTGACTCCTACTAAGATTTTGGCACACCCTCCTCCTGGGTGCCTTCTGCTCTCAGGCCATCTATGGCCCCTTGGGAGGTTGGTAATAGCTATCGATTGCTTTGTCTACTTATTATACTTTCTTACTCTCCTTTGTCAGGTTATGGCACTCCTTTTCTTTGGGTAATTGTTCCTCCCCCCTCCCCTCGTTATCCTAGTGGGGCTCCCTTCCCTCTGTGTGCAGTGATGGTCATGTGACCCAAGCAGGGCCAATCCGAGGCTTATTTGAAATTCATGAAAGGGTATGGAAAAGAAGTTGTTTTGTGTATGGGCCTGAGGCTAGAATTCCCGTAAGCCATTTTCTCTATTATGTGGGGCCAGCCTGTCTGTGGGATGAAACCAAGGAGAAACAAGCAGAGATGGGTGATGGGTGATGGAGGGAGAGAAAATGACTCCTGATTTGGGGGAGAACCTCTCTCCTGAGGACTGGTTCCTGCAGATCACTTTTCAGTCATGGGAATTGCCTCAGTATCCCTCCCAGATAAGTGAGCCAATACATTTCCTTTTTATTTCCCCTCTTAAACTAGTTTGAGTTGGGTGCCTGTCGTTTGTGACATGAAGAGCTAATGTGGTCATCTGTTACTCAGCTGCCTCACCATTGACTGTCTTTCTGTGAGGAGTCCAATCTCCAGATAATTCTATATTCCTCTCTTCCAGCCCTTCCACAGTCGACACTGTCTCTTCTGGTGTGCTTTCTCAGCTTCTTCTCCCCTCTTTCCGAAGGGACAGCTAAGATAATCTGCACCAATGTCTCAACAGCCAGGTCTTTTCCAGCAACATGTTTAAATACTCCTAGAGGTATATTTACTATATTGCTGGGAGCTAAAAATGCTATGGCAAACCAGTGCAAGAGATGTTTTACAGCCCCAAAGAGGACACACACTATATATATATATATATATATATATATATATATATATATATATATATATATATGTAATCCAGCGTTATACAAAAAAGCCTTATGGTTCCATTTCACACAGAGATACCGAGATACGCCCATCAAGGAACCACTCCACTTTTTACCGTGAGTTGGAAGATCTTTAATTTCCTAGCAGCTGATACAGGTTGCCTTATAGGGTGAGATCTGTTACTCTTGAGAAGATGCTTGGTTAGCGCCGCTCCCTAATAGCAGATGAGCTTCCAGGATTTGAATCAAGAACGATTCTGCAGGTAACAGAGGGAGAGTGTGCCCATTGCTCCATGGCAGAAAAAGCAGGAAGAATGGATCGGGAGAGTGTTAAGGAATGGCCTAGGAAATAACGGACGGTGACCAGTTCCCCATGTGGTCTCACCCGTCATTTCTGGAGTCACTAAATGCTTGGGCGTGAATGATATTTGTGTGGAAACAGCTAGAGGACCAGACATTCTGTACCCTGGCAGCTCATATGGGTGGATGACAGTGGAGAGACTAAACTGAGAGAATCAGTAGAAATATTCATGCAGAAATATATGCATGCAGATTTACGGTTCAGGACAATCTACTGAGTAACTACTTGGCAGCAAACAGTGAGAAAACCCTGACATCTCTGTTACTTTTTTTTTCACAAAGACATCGTTAAATTTTACTTCAACAGTCTTGTAAAAGGCTGTGCCATGGTGTTAGGTAGTGCCTAGGGCCAAATTGTCTAAAACGTAACTGTTGATAGGTGAGAGCCTAATCTTGTCAGCAAAGGAAAATATAGTTTTTACGTGACCAATAAACTCCTAATGGCATCTAGAAACCTAACGCAAGAGAAGCTGTTTGATTCTTCCCCCAAATTCTGAGAATGGAGTCAAGTAAGTAAGAACAAAGAATTAAGGGTTTCTCTTTGGAACATAAGCAGAAAAGAGGACCAGGGCAAAATACTTTAGGATCATACAAATTTGGTAAGAATGAGTGAATAAAAGATCAAATATTGGTTTCTGTTTTTAAACCTTGGTCAACGGACTTAGTAGAGTTGAGTAACACTGGATGGGGTTAGCGATTTTTATATACAGTTCTGTTTTTGTTTCACACATGCCAAAATTTCCACCAAGCAAACCACATCCATGGCAGATTCCTGTTTCCCCAGGAGCTTAACCAAACCATGACTGCTTTCCTAGTGTCAAGGGACCTTCAGTAGAAGCATCAGAGCTCAAGAAGAAATAACCTTTCCGGCACTAAGTTAACAACCTAAAAATACGGCAATGATGGCATGCTTTACTCCCACTTGTGGACACCTTTGCTCTTTTCCTGTTATCCTAGCAACTTCTGTTTCTGAAATTCAGGTGGACAGCAGTGTGGGAAGCTGGAATCCAGAGGAACCATAGTGACTTTGATTTCTAGCTGTGAGGAAGAACATGCCCAGTGGCCAACCTCCCAACAACATGATATCAATGGGGACGGAGCTCCAGAGATCATGGAAGCAGGACCTGGCAAGCATCCAGGCTGACAACTGGACACTTACTGCCAGTGTGAACCTATGGCAAGCTGGCCTCTGGCACCCTCTGTAGTGGCCAACAGAAACAAATAGCGTCTACTCTAAGGAACAATTACTTCTCAATATTTTTTAGAGGGGGCAGATTTACTGTTAAGTAAATGTGGGATTTTAAAAGGGTAAAATAGCAAATAAAGGTAGAAGAATGGAATAGAAAGGGCAGAAATGAGCTTTGGAATCAGACAGTCCTGAGTTTAAATATAGGCTTCACCACTTACTAGCAGACTTATATATAATTTGTCACAAAGGAGACACACAATTCTCACTGAACAAAATTCTCAAAAATTCACTCTTCTGTTAATTTTTAGATTCTTGTAGCTCTTCCTGTGCACTCCAATCCATTGTAATATTTTCACCCTCTGAAATGTTTTTTTCATTTACCATCTGCACAAACCATTTGGCTATTAGTATATATTAGTCAGGGTTCTCTAGAGAAACAGAACCAATAGGAGATATATATGAATGAATAGATTTATTGTAAGAAATTGGCACATGCAGTTATGGAGGCTGAGATGTGTCACAATGTGCAGTCTGCAAGCTGGAGACCCAGTAAAGCCAGTGCTGTAATTGAGTTTGAAGGCCTGAAAACCAGGATGAGATGTCCCTTCAGAGTTGTCCCCAGCTGGAAAAGGAAGCCAGACTTGAATATCCTCTGTCAGTCAGCCATTGGGTGTAGACTGTAGAAGCAGAGCATGACCTGGAATGAGGCAATGAGGCAGCTCTTTTCAGCAGAAGGCAAGTACCAAAGAGAGTTGAGAGCTGAGGGCTCTTTGCAGGCAACTTTCCCAGCAGATGATGGAATAAGTTCTTCAGTCCTGAAGGGGGATATTGGTGGTGCATTGTCACAGCACACACTCCTGTACACACCAGCTCACCTGTATATAAAGATGACCCCTAATCGAGGTGCTTTTAAAAAGTTAGAACAGGGTGGCCAGTTAGCTAAGTTGGTTAGAGCGCGGTGCTCTTAACAACGAGATTGCCTGTTCGATCCCCACATGGGCCACTGTGAGCTGCGCCCTCCACAACTAGATTGAAACAACTGCTTGACTTGGAACTGATGGCTCCTGGAAAAACACACTTAAAATACATTTAAAAAGTTAAAAAAAAAAGCTGTGCCCCTCTAGACATAAAATAAGTCCAGAGGGAGTTAGTTCTAAATATCAGGGTTCTGTTACTAAGAAAAAAAAAAGGAGAATTCATACTGGAGGGAAACAATGCTTATAATGCTTTATTGTATCATATCAACCCTTTGTGTACATATTTATAATGTTTATGCAATGTCAGCTTTAAGGGCCTCTCTCAGAATTTCCCACACATGAAAATCTCAGCAATTGATTGAGAACATTTTTTAAAAGTTGCTAGTAATTCAGGTTTTTCCACTTCTGCTTAAAAATTTTCATTTCCATTATTATTATTTTATTATTTTAAAAAAACTTAGTTGTAATTAATTCCTTAACTGTATTTTTTCTTTGCTGGTTTATAATCTCAATAAAAGCTACCATCACATCTATTTTGCTCATGCCTTTATCTCTAGTACCTAGTTCATATAGTAGGAACTCAGTTAATTTAGAAAGGGTAAATACGTGAGAAAATATGACTATTTTTTTCTCATTTTTAAATTTCTTTAAAAGATACTGTTTAAAATAAAACCAAATAATGATAATATATAGCTTATAAGATATGTAGAGGTAACTTGTACATAACAATTATAAATAACAATGTATGTTCTTACTATACAATGATACTGTATAGTTTATAACATATGTAGATAACTCATTTACTATATGTTATAATTTGTATAATAATGTATATTGCAAATTTTATAATTACAGCATTTAATTTGTAACACAGAGAGGTCAATTATATAATGATCTATATTGGTGATATGCAAATGTCTGAAATTTGGGAAACAATGCAATAATCAAAGATGACTTGAAACATTTAATCAACCTTGTTATAGAAAGGTAAACAGACCCGATATTTATATATTCATGTATGTGTTAGATTTTCTCTGCTGGCATATATTAACTGATGACATACCATAAGGTTAGACTGACTAGACTCAAAGATAATTTATTGAGTGAATGCCACCTATTTGCATTGTAATCTCTGCAATCTTCATACTATTATCAATAAATTCCTTTACACTTTGATCTGATCAGTCTCTACTGCTCCTCTCCCTTCTATTTCTTCATGTTATTTGAAACCTTATTTCTTATATCTTATAATCCCCTCAATTAGTTGTTGTTTCTTTATTCTTTTACCCTAAACCCAGAAAAAGGTTCCTATTTTTGCTCTTCTTCAGTGCTCTTTCCAGATTGTTGCATTAAGTTCTACCTTTGTGCTCTGTAATCTTTCTTCCCTTGAAATCCAGGATGTCAGATCATCACCTTCTTTCCAGCTTTGTCATTATCATCTTCCAACTTCTAAATAATGCCTCCAAATTGCCGAAGAGTTTGAATCCCATGTATTGGCAACAGCCTTCTTCTCTAAAACATTTTCCACCCTTAGAATCTACGTACCTGAACTTTTCTGATTCTGAACTTTAAGGGCAGGCATTTGTCAAGGTTCTTATCTCAGCCCTTTGCCCTTCTCTCTTTACTTCCTCTCCACGTTATAACACCCCTATGATCCCTTTGAATTGTACTGACTACAGAATAATCCTTACATAATATAGCCTTAATCAATTCTTCAACGACATTCGTTAGCTATTCATTGTCTTCATGATATAGACTCAATTTCCTGACCCTAGAAAACTGTACACACTATTTAACCACAAAAGCTTACTCATATATGTTGTAGGGAAAAGTCATTCATTTATTCATTCAATTCAACAAACACAGGGGGTGTGAAAAAAAATGTATACACATTTTAAGAGATGTTATCTGTGTAGCAGTAGTTCGCCGTAATCAGAAGTGTCTGGACGCTGATGGTAACTACTTTGAGCACCTCTGGTAATTGCAGAAGTCAAACGTTACTATACAGTGAGTATTACAATTTTAAAAGTTTTTTGCTTTCTTAAAATGTGTACACATTTTTTTGGTCCCCTCTGTATTTTTTGAGGACTTTCTATTTCCCAGGCTCTCCCTCTGTCCTAAGTGCTGGGGACACGTTAGTGAACTCAACGGACCTAGATGCCCGGCCTTTACAGAGCTTATATTCTAGCAGAGGGTGGGGTAGACACACAGTAAACAATAGAGATAATATGTAAGTAGATTAGTGTTAAAATGTAATAATGATATGTAAAAATTAGGCGAAAAGTAGAGCAGAGTAAGGTTTGGAGTGTCCGGGAGCGGATGTGCCGTGAGGAATAGGCTGCAAAGACTTGAAAGAGATCAGTGAGTCCAATGGCTAACTGGTATCAGGGCCTCGCAAACACAGAGGACAGCCAGTGCAAAGGTCTGTATGCACAAGCATTCCTGGTATGTTGCAGAACAATTAAACAGTATATTTATCCTCTTCATGACCAATAAACGTTCTATACCTCCATCAACCCTTGAGAGCATCAGTGTATTACCGTCATTCATAAGAATAGGTTAAACAAATTTTTGGAATGTTTCACATGTATGGAAAAATACAGGAGGTGCCCAAAAAATGTATACACATTTTAAGAAAGGAAAAAACTGTATTAAAATTGTAATACTCAATATATACCAATAATAAAAGACAAATACATGTCACATCTGACTTCTGCAATTACTTCTGCTCAATGTGGTTGTCACATGTAATTTTAATACAGTTTTTTCCTTTCTTAAAATGTGTATATATTTTTTTCCACACCCTTTGTATATAATGCATTTAAAAAGACCTCTGCCAAAATTGTTAAAATAATAAAAGTTTATAATTTTAGCCATTAACCACTTATATTCTCTAAGAGTTTCAAAAAGGCAGTTTCTGCTATGTAATGGTAGTACAGAATAGTATTAACTCACCTACTGCTATATGAAAGCAAAGTATTAGGTTGGTACAAAAGTAATTGCGGTTTAAAAGTTGCAAAAACTGCAATTACTTTTGCACCAACCTAATAAGTTGCATAAAAAATAGATTAAATATTTAAAATATAAAAACATGAAAAGACAGCTTTTTGCTCAATATGAAGAAAATGAAATGTCCTAGCAGCATACAAGTAGCACACAAAGGTGAAAACAGATTGTTTTCAGAAAGATACACAATACCAATCAAATTACATTCTTTTTATTCTTCATCATATCCATTTTTGAAGTAGAAACATGTCAAACCTTTTATTTTTGTAGATATGATTTGAGACATGGTGTAAATGACAAAAGATGTCATTGTTTCAGCATATTTCAAAAATATGGACCAAAATATCCACTCTCAAACACTTTGCTGAGGTGTTTTGTTTCCCCCCCCCCAACAATACTTTCTTTTTTATTTGGACAACTGACTTTTGGAGGTTCAGGCTGATGGAGAAATTCAGTAGGACTAATTCTGGATGAATTTCTTTCAATTTAATTTTGCAGCTGCCGATTCTACAAGCCAGAGAGTTTTGTGCCAATGGGCTAAGTGTGAAAGATTTTTCCAAAAGAGATTCTTAAAGTTATTGCCATCATTGTCATTGTCGTCATCATCATCATCATCACCATCACCATCACCATCACCATCACCATCACCATCACCATCACCATCACCACCATCACCATCACCACCATCATCACTACCACCATCATCATCACCACCATCATCACCACCATCATCACCACCACCATCATCATCACCATCATCACCACCATCACCACCATCATCACTACCACCGTCACTACCACCATCAAGTCATCAGCCTCTTTCATGATTCTGGCTTTAGTAAATGGGACACTCAGACTTCAAAGGATAAATCAAAGGTGAGGAAGTTTTGTCTTATGTTGTCCAGGTGATTCAGTAAAGGGGTCACAGTGTATCTGCGTTTTTATTTTTCCCCTCCCTTCCACACACTGTCTACCTGGCATGCTATGCTTCTGGTTATGGGACTTGAGTGCCATATATCCAGTAGTGAGAGCACAGCCCTCAGTGGTAACTTTTTCAAACTGCTCTGAAGAGATTCTCTGCTTCTCTCTTAGTAATTTATCAATGTGCTTGTCTTGACCAGCAAAATCTTGGCAGCAACAAGGGGTTGTCTTGGGAATGCCAGTTCTATCGTTTACCAGTGGGGTAGCTTAAGGCAACCCATTTCAAGCCCTCAGATTCTTCATCTGTATGAGAATAATTACACTAATTTTTGCTCAAATTTTGAGAATTTGAGATTGTGAATATAACTCCCCAATGCATGGGAAGTATTTAGGATAGAAAACATGATGGATTGTTCCTACTATGGCAGTAGGTGAACTGAGAACAAATCGAAAAGTACACTAAGAGGCTGGACCACATGCACTTGAATTCTGGGTCTCTCTCCTTCTGACCATGGATTCAGGTCATGTTATTTCACCTTTCTGCCTTAGTTTTCTTATCTTTAAAATAGGGGAAGTAATATACCTACATCCTTGGCAGGTGTGAGGATAAGTCTGAATTCTCATGATTACAGTTTGCGTTGCTAGGGCTCTATGATGATAGTTTTGGAAATTACTATTTTCTCCCCTCTATTTTCCTTTTCTTGGTTCCTGTCATATTTTTCCAGGCTGCTCATGGAAACCTTCAACTGGGAAAGGCACTGATAAATCTGTTCCCATGAAGGCTCCGAGGAAAGGGTAAGTGTGGCACCAAAGAGGAATAAAGAAGGCTGACGGTCTCGGAGCAGAAGGTGTGAGGAAGGAAGTGATGGGAAAGGAGGCTGAGAAGGTGGGTAGGACCCAAAGAGAACAAGAAACCTTCAATCAAAGAGAATACTTAATGATAACACTTCTAGATGACACGTTGGTAAAGGAGACACAAAGGAAGGATGAATACCCTCAGAGAACCTGCATTAAAGTTACAAAGAAGGTTTACAAGCACAAGCGGTGAGATAACAGGGCTAAGTGCCACGTGTATGAAATCAATAGTAGCCAAAGCCAGCCTTCAGCAGAGAAGGAGGCAGGCACTGCAGACGGAGGTGTGTTCTGGAAGTCAGAAGACCTTGCTTGTGGTCACTGCTCAACTATTAACCAGCTGTATGACCTTTGCCATTTTGGGTCTGAGTGTCCTTATCTGTAAACTGAGACAGGAAAACTTTTTCATCTTTCCCATTGCTACACAATTCTAAAGGAGAAATACTTATGGCCCAAGTGGTACAGATCTTTGTAGAGAATAGAGGATGTGAATTAGTGTCCATTCTCAGGATCCAACTGTCTCAAGTTTTCTTAGGACGTACTCTGAAGAAGAGGTACCCATAATGTATTAGTTTCCTAGAGCTGCTATAATAAATCACCACACACTTTGTGGCTTAGAACAACAGAAATTTATTCTCTACAGTTTTAGAGGCCAGAAGTTCAAAATCCAGGTGTCCTCAAGACCATTTCCCCCAAAAGCTCTAAGAGAGAATCCTTCTTGGTCCATTGACATTCTGTGGCGTGGGGCAGGATAACTCCAGTCTCTGCCTGATGTCGCATATCTTCTCTTCCGATCTTTGTCTGAGTCTCTTCTGTATCTTATAAGCATCCTTGTCATTGGATTTAGGGCCCCATTTGGATAATCCAGAATATGTCATCTCAAGGTTCTTATATCAGCAAAGACCCCTTTTCCAAATAAACTCACATTCACAAGTTTGAGGGAGGATGTTGACATATCATTTTTGGGGCCACCATTCAACCCACTACAATGGCTAATGGTAAATGTCCCAGATTAGCATAAGTCAAATATGCTAATGTTAAAAAACAAAGAAATTTGATGGGAAATGTAATGCTCCCTGGGGGTTGGAAATTTGAGGAGTAGTAATGATGCACTATTCATAGAGTGAGCAAGGATTAGGGTTGCCCCTTGTGTGGGATATTTCCACATAAAACATAATTGACCCATGTTCTACAACAAATTTTCAAAGTCCTACGCAACTTGCATACGTCCCCTAGGACACTGATGTAGGTAAAACCTGTTTATAATTATTTGGGTTTATAACATACCTCTGTTTAACAAACAACCAGGTGGTTATACTATCTGTGAATTTCATTTCAGAGTAGGGAAAAGGTCATCACAAAATATTTATTATAAAAGGGGGTTGTTGCGACTGATTGGGTGGACACTCACATATTAGAAAAAAATCCCCCCCCCAACATGTTTTTCTCAACTCTTCTTTTGAGTGAATTTTCTATTTTATCAGCATTTACTAAAGTAATTCCAATTTTCATCCTCTACCTGAGTGATGCATACTTAGATCCATTGTAGCTCATGACAGGGTCTTGGAGAGGAGTCTAGAGATCCTAGGATGGGAACCAGAGTATTATGAAGTGAGACCTCTTCTCCACAGTCTCTTGGTTGGCAGCGGATGTGGTGACCAGCCTCTCTAAAATTTAATTTTCTTATCTTTCAAATAGGAATGTCATACATCAAGTCACTGTTGTTTATAAATTGATCTGAATCTCCAAATAAGTTAATTATGAAACAATACCTACATAGTAATTGGAATACCGAGAAGTAGGAACCCTCTGAGCAGAAGTAAAGCTCAGCAAGGTGGATGTCTGCCTCTGTTCCTGTCTACCAGTGCAGGTGATGGAGATAAGAAAGTGGGGGTGAGCAATAATCCACATGTCAAAACCAAACTCTCCAGTGGCGCTCCTATAATTCACTCCATTAATGGTAGACTATGACCCATGTTTTTAATATCTGCTCTGTTCTCAGACTGTCAGAACAATATGTTTTTGAAAAAACTAGGAGAAAAATGCAAAGTAATCAGGTCCGAAGAATGCAGCTCCAGGTGTATGGTGGCCTTCAGGTGGAATGCCTACCATAGCCTCAGACACTGTAAAATTGGCCTCCTACTACATCCTCCCCACTCACTGTCCTCCATCTTCATTGTCTTAGTCCTGCTGAGGATGCCAACTATGATTTATTGCCTGTGTCTCCCCTTGGAAGTCTCTTCCCCTAGATACGAGGTCGGACAATTAAGTTTAAGAACTCATCCTAGAAACAGTTCTACATACCTCGCTGCCGAATATCACTATGGTCACCTTCGAAGTACTCCCCTTGGGAAGCTATGCACTGAGACCAGTGCCTAGTCCACCCTTCAAAGCAATTTTGGAAACTCTTTTTCTGGAATGGCCATCAGAGCTGTTGTTGTATTATCCTTGATGTCCTGAATATCATAAAAATGTCTTCCTTTCAATATTTCCTTTATCTTTAGGTAAAGAAAGAAGTCACTGGGGGCCAGATCAGGTGAGTAGGGAGGGTGTTCCAATACAGTTATTTGTTTACTGGCTAAAAACTCCCTCACAGACAGTGCTGTGTGAGCTGGTGCATTGTCGTGATGCAAGAGCTGTGATTGTTGGTGAAAAGTTCAGGTCGTGTAACTTTTTCATGCAGCCTTTTCAGCACTTCCAAGTGGTAAACTTGGTTAAATGTTTGTCCGGTTAGTACAAATTCATAATGAATAACCCCTCTGCCATCAAAAAAAGGTTAGGAACATTGTTGAAACAAGTTTGCGAACTGAATTGTCAGACTGTATTTTCATGCTTCATACTTCACATTTTAATGTTCCCCTTTTTCCTGACTTCCTTATATAATATAGCATCGTTAGCCAATCATTCCTTTACTCTACGTCATTTTTCATCTTAGCACCCGACATTGTATTACACACTTATTTGATAATTGGTTTATTACCTCTGTCTCCCACTGGAACATAAGGCCCAACAGGGCAGGGACATTGCCTGGCTCATTGCTTTATCCTCCGTGCCTAGAACAGAAACTGATGTATCATCATGAGCTCCCAGTAAATATTTGTTCACTTTTGCATTCCATTCTTTCTTAACTGTATATTTTTCGTGAGGGCTAGGGTTCCAAGTTGGTGCTTCATGGGTTTCTTCCGCATGTGTTCTTTGTGATTTAAATGATGCACTTCTCTAGCGCTAAGAGTTGTGCCTTCCATTTTTGTTCTCCTTTCTGAATTTCCTTTTGATAAGTACTAAATATCTTTGTCTGATCAGTTTTTGTTATTTCGTTCCAAGCAATTTGTTAGTTATGGCTTAAAGGACGAGTTAGAAGTTTGGTTACACCTCCACACATGGCTCATCTAATTCACTATGTAAACTTTGCAACCATAGACCCCTGAACATGGGCAGGGTTAACCACATTGTAAGGGGATTTACAGCACATGATGGAAACATGGACTCCTGAAATGTTTATTATTTATGTTGGGTAAAAAAAGGGTTTCCGGTCACCGTAATGTAATTACTGGCTACTATAGACTGTAAATCCGTGAGGTACTGCTCTTGTCTATCATGCTCTCTTTTGTCTCTTCAGGACCTAAGACAGTGTCTGGTATATAGTTGGGGTTCAATACATGTTTTGAATGAATCACTGAATGGAAGAAAGAATACAGCCGTTGGGAAGGTGGCAGAAGGATACCCTGGAAATTAACACTGGTAATATTTCTCATGCACGTGCCTTTTATTCACACTTCTATTGTCAGCAGAACAATTCAGAGCCCTGTCACAGCATTCTCATATTCACTGATATGTTTTATCTTATATTTAGTAAAATTTAAGTAACAATATCAATTGTCAACTAATTCTAAGAACAAAGAAGGTTGCATTCTTCAAGTGCTGCTTTTCATATTCTTTTCTCACAGAAGTTTGTGCTAGAACAGTAAAGCATTCTTCACTTTGTGATCAACTTTGGCAACATGATCACTGTAGAAAATTGAATGGTGGGCCCCAAGAGATATGTCTATGTCCTAATCCCTAGGACCTGCGATTATTACCTTATGTGGCAAAAGATGTGATTGCGTTAAGGATCTTGAGAGCTGAGCTTATTTTCCCTTAAAACCCTAAATGCAGTCACATGTACTCTTATAAGAGAGAAACACGGAGGAGAAGATACAGAGCTGAGGAGAAGGCAGTGAGTGATGTGGCCACAAGTCAAGGAGTGCCAGCAGCTACTCCAAGCTGGAAGAGGCAAAGAAGGACTTTTCCCCTATGGCCATCGGGGGAGTGTGGCCCTGCTGACACCTTCATTTAAGACTTATTGCCCGCAGAACTATGACAAAATAAATGTTTGTTGTTTTAAGTCACCTAACTTGTGGTGGTTAGTTATAGCAGCCCCAGGAAACTAAGACACTCAGAGTCACTTTAAAAGAAAATAATTGAGTTGCTCTCCATTTTCCTAAGGGCCTTTCCTAATCCTTTGGTACTCTAATCAATCTCTTGGACATTCTGATCGTGTCATTATCATTGATCTTCTTTTCTTCCATTGTAAACTGGTAGTGTCCTACCAGCTCCTCATTGGTGGATGGATTTTATTTGTGATGTGGGCAGTTTTCTACCAGGGAGGCAGGATGATTAGGTGAGGACTAATTTTATCTAATGATCCGTACGTTGGCAAATACTGTCAAATTATGACCCCTTTTGCTTCCTTGACCAACTCATACATGGAGAGTCAGAATAGAGGACTCAAACTCATTGTAAGGGAAATTAATTCAGAGAGATGCATGTGAGCTTGATGGGATGGTCAGAAAAGTAAATACTTGGCCTGTGTTCTAAAAGATGATGATGGGATCAGGAAGAGACAGCATTGAACAAGGGTATTCTAGGTGGTGGATGAGATGAGCCGCTTTCATGGCCAACGTTACTTGGTAGGGTGCCATGAAATCCCTCACTCAATCAAGCTATGTCTAAAGTTAGGAAGCACACTGGGCTTCCGTGATGGAGATAGAATAGAAAGTAGAAGAAGCAGGTCTGGGTGGAGTTCCCATCTGCTATTTTCACTCTGTTTACTGGTCTTTTTCTGAGGGCCTGGAGAGTGGCAGATGGGCACCACTTAATTACCTCACCAGAGAGGAAGTGAGAAGGACAAACACAGTTTTGATCTGCAGTCAGACTAAATGGCATGTTCTGTTCCCTCCACCTACCGAGCTCAGCTGTGCTCCGCCACTCTGAGCAGGCCCTGGAGTCCTGACCCAACATAATAAATTAACAGCACAGCTCTCTCAATTATGTTGTAGCTACATTCCTGGTATAGCCTGTCAATTAAGGTGATAATAAATTGAACCTGATTTTTCCACATTTTGGACACAGCATTGGATGCTGACATCTAAACACCTGGATCAAATCCAAGTCCATTCGATTTTTCTAGATTTGTGATTCCTAATATTCTAGGGGCTTGGTTTTCCATCTCTGAAATGATAACAACACCCTCCCCCACTTACCCACAATTCGATCGGCTGTGGCTCTCTTTAGCAAAGTTAGTATTCCTAGGAAGACTTGGATATTATCTGTCATCTCACCAGGACTATGAGCTCTATGAAAGCAGGGACCCTCTGTCTTGTTCTCTGTTGAATCCTCAGATTAGAATGGAATTTGTTGTACACAGCAGGGACTCAGCAAACATTTACTGAATCAATGAATAAATGAAACATGCATCACCTCATATTCACAAGAAAGCTGAAGTCAACATGGTTCAGAGTCACCACAGATGGGTGAAAACATAATTCTTTAGCCCTCTTGACATAGAAATCAGAGAATAGCCCATAGTCTGATGTCACAGGCTCTGTCACCACTACATCTTTGAAACTGTAGGACCCCTCAGTGTTTTGTGACTTTCTTTCACTAGGAAGGGTTTCCTTATTTACCTTTTTAAATTTTCTAGTGCCCCAATCTGCTGCCATACTTCAGGTTTCTTTGCCAAATGTACATATCCAAAGTCCCCTTCATGGGTGAATGATCCATTCTTTGCCATGAAAGGGCGCACGGAATCACAGGTATTGCCTGGAGAACCTAGGCAAACGGCAGTCATCTAGCCCAGATAATTTATCTCTTTGGAAATGTTCTGTAATGTACCTCTAGATACCAAGTTTTAGAATAATAACATTATCTCAAAGGTAATCTGTGTAAGCAGGTACTAATGATGAGGCAAGGGTACAAAAGGTTACGCTCCTCTTCCCACCTATTTGTTTTGAGTAGGTCTGGTTCTTTCCCTCGTCCTCTGTTTGTCTCATCTATGAAATGGGTGTGTAAGCACCACACCTTCCCACAGAACTATAACTTTGACGTCAGCAAGCTTTGTTAGGGGCTGTTTGTCCAGCCAAGGAGAACACAGGAGAGGTGGAAATTATCTTTTAATTATCTGTCTGCTTACATGCCGGGTGTCACTCACCCAGCTTTCAAACTGAGATTGGTGTTAAATAGACTGGCCAAGCAAGGAAATATGGAACAATAGAAATGAAAGGCAGAAAAGGAGCCCAAGAGAGGCTGCTGAGTAAGCAGAATTTTGGTCTGGGTCCTGTGTTTCGGGAGGGTGTGATAGAGACACCATGACCTGGTAGGTTAGGCAGACTCAGATTCAAGTCCCAGACGAGAGTCTTTGCAAGTTACTGAAATGTCTGAGCCCTAGTTCCAAGATTAAAACAGGGAAAAAAATACTAATCTCTTTGGATTGTTGTAAGAACTAGAGACATGTATGTAAACCATATGCTGCATTGCACCACTCAAAAACTATCAGGTTGGTGCAAAAGCCATTGTGGTTTAAAAGGTTAAAGATAACTGCAAAAACTGCAATTACTGTGCACCAACCTAATCCTATTTCTGGCACTCTAGGGAAAGAGAGGGTAAAGTTTGATAACTCCTGCGATGTGTTCGGGTGGAAGCAAGTAGCCAGTTTTTTTCCCCTCCATGCTAGAAGAAACTATTGCCTATCAATTAGACTAATAAATAGATTTTGAAGATGAGATCTTTTTATCAAAAATTTTGCTTCAAAAAATCCTTTTCTCCCTCACATATCAGTTTTGTTTTTAATTTTTGTTTCTGAAACATTTTTCTTGTAAACTTATCCTTAGTTGTAGTTAAGGTTGCTGGAAATGAATGAAAAATGACATCTACACTTGTGTCAGCCTGATGGGTTTCTCCTCCCATCCCAGGCACACTGCTGACGTTGTCCTATTCCACATGTCCACATTGACTGTGGACCCAAGCCTGCAGTGGAGCCAGAACGACCACACATACACTGTATTTGCCCCCTTTGAGAGCTCCTCACCCCAGCCTCTAAGTGCCTTGTGTTCTGAGGAAACCCTCACATAGTAGTTTAGAAGTGCACGTAAAATTCCCTGGATCAGGAAATGCAGCTGTAAGAACCTTTGGTGAGCCAAGCTGATGTGACCTGGTCTTGGGGGAGCTAGCATAGAAACACAGTCCAGGTAAAAATAAGAATTTAAAAAGATGAGCAATAGAGAGCTCAACTACATGGGAGGATAGTTGAAAAGTAAAGGAGGAGGGAGGGTTTGCCATTGGTTTAGCCAAGCTATTACCCGATTTATTAGCAGGCAAGCTTGGGCATGGTACCGAACCTAAGTCTTATTTTGCACAGCTTTAAAATGGGGATAATGAATACCTACCTCAAATGTTTATTATCATGATTAAGTAAGATAATATTGATGAAGCACCTTGCAGATTACCCAGTACTTAACAGGCACTCAAAAATACCAGTCGCCACCTCCTTTCTACAAATTCTCTTTCTCAGATTGGTGTATTGGAGTTGGCTCACACGGGAGCGAGAGCCAATTGTGTGCATCTCTTTCCCACTTCATATTTCAGGGACGTGACATTGGTAGCTTGCAATTTGCTATGGTGATTGTATTTACACCAGGGAAATTGGCAAATGCTATCAGTCAGGGCTTCCTCGTCCACTTCCCTCCCTAGAAAGCTTGTTGTGAAACATTCACCAGCACATCACTGGTTATTGACCAGATAAGTTACCATCTTTGAGTCTCAGTTCCTCACCTTTAAATGAAGGAGCACAAACACATTCTACCCATCTCATGGGGATTTTGTGTCAAATAACATAATGAAAACTAAACATGACTGTAAGTAGTAATGATTAATATTAAGGTTAATCAGAGAAGGTAACAATGGCATTTCTTTCAGACAAGGGCTCTCAAGTCCCCATTTCTCTGGGTACCCTGAGGGTGTAAAAGACCACAAAAGTGGACATCTCAAATGGGATAAGCTCAGCATACTTACCTTTTAACCAAGAACACTCAATAGACATATGTGTACTCGGCCCTGTATTAGAGGCCAAAAATATAACAGTGGGGAAGATATTGCCTGCCTTCAGGGGGCTTACAGTCCAAGGGGAGAAAGGCTAGTAAAGCACAATAATAATAATTCTAAGTGATTATTCTGAGTGATAAGTGTTATGATAGGAGTGAGCACAGGTTGCTTTAAAATTATGCTAATTCAGTAACCACTAGCCCCCTGCAGCTACTGAATACTTGAAATATGGCTAGTCCAAATAGAGATGTGCTGTAAATATAAAACATACCAGATTATGAAACCTAGTATTAAAAAGTAAGCTATTTCATAAATAATTTCATTATATTACTTACATATCAGAATATTAATATTTTGGATATATTTGGTAAAATAAAATATATTCTTGAAATGAATTTCCTAATTTCCTTTTACTTTTTTAAAGGCAGCTACTATAAACTTTAACATTATATACATAGCTCACATTATATTTATCTTGGCCATTTGTGTATCTTCTTTGGAGAAATGTCTATTTAAATCCCTTGACTATTTTTAAATTAGGTTGTTTGTCTTTTTGTTGTTAAGTTGTAAGTGTTCATTATTATTCTGGATACTAGATTCGTATCAGATAAATGATTTGAAAATATTTCTCCCAATCTATGTCTTTTCACTTTCCCAATAACGTCCTTTTCAAGATTGCTTTGGCTATTTTTTTCCAAGATTGTTTTGGCTATTCTGGGTCCCCTGCATTGCATATGAATTTTAGGATCAGCTTGTCCTTTTCTGCAAAAAATGTAGTCGAAACTTTTATAGGGATTGCACTGAATCTGTGTATCAATTTGGGGAATATTGCCATCTTAAAAATATTAAGTCTCCCAGTCCCTGAAAATTCATTTAGTTCTTCTTTAATTTCTTTCTGCAGTGTCTTGCAGCTTTAAGTGTACATGAAAACTTGGCTGAATTTTTTCCCTAAGAATTGCATTTTATTTTATCAACACAGTTGTAAAAAGGACTGTCAAACTGGGGTGACAGTGATTTCATTAGGACTTGCTTTGACTGCCCCTTTCCCTGGAATCACTGTTAAACTATCTGCCTCTGCTGTTGTCACACTGAGCTTGGGCTCCTCTAATGGCCGCTGGCTGGTTGTTGTATTGTTCTAAGACTATGTGCTGGGTATTAACTTGCTCCCCAGTCTGATCCAACTAAACAGGCTCTTTGCAGAGGTAGTTTTTGAGCTATGTCTTTGAAGTTTCTTTTGACCCCTGGAAGGCTCTCCTTAGCTGTATCTTTCCCTGATTCTTTTTGGTAATTTATAGCTGATTTATAGTTTAACTTAACTTCCAATGGCGCTACTACTAGCTCCCTTGTCACTGCTTGCCACCGAAATCACCATTGTTTTTGAGAATGATCTTAGGCTTGAACTTTCTCACACTCTTTCAAATAAGGGCAGTTTCTCTGGGAAGAGCTTTGGAACTTTCTGATCTTATGGATGGCCTCTCCCTCTGGGCAAAATCTCTGAGTCTCTGCTCTGGAACTGAAAACAGTGGCACTCTTCTCTTGGAGTGACACTGGATGGGGTCATGGGGGTGTGATATAGTCTCTGGTCCTTTCAGTTTGCTTCTCCCAACATAGAATCTCTGGTAAGGGCCCTATTAAATATTTTCAGCCTGCCACATCTGGGGCCAAGCTTGTGCCCCTATAAATATGGGATGGATGGAGGAAGGGAACCCCTTAGTTTATGGTCAAACTGAAACCAGAGGCCAAATGAGTCTGGGGTTCATGCTGCCTGTGCCACTCAGCCAATAGACCGACACAGGAGTTGGGTCATAGAATAAGCGTTTATTATCAGAGCACCGGTGGTCTGAGAAGGCAGGGGGTTAACACCTCCAAAAACTGCCTTCACATTCTCAGACCAGCTGGGGGTTTTTAAGGGAAAATCTGGATGTTTCTCCAGAGGCTACATAGCGGTTCTGGTGGTCTGCATGGAGCCTTCCTTCTGGCAATGTGATTCTATGGTGGAGTCAACAACCCAGGAACAATGCTAGGATTAGCCTGGGAGACCACTGAGCTTGTGGTCAATAAGTCTAAAGGTATTAATCATAAGTTTCAGGGTAACTTTCTAAAACAGGGACAGGGGACATTCCGAGCTCACGCTGCAAGGGGATGATTGATTGTTAAGCTATAGGTAGGTCAAGGGAAGGTGAGAGGGGATGTGGAGAAGCCTCTATTATGGGGATGCCAACGGGACCCTGCTTCAGTACTCAGCAGGAATTTAACTTCAGCACCTTAAGGCTGGATAGGAGAGGGGAGAATGAGAAATGCTGGTGGTTTTCCTGGTGATGTACTTTTTTTTCATGAGACTAGAAGTTGAGAGGAGAGGGAGCCTTGTGGTTTTGGTTGTACCGTGTTTCCCCAAAAATAAGACCTAGCCGGACCATCAGCTCTTATGTGTCTTTTGGAGCAAAAATTAATATAAGACCCGGTCTGATTTTAATATAAGACTGAGTCTTACATAAGACCGGGTATAATATAATATAATATAATATAATATAATATAATATAATACCGGGTCTTATATTAATTTTTGGTCCAAAAGATACATTAGAGGTGATGGTTCGGTTAGGTCTTATTTTTGGGGAAACACGGTATTCACCCAGATCAGAGCCTCAGTCATTAAATAAATATGCATAAGGGAAGAAGAAAGGAACAGTGGTGGTTCTAGGGCTGCAGATCTGTGGTGTTATTATGGGGATTTAATAGATTTTCTTGAATAACTATTTCTTCATTTTTGATATGCCTTAGGACAATTTCTAGAGATTTTTAAATGGTTGTTTGTATATAATTTTCACCAATTAGAATTGTTTCCTGTGGAATGAGTTCACAGAGCTCCCCATTTTGACATTCTGGAAGTGGAAGTAATAGTGATTTTTTTTAAAAACAAACCTTCAAAACCATAAAGGGGAAAATTGATTGGCTTTTACTATATTAAAACAAAAAGGTTTTGTTTAAGAATGGTTGGCCTATGAAAAGTTACCTGGTGACTACTAAGTGGCATACTGAGATAAAATATTATGTATATTGATAAAATATAGCACATTATTAACAGATGTAGATCTAGAGTATATAAGAATTCCTGTAAATTTGCAAGAAAATGATGGGCAACTTCACAGAAAAATGGGCGATGGATGTGAATAAGCAGTTCACAGGAGGAACGTCTTGTAGCTAATGAGTTCATGGACAGGCTTAGCCTCCCCCGTAGTCAGAAAAAGTGCAATTACGATTCCATTTTACTCTCAACATTAGGCAAAATTTAAATTATATTATCAACTGTTGATGAAAATGGGGAAAGAGGAAGCCTCAGGTTCTGTTGGTGAGAGTAGGGTTTCCAGATGGGAATTCCTGCCCATTCTCAGGAATTTTTTTCACTTTCCCATTCTTGAATCCCGAGAAAAGTTGGTTGAGAAATAGGGAAAATCGGCTCCTTGAACCCAGGTCGTTGGTAGTATCAGCCGTCACTCTGTGGAAACAATTCATTGTGGAAAACAGAAAATAGATTCTATATCTTGGGATTTGGGAACGGGAAAGTGAAAAAAATTCCTGAGAATGAGTGGGAATTCCCGCCTGGAAACCCTAGGTGAGAGTATAAGCTTTTGGAGAGCAATTTGGTGGTATTTAGTGAAATTAAGTATGCGCTCAGCCTGTGGCCCAGGAAATTCCATGCTTGAGTAAATACTTTACAGAATCTTTCATAAAGAAACAAGGGGAAGGTGATTCATGGCAGCAATGTTAGTAATGTTTGTCAGAGCTAAGACTGGAACCAACCTACATGTTCATCCACAGAGATTGGATGAACACAATGTAGTAGATGCACATTATCCAACACACTGTACCAATAAAAGAAAAAACTCGATCTGTATTTACCCAAAAGGATACTTCACAGATGTAATATTGAGTCTAAAAAGTAAACACCAAAATGCTTAGCAAAACGCAATTGATTTAGAACAAAATACTTTACGTTGTTCATTATTACACAGATTTGTGAATAAAAGTATGACTAGTGGAATGAGATACATTACACACACGAGCATCAGTGTATATAGTGGGAAAGGAGATGGTAAATGGCACTGGGTATGGGAGTGAAGGTGACAAAAATAAATGCATAAAATTAAATTGAAACGAGACTATGTAGGTAGTGCCATCAACAATGCACCGCAGACTAGGAGCGTTGGTCCTATCAACCTCATGCTACGTTCCTGAGATTCTCATATTAATGATGATCAAGCATGACAACACATGTATAAGTGACTAGCAGTGCAACTGATACGGGCCAACGAGTAGCCCCCCCACCCCAATGTAAAACTTTAAGTTTTCTTTCCTATAGAAATTTTAAGTTTCCTTTTCTCCAGTTTTTTAGCTCCTACCCCGTTTTAGATAATTACCCTAAAACTTGTGATTCATACTTGTTGATTGTGATCATTGACGTCTAATGTTCTCTCTTATCTGTTCCGAGCCTAACTCCTAGACAGTTAACAACACCTGAATGACTGGATGAGTGGCCACAAGCTCTATAGAACTAACGGATTAATTAAAATCTATTTTTCCTCATTCAGGGGACTTGGGGATACAGAGGATACCCCAGCAAGATTGCCAGTCACAACCAAAAAGCCAACACAGTCTTCCAGGCGGATCTCGAGACCCCTTCCTCCCATCTAAGATCAGATAGAGTGAGCGTTCCTGAATCCCCCAATAGGTGGGGACAGCTCTATGCCCCTGTCCAGCAGGAAGCAGATACAGAAGAAAAGACCTCCTGTCCCTCAACTTCCCATAGAGATTTTATGAGCATCATGTCTCTCAAGGGGAAAACAAGGCAGGGAGTTAGAGATAGGCATTTCTGCACAACCCACAGAATGCGACCACCCAAAAGTACTCCCCTCTCTGCCCAAAACTTTACCTTTTCATTGTAATTACCTACCCCTATGAGGAACAAATGGGTACAAAATACCCAACTAGGTTAAACCAGCCACTCACACCTGCACAGTAAAGGCCACAATTTCACCTGGGCCTCATTATACCATCATTATAATATCATACGTATGCCCAGAAGTTCATTAATATGACTATAACAGACTGAATTCTGGGAAGGAACACACATAGTCTAAAAAGATGAGGTAATAGTCTGTCAATCACAGGTGTCAATCAAGTGGTCCCACACCTGGAAAGGAACAGCCCATTCTAGAGAAAAAAGAATAAAAACTCCAAGTCCTTGCCAGTCCGACCCCTCTGAGCCTCTTCTTTTGTCTGGGGCCTGCTCCAAACTCTTTGGAGTATACTTTTCTCCTAATAATGCCACCTTGGGCCCTTGAACCATTCTCTGTTGCTCGGGTCCGCTCCTATTTCTTTGGAGTATACTATCTCTTCTAATAAACGATTCTTTCACCACTCTATTTCTGTGTCTTGTTGTAATGTAGGGTCTCAGCTCCTGTTCCCTGCACCAGAATGCAGGATATGGTGAGGCCAAAAAGGAACACCAATGGAGCCGTGGATGGGGGTTCATACCACTATATTCTCGCTGACAGCTGGGTTGGAGACACAGGAAGCAGGAGCCACACGATCTGTTATCTGCCATCTGCTTTTCTGGCAACCAACCAATCCCCTTGCCAGCGTAGCCACAGCAGCCACATCAGTGGCAAAAGGCCAACTGGCAACAGCTGATGGCCACCCAGCCACAGTGGATGACCATCTGATTATAGCTGATGGCCATCTAATAACCGAGCCAGCACCTTTCGACATGAGGCTGAGAGCCTGGAAACTGCTCTCCTGGCTCTGTCCCCACACTGGTTCAATTCTTTGCTCGAGATGCCAAGACCTGGACACCGTGCAGAGAAGGGTCCACTCTCTGGTAACACAACCACCCATTGCTAGTTTTCCTTTCCTTTCTGACTACCTTACAAAAATTAGGAAGAAATAGCACAAAAATTAAGAAGATGAACATTCAATATGGACTTTAAAAATTCCCACTAAAATTTTAGTTTCAGTTACTTTTGAAAAAATCAGGCTGTCATGCAGGGTCTCTGGTCCTGCTCCCCACACAAGAACACAGGACATGGTGAGGCCGAAAAGTAACAAGAATGAAGCCATAGGTAGGGCAGTCAGACCACAATATTCTCGCTGGCGGCTGGTCAAGACACAAAAGCAAACATCTGCCAGTACCCTAACGAGGGGTCTTCCTGCACCCCCGTCTTGCTGGTGGTTGGGCAAGACACAGGAAGTAGAATCCACATGATCTGCCATCCGCTTCTCTGCCTGCCTGCCTGCCTGCCTGCCTGCCTGCCTGCCTGCCTGCCTGCCAGCCAGCCAACCCACCCACCCCATTGCCAGTGTAGCCACGGCAGTTATATTAGTGGCTAATTGCTAACTGGTAACAGCTGATGGCCATTTAATAACTGAGCCAGCACCTTTCCACGTGAGGCCAAGAGCCTGGAAACTGCTCTCTGGGACTCTGCCCCACATAGGCATAAATTACTATTATAAAAATTGTTATTTATTGGTTTAAACTGGCCCGTGGCTTAGTCAGGTAGAGACCAACTGGGAGGGTAGACTTTACAACGAAAATATTTCAGCAAGGCAAGGTGTCAAGGCTCATCTGAATTTTACACAGAAAATGGGAATAAAAAGTTCCTGGACAAAATCTGTAAGTCCTGAAATATGATCCAAATGGTGCCATCTGCTCATAAAATCATGGAGAGGCTGTTGGAACTTACCAGCACTGTGTTGGACTGTTTCCACAATGTTGCCTAGGCAAAATTCTGTGGCACCAGATCATCAGGAGAGTTTCCCAGGAAAGAAGGCCACCGGGATGTGTTCACTCTCTTTGTCTTATTTCCGCACAGCAACCCCCAATAAAGAAAATGAGGATTTGTCGTTACAGAATACCAGTCTAAACCATACCTCCTTCTGCTGAACTGAACCCTGGAATGCCTCTTCTTTATTATTCCACCCATTCAATTCATAATCATTCTTCAAATCTCATCTCAAGTCTAAGAGAGAGTGGAATTAGAGAGATGTTGGATACAAGCCTGTGTTCCAATCTAGACTTAACTGCTTGTTAGCTGTATGAGCTTGGCATAGTTTTAAGTCTCACTGGGCTGCAATTTTCTAAGTAAAATTGGGGGAAAATAATACCTAACCTTCAAGTTGTAAGAATGAAAAAACTAGAGTAGATACATCAATTTTCACACCTGCATCCCTGTCGTGCAGGAGACCCTGCTCGCTGCGCCATTTGCCATGTGAGGCGGCCTGTGGGGTCTCTGGTCCCACTCCCCACATAAGAACGCAGGACATGGTGAGGCCAAAAAGGAACACCCATGGAGCCATAGATAGGGGAGTCATACCACTATATTCTCGCTGGCGGCTGGGTTGGAGACAGAGGAAGCAGGAGCCACACTATCTGCAGCCTGCCGTTCACTTCTCTGTCAACCAACCAACCCCACTTGCTAACTGCAATCCACTCTTGCCAGCCCAGCCACCATCTTCTTGCTAGCCCCCATTTTCTGCTGGCATAACCACGGCAGTTATATTAGTGGCCAATGGCTCACTGGTTACAGCTGACGGCCAACTAGCCACAGCTGATGGCCATCCAATCACAGTTGATGGCCATTTACTACCCGAGTGAGCACCTTTCCACATGAGGGCGAGAGCCTGGAAACTGCACTCCTGGTTCTGTCCCCACAGTCCCCTTCATGTGCTTTGACCACTCCTGTCCCTATTGATCTTTCCCTTCTTGGAAATTTCCTAACACCTGTATGTGCAACTCAGTAACTTACCTGTCTGGATTATAATCTCATTTCATGGGGTAAGTCTTATCTCACCAGGAAGATGTTGCCATAAACTTTCTTTTCCTTCTTCAGACCTTCCTTGGCTTTTTCTCCCCATCTTCTCCCTCCCATGCCTAACGACCTGGCATTTAAACCCTTGCAGACATCCCGCCTCACAGCTTTCCAAGAGGCCTCCAGGAAAACATCTAAGTCAGGTGTAAACTATCTGGAAAGGGTGTGCAGGAAAAGTTTATTACCAGAAAGTGAAGCAAAATGTTACTGTTGGACAAACAATTGCAGTGCACAGGGCAGTGCCAAGGCTTTCTGTGTATGCCCAGAGTCACCTCCTAGTTCTTACAGAGCCAACCTCACACAGGCAACCAGACGCCTTTTCCAATGTGGTCTCTTTTCCCCTTCTCCGATGGCCTCTCCCAACCTTTCCTTCCACTTTTAGTCTGAAGGCACCCCAAGGAGCACTTTGTAGGCCTCTGGGCCTTGGAAATCACTAAGCTCCATCCAGAAGAATCTCCAGGCCCACCCTGGGTGTAGCTGAAAGAGACTTTATGTCCTCAAATGCTTTGGGCATTTCAGAGCCATAAGCAAACAACATTTGTTTTGTGAATGTAAAATTTTACTTAGCAAATAACTTCATTGCCTCACTCTGCCGACAAAGCCTCTATTTCAATATTGCATTAAAACAAAAATACTCACTTACTGACCACTTATACTTATGCATTTCAGGTATAAATGCTTACCTCTATTTTACAGACGAGGAAACCAAGGCGCACAGAGTTTGACAAACTTCCACAAAGTCTCTATCTATTGCCTGGTCAAATCTATTATACCGTGTTTCTCCGAAAATAAGACCTAGCCAGACCATCAGCTCTCATGCGTCTTTTGGAGCAAAAATTAACATAAGACCCAGTCTTATATTATATTAAAATAAGACCTGGTATTATATTATATTATATTATATTATATTATATTATATTATATTATATTATATTATAGGCTTGGTCTATATTATATTAAAATAAGACCGGGTCTTATGTTAATTTTTGCTCCCAAAGACACATTAGCTCTGATGGTCCAGCTAGGGCTTATTTTCAGGGAAACATGGTACATCCACCACCCAATAGTTAAATAACATTGGAGGAACAAAATTCCCACCCTGTCTCATAAGTCTTGATGTATGGAAATGCTTCCCAGCAGTCCCTCAGACTTCCAGTGATGAACTGGGTGAGACAGGAGTCTCATTCTCTATCGAATCCCCTAAAGAAGATTTAATGGCGTTAGGGCTCTGCCAGCGAGGACACTTCTCCAGGCCTCCCTGGCCTTTCATGGTCAGTGGGGAGCCCAGGAATCTTAGTGAGGGAGATGAGCATTTCCATAAGGGCACTTCTCAGGAAGCTTCTTCATAACCAGGGGACCAGACAGTATCAACCTGAGATGGCAGGACCCTATAACTACAAGAGGTATTAAGAAAAACTCACCTTGTCATAAGGAAGAGTGACAGAGGAGGACCTACTGGGACTCTAGCCTGTGTGCGTTCTTAGGGAACAAATCCGAAGGAACACTTATCAGCACAGGAGGCTGACTGCTTTTCGCCAAAGTACCACGAATAGATAAGAACCAGAGTGACCCGCATTCCACTTAAAATACCTCACTGGTAATCAGCAATAGGAAAAAGAAAAGTCTAAAAATCTTCATCAGAAATGGGTGCTTTAGGTAAAACAAAACTGAATGAAGTATTTTCAGCCACGGAGAGGCTACGCTCATTTGTCTGTATGTTTTTGAAGGGGCCCCAGTGAGGGGAAACCAGATCCTTTGTTTCACCTTCTACAAATAGCGCGGTGACTCAACTTCTGTTTATTCTGCTGCCACAAAGGGAGGTGGACAATTTATTTTTCCTATGATAAATCTAAAGCAGATAATCATTCTTTTCTCCAGATAACAAGGTAACACTCATAGGCAAAAAGGATTTTCTTTTTCTTGTTCATGTAAACTGAGAATTTCCCATAGGCCTGTAATAATATACCAAATGACAAAAATAGGTCAGTTTCATCACACTGCTCCCAATCAAAAAAAAGGAAAAAAAATTAACTGGAAAAGGAGGGTGTTGATAGCTAAATTTTGTATCAATTTCTGAAAGCATATGGACGATTTCATGGCTATATAACAAATCATTCCCCCAACATTCCCTGGGAAAAGAGATGCTTTCTATTTTTCTGGGTGCAGGAAGCCGAGTGCCCTGCTTTGTGGGAAGGCACACGGAGTAACTTTCAGTTCCCTTTCCATGTCTTAGTGGCCCCCAGGAAGGCAATCACTCGGCCAGCTCCAGAGTGACCAACTGCCAAGGCTCTTGGGCCAAAGAACTTTACCCCTTTTAATGTAATACAACTTTCTATGAAGGGCTTACAACCTACAAAGGAACTTAAAGTAATTATATTCTGGCTTTAATATAGAGGCCATTTGTTCCACACATTTACTATGTTTCCCCGAAAATAAGACCTAGCCGGCCATCAGCTCTAATGCATCTTTCGGAGCAAAAATTAATATAAGACCCAGTCTGATTTTAATATAAAACTGGGTATAATATAACATAATATAATATAATACTGGATCTTATATAATATAATATTAAACCGGGTCGTATATAATATAAGACAGGGTCTTACATTCACTTTTTTTTTTTTTTAAGATTTTATTGGGGAAGGGGAACAGGACTTTATTGGGGAACAGTGTTTACTTCTAGGCCCTTTTTTTTTTTTCCCAAGTGAAGTTGTTGTCCTTTCAATCTTAGTTGTGGAGGGCGCAGCTCAGCTCCAGGTCCAGTTGCCGTTGCTAGTTGCAGGGGGCGCAGCCCACCATCCCTTGCGGGAGTCGAACCGGCAAACTTGTGATTGAGAGGCCGTGCTCCAACGAACTGAGCCATCTGGGAGCTCAGCGGCAGCTCAGCTCAAGGTGCTGTGTTCCATCCCTTGCGGGACTCAAGGAATTGAACTGGCAACCTTGAGGTTGAGAGCCCACTGGCCCATGTGGGAATCGAACCGGCAGCCTTCGGAGTTAGGAGCATGTAGCTCTAACTGCCTGAGCCACCGGGCCAGCCCCTCTTACATTCAGCTTTGCTCCAAAAGATGCATTAGAGCTAATGGTTCGGCTAGGTCTTATTTTCGGGGAAACACGGTAAATCAATCCAGCTACATTTCGATTTACACAGTTAATATTTGCTGAGTGGCTACTGTGAACAAAGCACTATATATAGGCTTAAGAATAGCAGTTCTCACTCATGGAAGGAAAATAAGAAGACCTGGGGAGATTTTCTTTTCATTTTTTAAAACACAGCTTCGTTGTGGTTCAAGTCACATATTCCTAAAATTTACCCATTGTAAGTGTACAATTCCATGATTTATAGCAAATTTGCAGAACAGTATGAAAATTGTCACAATCCAATTTTAGAATATTTCCATCACCTCAGGAACTTTGGAAAAGTACTGATGCCCAGGCCTCACCCACACCAATTTAGTCAGACATTTTGGGGTGAGTTTAGGCATCTTCCCAAGTAGTTGTGAAACGCAGCATGTTGAGAAGGACTATTGTGGAGGATACGTGGTATCCTAGTGGTACCTAGTTCCTGCTCTTAGGGAACTTACAGTCTACAGCTCTCATCCTTGGCACTCACTGATGACATTTTGAGCAGGGAAATTTTCTCGGGAAGGGGTGGCTGTCCTGGGTATTGTAGGATGTTTGGTAGCATCCTTAATCTTTACCTACTAGATGGTGGTAGCAACCCTCCTCCCCAGATCAGATCATTGCCAAATGTCCTCTGGGGGCACATTGCCCCCAGCTGAAAGCCACTGGTCTAGAGAGGTGATAAGACATGATTACAAATAAGTTGAAAACTTGACAGAGACATACTGATACCATGAGAGATACAAAAACAATGCTATAGAAGTTTAAAGAAGAAGAGCTTGTATGTCAGTGTAGTATAGTGTCAAGTTGGGGGGCTTTGATGCAACAAATGTTTAGACTGATATCTTGGCTATGCCATTGGCTGGCTTAATGATCTTGGATAAGATAGCTAAATTCTATGAACCTATTTTCTCATAGTAACCCATTCAGTATGTGTAATTTACTATTATCTGCAAAATGAAGATAAGCATACCTTGGCAGGAGGGGTAGTGGTCCCGTGTTTCCCTGAAAATACGATCTAACTGGAAAATAACCCTAGCATGATTTTTCAGGATGACATCCCCTGAACATAAGTCCTAATGCATCTTTTGGAGCAAAAATTAATATAAGACCCGGTCTTATTTTTGGGGAAACACAGTAGTATGCCAAGTATTAGCACATAGTAGACACTTGATATAGCCTTACATTGACTGAGCACTCTGCCAGGCATTGTGGTAAATGCATTGCATAATATCCATTTCATTCTCACTACAATACTATTCAATAGGTACAATTATCATTCCCATTTTACAGCTAAGGATAACCTGAGACTTAGAGAAACTAAGAAACTTACCCAGGTCTTGGGACTTAGTAAAGAGAGAGATTCCAAAGGCAAACTGGCCTGAAAAGCCAGGGTATTTGAGAACTATGCTATATGACAATGCTTCTTAAACCTCGCTCATCATAAAGACCACCTGGCACATTATTAAAAACGAACATCTTAGGATTCAGAAGTTCTGGGACGTGATAGTGAGTCTGTATTTTCTACAAGTATCATAGATGATTCCTATGATCAGCCAAGTTTCGGAGATGCTTCTTATGGTCCTTTCCATAAACACAGAATAGATGTTAAATTAAAAAACAAGCTAGCTAAAATTTCTGGTTTGGAAAATTAGAAAAATGTGTAGGGTTTTGATAAAAATAATAAGGAGGGAATGGCATAAACAAAGGTAAGAGGCTTAAATGTATGGGGTATGCTTGGGTGTTGCAGTAACAAAAGGTAACATTTATTTTGCACGTACGGGGAACAAGCACTATCCTAAGCATATTACCTACATCATCTTCTTTGATCTTCACAAACAACTTTGTGAGGCAGGTACCATGATTTTCTCATTTACAGATGAAGAAAGTGAAGTCATAGAAGTGAAGTAACTTGCATAAGATCTCGTAAATGGCAAGTGGTCAAGCCCAGATTTGAAACCAGACAGCTTGCACTCCACCCTCATAACAATCAAACTGAAGTACCTGAGACTCAGGGAGTGTATGAAACTTGTCCAACACAGCCACTCACAGTTACAGGGGTTCGACTGACACAGGACTTTATCTATTACCAAATCTTTATTTTTCTACTACACCACAATTGTCTCACTCCAAATTGTGGGGTGCTTTGAATACTGTAGCTTCCTAATTACTTTAAAAATATTTGTTTCATGCCCGTCATTCATTTAACAAACAGTCATGGAGTGTGTGCATTGAGCCAGAGCCCCAGAGCTACAGAGAACTAAGGCATGGTTGTGTCCTGGGAGAGCATAATCTTGTATGGAAACAGACACATAAACAATTCATTCTACCAGTAGGAAAATGTGAAAAACAGTCTAGAAAACAGGAAGAACCAAATTCTGACCAAGGGAGAAGAAACTTGAAGAATAAGCCCAGGGAACATGGTGGGGCAGATTCAATACTTAATTCTTCACAATAGGACACAGATGAAAGCAAACTCAAAATAGCATTTTAAGATTAGTTGATGGGTGAGAGATCTAAGATGGTGGAGTTGATAAGTACTGTGCCTGCTTCCTTCCGTGAACACATTAAAATTACAACTAAATTATAGAACAATCACCCTGGAGAACCATCTGAAATATGGCTGAACAGAAGTTTTATAATTAAGGACATAAAGAAGAAGCCATGTCAAAACTGGTAGGAGGGGTGGAGAGGCAAAACAGGCTGGCCCTAAATTTCCATGTGACAGTTGAGAATAAGGAGGGATATCTCAGCCACAGAGATTCCCCTCAGGGAAGTGAGAGACCCCAGCCCCAGACTGGCCTTCCCAGCCTTGAGTACTGCTGCTGGGAAGAGGAGCCCCATCTGGCTGTGAAAAACACTGAGGATTCTGACCATTTGGGATAGAAGGCTGTGGGAAACCCAGACGTCCTCTTAAACAGCCCACACACAGATTCACTCGCTCACAGGCACTCACCTTGGGCTCCAGCGGAGGGACAGTAACTTGTGGGGCGTCAGAGGCATATGGGTTGCAGACTGGCATATGTGGGTTCAGTGTGAGGGCTGGAAGACAGTCAGCATTTTCCCTGTAAAGGGTGGTCTCCTTCCCTGCAGCCGGCAGGTGGGCACCATCTTTCCTGTATTGAGCCCTCCCCTTCCGGCCAAATATGAATCTGATTGGCCTTGTGAACTCCGCTGCTCCACCCGGCTGACTCCCTGAGATCGCATCCTACCCAACTCGCCCAACACCAGAGGCACTTTCTCCCAGAGCAGCCAGCCCTGCCTGCATTGCACTCTTTCCTGAGAAAAAATGATTGGAGTCCCCAGGACCCAGGTGGGCAGCAACTGGCCTCCGTGTGCTCTGAGACTTTTGCTGAGTAGCTCCAGGCTCAGCACTGGCACCAAACCAGAGTTTACATTAATCTGTTGACCACAATTCTTCCCACTCTAGTGACTCCCTGAGACCCTGTCTCACCCAACTCGTGTAACCCATGAGGTTTATCAGGGGCTGAACCTTAAGGGAGCAGGTTGTTGGCAGCAGGCCTCAGGGTGTCCTGGCTTTTTATGGGGCTACCCCGGGCCTGGTATTGGTGGCAGCTGTCCTCGGTTAGCAGCATGGCCTCTCCCATGCGCCTCCAGGGTTAGTACAGAAAAAAAGGACATAGAAACCATAAAAAAGAACCAGTCAGAAGTGAAAAATACAATTACTGAAATGAAAAATTAAAAAGAGGGAATCACCAGCAGACTAGATGAAGCAGAGGATCGAATCAGATCCTCAGGTAGCAGAAAACACCCAATCGAAACCGCAATAAAGAAAAAAGAATAAAAAAAAAAATGAGGATAGTTTAAGAGACCTCTAGGACATCATCAAGCCTACCAACATTCACATCATAGGGGCACCAGAAGGAGAAGAGAGAGAACAAGGGATTGAGAACTAATTGAAGAAATAATGATGGAAAACTTTCTTAACCTGGTGAAGGAATAGACACACAAGTCCAGGAAGTGCAGAGAGTCCCAAATAAGATGAGCCCAAACAGGCCCACACCAAGATACATTATAATTAGAATAGCAAAGATTAAAGACAAAGAGAGAATCCTAAAAGCAGCAAGAGAAAAGCAACCAGTAACTTACAACGGAGCTTACATGAGATTATCAGCTGACTTCCCAACAGAAACGTTGCAGGCCAGAAGGGATTGTCACAAAATATTCAATGCAATGAAAAGTGAGAACCTACAAACGAGATTACTCTATCCAGCAAATTTATCATTTAGAATCAAAGGACAGATAAAGAGCTTTCCAGACAAGAAAAAAAGCTAAAGGAGTTCATCACCACCAAACCAGTATTACAAGGAATGCTAGAGGGACTTCTTTAAGACGGGGGAAAAAAAAGATCAAAATTATGAATAATAAAATGGCAATAGCTACATGTGTGTCAACAATTACTTTCAATGTAAATAGACTAAATGCTCCACTCAAAAGACACAGGAGGGCTGAAGGGATAAGCAAACAAAACCCTTACATACACTGCCTACAAGACAATCACATTGAAAGACACACACAAATGGAAAGTAAAGGGGGGACAAAAAGTATTTCATGAAAATGGAAACAAAACAAACAAAACAAAACAAAACAAAATAAAACAAAACAAAAAAAGCTGGGGAAGCAATACTTATACCAAACAAAATAGACTGTAAAACACAGGCTATAAGAAAAGACAAAGAAGGACCCAGTAATCCCACTTCAGGTTATTTATCTGAAGAAACCGAGACGTTACTGTGAGGGGACATGTGCATCCATATGTTCATTGCAGCATTGTTTACAATGGCCAAGATGTGGAGGCAGCCTGGGTGTCCATCCATGGAAGAATGGAGAAAGAGGAGGTGGTACATATATACGATGGAATATTGCTTGGCTGTGGAAGAGAATGTGTTCTTGCCATCTGCAGTGGCATGGGTGGACCTAGAGGGAATTGGGCTGAGAGGAGTATCAGACAGAGAAAGACAAATGCAATGTGATTTCATTTATATGTGGAATCTAAAGAACAAAATTAACAAACAGAACAGAAACTCATAGATGCAGAGAACATATTGATAGTTGCCAGATGGGAGGGGGGTTGGGGATGAGTGGAAAAGGGGAAGGGATTAAGAAGTAAAAATTGGTTGTTACACAGTAATCATGGGAATATAGGGTACAGCATAAGGAATATAGTCAGTAATATTGCAACTATGTATGGTGTCAGATGGGTATTAGATTTATTAGGGTGGTTGATGGGAGGGAGTTGGGGGGCAGGGTGAAAAAGGTGAAAGCATTAAGAAGTACAAACGGGTAGTTACAAAATAGTCATGGAGATATAAAGTAAAGCACAGGGAATATGATCAACAATGTGGTAATAACTATGTATAGTGCGAGGTGGGTACTAGACTAGTCAGGGGGATCATTCCTTAAATTACACAAATGTCTAACCACTATGCTGAAATTAATATAATATAATACCTGAAATTAATATAAAATAATATTGAACATCAACTGTAATTGAAAAGTTTAAAAGGGGGACATAAAGGTGAAGCAGAATAGGAGGTCCAAATTTCCAGGTATAAAACACATAAGTCATGGGGATGTAATATACAGCATGGGGAATGTAGTCAGTAACATTGTGATAGCAGGTACGGTGTCAGATGGTTGCTGGACGTATCATGGTGGTCACTTCTTTAGGTATATAAATGTTGAGTAACTATGGTGTACCCCTGAAACTAACATAATATTGTATGTTAGCTATATTTTAATAAAAATAATAAAATAAAAAAGTAAAAATAAAATAAAACAATTACTTAAAAAAAAAGATTAGTTGATGGTAGGATGGGAAATTGAGAGGAGATAAATTGTTAATCAATCAGGAAGATACTCTGGGAGCCTGGGAATAAAGTGGGGAGGTACGTGGGTCCTAAATTAGGGCCACGAACATGGAGAAGGGAAGGTGAGGAGAGCTGGTGGAGAATATGTACACAGTGAACACACAGTCAGTAATTAATTCCTTCTATGTGCTCAATATTGGGCAGGAGGATTTAGAGAGGGAAAGGGAGTGAGAGTGCAAGGCTGAAACTCTGTAATTACTCCCTAATCCAGGAAAGTCATGGACCCAAAGAAAAGAAAGAGAATCCTAAAGTTCCTGTGCATAAAACTTTCCCTCCGTTCTCTCACACATAAGATTCCTTCATTTCGAAGTCTTTTAGTGGGGTGGACGGGTGGCTCAGTTGATTAGAGTGTGAGCTCTGGGCAATAGAGCTGCTGGTTCGATTCCCACATGGGCCAGTGAGCTGTGCCCTCTGCAAGACAAGTTGCTGCAGCTGAGCTGCCGCTGAGCTCCCAGCAGCCGGGAGGCTCAGTTGGGTTGGAGCGCTTATTCTCAACCACAAGGTTGCCGGTTCAACTCTGGAAAGGGATGGTGGGCTGCGCCTCCTGAAACTAAGATTGAACAGTGGCGACTGGACTTGGAGCTGAACTGCGCCCTCCACAGCTAAGATTGAAAGGGCAACAACTTGACTTGGAGCTGGAAAAAACACACTGTTCCCCAATAAAGTCCTGGAAATACACACTGTTCCCCAATAAAGTTCTGTTAAAATAAAAACAAAAGAAGTCTTTTAGAATTAGAAAGCTGTTCTTTGAGGTGAAGACAAATTTCCCCCCATTTTTTAATTTTAATTTTTTAATACATTATATATATACACATATATGTGTGTGTGTGTATATATATATATATATTTGTTTGTTTTGCTGAAGCTTCTGCTGACAGTTTGTGAGTGACAATTCTAACCTTGAGTAGCTCTTATTATGACGATTTTCATTTTCATATTTCCACTAAGTAATCAGGACGTAGCTCTTCTCTTTGCCACCTTTCCTCTTTCTCTGTAGCCATAACCATGAAGGTCAAAGTCTGCAGTTTTGGTGGGTATAATATCTACCCTGGACAGGGGAGGCTCTACATCAGGACTAACGGAAAGGTTTTCCAATTTCTTAATGCAAAATGCAAGTCAGCATTCCTCTCCAAGAGGAATCCTCGGCAGATATAAACTGGAGTGAAAGCACAAAAAAGGGACAGCCCGAAGAAATTTCAAAAGGAAAGAATGCACCAGGCAGCCAAATTCCGGAAGGCCATGACTGGTGGTGCATCTCTTGCTGATATAACGGCCAAGAGGCATCAGAAAGCCTTGGGGAAAGAGTGAAGACAGAGAACATATAAAATGGAGTCACATTAACCACACCGTTAGAATTATTAATCATGAAGTGTGATACGTGAGAAAAGAGTCCATTCTTATTCTAGGTAGCCTGGGAACTTACCCATTTTTGAAACTTTCCAGTCCTGCATCAATGCCTGGATATAGAGCTGAACCTCCAGGTAACCTTCTAATTACTCCCGTATACATTCACCTGACATCCATTATCCAGACCACTGGTCATCACCAGACTTCTGGTGCCAATCTTCCGGACCACCTGGTATCCATCACTCTGACTCCCGGACATCTGACTGATAATCGTCCTGGACTAATTCTAGGGCTAAGTATGCAGGACTAATACTTCTCAAGAGTGTACTTTTCATTTTTATTTTTTATTGGGGAATATTGGGGGAACAGTGTGTTTCCCGAGGGCCCATCAGCTCCAGGTCATTGTCTTTCAATCTAGTTGTGGAGGGCACAGCTCAGTTCCAAGCCCAGTTGCCATTTTCAATCTTTAGTTGCAGGGAGCACAGCCCACCATCCCATGCGGCAATTGAACCTGCAACCTTGTTGAGAGCTCACGCTTTAACCAACTGAGCCATCTGGCCGTGCCTCTGGAGGCTCAGGGCAGCTTGATGTCTTCAATCTAGTTGTGGAGGGTGCAGCTTACTGGCCCATTTGGGAATCGAACTGGCAACTCTGTTGTTCAGAGCTCGCACTCTAACCAATTGAGCCATCTGGCAGCCCCAAAAGTGTACTTTTTGCTATGCAAACTTAATTTTCTTTCTTCTTTGGAATACTGTTGGGTTTTTGCCTAACTCTGTTTCCAATTTGAAAATTCTAAGACTCTTGAATAAATCTCTATCATTTATTTCTAGCAAAGCCTCCAGAATCTTTTTGAATTTGTTTGACAGGGTCAATTAGAACAAGCTAACATGGCTGTTAAGGAAGCAAAAAAGACTAAGAAATCATCTAAAAAAGACAGCAATGGCTGCTGCTAAAGCTCCCACAAAGGCATCATGTAAGCAAAAAATTTTAAAGTCTGTGAAGTTTCCTGTTCCTTGAGTTGGTAGAAAACACCAAATTGGCAGATTTTAAAATAAAGATGTGAATATAAAAAAAGGACTTAGTTTTTCAAGTACAAGTATTTACATCTTTCTTTTTCCTCTATCCTCATTTCCTCCTGTGGGGACAGAGTCCCAGAGAGCAGTTTCCAGGCTCTCGACCTCGCATGGAAAGGTGCTGGCTCAGGTAGTAGACGGCCATCAACTATAACCAGTTAGCCATTAACCACTAATATAACTGTGGTGGCTATGCTAGCAAGCACATATTGCAGCTAGCAAGAGGGGTTGTTGGTTGGCTGGCAGAGAAGCGGACAGTGGATTGCAGATCGTGTGGAGCCTGCTTCCTGTGTCTCCAACCCAGCTGCCAGAGAGAATATAGTGGTGTGACTCTTCTGTCTGTGGCTCCATTGGTGTTCCTTTTTGGCCTTACCATATCCTGCGTTCTTGTTCAGGGAATGGGACCAGAGACCCTGCATGACACCTCCCTTCCTTGTTTTTCTGTTTGTTTCATTTTGCTTTTTTAAGAACAAATTTGTTGAGAGCCTTCTATGAGTTAGCCATCAGCTGGAACTTCCCTGGTCCCGAATAACTGGACCTGATTGTCTTGCACCCTGTTCCATGCCCGACGAGAGTTCAAAGCCCACACTAAGATAACTGTATCTCCAGAAGGCTTACAGTGTATTCTGATCCAAGCTTCTGTTTTTTCTGAGTTTCTGAGTTTCCTGATGAATCACTTGGCAAAAGTCTGAGTGCCTTCCCTTCTTTCTGCTGAATCTTTCATTCCAAGCATGCAATTGATATAGGACTCACTGAAGACTTAGGGAGCGAGAAGGAGGGTTTACATGGCAGAAAAACAAATCTACAAATTATAGGGATGGAGGAAACTTTCCTCTACCCTCAAGTTTCTTTCTGCTGATCTAATAATCAAATAGACATGAGCTAGACTAGCAAGAGAAAATGACCAAATTTAATTGTATACATATGTGTGGGAACCCTGCATACATGACAGAGTCAGAGACTCTGCATACGTGAGAAGTTCCAAGACAGAAAGGAAAAATGAGGGATACAGGACATTCTGAGTTAAGGATCACGTTGGGGCTTCAGAGGAGAGGGACCTTCATTGCAGGATGATAAGAAGAGCGGATGTTCAGTGATAATAAGTGTGTCCAGCCCCGTAGATAGGTTAAAGAGGTTAGCTCTGATCATCTCCTCTGATGGGCAAGGCCCCTGATTCTAATTCATCTAGGTAGTCGGTAAGGGGGTGGGGCAAAAGTTTCTCTTGAGCTCACGGTAAGTTGGTGGCCTTCACCCCCAAACCATCTGCATACCACAGAGGCACATCTTGGGGTGACTCATTCTGAACCCCTACAAAATGTACAAAGTCCTCCAGCTTTGTCACTTTCCAGGGTCCCAGCCCTGATTCCCAGTCCCACCAGCTTCTTCCTCTCTTCCTCCTCTTTGCTTTCTGAGAAGGTATCTAGGTCCCAGTTCAAGAGCTTAACAGCACAGTAGGGACTCTTTATTTAACAGAATCCAGCCTTCTTAGATGGAAATTTCTGGTTGTAAACCTCCCCCCGTCTACCTACTCCCACTACTCTCTGCCTCTACTATTACAGATGCCTTCCCTTTAGGAGATTTTAATCTCTTGGGAATAAAGCCTGTATACAAAGTGGTGAAAAGACACGAAAAAAGGAGAGACTTGCACCCAAAGGGACTTTGTAGGGCTTTAGGGAAAGCTTTCTTCATCATTTGTCAGTCCGTTCCATCCATCTAACATTGACTGAGAGCAGCTAAGCGCCAGACATTGCTCCATTGGGTATACTCGTATAATCATGGACAAGAAAGCAAGGGCTCTGCCCAATCAGGGTTTATATTCTAGTTGGAGGATATGAATTTGATTCATGTCTTACAGGAAAAATAGGAGTTCACTACATAGGTAAGAGAATCAAGACTTTTCCAGCAGAGAGAACAGGATATCCAAAGGCTCAAAGGCAAGCAATAGCATGAAATATAACTAAAGCCCTAAGAAGCAATCTGGTTGGCTCATAGGCTGTGCAGTGGGAAGGCGACAATGGAGGGAGATGAGGCTGGGCCAGCCATGCACAAGGCTGGAAGTTTGGGAATATCCTGTGATGAGGGGAAGCGGTGATACACAGTACAGTGTCTCTTCCTGCCTTTTTCCTGCTGTGGAGTCCTCTTCTTCCCTCTGTTCTAGTCAACATGTGTGCTTGCCATTCCCACTAAATGAGTCAGTGGAGCTGGGAGCATTCATTTATTTGAACAGACATGTGTCAACATCATTTGGACAAAAGGCTCCAGACCCATTACATACACTCAGATAACGTGATTAGGACTAGTTTGGAAGCAGCAAACCGCGGGTGCTCCAAATTCAGTCCGGACTGAAGCCCATTGTGCTTCTCAGCCTTTCTTCTTGTTAATAGTTATTCTACTTTCCTCTCTCCCTACTTCCCATCCCTTTCCCCCCATAATACACACACACTTCGCCCCATCTCAGAGTCTCTCCTGCTGTCTTGATTCTTGTTACAGCAAGCCACAACGGTCCCTGGATTTCCATAATAAGTAAGGGGTAAATTCTGAGAACCTATCTCCCTTAATGTGGGGGAAGGTACTGTAATAAAAAAGATGTCTTGATTCTAATCCCGTTAGATCTTTATTAGATTCATGAAATTCTAAATTTTGCTAAATTCTAGTGAAATTCAACTCCTTCATTTTAGAAAAAACACAGTTCTTGACTGTCCCACCACCAGGGGTGGCTCAGCCCCACCAGCCTCCTGTAGCTGAACTGAGCAGAGGGTGGGGGAGCTCATCTTTGAGAATTTGGAGGATGAAAAGTGGGCCTGGAGTTTTTGTTTTGTTTTGTTTTGTTTTTAAATTTTATTTGGGCCTGGAGTTTTAAATTCAGTCATTACATGGGTCAAAATTGAGGACCAAAAAGGCACAACCCAATGTTAACAATAACAATAATCAATATTTGAAATGAATAGATAGTAAAGGAATAGAAAGAAAGCAAAAATAATCTTTCACTAGTGTGGATGTATAACGGCTGGGTGGCAATATACAGAGCGAATTCAGAGAGCGGTCTTCAGGGAGGGTCCACTGGTAAGGGGGGCAGATGGATCTCAGATTCTTCTCTGATCTTAGCTGGATAAAGCTGCATTTCTCAATCTGTGCCTTTGTTCCTGCCACCAAGAGGTGTCATCCACAAGCAGCGGAGTAGGACTCTAGCTTTATTACTTGGCTGTGTGATCTTGGACTGGTCACTTGCCTCTCTTAAAATTTGTTTCTTCATCTATAAAATATAGTTAAGGATTCTTGCCCCACAAGATTAATATGAGGTGATGTTTGTGAAAATATCTGGCATATAGTATTCACTCAAACTAAAAGCCTCCGAACCATGACATTTGGGTACATCTCTGAGCTCTGCAGAGATTCCAATTCAGTCCTTACCCCTCACTTCCCCACCTTTAAATTCTGTTCTCTGTCTTACAAATCCCTCTGTCTCAGGAGACTCTGAAAAAGAATCAATAGAACTAAAAGTGGAGTTATTTTTTTTCAATTGCTTGCACACAGATTTAATTATTTTATTAGGAAAATAGTCATTTAATGCCTTCAAAAGAATCTCATTTTTACAATTACTTCTAAGAGGAGAATTTCATAAAATACTAATTTAGCAATGAATCAAGTCATTTTCAGCCCTTACTTTTTAAAAGAGTAAACAGTCCCGTATTAAAGACAGAGTTTAACTGACCTGAGGAGGAGACATGTAAGTCTGATGTTTTTTCAAACAACAGTGTTCATAAACCACTTCTAGAAAAGACTGCCTTGAAATACAAATATCCATTGTGCTCGTCATTATGAATTTTTTATTTAGCTTTAGTTCTAGTGCTGTGAAGAGAGATGGATGGAAACCTTGCAAATTGACCAATATATTGTTGATTAATCTTAGGCTTTAAAATAGTTTCGATTATTTCAGTAAAATGATTATTTTCCAAGAAAAGTTTGGGTGTTCTTGTTGGTTGCGAAATGACTGCAGCTACAGCAAGTTACTTCACTTCAGCCTAAGGCATACTGTGTGCAGGATTTCCCAAAATTCTCATTGCAGTTTTAAGTTTCGATCACTTCAAGAGAGTGTATGTTACAAACAGCAGCAACATAACAACAAATCCTTTGGAAGTGTTATTATTTCACTTTCTTTACTTTTAAGCATTTTGGTGAATTTGGATAATTGAATGTTTTATTTTATTTGTGTGTGTGTGTGTGTGTGTGTGTGTGTGTGTGTTTTAGTCAATGATTGTCATCTTCAAATAGAGGGACAAAATAAAAATTAAATATGTGTTATTCCAAAAAAATCAGAAAATGGGGCAGTCGGTTTAGCCCAGTTGGTTAGAGTGGGGTGCTCTTAACAACAAGGTTGCCAGTTCGATCCCCACATGGGCCACTGTGAGCTGCACCCTCCACAACTAGATTGAAACAACTACTTGACTTGGAGCTGATGGGTCCTGGAAAAACACACTTAAAATAAATAAAAGTTTTAAAAAAAGATAAGAAAATGTAGTAACTGTACAAAAAAGTTAAAAAATCAAGCTTAAGTTTTTTGTAAGTTTATAACCTATATATTTCTGAAAGCACTAAAGTTTAAAACTGCACTAAGAACTTTGGGGCACCCATTGTAAAACACTACAATATTAAGTGCTGTGGAGAATAAAAGTGAAAAGATTTAACTAGAAAGGAAATTTTGCTCTAGAGAAAAAAAATCCTGTTTCCTTAGATCAGTTGCTATAGGTAGGGCACCAAAGACCAATCATCCTAAAAAGCCCTGAAGGCCTTTGAAGGGATGAGGCAGGGTGTGTGTGAGGGATGGTGAATTGGGGAGTATGAGATTATATTGCCTAAATTCCCGTTGCTTATGGGACTCTGGATCCAGTTTTCTTCTGCTAATGAAGTTGTTTCTCTGTCCATTTGTTAGAGGCTTTTAATGCTGCCCTCATCACTCACAAAAGCTGAAAGAATGGCTCAGGAGATGTGCTGGAATATCTATGAAACCGACAACCTATTATTGTGAGGCAATCTCCTGTATATTGGCTAAGCAGGTGAGCTGTGAAGCCAGAAGACTTAGGCTCAAATCCAGTCTACAGCAGTGGTTAGTTATGTGATCATAGGCAAGTTATAAAATCTCTATAAGCCTCAGTAAAGGCTCATTTTACATCTGTAAAACAGAGGTGATGATTCCAATAATATGTACCCCAAAAGTTTGCTGTGTGAGTCAAATGAGATAATATGTTAGACTCATACATAGTGAATGTTCAATACATGTTGCTGCCCATTAGTGTCACACAGATTACAGTGCCCCAAACTCTCTCCTTGCTCCCATCGTAAATGGAGTCAGGTTTCTTCATTTGAGGTTGGCAAAAGGAGAAAACTGCTTCTTGGTTTTGCAAAATGCCTACTGGAAAGGTAAGGTCCACTGGTGTCAAGACAAAGGGAGCTTAGGGGCACTACATAACAAAGTAAAATCTTTCTTCTCTAGGATAGGAAGGGTTTTCTATGCAAAACAGTTTGCGCTTTTCTTGGGACAGACCCCAGAAAGGTTTCCGGAAGTATGGGGATGCTAATAAGAGGAAAGATGAGAGAAAGGATTCTGCAGAGAGAGTTGGCCCAAGAAACAAGGTGGGAATTTCAGGAGAGAGAAGACTATTTGTTCCAAGCTGCCTTTAACTGGCAGATGTACTTGTAGAACAACATCTAATCTAACTTCATGTTCTGCCCAGGACCTTAACCACTATACTACACTCTGCTGAAAATCCAGCTGCTTTAGGTCTTCCCACATGGGCTCCCAGTTGAAATGAATCTTTACTTCCTATTCTGTACAACGTACTATACATAATATGCACTATGTTTGTACCTCATACAACAATTATCCAGCTATTCAAGAAACGTGCATTGCATAATCTGTGCAGCAGACTCTAGCTATGCATTTAGTACACAGTGTCAAAATCTGAACATATTTGTATATTCCCAATAATATATCTTCTGAATAATATTGCCAGCCCCTTGAAGGCAGAAGTCCCCTTTATTCACCATGGTGTACTTACATAGTCTAGCATAATGCATTAAACATAGTTAGTCCTCAATAAATGTTTGCTGAATTGAATGGAACTAAATAAGAAAGTAAAATATTAAGATGGGTCTCGAAATTATGGAGAAAATGGACTAAATAGAATCACTTAACGAGAAACACATGGTATGCTCTAGTAACAGTGAGCAGCTAAGGGGAGGGGGTGATGATGCAAAAAAGGGAGGTTGAGACCATGTTGTGGAAAGCCTTCAACAGCAAAATGAAAATTTTATACTTAATTTTTCAATCAGTGGGAAGCCTTTGAGGGTTCTTTAGCAGTTGAGAGAAATAATCAAAGTTGTGACTTAGGAAGCGTAATTTGACTGTGGTATAGAGGAGTGTTAGAAGAGATGGGTGAAAGAGAAGTAACCCAGTAACCGAGCTAATTAATTCAGCTAAGTAAAGATGGTAAAAACTTCCATTAGACTGTTTGTAGAAAGAAGTGGAAAGGCATACAACGACACAAGAGACTGTGCTAGAATATAGGTCTTAGTAGCAAAGTAGATGCTGGGATTGGGAGGTAGAAGGTGTGAGAAGGTGAAAAAAAAAAGAAGGAACTGGTTTTGGGAATCAGGCCTGTGGGTAGGGAAAATGTAGTGCCTTAAAAAAAACCCAAAACAGTGATAGCAAAAAAAGAACAAATGGAGAATGGTAAAGTATAAGGGTTTCTTTTATTTGTTTATGTGATGATTTATGCATTTAAGGATGATGATACTTGGACATCACAGGGGTGGGGAAAAAGAAAAGAGATTTTTAAGATGCAGGCGGAAACGGAGTTACAATCTTAGAAGAGACAGGAGCAGTGAACTTACAATCATAAAGGGAAACATCAGCAAGGAAGACAGGTGCTTTAATCGCTGAAAGAGAAGTAAGAAAAAGAAAGGAGAGAGAAGATAGAGAACAATTCAGACTTATGAAGATGTGAGGAAGCTACTGAATCATAGTCCGATCCTGTCTGCTTTCATGGAGGTTCATCTCATCTATTTGATTTTGTTTGGATACTCTGCAATCTTGCCTTTTAGCACAAGGCGGGTCCAAAGCCTGCCCTTCATAACGACTTGGTGATTGAGTGGATGAAAGGAGATCAGTCAGAGAGAGCCAATGAGAAAAGTGGAGAAGGCAATGACTCAATAAATCCCAAACTGGACAAGCAACTCCTGAACAGAAGTTAATTGTGCTCTACGCTCCTTCCACATCTCCCAGCATCTTCTTGGATTTCCTCCTCTCAAAACATTTCCTTCTTTAATCTTCTCTGCCTTCCTCCTTCAAGCAGCTTGAACTCACTGCCAGGAGAAAGTATGTCACATGAGCCAATTAGAATCCGAGAATTTCGGTAGTAGAAAGGATCACGAAAGACCACCTAGTCCATATTTTGCACGTCAGGAAACTTAAAAACAAAATTAACCCAAACAAATATAGAGAAGTGCTGTTACATGTTTAAATTTGCATAGCTAGCTAATACCAGAGCCAAGATCAGAAATCAGACCGCCCAACTATTACACTTTTCTTGACACTATATTACATGATACCAGAGTAAGCAATTTTTCTATCCATCTTAACCCCAAATTCTAATGTGTTTCTGAAGAAATTTCAAACTCTTCAACCTAATGTTTTTTTCTCTAATTAGTTTATGAAAGGTTATCATTTCAAAAGGGGATTGTAGAGGAAAGTTGATTTTTTGAGTACATACTAAGGGACAAGCGCCGTGCTGGGAATTTCACATATCAATATTTTATCTCATTTATTCCTCATATCACCATTATGAGATAGTTCTTACTGTCTTACAAGTGAAGAAATGAAAATAATAACAATAATAATAATAATTAAGGTACTTGCCTAAGCCTACCCAATTAAGTGGTACAAAGGAGCTTTGATTCAAATCTGGTGGCTCCCCAAACCCATTATCTTTTGATTACACTATTAAATGAGGTCTATTTTCTCATCAACTCTCCCATCAAGTAAGAAATGCTTCAGGGCTCTGAGTGGAAAAAGCTTGTGGTAAAATGAGAACATTACAGGCGTGGACATAATACATGTGGGTAATGGATAATTCAAGGTGAGCTGCATGCTGGCTGCTGGCTCTCTCCCTCAGAGAAACAAAATCATTTAATCTCCTCACTGTACTTGGGAATGAGACAAAGGTGTCATCCCTTCAAAGGACTGGCTATTTTATTTGTCAGATAATCCCTCTTTTATCATTCAAGAGAGAAAGAAGCTTCTGTAAACTGCCTGCTTTTGCCATTCTGTTCCCATTTGATTTTACCCAAGAGTCCCTTCTTTGTCACCATGGAGACTTGATCAAACTCATGCTCATGCATTTAATCTTGCAATCTGTTAGTGAATGGCGAATATTTCTTCTTAGGCCAAAGAACAGTGGGTTCTCAAATGAATTTGTTTAAGGAAACAGCTGCAGACAAGTTTCACCTAAATCTGTCCCAGTCATGTCCCGTGGCACTTTAGTAATACGCAAGATTAAATCTGTTATTGTGTAACACAACTCAGGATGTTTGAATTAAGGTGTGGAAAATAAAAAGGTACATCAGGTGGGTTAGCTACTCCACTGCTTGTCAAATTTTCCAAGTTTGTTTCGCTCAACAAATATTTGTTGAGCCAGGTAAATAACTTGAATCTCGACTATGGAGATATGAAGATGATTAAGAAACGGACTTTGGCCCCAAAGAGCTCAAAACCTGCCCAGGGACGCAGAGAGGTAAATTAGCTATGGTATAATGTCACATGTGCTACAACAGAGCCACATGGGAAAAAGCGAGGGGAAGGAACACAAAGTCTTTCCACATGAGGGTACAGAAGGTCAAGAGAGGTTAAGAAAGGCTTCTCAGATGAGGTGCCATTTCAGTTTGGTCTTAAAATGTGAAAAGCTTTTCAGATGAGGTGCCATTTCAGTTTGGTCTTAAAATGTGGATTCATCGGAATTCAATAAGCAGAGGAGGGGAAATGAAAAGAAAGCAACACCTAGCAAAGGCTTGGAAGTATAACAGGAACCAGGTAGTTAGGAAACAGAATGATCTAATGAGATTAGTAGGCAGAACCTGGGGAATGTAGGGATTGGCAGGCAGTGGGACTGGAAAGCTGAGCTGGATATAAGAAGTCAACGCTCTATGCACCATATCTGCACATGTGTACTCAACATGGTAGCAGTGGGGAGGGTTAAATTATAAGCAGAGATCAGAACACGAGTAGTTTTATTAGGACTTTGGACTTCAATTTGAGAATAATGAGGAAACTTTGTTGGGCTTTTGGCAGGGTTTGGGTTCTAAAAAGTTCATTTTCCTTACAATACGAAAAAGAGATTAATTGCAAGACTGAGAGGTCCAGGCAAAATGAGAGGTAGGAATGGCAATCATGAGGTTTGTGGAATCATCTAGGCCAGCAGCCTAGACTAGAGCAGAAAGGAATACAGGGGAGGAACAAGGGAAAGCATGATAGAGATAGCTATTAGATTAGAATTGATTAAGACAGAATTAGCAGGTCTTGGTGACAGATCAAATGAGAGGGATGATGAATAACTAAGTCCTAGCTAATGGGAGTGCTTCCCAGAAGGCACATGACAATTCAGCTTGGCCAGAACTTTTGTCACAAGGCCAAACCTAGGAGCACTGGAGGCTGGGAAGTGTTGCCTTTTCTTCTGGGCAGCCACACAATCAGCTGAAAATACACGTGTACCTATAACGGGGGACAATCGCAATCGATAACATCCATATTTGCTGTTCTACGTTAGTCATCTTTTTACCTTTCTCCTCCCTGAAAATGTGAGTTCCTCAAAGGCAGGATCAGTTCTTATTATTGTTCCTGAAGCACCAAGGTGTGCTTGATACGTAGTTGATGCTCAGCACATGTTGAAATGAAACACATTTTACCCTCTTCCCTCTGAGCTGGACTTCAGCCGATTCCTCCACCTTTTGCATGCTCGCACTTTCTCCTGTCAAACTCCTTCACGGATCAGCTCAGGACCGTGGTGATAAAGCAGTCACTACTCAGAATATGGACAACTATTATTTTCATTATAGACAGTGAGTGGGTACTTACATTTTTTAAAATTGGAATTTTACCAGAACCGCCCAAAATGGGCAGGATACACTTTTAAAAATAAGGCAAGACTCAAGGCAAGATGGTCATTTTGGTGATTTCTCTAGTGTCCAGATACATAATCAGATTTTTTTAAAATGGAAAGACAGAGAAAATGGAAAAAATAGAAGGCTAGGAAAAGCAGATTGACTGGAAATGTACTAAAGGAGAGGAAGGAACTAACAATGATTTTGAGTCGGAAAACTAGGAGAATTATGCAGCATTGGCAGGAATAGAAAAAGCCCAAAGCTGGGATGTGTGTGAGGAGAGGAGGAGGTTGTTGAATGATTTTATGGCAAAGATATAGCAAAGCTAATCCTTATGCATTATTGATTTTCTATCCCTTTTCCAGAAAATAAACATGTCTAAGGGGCCATCCTGAAAATGTGGCAATGAGTTAATCAATAGTTGAAGAATTTTTACAAACAGAATGAAAAGCGTTTATACATTTTAATTCAAAGTAATAAAGTTTCACACTATTTAGATTCAAATTATTCATAATCTACTTATCATTCATATTGAGGGACATTCATGTAAATGTTGGCAGGAAATTGAGTGAATTTTTCATCTCTCAAAATGGATATTCAATTTTACCTCGATGTGATCAATGCCACACCAGGAAATGGTGAAATCTGAAAGTGGTGAAAGCACAATTCAAACTTCTTTTAGGTTTCAGGAGGACAGATAGTTGAGAAAGAACTCCTTATACCTGCGTAGTAACCCAAATTCTAAACTCTAAATTTGCAAGTCAGTCAAGTGGATTAACTGACAAACTATGGCTTTGACTCTCCCTTATTTCTTGTAGACCTATGTAACTTCTGAAAAACCAAACAAAAAACTTACGATGGTATTGACCAGTCACTATCATGAAGAAATAATTGAAACTGTTATATCTGGAGACACAATGCATACACCTTACTCTTTAAATTTCTGGAAATAGCTAGAGAGATTCAGTTCTAAACATTCTCCTCTTTCCAAAACTCCATAGTTAGTAGTAATGTTTTCTAGATTTTCTTTGAATTTTACCAGATATAGTTTATGGCTTTTCTCCCCTCCAACATTTCTAGACAATTATTTTCTTTACTGAGAGATGTTTGAAAGAATGGATTGGAATTAAGCCTCATATTTATTTTTAGCATCTTCCAAAGTGTGCACAAAGGTCAAAGCATAATATATTAATAAGAAAACAAATAGTTGGCATCTGTTGTTACATCCAGGAGTACTAGGTACTGAGGCTTGAATCAGATAATTGAGGAAGTTTCTCTTGAAGTAGAAGGGACCAAGGACAGCTAGAAAATAAGCCCAGAACCACAGGGCTCCTGGTGAGTATGGATCAGATGTGCAGAGAGGTAATTTCAATACAGTATGCCACGTACTGTCAGTACCTAGATGATCTACATGCCAATACCAGAAACACAGGAGAAATAGAGAAAGGGATGCCAGGTCCTCTCATATTCAGAAATGTGGGCAACGCCAACCATCCAAGAGGATGCTCTGGCTGTTCTTGTAATGGTGACCCTGGATCTTCTATTTTTGAAATTTTAATCTCTGATGTAATTCGATTTGACTAAGATTTGGCTTGGGACTTTTTCAAAGTTTTTTTTTTTTCCCCCCTTCTTTGCTTCCCTCCCCTCCCACCAAACCTTGATGACTGTTTACCGTACATTTACTACGCACAGCAGTTCCAGTGGTTCTGTTTACTTCGGACCAGTGCACACACCTGGCCCCTTAACTTGGGAGGGTTTTTTTTGCGTCTGTGTGGGAGTCACTCCTGACCCTGGGAAAGATCAGCCTCTGGGAATCGCTTTTCCCTGCAGGTGCCCGGCCAACTTCTCCTTCCTTTGTTCTGCCCTTCTTTGCCTATAAAACGTTTTGGCGATGTTAAGAGCCGTGAGGCAGTCTTCGTGCAGGAGTCCACTGTCTTCCCTGAATGCTGGCATTTTGGAATAAAACCTGCTTCAACACCCCACCCCCCACCCCAACCTCGCCTCTGCAGTGGCTTTCGGACAGCCAGCAACCCGACCTTTTGCGCGCTAACTTACTTCTGAAGCAGCGTGCTACCTTTCTATTCATTCATATCCTACAAAGGCACTTGGAACTCAACTAAAGACCTAACACTTTTTAGGGGTAAGGGTGGGGGAACGTGGGGGCGGGGAGCTTCTTATCTCTGTGCTAATCTGATTCCAAAACTCTGGGTGCTTTAATTAGGGAAATGCACCTGCCCACACATTTCAAGGATTTCCACTGCCGATCCAGGACCGTCCATGGAGTCAACTGTACCGGCCTTCGCGTTTGGAATCCTAGTCTGGATTTCTTTAGCTGCATTCATTAGCCAGGAGGTTTTCAAACTTCGCACCACATTAAAATCACCTGGTGAACTTTTAAAAATCCCAATGCCCAGGCCACACCCTAGTACGATTACATCAGCATCTTTGGGTGGGACCAGACATCAATTTATACGGTATGTTTTAAACTCTCCAGGTGACTCTAAATGCCGCCAAGTTTGAGAACAAACTCACTGGTCTCCTTTCGGCACGCAGGCGACCTAAGTGCTCTATGGCCGTTGGCTGTTTTTAATCACTGAGTCGGAAACAATACAAAGGCGTCTATCGCAGAAATAATTTACTTAGAATCATCCTAGAAAAAAAGTAAATTTGGGTGGGGGCGTGCATGCTTTCGCTGCGCTTTCCTTGGGTCAATAAGCAGCTGCAATTCCCTCAGTGAACGCCGAGGGGCACCCTCTCCCTCCTCGGTCCTCCTGGAACGCCTTCCCATTTCAGATCGCACAAAGAGCGCGGCCTCTTCCCGGGTGACATCACAAAGGGCCGATTCCCCGCCCCTTCGGCGCCACCACGTGTGTCCCCACGCCCGGCGGCCACCGACTTAGTCCCTCGCCGGCCAGTCTGGTCAGCGGAGGAGGGAGGTTGGCAGTGGCTGGAGGCTTCGCTATGGGAAGTTGTTCCTTTGCTCTCCCGCTCCCAGCCCTCCTCCCTAGTTCTCCGCAGCCGTTGTCGGAGGAGAGCATTGGGAGGCGCGGGTTGCAGCCGCCGCTGCCTCTCCCCGCCGGAGCGGCCGCTCCGCTGGGCAGGTGCTGAGAAACTCCAGAGCTTTCGTCGCCACCTCCGTCCTTTGCCCGGCTGCCTTGCTGCCGCAGTGCATATGGGATGTTGGAGGTAGATGGGCTCCCGGCCGGGAAGGCGGCGGTGGATGCGGCGCTGGGCAGAAGCAGCCGCTGATTCCAGCTGCCCGAGAGCCACGCGCTCCCGGCGCCCCTGCGAGCCTCAGGCTCAGCTATGGGGACCTCTGCGAGCGGCAGCACCGCCCTCGCCTCCTGCAGCCGCATCGCCAGAACCACGATGATCGCGGTTTCCCTCCTCCTGGTGAGCGCTCGGGGGTACCGCGGGCGGCGGCCGGGTGGGAGCTGCAGGCGCGGCTCTCCCGGAGCTGGGCGGGTCCCCGGGCCCGGGTTGCGGGAGGCGCGGGGTCGCGCGGGCTGGGTTAGTGGGCTAGTAAGGGAAGGCAACACACTGGAGGGCTCCTACCGGTCATTTGGGGGAGCCGCAGGGCTCAGCTGGGACTCGGGAATGAAGGCGAATTGTTTCCCTTGCTGCGTTGGAGGAGGTGGCCGCCGGGCTTCCTGCGCATTTCAGGGCTTTTTCCTCTCCTCGCCCCCCTGGTGCTCCTACCCATCTCCCCCTCCCCAGGCACTGGCCACTGCCCCCTCCGTGTAGTGTGGGGCCGGAGCTGCGATGTGCGGCGCCGAGGGATGGCCGCGGCCGCCGCTTTGTTGCAGCTGCAGTGTCATGTCTGGATGCTACCGCAGAGCGAAAGAGTGGTACCGGTGCGCGCCGGACACAGGAGACCGCCGGGTGCACCCGCGCCTTGCATTACCTAGCAGGGCGCAAGCCGCTCCTCCCCTATCTCTGCTCCTTGGCTCGGGTGGATCCCAGTTTCTGCACGCCAAAAAAAAAGAACCCTAGGTCCCACTCTCAGGCGCCTCCAGAGCGTCGGCCCCCAGCCAGCCAGAGCGCTGGCACTTGAGTGGGGGCAGGGGGAGAGAGATCTGCATAAAGGAAGACGAATTTTCTCGTCTTATCCACCCCTCCTTTACCTGTGGCCAGGCAGGTGACCCTGCAGGGAGGGTCAGTTTCCATAAACTGCATTCAGCCCAAAGATTTGCCGTATAAGTAGTCCTTTATCACTTACCTGGTCAAAGCCTGAAACCACCCTTGATCCAAAACTTATCCCCAACTTCCCCAGATCCCGTCCCTTTCTTCCTGAATGTTAGAAGGAGGGGTGAGTTAGGTGGAAGAAAATCTCTTTGAGATCAAACCCCAGAGTCACCATAAGCTTCCCATTCCTATCTTTTCATCTCTCCAGGGAAGATGGAGATTCTCAGCTAAAAACCAAATAAGAACAAAAAACAAGAGTCTGTTTTCTTGGCAGGGTTGTGTAAGGGAAAGGCAGGCTTGCTGTCTCCTTCCTGGAAAGGGTTTAATGCCTGGCCAACCAAGATCTGCTTAGATCCCAGGGCATTGCAGTTGCTATGGCCTGGGAATTCATCCTACAGACACTCTGGTTCCCTGTGTGAGTGTGTGTTTTAAGGGGAAGAGAGAGACTAAAGAAAAGTTTGGTGCTGTGAGCATTTTTAATGAGGCGAATCCCAGTCTCCCTTCTCTCTTTTCTGTCCATTTGTAGTAATGGCAAAGCCAAGATTTGCAGTCTTGAAACAAGTGTGGATGGTGAGCAGCAGGGGGTCTCTTTGAGCAGTGAACTTGGATTGACAGTCTTGGTGTGGAGAGAAACCATCTAAATCCATGCAACAATAACCCTAATATCAGTGGAGTTAGATCTATCCTTGAGTTTCCTCCTCACAGCCTTAGATCTACTGCTCTACCCCACCTCATGCCTGCTAGATCTCCCCAACACATCTGATTACTATGCTCCACATGGAGTCCACTCCTAGATTAACTCTTAAGTCAGGGCGATGTTTCCTTCATTTTACCTTTCAGCGTGAGATAGGTGCTTTACATGAGGCCTTGATGTAATCGCAGTGTAGGTTGCTTTAACCAACTGAGAAAGCGCCCAGCACCTTTTCCTAAATCGTTAAACTCAGTTTATGTAAAAACTGTGCATTGGATTTGTAACTGAACACCTGAGAATTTGCATTTGGCTATCTCTTTAAAAAATGAATTATATAGTAGCGCTTAGAAGCAATCTCAAGGTGTCAACCAAAATAGGAGTCCTTAGTCTCCTGCTAACTCTGTTAGAAAGGCTCTTTAATTCATGGAATAGTTGAACCCATTTTCCTGAAGAGTGACTGAGAGGGTGTAGCAACAAGCAGGATGGGGAGGCAATGTCTTTTACTTTCTCTATCCCGACTCTGCAAGCTCCCATCCTCAGTCAGGAGCGGTGTTAATCTATAACGTGATAATGTTGTGACGTGGTCCTAAGGATTATTTATCCCGCTGGGATTCTTGGCCATGTGAAAATGACAGACACCAAGTACTGGAGCCCAGATAAATATGTCAGGCTTCTCAGAACGCTGCTGGGAGAGGTGGAGAGGTATGTGACCTACCCATATGTTGCAGTTAGATTAAAGAATAATGAACCTGATAAAATGTGCTGTTTATAATGGCTTTCAGTTAACTCCTCTTTCAAATATCTCCCTTATCATGTGGCAATATTTGTTGTCATATTTTTGACACTTTTTCTTGTCACGACAGGCTATATAAAACAGAACTTACTATAAGCTTTAAAAAAACTAATACAGGTATACTTGACGTATATATGACATATAGTATGATTCTATTTATTACATGTCAGGTGCTTTCTGTATAGTAGCTTATATACTCTCAACATCTCTGTGAAGCAGATGATGTTAGCTCCATTTTACAGATGAGAAAATGGAGCCTGCAAAAACTTCATTGGTTTGTCGTGGGCCACACAAATGACGGCACTGGGGCTAGAACCTAGGACTGCCTGACTCCTCAGCTCCTGCTTCCCCCACTCCTGAACCACACTGCCTGTTTCACAACTCCAAATTACTAGATGATGAAATGGAACAACAGAGAAGGCACACTGGGGGAAAGTGGAGAATGACGGTCTGATTTGTTGCAGAATATAAATGAGAATTGCACGAGTGCCTTTGCCAGGAAGTGTTCTTGCTGCTTGCTTCTGAAGAATTGTGTCTGCATGGTATTGGGAAGCAAACCATAAACCGAAAGACAAAATACTGCGTGTCCCAGGCCAAAAGTCTGGAAGGAAGATAAATGAGACCTTTAGGTTTGTGCCAGTGTTAAGGAATGACCTGGAAGGGCTTATCCAGTATCATACGACACACTCAGAGATGTCTTTTGCCCTCAGGGAGCTTGCTTTGCCTGGACAGGTAGAACGTTGGCAGTGGGGTCTTCAGAAGAGAAGGGAGCCATAATTGATAAGGAAATGAGGTCTGAAGTTTTGGAAACTGCTATTCTACATGTATTGTGAATTCCACATAGAGGGACATTTGCTGTAAGAGTCTGTTCAGAAGTGTGGTGGCCTAGAATGCACTACATATTAGTGTTTGTCTCTGTCATTGAGACTGGATGTCTAACTTAGTACCACCTCCTGTTTTTCCCTTATCGAAGTTAATTATCTAGTATCTTGGCACTTGACTTTGGCTGTTTGATTAGGCAGGCACAGAGTGTTCTGGTGGGGGCTGAAGTCCTGAATGGATGCGGTGGCATGTTTAAGTAGAACTTTAAATTAGAACTGATATTATATAAAAAGCTTTTCTCATTTCTGTATGCTTTAACTCTACAATCCTAGAGTGGGAAAGCTGGAGGGGAGAAAAAAAAATTAGCCTACACTGAACACCTTCTCTGAGAGAAGCACTGCCCTAGGCAGTGGGAACCCAGGTATGAATTAGGATTTGGGTCTCGCCCGCAGGTACAATGTATTATATATGGTATATAAAATGTACGTGGCCAGCAGTAGTGCTGGTTGGCTTTCATTCTCTTCTATAGAATTGGTGGATGAATGTACTAAAAGCAATACATGAAATGTGGTTGATGTTAAAATCTTTCAACTACTTGAAGTAACTTTGGCTGTTAATCTGAAAGTCAGAGGAAGAAAAATCTTCCATGTTTCAGAATAAGATACATTAGCCTCGGTAGGGAGAATGACATAATCAGCAGACTAGGGAATGCAGACTTGTACTGGAATGCAGGTTTTCTGACTTAACCCAGGAATCTCCCATCCTGTTGTCAAAATGTATAGAATGGGATCAAACTTTTTAATCTGAACAGTTTCTAAAGGCATATGGCTGAATCTACCTCAGGTTCAGTCTAAAACGAACAGAAAAACAAACCTCCGGTGTAAATAAAATACACAAGCAAACTAAACCAGCCAGAAAAAAATTCCTTGTAATGGAATGTATACTAACCTAAATTGAGAAAAAAAGCCCGAGAGTAAACAGGCAGAGATCTAACAATTGACTAAATTACATGTTAGTTTGATTAAATTTGGGCAAAGTTGATCAACTAGCTGGATACGCTAAGCACAGTTAATGCCATATTTTCCAGGACAGTTTGCAGAAGGCTCCTTTCTACAAGTATGTCCTTATTGTATAGGGGCAAGTAGGTGTGACCTACTAGACTGGCTCTAGCAGGTGGCTGTACTTTCTGCATTGTGGATTAGAAGGCAGAGACCTCACACTTGAACTTCACACTTGACTCAGTTCGTGAAGATGAGAGGTAAAGCCTCTTTGGAGACGCCATAGGCAAGTCGCAAATTGGTTTTGTACTCAGCTGGCCCTTTATAAAGCGTGTGAACTATAATTGGCTTAAGTAACTGTTATTAAATTATTTTCTTGGTAACGGGAAATGGTCAGATGCATCATCAGACTTTTTGGGGGGCCAGTATGAATTAAGTGACTTTTCACCATGAAAACTGCAATGCCTGACAAATTCTGGTGGTGCCAGATCACCAGCAACTTCCTGGCAAACTCAGGTGCTTCTCTTCTGTGGCAAGAAGAACCCAGGTTATCCGATGTGTTCGATGACCATTTGGAGCAGACTCAGTCTGGACCACCAGGCACAGGTATGTCTGTTTGACAACATGAAAACTGCAGCCTCACTAGGAGTCAACTTGGTGCCCAAAATTGAATCTCCATTTAGCATTAGCAGGATACTGGGCGTTGTTGCTGCTGGAGTAGCAACTGCTGAGCTTTGATTCTTTAGGAATAGGGGCGAGATCATGAATAAATACCGGCCTTTCCCCAGTGTTTGTATTTGTCAAATATCAAAAATAAACAGGAATCCTAAGTTGGCTTGAATCCTGCCACCTGGCTTTCCTACCACTTCCCATTTCCAGCCTGAGTCCAAGAGGAGAGGAGCTGGGCAGAGGTTATAACCCGGGAGGAACCTGGCAGATGTCTGTGAGTGTGTGCTGGACTTGGGGCTGTAGAGAGGTGGGGCTCACTTTTATTAAGCTGTTGATTCAAAGCAGTAGTGATCTCACTTTTCTTGTGGGGTGCTAAAGGTCACTAGGAACGGTTCACCCTCCCTGGATTTTGGCTATCTGGATTTTTTTTTGTTTTGTTTTTTTAACATGTCAGCATCCTGGCCTTGGAGATGATAGATGTTGGCAGTGGTGGGAAAGTTGCACTCAGACGGACCCCAGACAGGGTGGGTTGTTAAGGCACTGAGCTACAGCCCCATCTTTTCTTTAGCATATTTGAATTATGTGTAAGAATGTTCTAAACAAAAGCAGGAGTGGGGACTTAGTAAGCTAAGTCATTGCAAGGCTCATTATCTGATCTTCATATAATTTCTGCCGCCAGAACTGCTTGGTGGCTCGCTCAGTTGCTTGGAACCATTTGCAAATCTGTTTTGGGAGGAGGAACATGAGTTCAACGGATTTAGGAGAGAGGAGAGGAGTGAGTCCATGAGTCCCGGAATCCAATGAGAGCAGCCATGCTTTCAAGAGGGCTTTAGCACTGAGAACTCAAAGGGGAGGGATATTAGTGGCTGTTAATATTAATCTTTGATATTGATATTATGAGCTCCTGTTTACTGAGTACTTATCATAGATATTGTGTTGCATACCTTCTACAAATGATCTCTGTAAATCTTACACGTCCAAGAGGTAGTAGCCTTAGCCCCATTTTGTGGATTAAGGACTGAGGCTCAAGAGAGGTTACGGTCAAGAAATTGGCAACTGCTAGAGAGAGGATTCAAATCTCAGCGACTGTGGCTTCACGCACACTGCTCTTTTTGCCAAGTTGTGGGTAGGGGACGCATAACCTTAACTTACTGGAATTTTGTTTCCTGTTAAGGGAATGAGTTTACCCGAGAGTTGAACATTCTCTTTCCATCCGATGAGCACTTCTGTTCCATTATGGCACTTGGAAGTTTAGCCAAAACAGCTGATTATAAATTAAGAGCAACCTGTATGTGTGTGTGTGTGTGTGTGTGTGTGTGTGTGTGTGTGTGTGTGTGTGGATTGAAAGGGAGAGGGCGTGGAGTCATTGGCAAGCATTTTCCTATGGTGTGACTCTGACGGGCAATGGTGCCATGGTTAAGACGGAAAGATACTCTTGCAAATTGAAATGTTATAAATAGGGAATGGATACTTTGCTTTCCTGCTCCTTGGGTCATTTTGAAAAATATTTGCTTAGTGAGTAACAGTGTGACATGAGTTCTGCTTACCAATGTAGTTTCACCTCACTTATCCTGAGAAATTGAGGACCTTTTAGGGTTTTCTTTGCTGCCAATCTGATTATTTGTATAGGATTAGTGCATGGGTTGGCATCATCTGTTGTTAGTATTTCCTTTGTTAACTTTCATTTCAGGTCTCTTAGAAACTGGTTTAACTCCATGGCTGTGTGAGGTTTATCACACTCCCTTGTACAGCTCTCCTAAGCAAGCTTTTAAACCTATCTCTTCATAGATTGTAGATACTATAGAAAGGCAAAGGGTGAGAGGAAATTTAATCACTGGTTCAGGGCAAGAGGTTGGAATTCTGATCTCCCAAAGGAACTCTGAGACAAGGCCATTATCTGATTTCCTCCTTAGTATGGCCAGGTCAGCTTAATCAGGATTAAGAGAGGCAGAGGTGGGATGGTTGGGAAGGGGGACCCAAAAGCAAATGGTGACAGGTTCTCAGAATAACTTAATTGGTTATTATTCACTCCTTGCTCTTTTACTTCTAGAAGTCCAGGGCTTCTCTCTCCTCTTGGGTTAAAAATCTGGTCCAGGAAAAATACCAAATCATTCAAGGTTCGGGTGTGCTTCTTTCCTCATTTGGAATGCTCAGGGCTAATGTTGTTATTCCATTTCAACTTCTCAAAGACGACAGACAATGTGCTATTCATCTTTGTGTTTCTGGCTCAATGCCATGACACATAGTAGTTAAGCAGTAAATGATTGTTGAATGAATTCCAGAAGGATCTTGCCCTAAACTAACTCTTCACTCTAGACAAGTTAGAGGGCAGTTGGAGCTTGAGCTATATCTCACTACTGTGAGCTACAATTCAAGGGTATTTGAGTTATTAACAGAGAACAGTTTAGACATAAGCTAGTTGGCAGGCTAGGAGAACCTAGTGGGCACGTGTCTTCCCAATTCATTTCTTTGACAGTGTACACATATTTACATGTAGTTAAAACTAATGTGTGCACACTTGCTTGTAGTCTTCCTCTCTTTATGTAGGTATTTCTGTTACCTTACAGAGATATATTTCTATTTTTCATTTATATTGAATACATCTTTATGGCGCATGTCTTAAATGTCAGGCATTGCTAGACATTGAGTATATGATAGTAAAAGGCTGTTCATGGTTCCTCCTTCTTGAAGTTCATACTTTATCAGGGAAGACAGAAGGAGGGATGGGTAAGAAGGACAAGCTTTCTTAGAGTGGAGGGAAAAGTGTGCCAGTAAGAGGGAACAGCATGTAAACGGCCCAGAGGTAAGAAAGAGCCTTCATGTTCACAGAATAGAAAAAGAGGGCCATGGCTGCTGGTGCTCAGTGAACAGGGGCAAAGGATGTGTGGATTGAGGTTGAAGAGGTAGTCAGAGGCCAGGTCGTACAAGACCTTTAAAAGTGTGAAAGTGTCGGGACATCACTCTGAGTACAGTGGGAAGAAGGGTTATAAATACGGCTTCACTTAGATTTTTTTGAAGATCACTCTGGCAGCTCTGTGAAGAATGGATTAGAGGGGGAAGTGTAGAAGCAGGAGGCCTGCTGGGATCTTTTGCTGTGGGCAGGGGAGAGATGATGGTTGTGGGGTGATTACCAGATAGATCTGAAAGATTCTGAAAAGTTTACTAATGATGAGATATGAGGGGACAGGTGGGGTGGAAGGAAATCGGACATCAAGGCTGATGCCCTGGTTCCTGGGTTGAATCTTTGGTGGTCTGATTACTTTGAAGGGGAATGCTGGGGGAGGAGTGGGTGGGATTGGGGAACCCAAAGTTTAGATGTGTATTAGTAAGTTTGAGGTACACATGGTTCATGTCCGCTCAAGCCTTCAGGCCCGCCATTTTTAATACCCGCCTCTCCTCCCGTTGGCCGTGTGTTGATCCATCCCACTGTGGTCAGATGCTTGGATTGCTTTTCCCCCACTGCAGGCAAGCAGCACTAATGAAGTTGTCTCTGTACAAACCAATTGCTCTTTTTCCTTTTGGATTGTTCCCAAAAGTGAGGTGTATTTGAGGTGCCTCCCCCAAAGATTTGAGGTCACAGGAAATGAATGAACCGTTTCTATGGCTCTTGCTGCATATTTCTAGATTGTCTATAGAACGACAGTTCCTTCAGAGTGCCACCAGCAACCAATAAATGTGCCTTCTATCCCACAAGCCTGCCAGCATTGGAACTCATCATTTTAATTTATTTATGCTGCTTTGCTGTAGATACGTAAGCATCCTTGCTTGTGCAAATCCGCATTCCAGTATTTGCTAGGGATGTCATCATTTAACCTTTGCAATTTCTCCCGTCGCCCTCTGTCTTGACAGTTGAGGGGAATTTGTTGTTAACCTCATTTGCATTGATTCTTTACATTTTCGGTTATAAGCTTGTATTAGCTGTATATGGCTCATACTTTTTCATTCTACGTTTAATATTATTATATTTAATAACACAAAAATTTAGATTAGTATTCTTAAATCCATTTTCTTTTTGTGTCTGAGACTATCTTCTTTGTTGTTGGTGCTAATTTTGTTTTTAATAGTCAGGAATCGATCTCTTTACAGATGGGCTAAATAAACTATTGTGATCACTTTGCATTTTATGTTTGATCTTTTTAATGTTGGGTTTGTTGACTTTTCTGGACTTTAGCGCCATGTTGGTGGTGAGAACTACATCAGTGTCTTCTGCAGGATGTTGATACACGTTGCAGTGAGTAAAGGATCGCATGGTCAAATAAGTTTGGGAAATGCTGGGTCCAATGAGGTCACCATTTTCTGCAGCCCTCTTGCAGGGCTTCTTGGAGCCATCAAGAGGCTAATATTAATTGTGCCTCTCCAAGAGAGGGCTGTAATCAGGAGCATTTCCTAAACTTTTAGACCAGGGATTGGTAAACTTTATCTGTAAAGAGCTACAAAGTAAGTATTTGTGGCTTTGTGGGCCACGTGGTCTCTGTGGAAACTGCTCAACTCAGTCTTTCTAGTACCTTGAAAGCAGCCCTAAGCCACACCTAAAAGAACGGCTGTGGCTTTGTGCCAATAAAACTTGATTTAGGGACACTGAAATTTGAATTTCAAATAATTTTCGTGTGTCACAAAAATATTGTCCTTCTTTTGATCCCCCCCCCACACACACACCCAACTATTTAAAATGTAAAAACCATTCTTAGCTGTGGGCCATAAAAAAGCAGGCCGCTGGCCAGAGTTTGTTCACCCATGTTGTAGACCTTAGGATCATTAACGTCTTGTGGGACTAGATCAGGGAAACTCACTCTGGAAAGCGCTTACTTAAATTCTGTCCCGTTTGTCTAAAGTATACTTCATAGTAAATCCGCTCTCCTCTCTTCTGTGTTCTCATTTGCTGTGCACTAAGTTTATATTTTAAATCAGTTTTGAAACGCTCCCTTGTTTGTCTTTTACCCCATTGTTGTACGGTCTGAATTTTTTGTTTTGTAATACGCTCCAAGTCTAGTAAGGGTATGTTTTCGGATTACAGCTTTTTAAAATCTGGAGTCTTTGACACATTTCTCAGGAAGTGGAAATTGGCATTTTAACTGGGGGAATTTTAAAAGATTCCCGAAGGAATGACGCGAAAATATAGTAAAATGATAAGTAGGATGATAATTAAAATAACTAACATTTATGGAGCACTTAACTTGTGTCACACATGTACGATCCGCTTTATCCGTATTAAAAATTAATTCTGAAACCCTCTTAGGAGAGTAGGTGTTACTATTATCTCCGTTATACTAATGAGGAAACAGAGACACAGGGTTGAGTCCCTTGCCCAGCTCCCCCAGGTAGAACTGTGTCTGCTCAGCATACTCCAGGCTAAAATATTTTGTTTATGCTTTCATGCTGGAGCTGTTGCACTGGCTGGTGTTGTTAGTTTTGCCTTGGTTTCATATAAGGATTCTATAAATTCTTAGTGAGCGTAGAAGAATATTTCCCCAAACCTTTACCACTGTCAGTTAATAAAATGGGTTCTCCGTGTAGGTGAGGGTCTTCACCAATAGAAATGGCAATTGCAGTGGATGGGAGGAGATGAAGTTCTGTGGTCCAAGGACTGAATGCTGAGTGTACACACTCTTTTTTCTGCATTGCAGGTTCCAGGGAAGACAGCATGTGGGTTAATTAAGTCTTGCCCTTTTTTCCCTTTTCCCGGTGTCTCCTAAGCTTGCCTCCTTCCAGTCCTATAGTCAGCACATTCTCGCTTTGGCATTCTCTATATTTGCAGCTTTAACAACAGTCCTCCTTTTGCCCTGGCAACAGACGACTTTTCTCTCTCTCTCTCTCTCTCTCTCTCTCTCTCTCTCTCTCTCTCTCTCTTTAAATCAGAGAGGGTAGTAGGAATTGCAAGAGCCAACCAAATTTATATAACATAACTGGGGACAGTTCTGTTTGTGCTTTGTGGATGCTTTACCTTTAGAGCTTTCCTCTTCATACATTCTTTTTCTCCCTTCAAACTTAGAGAATTCCCCGTAGTCAGTGCCTTGCTGTTACTTATTTAATGTGATGCTCAAAATAAAATGGTCAGAAATTCTGGAGGTGTCTAGCTTTGCCTGGCTTTTGCCTTTTGATCATGTGTTAGCATGTTTTATCGTCACCATCTCAGGAGTCACTTGGTTGCCTTGTCTCTGTTATACTATCCATCGTAACTGAGATTCCTCTTAAAATACTAGTTTTATGCAGCGTTAAAATTTTTGTCCATATTAAACTCATAAGCAGCCTTCCTGCTCATCCGTTATGAATAGACAAAAGGTTATCACTACATTCAGTTTCAACATTTTTTATTAAAAAATGTTTGGAATTTGTAAGAAACAAGAATGACATAAATATGTTATACTTGTAAACTGCAAGAAAATTTTTTTTCCTCATTTGTTTAAAGGATGAGGTCATGGTATAAGAATTGTTAAAAGACAAATTGGCATCAATGTTCTGACATGTATTAGCACTGGCTGCTTTTTATCTTCAGTCAGGCCCATCTCTGTGCCCTAAAGCAGAAGTGAGTGACACTAGGACAGGTATGTGAGTCACCACAGTGAGTGCAGTGATCCTGGAAGCCCTTATAGCTGGCCATTTTAGAGCAACCTCTCTTCCTGCCTGTGACATTTGTTTTGTCCTAGGTTTTACCTTTTAATCACTCAATAAATATTTATAGCGTGCTTACATCCTGTACAGTTTGGATGGTACACTGTTTGCTCATTTATCCGTTATTGTTGGTGAAAGAAGTGTCCTGAATCAATGAACATTTCCAAATAACTAAAGTTTAAGCTCGGATGGAACATAGGTTACTTCTGGAGAACAATCTTATTCTACTGCTTATAATTCTAAACATTGAGTTAGTGTTTGTTTGTTTTTTAATAAAATGGAGGGGGGATGTTTTAAACTCTTCATTACATTTGTTTGTCATCTTAAGCACCATGCTGAGCATAATTCTTATAAGCCCGTTATGGTTCTGTTAAAACAGAATGATATCATCAGGGTCTTTGGAGGTGAAGCGAATGATTTGCCCTTACACCAAAGGAGCCAGACGGCTATGCCTCTGAGTTATGGAGCCTATGTGGTGGAGGCCTTTTGGTTTTCTCGCAGAAGTTGCTTTTATATCTGTGCTCATCTCCAACAATCTCATCTCCCACCACACTTTATTTTGCTGCTTCTAATTATTTACAGTCTGCAAATCCATTCATTCATTTAGTCAACAAACACTTGTCAGGTATGCCTTGAATTGGGTATTGTCCTTGAGTGCTTGGGTAGCCTCTGTATGTAAAAACAGACTCTATCCTTCCCCTCACGGAGCTTGTGGTCCACAGAGGAAGACACACTAAATGGATAAATTTAGTGTGACTATAAAATTATGGGAGTGATATAGGAAAGCAAAAAGGAATGAGGGGAGACAGTGAAACCCAATTTAAGCGAGGAGGAGAGGGGAGGGCGGGCCAGGGGTGGCATTTAGAGGATGTCCTGTCTCGTGTGAAAGATTTTTGCATTTCATTCTGAGTCATGTGGAAAGCCGTTGAGAGTTTTAAGCAGGGATGAAAGTTATCAGATTTGGTGTGTGAGTGAGAGTGGATGCCAGGAAAGAAAGCCAAGAACTGAATACCCACTGATGGATTCTAGAAGAGGCCTGAGGCTTCCTGTGAGGGAGCTCTGGATCCCTTCATTTTTTGGTATTTCTTTTGACTGATCAGTGCAGGTATTGGCAGACTTTTGTTTCCTAAAAGGGTCATATAGTAAATATCTTAAGTTTGCGGGCCATATGGTCTCTTTTGCAACTCTCCAGCCCTGCCATTGTCGCATGAAAGCAGCCATATAGGTAACACCTAAATGAATGGCTGGGTTCCAATAAAACTTATTTGCAAGAACAAGTGGCACGCAGGATTTAGTTTGCTGACCCGTGGCTCAGAGGATGCTTTATTTATTTTGATGCTCTTCATTTTGAGGTGGTTGAGCAAGGGAGGAAGTGCAATCTGCGTGGTTGTCCCTCGCCTTGAACTGCTTACAATCATTATGTGAAGATAAACACATACACTTATGAGGCCATCAACAAACATTACAAGACAATATGTCATTAGGTACCAAAATGACGAACCGAAACAGGAAATGTGATGAACAGTTTGCTCATCTGTTTGGAATCTGGGTGTCTAGGAAATGTTGTAAAGGCTTCATGGCGAAGGTGGAGCTTGACAATTGCAGTAAAACCAGGTCCAACTGATCTTAAGGCAGAGGCTGGACAGGAACACGTGTTGTGTTTTCTAACTCTTTGCCCAGGTATTCGTTTTTCTTCTTTAGGTCTGTTCCTCCCACAGGCAGAAAATACATATATCGTATTAATGTTCATACTATATCGTATTAATACTATGTCATATTAGTAGGGAAGAAGAGGAGTGACAGGTTCCAAGTTATGGGTTGTATGGAGACTTCTTTTGTCCGTGAAGACAGCTGTCTCAAAAGACAGAGCAGCATGGTTGTACCTGTCATTTGGGATGAGAAAGAAAGAAAAGAGAAACTGGGGCGGGGAGTGGGAAGGGGAGGAGGGGAATCTGGAATATAGAAAAATGCACGCATACACTGAAATATGAACAAGCAGGCAATCTGCATGTCCTCAGAAGGAAGTGTCTAAATTAAGGCATATCCATACTGTTGAAAAGAACTTGACCACTATAAAGAATGAAGTAGTCTCTATGTTTTGACACAAAAAGAGTTCAGTGGTGCAGTATTAGAAGATGAACAAAATAAAATCACAGGACAGTATGTATGGCCGGTCCACTTTAGATATGGAAAATGAAATCAAACCCAAAGCAACCGAAACAGTCAACTTAAAGTATGTGTGTATGCGTTACGTGTAAATGCTCAGAAAAGGGTCTGGAAAGATGTGCGTCAAAATGAGTTTCTCTGAGGATGGGTGGATTTGAGCAGATACCTAAACCATTTTATTCTATTTTGTAATTGTTAGAATTATTACAAGAATGTTTGTTTTTGTTATTAAAAACAATAATGAAAAAAGAACAATATTCAAACAAAAAGTGCCAGGTTGGCAAAGAGGTGGGAGGCGGGAGGGGCTCTGATAGGGGAACTGGGCTGTCTCCAGAGTGTTTCTCAGAATCAGAAAAGATTCAAGCCAAAGGGGTCAGGCCTTGGTTCAGTGGGTCCAAAAGTTGGTTGGGCATCAGAATTGCTTGGAAAGCTTAAAAACAACAACAAAACAAAATAAATTCCTGTCCCCACTGCAGACCCACATGATCTCAGGCGATGGGACTGAAGATGTGAATTTTTTCAAAAGCTTCCCAGGTAATTTTGATGCTGTGCTTGAGGCCTGAGTCTTTGGGGGAACCTCTGATTTAATTTTTCTGCCTCTACAAATGAGGGAATTAAGGCTCTTAATCAGGTAGAACTCAGCCTTGGGTGTTGTGGCTCCTGTTCTCTTGCACTTTTCGATGACCGTGTCCCTTGATTCAGGTATTTTCCCTAACAGTAGCTTCTAAGTATCAGCTAAATTTGTGTTTACATTTTATAGGGAACATTATTAAATACTGTTTTTGAACGTGGTCCCCCTCCTCCCTACTACCCATTGCTTCACCCCCAGAGTCATCTTTGGGAATAATTTTTACATTGTTTTAATTTTCTTAGAAACCAGAGGGTTGCCACCAGGCTAATGGAAAAAGCTCTCGTTTTAGGTCACGAGTCTTCAATTGACTAAATGGCCTTAAGAAAATAACATGTCTCAGGTGCCACCTGTGTCTCTGTTAAGGGACAGGGACATTGCCACCTCTTCCTCTTAACAGGGTTTCATTGAGGACGAAGAGCCCAGGGAACAGTTCCTCCAGCTTTGTAGCTCAGATGGGTGTAGCCGTGAACTTTAGAATCGAAGGAGCTCTTAGACAGGTCCCACTAGTACAGTGATTTTCAAACTTTATTTAGGAGTAACCCTTCCTCCTAATGAATTCGTATGTGGAAGTCCCCTTAGTCAATTGGTGAATCAGCAGCTCTGTTTGAAGCAGAGATGGTGAGCTTGGATCCCTACCTCCTGTCCCTGCCCGTGAACCTGAGGTACACCCTCCCAGCCCTTGGGACAGTCCTGAAAACTTTGTTTTGTTTTGTGGTCTCTTGAGTCTGGTTTGAAAACCATTGACTTCTTCCTACTTTTCCTTCCATAGGTAATCATTCCCCAAATCCAGCTGATCTGACCTCGTATCTGTTGCTTTCTCCTCTTTCTATGGCCTCCACTCTAGTCCAGGGCACCCCCAAGTCTACCTTGGCTTTCGTCGTCTAAGTGGGTTTTCTCATCTGATCTCCCCGACACTACTTTCACCTTCCACCCTCAGCCAGACAACTTTTTTTATTCACAAACGTGATTATAAGCCCCTATCCCCAACCTCCTATATAAACAAAGTGACTTCTCATCGTGTTTTGGGTTAGGATCAAATTGCAGAGCTTCTCCACGATTAACTATGGCCTGTGCTGCACCTTGAGGTGTAGAGCTACATGCGCTTTTTAATTCCTGAGCTGACTAACATCCCTTCAGCTTCAGACTTTTGTTCTGGGGCTCCTTCTGCCTAATCCCTCTCCATTCCCCTGCCCAGAGGTAAGTTGTCCTCCATCATTCAGAAGTACCCCAAGACACAGCTCCAACATTCCTCAGCTAGGAAGTGCTGCCAAAACCCCCTCTCACAGGACTCTGTTTCTCTTTCTCAGCAGTCACCTCAATTCTAATTAAGTAATTACTGATGTAATTAGTTGTTTCTGTCTGCCCTGCTTTAAAAGGTATACTCTGCAAGGGTTGGAACAGAGCTTGCAAGGTTCTATCATCAGCCCATGGTACAGTGCCTTGTACACACATAGTAGGTCTTCAATAAATATTCAATGCATTCATACTGTCTAGTTTTTGCACAACTCTCATGTCTAGTGGTCAGCCTAGGTGAGACTGCTGAGGCACCGTGGTGTGTTAGCTCTGTTTCTAGGAGCTGGAATTGCCTCCTGTAGCATGAGGTAATTTAATGGTCCAGTTTTAGAGGCACATCGTCTTAAATGGGTTACCTAGTATGGTGCGGTTTAAAGAGCCCCTGAGCCTTGCTTTAATTAGAAACTTGATCAGTTATTCTAAATGAACAAAGAACTGAAAAATCCACTTAATGAGTGGGGAAATGTGTGGGTTCGATGAGGTTTGGAGGTGGGTTTTGTGTCCTGCTAGGGGGACTTCTGGTAATTCAGTAATCGGAGGGGACAAATGCAGAACCTACATAGTAGCATACCTGATTTAGATTTAGAAGTGTGTACTCTGGGGAAATACCTGAAGCTGTAGGAAGCCGACCCCAACCTGACACCCAGACTCACACACCGTGCACTCGTTCTGCAGAGCCACCCCCTGGGGTGTGTATCTGGCTGCCTGCCCAGCCTCCTCGCACAGGTAGGGGACCAAACTCAAATCCCACAGCACATCAGTGATCTTCCCTGACCACTGCTCTCTGGCCAGATTGTCCATTCTGTTCTCGGCTTTCAGTTAGTTTGCACAAGTGTAATAACCTGCCATTTGGGTTATTTATACATCTTTCAAGCTTCCAGAACACTGCAGCTATCCAAGACTGCTTTTGCTTTTAGAAACTAGACACGCCCGAACTTGGAGAAGTACAGAGCAGAGCCTCTTTTGCAACCTCTTGGGTTGGGTCCTTAGCGTCGGGGAGATTGGGACAAGGTTTGTCTTCGTGTGCTTGCCAAATGGCACTGGGGCTCCCCAAGATGGTAATGAGTTGTCTTTCCTCAATCTGATGCATCTGCTGTGCCTGGAAGACGATGACTGGGGCTGATTTTGCAAAGACAAGGAGCCCTAAGTGAAAAGAGAAGTTATTACAGAATTTGTTATTATCAAACAGATTCATTTTCTTCAGAGTCTAAGATGAAGTTAAGGTTCTTACCAAGAAAATCAACCACAATCCTGTTTTAAAAAATCTCAGATTAAAGAAAAGATGAATAGTCTCATAAACTGAAAATTTGTTTTCAATGTTGGCATTTAACTGGAGGCAGCTCTGGGACCGGGTAAAGGACTTCAAGAGTGATACTTTTGGTTCAAATAGTTAAATTTGACTCTTGGGTTAAATTTCAGGGTACTAAGGAGACAGGAACCCTGACCACTTTGAAAAAATTCTCTTTTTATTCTCAGTTACTGGTACAGTGGCAAATTTCGAAGGAATTTACCCTATTGGGTAGCTGGTAGTTGAGGTAGCCATTATTTTCTTGGCACATAACCTTTCTCCATTTTGTAGAATACAGTGAAAACTTTCTTGTTGGAACCTCTCCATCTTCATTAATGCAGAAAAGCTCTCTTTTAATATTCATTCTTACCTCCTCCCCGCCGCATGCTGAGAAAGACCTCAGGATTTAGTACCGCAAATATAATTTCCCTTTCCCCAAGTTTTCCTTCTGGAAGCTAGTATAAAATTCCATCTAGCTGGGTGAAGTTTCTGTTCTATAAATTAAATTTAAACGTCTGTTGAGTCCTTGCTGAGACCAGCTTTATGCTTGGGCTCCTAGGTGGCTATAGGTCCGTGCTGTATTGACCATGGCCTTCAAAGGCTGAACAAATAGGCTGTGCATCTAAAAGCATCAACTCTGTTGTTTAAAGCACATTAAGATTGCCAAGGGCCTACCTCTGTTTTGCAAAAAGCCCAAAACAAACAGAAAAATACCTGGGGGGGGTGGTGCCAAAAAATGTATATACGCGACTTGTGTTCCTCTTTTGTTATCGGTATATATTGGGTATTACAATTTTAATACAGTTTTTCCTTTCTTAAAAATGTGTCTACATTTTTGGGGCACCCTCTTTATAGCTTTGCAAAGATGAAATATTTGAAAAAACTATGCCATGTTTATCAGTTAACACCAACCGGGTAGTCTGGTGCTATGGAAGTAGCAGCTTGAATATATGCCATCCTACTTCTCAGTTGCTTTGTCCTGGTATCAAGAAATGGTAACTTAACATTTGGGTCATGGAAAGAAAGACAGCTGTTCAGCAAGTTAGTTTCTTCTTGCATTCGGATGTTTGACTTCTATATAGCATTTTTAATATGAGTTATAGAGTGCTTCCATATTGATATTTTCAGTTGATGTTTATAATCAATTGAGAGGTATTGTCAGCTTTTACAGATGGAAGAAAAAGAGGCTGAGGCAAAGGTCAGGCAAGGAACCCAAAGCTTCACCGCTAGTAGGTCAGGCCCTGGGAGGGAATCGGAGTCTTTGTTTCTCTCTTTCTATTGTATTGCAACCTAGTCTTAGGAAGACACAGTACTGGTCAGATCTCTACTAGGAAGGATGATGGTGGTGGTAGAGTGTTCCATCTTTTCTTCATGCTGTTCTTACATAACGTCTTTGTTTTTGTCCGTTCCCCATTCCCTTTTATTTCTTTCAGCTTGGATTCCTTAGCACCACCTCTGCTCAGCCAGAACAGAAGGCCCCAACTATCATCGGCAAATATCACCACGTTGACCGTGCCACCGGCCAGGTGCTAACCTGTGACAAGTGTCCGGCAGGAACCTATGTGTCTGAGCACTGTACCAACACAAGCCTGCGTGTCTGTAGCAGGTGTCCGGTGGGGACTTTTACCAGGCATGAGAATGGCATAGAGAAATGCCATGACTGTAGTCAGCCATGCCCACGACTAATGGTTGAGAAATTACCTTGTGCTGCCTTGACTGACCGAGAATGCACTTGCCCACGTGGCATGTTCCAGTCTAATGGTACCTGTGTCCCCCACACGGTGTGTCCTGTGGGTTGGGGTGTGCGGAAGAAAGGGTCGGAGAACGAGGACGTGCGGTGTAAGCAGTGTGCTCGGGGGACCTTCTCTGATGTGCCTTCTAGTGTGATGAAATGCAAAACATACACAGACTGTCTGAGTCAGAACCTGGTGGTGATCAAGCCAGGCACCAAGGAGGCAGACAACGTCTGTGGCACACTCCCGTCCTTCTCCAGTACAGCCCCATCTTCCTCTGGCACAACCATCTTTTCACGCCCTGAGCACATGGAATCTCATGAAGTCCCTTCCTCAACTTATGTTCCCAAAGGTAACTTAAGCTCCTGAGTTATTTATTTGAGGAAGGCTTTGAGCCCAGTGAAGATACCAACAGTGAGTTTGTACCAAGGATGTTTTCTTCATTTTGTTTAAGTCACCCCTTGATGAAAGGGCCTGTATTTTGTAGCTAATTAAATCTGGCTTCTTTGGACGTTTTAGAAATATTTAGACTCAGAAGTTTTGCAGTTAGGGGCATCAGGTATCTAAAAACTAGGTCACATCAAGCTAGAAAATAAGAACAGAGTGAAACAAGGACAGTGTGTGGCCTTACATAAGTCACTGAACTTCTTCTGGCCTTGGTTTCAAACTTGTCCAATAAATGAATGATTTAGATGTTTAAGGTCCCTTCCAGATTAAAAGTTGTGCGACGTGGAGTTGATCCTGGGCAGAAAGCCAAAAGGTCAGAAGGAGGAAGAAGGAGAGCAAATACCACGATATCTGGAAGGGAGGGATGAGTGAATATTGGACCCAAGGTGGGGCAAAGAAGGAGAAAGAAAGTTAGAAGCTTCAGGACAGGCAAATTTGTATCACATTGAAGGTACCTAGCATTCACATCTGGAAAATAATAATTTTATTTTTTTCGAATGATTTTAACTTGATGCCTTTCATCAGGTATCTCAATTTTCCTCAGAATTCATATTGAACCTCAGGCAGAATATACAATTTAGTATTTATTTTCAAGTCCTTTTTTGTTTGAATTTAATTTTCATGAGATGACAGCCAACTTGAGTTGTGCTTTCTAGTGTAATTTCAAATGTGATCATATTTGACCATAATAATCCTATAACGAGGGCCTTCTTACAATCGCCCTTTTGAAATGAGGAAACAGGCTTAGAGAGCTCAAATGACCTGACCAGGTTTTCTCTGGGGTAGGGCTGATACAGGTGGGGTCCTGTCTCTTGGGACTCAAAATCTCTGGCTCTCACACTTGTTAATGAAGACAACTTGTGGAAACTTCTCTGAAAGAAATCCACTAAACTGCCAGCCCAAATCTTATCTATCTATTAATTGAAGATCCTAAGAAAGTTCTGTCCTGTCTTATTTTATTCACTGACCTGTCTCACCAAACCGTTCATTGGTCAAACGTGAATTTGAGTTTGAGCACTTTTCTTTGTCTTAGTCATAGTCTCAATTTTACCATTGCATCATGAAATAGTCAAAAGGTGGAAGTGGAGGAATAAAGGAATTACTGGACAAAGGAATGAAATTTAAACTAGTGCTCTGAATAGACAGAACAATTAAGAGTTGGTTAAAGCTCTGAACATACATGTGTTTGCTCCGTATGTGAAGCACAGGAGAAGCTGCTGTGGAGTTCAGATGCTGGATCCCTGAGAATGCTCTTGGTTTTGGCACAAGGAAGTGAATGAGTTTAGTTGCGAGGCTTAGTTTTTTTTGTTTTTTTTTTTTTTTAAAGTGTGTTTTTCCAGGACCTGTCAGCTCCTAGTCAATTGTCTTCAATCTAGTTGTGGAGGGCGCAGCTCACACTGACCCATGCGGGGATCGAACCAGCAACCCTGGTGTTACGAGCATCGCGCTTTAACCAACTGAGCCAACCGACCACCCCTAAGCTTAGTTTTTACCTTCCACATAAAGGTGTTTTTCAGGTCTTTATGAAAATGTGCAATATAATTTATTCTTAAGCGCCAAAGGTCATCTCTTCTTTAATTATCTGGCCTGGTTTGGAGAGGACCAGGAAGAGGAGGGAATATGTAGATCCCCAAATATAGAAAAGCTCTTCCCCCCTCCTTACTCTTTTTTCTAGGCATGAACTCAACAGAATCCAACTCTTCTGCCTCTGTTAGACCAAAGGTACCAAGTGGCATCCAGGAAGGGACAGTCCCTGACAACACAAGCTCAGCAAGGTGGGAGGAAGGTGTGAATAAGACCCTCCCAAACCTGCAGGTAGTCAACCACCCGCAAGGCTCCCACCACAGACACATCCTGAAGCTGCTGCCCTCCATGGAGGCCACGGGGGGCGAGAAGACCAGCACACCCATCAAAAGCATCAAGAGGGGCCATCTCAGACAGAACCTACACAAGCATTTTGACATCAACGAGCATCTGCCCTGGATGATTGTGCTTTTCCTGCTGCTGGTGCTCGTCGTGATAGTGGTGTGTAGTATCCGGAAAAGCTCACGGACTCTAAAAAAGGGGCCCCGGCAGGATCCCAGCGCCATTGTGGAAAAGGCAGGGCTGAAGAAATCCGTTACCCCAACCCAGAACCGGGAGAAGTGGGTCTACTACTGCAATGGCCATGGTAAGCTTTCTTTTCTCCGTGCTTACAGAACCCCCTGCCTCTCCTTCCCTAGTCCCTGTTGTCCCTCTGAGGGGACTGAAGGAGTGGGAAATGCAAAGTTCCTTGAATCTCTTTTGTATACCAAGTGCTATTTGAGCTGGCTGTGTCATGAAAAACGAAGTGGTCAGCATTTGATGTGCTGCATTCAGAGAGAATAACCACTCTGCCCTTTTCTCCCCTGGCACATTTAAAGGAGAATGTTTCAGAATGAGACCTGAGAGAGACCTTTAGGGACTTGGTTCAACCTTGTCATTTAATAAGCGAGGAGATCAAGTTCAGAGGTTTGGCTGCATCCTTGACGCAGGCTAGTTGTTTGTTCAGGACAGATGGGACTGACTCCATGTCTCCTGACTGATGGGGCCCTCACTTTTACATTACGAGGCCACTTAAAAAATAGAGGGGGGAAGAACAACTTGTCTTAAGCTTGCTGTTTTGCACCTGAACCTTGTTTTAGATTCCTCTCATGTTTTGCGTATGTACCTTTTTTTCCCCTCCTTATATTTTTAGGATCCAATTTCTATCAGGAGAATAGGAAAGTCCTTTAGACACCCAAAGCTTAATAGGTTGGTGATCATTTGAGGCTGGGCCCTACATGTTCAACATATAGGAGTCAGTGTGTGTTGATGCAAGCTGGAATATTTGTTTTTCCTCTTTTGAAGGCAAAAAATAGTTTATGGAAGTTGTCCCAGCAGCTGTTTCATCTGAAGATGGCAGAGTTTGGACTGTGGCAGTAACTTCCCTTTCTTTAAATCCTGAATGAGATTTCACCCTGAAGTTTTGATAATTCTGTTCAAGTGCCTTCTGTCCCCTTAAAGATAAAGGTGTTAGGTTCACTTTCTACAGAAGTAGTTTGGCCTTTTGTATTGAGTCTTAAAAATGCTTACACTCTTTGGCCCAGCAATTCTATTTTTGTGAGTCTATTACAAAAAGGTATAAACCAGAACTACTAAAAAATAAATGAAAGATTGAAGCACAAAGATCTTAAACTTTTAACTCAGTATTATGTATAATAAAGTTGGAAACAATCAAAGGGATAGCTTTAAGGAAATGACTAAGTAAGTTATGGCCTATCTGTAATACTGTAATATGGACTATTTTGTTGACACTGAAGACTTTTCTTGTTTGTTTTTTTTTTTTTTTTGACTTATGACATAGGAAAATGTTTAAACTATGTTATAAAGAAAAAAACAACCCAGACTGCACCCTTCATATACTATAATCCCAGTTCTCTTAAAACTTTGGAATAAAGACTGGAAGAAAATAATCCAAAATAACAATGATGTTTCTTCAAGTTTGGTGGGGTTTATGTGTGGGATATTTTTGTCTTTTTTTTTTTTTTTTTTAAGTTTTCTTTCCTTTCCCCAAATTTTCTGAAATAAGTACATGCTACTTTTATAATCAGAAATTTGGAGAAAGCGAAGAAACAACAGCAGCTCATTTTGCTTCCCTTTGCTAATTTCTGTGAGTGATCAAACCAAGTAGAAGTCAGACTGAGGTGAACATCCTATGGGGATAGAGCCTGCCAGACTTGAATCAGACCACCCCTTGCTGGCAACCCAGCTAGGGAAGGAAGGCTTCAATTCTCCTCTCCTTTTTAAGGAAACAATTTTTTTACTTGGACATAATTTCAAACTTACGGAAAAATTCCAAGAATACTACAAATACTTGTATACCTGTGCCCAGACTGACCTGTTGTAAACATTTTGCCCTTTATCTTTTTCCCTTTTTGCTTTCTTATGTGCTCTCTTATATAAAAATAGATTTTATAAATTATAAAATATGCATAATATAGAATAGTTTACATAATATTATATTATGTAATATTATATAATATATACTATATATTGTGTATATATATAACATATGTGTGTGTATATATATATATATATATATATATATATATATCCATAAAATACTTTTTTCTGAACCATTTCCTGGCCCTGTATGCCTAGATATTTCAGTGTGTATTTACTAACAATAAAGATATTCTCTTTTAAAAAACATAGTATAGTTTCAGACCTCAATAAATTTAGCATGGATTCAATATTTTAATTTAGTGTCTGTATTCCAGTGGTCTCAACTGACCCAGTAAGGGCCTTCATAGATAGTGTACTTTTTTCCTCTGGTAGAGGATGAGGTCTACGATTCGGTATTTCATTAAATTGCCCTTTAAGTGGCTAGTCAGAACACTTGCTCTGATATATTTAATTAGTAGAAAATTAGTAGAGTACATCCTGCTAGATTAAGTAAATATTTGAAACTCTCCTCTCATTATTCACGTTATCAAAGAAGTGACTCCATTCCGTTAGCAGTTCCATTTATGGATTCGATTCTAGTCAGCTATATTTCTAAACTTTCTTTTGCAGTGTAGTTTTCACAATTCTTGAGAACAGTGGCCTTAGACATTCTTATGATCATGGTAACATGTTAAACTACTATGGTTGTAGTCTTAAAATAATGTTTAATTTTGTAAAAACAATGCAGGTGCCAAATCAAGCAAAGCCCGACCATACTTTCTGTGAAAGCAGTACTTCAGCAATATGCTTTTCCAACTAAATGACAATACAGTGGTTCCCCCTTATTCGTTTCAGTTACTGCGGTCAATCGTGATTTGAAAATATTAAATAGAACATTCCAGAAGTAAACAATTCAGAAGTTCTAAGTTGCTCACTATTCTGAGTTGCGTGATTAAATCTCATACTGTTTTGCTCCATCTGGACTGGGACGTGACTCATTCCTTTGTCCACCATCTCTACGCTATAGACGCTACCTGCTCTTTAGTTACTTGGTAGTTGCCTTGGCCATCAGATTGACTGTCATACTATTGCATATTGCAGTGCTTGTGTTCAAGTCACCCTTATTGTACTTAATAATGGCCCGGAAGTGCAAGAGTAGTGATGCTGGCAATTCGGATACGCCAAAGAGAAGAGCTTCCTTTAAGTGAAAAGGTGAAAGTTCTCAACTTGATAAGGAAAGAAAAAAAATCATATGCTGAGGTTGCTAAGACCTACAGCAAGAACAAATCTTCTATCCATGAAATGGTGAAGAAGGGAAAAGAAATTTGTGTTAATTTGCTGAGAGAGAGAGAGAGAGAGAGAGAGAGAGAGAGACCACTTTCACATAACTTTTATTACAGTATATTATCATGATTGTTCTATTTTATTATTGTTGGTAATCTCTTGTGCCTAATTTATAAATTAAACTTTATCATAAGTATGTGTGCATAGGAGAAAACATAGTAATTACACATAGGATTCATTACTATTTGCAATTTCAAGCATCCAATGGGAGGTCTTGGAATGCATCCTCTGAGGAGAAGGGGACTACTGTAGTCTCATTCTGGTATAACTAGCTTTTTCAACGGTTTAACCTTTCCCCCCAGGGTTTTACTTTGGGATGTTTATATTTAAGGTATTTTTCTAAAGAAGATCTATCTATTCTTTCCAAATTGCTGTTCTCAAAGGTTCAACCAAGTAAAATCCCATTACAGAGCATGGTTCTGTTTAAAAACCAGGTGTTCAGAGAAGCCTCTGGAAACAATATCTTGTTGATCTGATTGCAGTGAGGTCTGGGCAGCAGATAATCCTGTATAATAAGATCTTTTCTGGCCCTTGTCCATTTGACACTGGATTGATCATGAGGAGGAGGGTGGGGATAAAATCGCTTAGCGCTCTGTGTTCTCTATACGAGGTCACATGAGACTTCACTTACGCCTGCCCACCTTAAGCAGACACGCCGTATACTCTTGAGTGCCATGTAGACCCTCAGCACTCTGAAGCTAGACCTCTGGTTCCCGTCTTTCTCACCAACAAGAACCTTTTTATTTGGCTCCCCTCACCCCTCTCTGCCTACCATGGATTTGGGATTTTTAAAGTTGAACTCCACAAAACTGCAATCCTACTTTCATGGAATCCTAGTGTTAGAAGCACAAGATGGGTCCTTATGTGGCTAGGAAGATGGAAAACTGAGGGTGCTATGGTATTTTGAATGCTTCCTTCTTTTCTGAAGTCAATTTTATGTTTGGTAGATTGGGACTGAAGTGTGGTTTCTTGCAATGTGTCTATGTCAGCAACAGGCATTGGAAGTCCCTTCAAAATTTTTACACACACAAATCTTTTTAAGAGTTTATTACTGGACCCAAATATCATAAAGATGTAAGTCTACTGTTAATGTTCAGCTTATGTTTTTGTCATTGAAATAAAACTATTTCTTTTTGTAATATACGCCCAACATTAAGGGGTAAGTGGGGGGTCCAAAATGTTCCATTTAATTTTAAAATTAAGATTAATGCAGGTTTGCCTTAATTGGTAGGTTACATGGAAAATAATATATTTTGTCTGATCTGTTTTGTCACATAAGGCACAAAAGTAAAGATAGTGAAACTTAGTCCATACACAACTGGCTGTACGTTGCACTGAGAAAGTCTCAAGTTATCTCAAAACAGTCAGTTCAGTCACTTCCTTATAACTATGGAAGATACAGAACTGTAGTCCAGTCCCAGTTTGAGATGGGGATGGCTGGGAATAGAACCAACTGCTGTTCTGTCGTTGCCTTTTCTAAAATGGGTCATTCCTATTGACGTTTCCTTCCTTTCTCCCCTCCTCCCCCTTCCTTACCGACTTCTCTCTCTCTTCTCCCCACCCCCTCTCCTTTATTCACCCTTCTCTCTAACTATTTGCAAAAACTATAAAGTTGGGTCCCCAGCAACCTGTTGCACTAGGGGTCTGAGGAGAAGTTTGAAAAGCAGGTAAGGAGTGGAAATTGCCCCGAAACTACTTGTGGAGGAGGTTCTGCAAGGTGATAAAGGGAGTAAGATGTGGGCAGTATATATCTCTTCAATCATATTTCCTTTTTCTTTCAGACGTAAGACTATCAAGGAAAAAAAGGGTGAGACACAAAGGAATTGGATTTATCTTGTTTAAACTGGCTTAGTTCCTAATTAGCGCATTCTTAGTCCTGTACCTTAGGGAGAAGGTAAGCATTTGATCGGGATAGCAATCCATTCTGGTTACTTAAAGTACATGATATATAAAGACAGCGTCTCCTTTAAATTGACTGCAAAGGGGATTGTGAAAGAGCTGGTGCACTGTTTTTCAAGTAGACTGTTTTGTACCTGCAGCAGCAAAAGGGCAAAAGTCTTACTCATTCTATAGATCTAGATGCTAAGATTCGATTTCTTAATTCCTTTAGCTCTTACTGTCTTTCACCATTTCATAGTTTCTGTGTACGTGAGTTGTCTCCCCCCCTTGCCTGGAAGTTCTTAGAGAGCGGACACTGGGTCTTATTGTGTGTCTCCTGTGCCTGGCCAATAGCACAGGGCTCAAGGAGGGGTGGTCCGGAGCTGACCTGGCTTACATGGTAGTCACAGGAAGCAGTAAATTTAAAACTAAAATTAACTAAAGTTAAAAATCCAGTTCCTCACTTGCACCAGCCACAGCTTCAGTGCTCAATAGCCACGCATTGCGTGGAGGTACCATATTGGACAGGACAGACATAGAACATTTCCATCAAACAGTGTTCACTGCATAGCACTGTTGTAGATCACCGTGATTTACCCACTTATCCTTTTCAAGGTTGGATTGTTTTCAAGTCATTGAACTATGGGATTTGTTCCTTTTAATTTACAATAACATGTGGTGTTAGGGATTTAAACAGAGATTTTAAGGTGGGTTCTTTAAACTGAATTGCCATATACTAAAGAAGAATTATTGTTTGAGGTTAAAGGGGGTTTCCATGACAGCAGTGCTTTGAAATATGCAAAAACTGGCTACAGGGAGATTGCTGATATCCCTCCATCTGATTTGCTTCTTTAAAGTGGAACACTGGCCCTGAACACTGGAAAGTAGGGTGATGGGAAGAGAGAAACCCGCTAATTCTCAGGCCAAGGCACCTTTGTAAATGCTTAGCATTTGTGTTTAACCAGAATGGAAATGGATTTGCTTTGCGGGTTGCCTTAATCAGAGAAGCTTGTGGGAGTCATGTGATTGGGTCAAAGGTGGGAAGGAGGGAAAGAGGGAGGCAGTGGAAGCAAGAATTTTGGGGAGGAAAGCAGCATCATAAATTAGAAATTACATCCATAAAACTGGGTCCTAAAATTCTAGATATTCCATTTCCTCACTATTTCAGTGAAGAACTTTTATTTCTCTGGGCCTCTGTTTATAAGGTTAGAAAAAAAATGTTATTAAATGTAGTTAAGAGCAAAGACGCGAAAGCCTGGTTTCATTTGCTAGCTGTGTGATAGAGGGCAAGTTAATGAACCAATCTGTGCCTCATTTGCCTTATGTATAAAATGGGAACACTAATAGCACGTAGTTTGTTGTGAGAACTAGATAAGTAACGGTGCCCAGTGCTTAGTACATTGCTGGCCACGTGACCAGTGGTCCATAGCTGCTAGCAGTGATGACGATGACGGTGGTGGAGAGGATGCATTATCATTGTCAGTCCTCCAATATCACCATCACCTCCATTCTCTCTGCTCATCTCTGGGTTTGTTTCCTGATTCAGTCACAGAAATACTGACTATGAGCAAGGCAAAAATATTCTCCTTTAAAATACACGCAACTATACCTAAAACTGCCACCTTAAAAGAGCATATTAGAAACATGAGTCTGCCGCCGTATCTAATGATTAATTATTAGCTTAATTAATCTCCTTTTGTAGGCAGTGCCCTCTCAAATGGGCAGAAAGCCTCCGAAAATCAAATAAGTGTTTATTGGCTTTATATATGGATATGGCTTTATCCTCTCCCAAATAATAGTTTCTCTAAACTCTCTGTACTGGGGGTCAGCCAACTAGGAAATACTGGGCTTTGAGGGTTGTACAGTCTGTATTACAACTATTCAACTCTGCTTTTGTAGTAGGAAAACAGCCGTAAACTACACATAAAGGTGGGCATAGCTGTGTTCCAATAAAACTTTATTTGCAGAAATAGGTGGCTTGTCCTGTGGGTCACAGTTTACCAGTCCTTGAGCTATACCATAGATTTGCCATCTTTTAGTAGCTTCTTTCTAGCCTCCTGGTGACTTGCACAACTTAGATAAGCAGTCTGGTTTTTCTTAGAGACTTGAATTCTAGCAACTGTTGCTAACCTTACTTTTAGTGTAGTAACTGTTTCCCAGTCTGCTGAAGGGATAAGTAACAAAGCATGATCTTCAGATCTATGTGGGAGGTAGGAAAAGCTGACAGTTATTCTTGTATTTTTCCTTACATGATTGCACAGCTCCTCCGTCTTCTTGTCATAGATATCTGCTTTTACCAGGAGAGCTCAATTTTACCTTGTAGTTGTACCTGCCATGAAGTTGCTACAACTTGTCTCTTAGCCTGGAGCCACAGAGAAGGAGAGGGTAGCTTGGGTACCAGTCTCTCCTCTTATCTTTCATCTATTTGCTCAAGCAACTGATGAAGTTTGAATGGAGAGAGGGCTCACGAGTGGTAGACAGATGCATCTATCTTTAGACTCCAGCTCCACCCCTGCTTTCCTTATATAGAAACTGAGAGGATTAATTGAGTTACATCAAATAGCTTCTTAGTTCAGTACCCAAACACAGAGTGCTACTTGAGGACAGTTGGGAGGAAGGAAGGGACGCAAGATCTGCTACACAGGATAAGGATATCTGAAATTCAGTCCTTTGAAGAAGTATGAGATGATAGAGTGGAGGCATGGGCGCATGCCTCAAAGGTTAGCTTGCAGTACAAAGGGGAAGCTGCAGGCAGCAGAAATAACATTGGGTGAAAAACATTGAAGTCCAGACCTGGTTCTGCTACTAAAAGGCTGGATGATCCTGGGCATAGCACTTTCTCTCTTTGAATCTCCGCTTGGTTTGTAAAATGAGGAGACTTGAACCCATCACAGGAAGGTCACCAGAGTTTGATCAAGGTGACTATTTTGCCATAACAATTTGAGTATACCTGCTGTCACCTGATGTCTGTCAAGGAAACACTGCGCTGATTGGTCTGCCATGTGCTGTAGAGCGGAGTCCAGTGTGTTGCTAGTCAGAGGTAAGAGGTCAAGCTGCATTCCAAACTTATACCAAAGATGGGCTGTGTGCTCACTGCAACACACAAGAGCTTTCCCTCGCGCTTATACTAAAGTCAGGGCAGAAAAACATGTCCACTTCCATCAGGACACACGGTTGGGGAGGACCAAGAGAAGGTGCAATAATTCTGCATGCTTTTAGGGAGAACGTGAGACATTTGTATAGTGTAGTGGAGATTGAGCAGTTATTACAGAACTAAGGTTCTGAATGTTTCAGTTCCTTCAAGTGTGTCACCTTGTTTGCAAAGGAGCTGCAAATGGCTCTCATCCATTTCTGAAGTTTTATGCTGAGGGAGACCTTGGTCTCCTCAGGTGGGCCAGGGAACCCCAACCATTTGCTTCGGTCACAAGGTGGGGCATACCTAGTAAGTGCTTCCTGTGCTTTGGAAAAGTTGCTCAGCTTTTGTCCTGGCTGACAAGTGGCCAGCAGCTCACATCCTAGAGCAGCATGTGGGATACACGTGTGCTGGGAGTACGCCCCTTCCCTTCTAGCTAAGTATTAATAAATAGGGTTAGGCTTTCGCTACACTGAAACCCTTTTTAACTTTCATAGATTCTTCTCTTGGCTCATCAGTATGAACACTGCTCTTCCCAGTAAAGCATTTCTTAAATTACATGTTTGCCACAGATCCATGCTTTTGTACTTCCTTGGGACTCTCTGCTTAAACTTTTAGAAGATAATCCTTGAGGATGGGGAAAATGTCACTCACATAAGGTTGACAGTTTGGGGTAATAGAAACCTTTAACTTTACTTCCAGAAAGGCAATGTCCAAGTCACCTTCAGGGAACAGGCCATAGGCCCTGCCAGGCACTACAGCGGTCCAGGCAAAGCTGTTGTCCACAGGTTTTGTCTTTAGCTATACAACCATGAATTTCTTCAGGGAAAAATGGTCTGACAGACATTAGATTAGAGAAGAATTATTCTCTTGTCTTAGTTCCATATTTCTCTCTATTCTTCTTGTTGCTGTTTGATCTCCTGTTTGAGTTGTTGTATAGATGTTGAATTATTTTCCTTAAGAGAAATCCAATGGTCAGTCTGCCTGGTTCCAAATTAGTTGTGCTTTGGCTGAAGAAGGGGAATAGAGTATATGAGGTCCACATGTCCCGTGTACACTGTGCTATTCTACTCGGAAATGATGGGGGATGTTTGTCACCAGGTTCACCTTTAAGGGATCCCAAGGTAAAGGAAAGATTAGGACATTTAAAAAATGAGGTGTTATTAAACTGCTTAACTTGTGTTATTTTACTGTAATTATATGTATTTGAACACTAAATTGAAGGCACTATGTCTTAGAACCAGGGCTTACTATTACTAGACTTTAGTAATATAACATGTGTTTTAGCTTTAGTTTGGGAATACTTCAAATTGGAGAGCAATGAAGATCATGGAAAATTTAGTCTTTGTGTGTGTGTGTGTGTGTGTGTGTGTGAGTCAGAGTTAAAAGAGACTCATTTAGTCCAATTCTCTCACTTTGCAGAAGCTGAAACTGAGGTCCAGGGAAGAATGGTGACCTTGGGTACAAGGTCATGTTGCCAGTTTTCTTAAAGAGGAGACCAGAATTTGGGTCTCCTGACTCCTGGGACAGTGCCCTTTATAGTTCACATGTTGTCACAAGTGCTGCAGGGTTCTGTTCAGTACAGAGGATATCGTGATTGAAAACAATTACTCGAGTTTCTCGAGAAAATGGAGAGGATGTTTGCCTGCGAGGATACCGGAGGCTGAGGCTGCAGGAGAGAAAGAACTTAGCCCTTTGTCAGGGACTCAGGAGGTAGATGAAGGAGAGGGGATTGAAAGCATGTTCAGAGGAGGAACGTCTCCTAACTTGTGTCTCCCCAGAGTGTCTTCATGATAAGGGTGATGGTCCCTAGATGATAAGTCAGTCAAAGGGGGTGTGGTCCGTGTCTACCTGGGCTGAGCATCTTAATTGGATGATTTCAGACTATGGGAGGTGAAGGAGCTGGTGGCTGGGAGATGAATTTGGAGATCTTGGCTGCAGGTGAAAGTAAAGACATTCTTAAAGCTCTTCAAGCTACACAAAACCTTTGCTACACAAAAGCATTCTCCATTTCTCCTTTCCTTACACCTTCTTAGCCTGTCCCTCCAAGGTTCAAACGCCTTTCTGCTGCTCTTGGTATTCTCTGACTTCATGTCCTTGTCTAGGATAAGTCTATCAACTATTTCTCTGGGTAATGCTTTCTTATCAACACACTAGTTTGGGGAGAAATAATAATACTTCATGTTTATTGAATGTTTACTATGTGTCAGGCACTATTTTCTGGGATTTATATGTATTTTTTTAAATTTAATTCTCAGAACAGCTGTATAATGTCAGGATCATGCCCATTTTACATATTAGGAACATAGGCACGGAAAGGTTACATGACTTGATGAAGGTCACACCTCAAGTCAGTGGGGAACCAAGCAGTTGGCTTTGGATCCTGAGCTGGTAACTAGTGTGCTACACTGATTGTCACTCTGGTCCCTGTCTTTTCAAGAAGTGGGGTGGGATGGGGGTGAGGGCAGAGAGGACCTAGAGCATCATAAATATGTCACTGTAACATTATTTTCCTTTAATTCTATGTGTCTCCCTTTCAATTACCCTGTTAATGGTGAATGGGGGTTGATGGGGAGACATATGCAAATGATTTATATTCAAAGAAGCAACCAAGACTCAGAAAGACAGGGTTAGTAACACTTTGCTTAGCCCTGGGAGGGAGCACACTGGAGTGAAAGATGAGGGCGGAGGGGTCAGATTGGCCCAGGTTTTGAATATGAGCCCTAGCTATGTAACTGTGCTAAACTCCTGAACCTCATTACAATGTTCTCATCTGTAATGTGGACATAACTTCTATGTCAGGGGGTGGTGCAGGAAGATTGAATGAGATCATATGTAACGTTGATAAAGCTGCTCGCTCAGCTTCCCTTTCTTTCTCTTCTCCCACGAGAAAGTCAGGGAGTTAAGCTGTATAGGGAGTGAAGCACTGATGGAGAGCTGAGGTCAGGGAAGAGGGACAGTTATATTTGATTTTCAGCCAAGTAGAAATCCACGAAGGGTCAAATTTCAGGGGTCCTATGGACCAGGAGAAATGTCTGCTGAGAGAACCTCTGTGCTGGGCACTGTGGCCATAACATGTCTTGGAGCCGGAGGGACCAGTACAGAAAGAACTGAACAAGAAAACGACTGTGGCACATGTAGTCTGATTCTCAGCATTCTCGAGGGTGAATGGAAGGGACTTTGCTCACCTGGCCTGCTCCTTTTTTCTAAAATGAGGTTACGAGGTGTTTACTGAGGTGATAGTGCAGCCTGGGGAAAGGGGAGAAGGGAAGCACCCATGCACAGGGGAAAATGGAAACCTCAGTAGGAGACGTGTGGAGTGGGGCAGCATTGGTGGGAGAGGGAAGCTGTGCAAAGGGCCTCGTGGGGCCTGATTTTTGCTCACTTGTATGGTGAAGGCCTTGGATTCAAGTATGGCTAACGTCTCCTTCCATTCTAAAATCCGGTCCTGCAGTGATGCAAAAGCTGAAATGTGAAGTTGAAAACAGCCCACAACCAAACCCTTTCCCATCGCTCAAGCTTGAAACCCAAAAACAAAATGAAAGTGCAGACCAGGTGGCTTGTGGTTGACCCTTTTATTTGCATAGCTTTGATGTGCCAATCTGTATGTAAAGACCAGACTGCTCTTAGGGGAAACAATGCCACCAAAGAACCAGGACAAAATTGGTTTAGTACACATATTTAAAAAGTTCAGACACTGTCCTTGAGCCAAGCTATATTTTAGAACCAGAGTTCCTGGTAACGTATTTTTTATTTCTTTCACACTGTAATTGACTGCTCCAGCAAAACAAAATGTGACATCATCTCACCTTATCTAGCAAACAAACAGAAATGCATCCCTTGTCATCTCTGCTGTCTTTAGGTTTTACTCAGTAACAAGCTTGTTCTTGGTTCAGTCCTTTATGAATCAGGACTTAGGAAAAATGCTTCCTTTCTTCTCGAGTCGTGGTTCCTCCTTTAGGATTGTTTAGGTGTGGAAGAACTTGTCTTTCCTTGGGGGCCGTGAAGGAAATGCATCTCCCAGATTCACAGCTCTGCAGACTTTGTCTTCTCCCCAGGGCCAGCAGTAAGGTCCAGTCCAGTTGTAGGAATGAAGCGTGATTGTGTTTTTTGTATAAATATTTCCCGGAGGTTGCAGTGGTTGGTGAGGTTGACAGATGCTGAGTAACTGGAAGCTGTGCCTTGGACATATGTGAACAATATCAATACAATCTTCCATTGGGTTTCAGGAATGACTGAAGAACACATTTCCGCTGAAGTATTAAAACCACCATATACAGTGTTCAGGAATGAAGGACAAATGAAATGTGTTAGGAATTTGATAATAAGTACCTTCTCCACTTCATTTTTTCTAAACTGAGGTTACGAGGTGTTGGCTACTACCAACACAGGCAAGATCGCGAGGTGATCTGAGCATGCAAAGATGATATAAGCTGTGACGACTGATACATATTTTTAACCTTATAAGAAAGGTTTCTGCTACCATTAAGCCTTCATTGTTTACTTTCCTTTAGCAAAGACTTACGTTTACCAAGTGCCATATCCTGTTGAAGCATTTTAAGAAGATTAACTTAATTTTCTTAACCTATGAGGTAGGCGACTATCATTGCCATTTTAGAGAGGGGGAAACTGATGTACAGAGAATCTTTCCCAAGTGGCAGTGCCAGGTTTTAAACTCGGGCTCCAGTCTGACTCTACACACTGCCCCTTGATTCTTAGAATCTGGATTTATAAAACTCTGGATTTTCATTTTTCCAGGTTAGAAATTTCTGTGGTTTCTGTGGTTGATTTTTTTTTTCTTTTACCATGCTCAAGCAAGAAAAAATTATCTCCCTTATTAGCAAAACCCAGCTTGCTTGTTCTGAAATGAAACAACTACAAAATTGTCACCAATAGAATGAGTTTTCCTCTGTAGGAGTCGCTCCGATTTCCCAGTTTTTCCTTGGCTCGCTGGAAATGGAAACATTCTAAAGCCAGATATCCAATGGCTGACAGCTCCGAGGGCTGTTTTAAAAAAGACGGGCTGTTTCAAAGGAGTCAGGGGTGATGGAGTCCTGCTAATCTAAACTCACATCTGTTGAACTTGGTGGGTTTCTCAGCACCAGGCAGAGGCGGTGGCAGCTGCTGCAACCAAAGAAGCCTTCCTTCCTTTGCCAGAAGCCTCCTTGACTGAAAATTCCAGACAGTCATCCTGTCTGTCAGCCCAAATTTCCTATAGGAAGTAGACTTGAAGTGTAAACACACCGAGAAGTCGGGGCTGAAGGGAGCAGATTATTCCCTTGAAGAGGCTGCTGTGTCCCCACGCTCTGCCCCCAGGGCTGCCCCAGCCACAGTGAGTTTTCGGTGGAAGGAATAGGTGGGCACTTTCCACCTCTACCCACCACCCCTCTGCTTTTTCTACCTTTGCTTCCAGCAATGCCTTTTCCTGCGGACAGCACCTTTCCGTTTAACCTCTTAGGATATTTGCGGACTATAAAGCACACAGAACTGTTGCAGGAGAAAAGCCTCTTATTTGCTATAGCCTAAAAAGCATTTTCTTGTGCAGAGTGGCTAAAGACACAGTGGCTGGAGACAAATAGCCACTGTGGCCTTTGCCCTGGGGCGTCAGAGGCTGCTGTCCTTCCCAGGCCCACCCACTGGTGATTTCTTCCTCTAGGCTTTAGAAGGAAGGTATTTATTTTTTCTAAATGCATATTTTATTCTATAATTTATCTAACCTTTCATTGAATCCACTTGGGATATTGAAAAACAAATTAGCATTTTCACCACGTAGGACTGAAATGCAAAAAAAAAAAAAAAAATCCTTAAAAATTATTGTCCTCAATCAACCTGGTCAAGTATTATGTAAGCGATTTTGCAGAGGATGAGGAATTTCTAGACTTCTGTTCATCATTCTTCAGTGTCACTAACATTGCAGTGTATGTACAGAATTCCACATATTAGGTGTGTTGATGATATATTGAATTTTAAAAACTAGGTGGGTTCAAGTTTATAAATTAGAAAAATAGCGTATTTCATCAAATCTAAGGCACCGTTAATCAATGGTGAGACATACCATTCATTATTTTATACACCACGAAGGAAAAAAACCCTACCGCAACCACGCTATGAAAAGGCATTGATTAAAATATGTGCATTCAGCTGTCTTAGAATCAGTGAAGTATAGGGAGATTTTAGGCACAATCTTGCCTCTTTTCCATAGAGTTTGACAAACATGATTCTAACTGTGTTGGATGGGTCTCAGGTGGAATGAAATAAAAGATTAAGTTTTCCTCACAGCATCAGTGATATCTGTTTCTTCCATCTGGAAAATTGTCTGCTGTTTTGTTTTGATAGTTTGTCATTGGTAAACATTCTGTCTGTTAACTTCATGAGACCTTCACACGGTGGGTTTTAGTAGCTCCCGAGTCGTCCGAGCTTACTTACAGTGATTGTCCATTGAACCTTCGGCTTCAGAAATCAGTTTTTGAGTTTAAAATGAAATCGAAACATTTCCTTTAACTTTTATACCTCAGCTAGGAAAGGAGTCGTTTTTAACTCAGGGCAAACCAAGCTCCCAGTGCTGATAAAGCAGTTTCCTGGGTGATGTGTTGGGAGTGAGCCCTGTTGATAGACCATTTTTTAACCATCCTGTGATATACTGGTTACTGCAAAACACATATACATGTGGGATGGTTGCAGGTCAGATAGACTATTGCCTGGATGGCTTATCTCTGCAGTGGGAGAACCCAGGAGAACTTAGCTTCTTGTGAGCTCTGGTCCCTGACGTGGATATGGTGGACCACCGTCGATGGGAAGAGGACATCTGCAGAAGGAGGAGAGCTTTTTGTACAAGAACTGGGTTCCTGTTCCAGAAAGCTTGGGTTTCATCCATTGGTGACCACATGATGGGCCTTCCTTGTCGTTATTATAGTATGGAGGTATTGCAGGGCCACACGGCAAGGGTGGGATGGCATGTGGCTGCTCAGGTACTCAGTGGCTTGTTACAGATGCTAAGGAGGGCATTCAAGCAAGAGGGGAGAGGTGACAAAAAAGGCTCCCATTCATTCATTCATTCATTCATTCATTCATTCATTCATTCATTCATTCAGAGATACTCTTATCAAGTGCCACACTAGGAGGTACTGGGGATAACAGTAATCAAAGAAGAAGATGGGGGCTTGGGCAGAAGTTGGTGGGAAAAGGCATCTCTGAAGACATGACCATTGTACAGGCAAGAACATCCATTCTAAGAATGCTAAAGCCAGGCTTTTATTCAAATTTCCGAACTTGACCTACATTGTTCTGTATGTTGTATGTGTTGTGTCCATCTTTGCCCTTTCATCTGTAATTTGTAAGCCTGAGGTCAGAGCTCATGCCAGTGAAGAGTGTCCGCCGGGTGTGGCGGGGATCAGGGTGCTGGTTAAAGGGGAAGTAGTCTTGAGCACAAGTAGTCTTGAGCACAGCTCTCCTCTTTTCATGTGTGTATCTCAGGAGACTGCTGTGTGTGTGGAGAAACCAGCACAGGGGTAACCATGGAGTCATCTGTCCTGGGAGAAGGTGGTGCATTAATTACCTCTGCGGCATTTTCTCATTGTTTGTCCCTCTGCTTCTCTTTCCAAAAGGATAATGAGAACTGACATTTGATGAGTATGGGAGATGCAGTAGGGATGCTTGAATCTTTTAACTGATGAGAATTTAGTACCGTGAAAAAGTGTATAAACACATCCATCTCTTCCGTGCATCCTTTCTGTGTGAAGCCCGGTTATACAGTATGGAACCCAGAGTGCAGAGTTGGGGGTTTCAGGTGGCCTTTGTTTCCTTCAGCTCTGTCATCACTGTCCTTCATATCTGTCTCATCCAGGGAAGACTTTAATATGGGTTCTTAACGATGGCACTCATTTCAGATATTTATCTCCAAAAGGAAAGAGCTTTAATACCTTCTCTGATTATAAAAGTTAATTCAGGTTTTTACAAAAAGAGGAGGAACGCTTTTTTGCACCCTGGAGCTCACACTGAGCTTTAAAAAAGATCCTCAAATTAGAGGTGTCACCCAGAGATACTATCTAATTCTGAGTTTTAGAACGCAGTGGAAAATGCCCTTTCTTCCGTAATAACCCGGTCGGTCACCTCATGCCTCTCTTCTTGAGCTTCCTCATGGCAGATCTGGGCAGTGTCAGCAGTGTGTACTCTGGTGACGCCCGGCATGAGGCAGGGGCAGCAGCAGCGTTTTTCCTTATACACTTGCCTTTCTGTGGATGATGCCCCTCTTGTGCAATGGGGCCCTTACTAGTGAGGTTCTGAAAAGCACAGAAAGCCAGGATTCTGGCGCTTGGCTTCATTGTTTAGCACCTACAATCCTGCTGCGAAAACATTTGTCTCTGCAGAGCTGCTCCCACCTTTTAGCTGCACGGCTCCCGTGATATTTGTCAATACAGAAATGGAGGGGACAGGGCCGGAGAACCAGTGTGCACTGAGGTGCTGTGCTTGACGCCATAAATCTCTTTACCACCCTATGAGATAAGAGGTGGTATTTTCATTTTGCTGATGTGGACACTGATATCTTAGAGGTTTGTCGTCCACCCAAGATCATGGAGTTGGACACCGTGTCTTGTGACGACAAAGTTCATGTTCATGATCTTTTCACTATTTGCACCTAAAACTTCACAAGCCATTTACCTGGGGCCAGGGCCACCTTTTCATACATCACTCCCGGCAAGTACAGATGCTGATTTATAGGGCCTGACTCCTTTGATGACTTGTTTAGAACCTTCAGCCATTCCAAGAGTTGGGAATGGACCTGACCTCATAGAAAAAGCAAAGTTAAGCTCCATGCCTCTATCAGCACATCAGTGGGATGAAGGTTGTTTCTTTTCAACTTAATAAAAAAGAGACTTAGCATAATATTCAGCTAAACAATTCAGGTCAATTCAACACATGGTAACTCTCCAGTTTAGATGGAAACTCTTGGAACTCTGATGCAAAGATGACCAAGCAGAGGATTGGTCTCTTTCATTTACTGTCATTTCACATTGAGGTTAATAATTAGAATGGAAACTTTTGTTGTTGTTTTGTGTATGTGTTTTCTTTTAACAAAATGCTTTTCTAAATACTTATGCTATTTTAAATTGCTATAGTTTCAGGGATTGGTGAACTACAGCACATGTCATATCCAGCCCACCATTAGTTTTTGTAAATAAAGTTTTAATTAGAACACAACTATACTTGTTTGTATTGTCTAGGGCTGCTTTCAAGTTTCAACAGCAGAGCTGAGTTTTGCCAGAGATCATACGGTTCTCAAAGTCTAAAATATTTACTGTTGCACTTTGTGGAAAAGTTTGCTGACCTCTTTTTTTTTTAAGGTACCATAGTTTTAAAGAAAAGAAATAAACTTGCTAGCCCCAGAGAAAACTTTCCTAGCATCTGCTTGGAAATAACAGGCCAGGAAGAAGCATACACACCATGGCCAACATTGAGTGCATTCACATGTAGACTAGATGGCCATGCCCTAGAAACATAATTCCAGTGAATAATGACGCACCTCCACGCCATTACATTTCCTGTTAACCACAGTAGAAGCAACACTAACTGGCTGGGTGACCTTGAACTGGACAGCAACCTTTCTACATGACATTCCTCATCAATCAAATCAAACACTTAAAAAATTATCTATATCCCACATAATAGTATGTGCATATATAAAGTATACATAAATAGATGTTATTTAAATGTGTGTTTTATATATATATATATATATATATATATATATATATATATATATATATATATATAGTTTAAACAGGAATGATAAATACCAAATCAAGTAACAAAATAAAACGAAGACCCATTTTTTTTCACCATCTAGTTTAGAAACCAGAACGTTGTAAATAGCTCTGAATTTCCTGCTGTGCACCTATCCCATAATATTCCCCTCCCTCCCCGTAACTACCTCAATTTGGTTTAATCATCCTATTGCTTTTCTCTATAGTTGTATTTAATTTTGCCTAAAACTTTTTTTCTAAAGAAAGAACACTTTCAAAGGCCATCAAATTTTGTGTTTCATTGGTGGTACCACATTTTCTTAGTGACAAACTCTTTTTGTTTTAAAACTTTATAAAGGCTATCGGTCCAGCAAACATGGTAACACAGTGGCTGCTCAATAAATTTTCTTGAAATAGTCTGCACTTTTTTCCTTTCTCCTTGGTGGTCAGGTGGGGACAAGAGGCATCAAACTCACTGGCTGGTTCAGACTGGTCTCAATTTCCCCGGCTGGGGTTTTGTGATTGTGTGCTAGGCTCCAAGGCTATTTCTCCAGAGGGAGCCATTGTCTCTGCCATCTTTAGATTTATCAACTCTGCAGTGGGAGGGGATAGTGGTTTAGAACATTACTGACCAGAGCCGGTTTGTGTGAGTTGACTCCATGTTTTCATAGTAAATGAATAAGGTGAAACTGAATTTGTAGGCCTTAAATTTAGCTTCTAGTCAATTTCATTTGAAGGAAAATCTCATTGTATCTATTCTTTGTGTTTTTCTTTTTTCCTTTATTTTGTGGCTGAAAAAAAAAAGTATAAATGCTGGGTTTTAGAAGAAGGAGCTGTTGTTAAGCTTAAACCTTTTCAACTCTGTAATTACTCTATAAAGGCTGTATATTTGCATCAGAAATGCATGTAGTCTTAAGTTATAGTACCTAGTATATGGAGCATTTCTAATGATGGGGTACTTCCAAAAATAAATCAACTCTATAGAAAATGTTAATCAGCTCATCCCCAGGGACCATAGTGAGTATTTCCATTGTACAAATGAGGAAATGGACATGACAGTTAGTGGTTTGCCCAAAGCCACACTGTCATTGGCATTATGAAGATGTAAGCAATGGACCAACACACAAGAAAACAGTCATGTTTTAATGTAAGACACTGTGGACCTTAGTCAAATTGACCTAAATTAAGATACAGGGACTAACAAGCCTTCTGGTGTTTGGCACAATCTACCACGTTCACCACAAAGAGCTGCCTTAACTCCTCAAAGTTACCTGTGGGGTTTTAAATAGGACACGGGTTCTTGAGGAGTCTGCTTGAAATCAAAAGCTCTGTATCTGGCTAAACATTGTTATAAAAACTGACAAGTAACTGGTTTAAGTATATTTTCACTGCCAAAGAAAATTGTGTGCGAAGTACAATAATGTCTCGATTTGTGGCATTCTTCTTTTACAGTGGACAAGAAAGCAGCCTCCCCTAGGAACTTCTTTTTTTCGAAAACCATTTTCAGGAGGTTGATTCAGAGTGTGTATGCAGGCTTTGAAATCATCTGCCTGATTATAATTTATGGTAGAGGGAGGATTTATATCGAAGAACCACAGAGTCCTCCATTTTCAAAGAAACTTCTAGAATTGCTCTTTTCTTAGGCAAAAATTGATAGCTCAATTTATAAATTTTTCCCTCAACAACTGATTGGAACAAAAAAAATTTTTTTTTCTTAGTTAACCTCTAGTTAATTGAAAAATTCAATTAACTGTAATAGAAATGTCCTCTTTATTCCCCTCTTTTCCTTTCTTCACTGAGCTTCACTTGGTAACATGGCCCCATTTTGTTTATTGAGTAGTAAATATTAAGACATTGTCCAGTATAATAACTCTGTTATCAGGGCCTGTGAGTGTGGCCTCACTGGAAGAAGATATGGTATTGACTCAGAGGCCTCACCTGTCTGTTGTGGTAAATGACCATTGCCCTTATCATGAGGTTACATACACACCCCATGTATATAAATTTGGGCAAGGCCAATGTGTAATTATAGAGAGAAGATGCAGTAAAGAGGAAGACATTTCAAAGCATGCTACTCAGTGAAAGCTGCCCCTCACAGAGGATCAGTCCCGGGTGCCTTTCCTGAGTTTGCAGAGTCCGAGACTTGATTTCAGTGTTTCACCCTGTATTCATTAGATTTGGGGACTGCAGACCCACGCTGAGTTTACAAGTGACTGATAAGCCAGACAATGCATAACATTATCCAGTAAACTGGGCTCAACACCCAACCCATTGTGATATTAGGCAAATTGCTAACTTTTCTAAGTTTTTTCTTACCTGTGCAATTGGAATGTTAATGCTTTATAAAGATGTTCAATGAGCGAATGCCTTAACATAATGCCTGGAATATAATAGCTATTGTTATTATAGTGTCATTTTTTGCTGTTGTCTTCATTATAACTGCTAGTCAATTTAAGAGACTGAATAATAGATCAGAAAATTGCTTCTTGAGCATAAATTAGAGTACAAGAAGTCAGAAGTACTTAAAGGAATGCCTCCATCCGGCTGAAATAGCTGGGTACTGTGTCAGCTGACATAATAGACACCCTTGCCAGAATCTGAACACCCTTTACCCACCCAGACAGTGCTGGATAAACTCCATTGCAGTTTTAACTTGTGGCTTATCTTTTTCTAGATTTCATGAAGTCACCACTTTTTAAATCTGGGAGCCTCTGATTTATTTCTTTCCAGTTGTTTTTAGCAGAATGATTCCTTTGTTTGGGTTTGGCTTCCAAAACATCTTTTAAGGGTGATTTACTATACTTTCAGGATTGCTGCTGCTTCTAGTTCCACATTCAGGAAGTGAAATTCGCAGGAGGGTCCCTAACTCGTCCGCAGGATGGGCCACCTGTGCTAAGTGCTTACAGAAGGCAGTGCATTCCCCCCCGACGTATAACAATCAGCATGCTTTTTTTAGTTCATTGAAACAGAGCGGCCTTAGATAAAATCTTCTCTCACATGCATGTATTTTTTGTCTCCCCCTTTGGTCTCTGGAATAGGTATTGACATCCTGAAGCTGGTCGCAGCACAAGTGGGAAGCCAGTGGAAGGATATCTATCAGTTTCTGTGCAATGCCAGTGAGAGGGAAGTCGCCGCCTTCTCCAACGGGTACACAGCGGACCATGAGCGAGCCTACGCGGCTCTGCAGCACTGGACCATCCGGGGGCCCGAGGCCAGCCTCGCACAGCTCATTAGCGCCCTGCGCCAGCACCGGCGCAATGATGTAGTGGAGAAGATTCGTGGACTGATGGAAGATACGGCCCAGGTAACGTAGTTCAGGTCGTCTGTCTTTCCCGCTAACTTTTTGGTTCCTGTGCTTTCAGATTTTACCAGGTATATGTAATAAGGAAAAGTAACTGGTATTTGGTGTGCGCGCGCGCTCACACACACACACACACACACACACACACACACACACACACAGCCTTCAGGGTGGTAGTTCTCAGTGGCTGTCCATAGAATTATGTAGACAACTTTAAAATGATTCTGATACTTGGACCCCCACTGTAGAACAGTCAAATCAAGATTAAGAATCTATTTGTTTATTTGTTTGTTTATTTTCCTATGCCCTTTCCCCTCTAGAGGATTGTTTTCTGTGATGTGACTTAGGAAGGCTCCATTTTACCCCCTGAGCATGCTGACGGTGCAGTCAGCAGTTAGTAACAGGATTTGTCCTCCCCTGTGGGCTTGTTCAATCCCTACATCAGGTTGGAAGTGAGGGGACCCAGGCCTGTGATTTATTTATAGTCTCTGGTCAATGAGCCATGGCTTTGGAGCCAGACAGTACCGGATTTGTATCCTGGCTTGGACACTTACTAGCTAGGCGATCAAGGGTAAGTTACTTCAACTTTTTCTGCTTGTTATCTCATTTGTAAGCGAACTTTATTTCACAGGGTTAATTAAGACTAGAAATAAAGTATACAAAATGCCTGACACATTGAAAGTGTTCTACAATGGTAGTTATATCTATGATGTAACTCATTATTTCAGCCTTTTCTTAATCATAATATGCTTCCCTGAAAGATCATGAATTAAGTATAAATTTGGGTATTGAATGATATTTCTCACAGACTGTGATTAAAGTTCTGGAACATACTCCCAAAGTAAAAAAAAAAACAAACAAACAAAAGAACTGCCACAGAGACTTGATAAAACCTCTTAAAATTTCAAAGACCATTCTGCCTGTGTTGTTTTCCAGTAATCCAAATTCATTACCTGAATGAGCTAGGACAAAAGTTTTCTTTTATCAGCTCTAATTCACTATTTTTCTGCACCAAATTTTGTATAGCAAGGGACTCAATTTTATATATTTGAAGTCCAAATGCTATTGTCTTTTCATACCAACAATATATAGTGTTTTTTCACTGTTGAAGTAAATACTCATCAGCTGGATATTTTATGTAAGTGATTGGATAAAAATTGATAGGTGCTAATTGACTCTGAAGGTGGCCTTTAAAACTCTTTGGCATATTTGTGACTTCTTTGAAATGTGAAATTTCAGAAAAAGTATTTGCTAGTAGATGCAGTGGTAAACGTTGAAAGGCACACACCAGTGTCTTGTGACTTTGTGAGAAACGAGCTGACTAATTATGATTCACAACTAAGACTAGGCTTTAAGTACCTTATTTCCCCGAAAATAAGACCTAGCCGGACAATCAACTCTAATGCATCTTTTGGAGCAAAAATTAATATAAGACCTGGTCTTATTTTACTATAAGGCCCGGTATAATATAATAAAATATAATATAATACCGGGTCTTGTATTAATTTTTGCTCCAAAAGATGCATTAGAGTTGATTGTCCGGCTAGGTCTTATTTTCGGGGAAACTCAGTAGCTGGATTTGGGGAAAGGAAAGGGAAATATTTAACTTCCAATTAAATAAAATAGCTGCAGTTCGAATAAAGGGAGTTCCTGTGCTTCCTTGGAGTTTTGGCTTTAAGGAAGGGACTGGTTGGGCGAGCAGCAGACTTGAAGAAGGATTTGGATACTTGAGAGTAAGTCACTAGATCTCTTTGGTGGTGCCTACAAGAAAGACGAAATTGGTTTGGATTTTGTTAAATGCAATTTAAGTAGACAGAAAGATTATCATCATAATGTATTGTTAAGGAAAAAGAAAGTTACTGAACTGTGTGTTTTTCATTAGGAAAAGCAAATGTAAACATGGGAAAATATAAACATAGGAAAATGAAAAAGCATAAGTGTTGAGGTTATGCTATTAAGTCTCGATGGTAGAATTAGAAGTGATTTTCTTTTTTTTAAAATCATTTTCTATAATAAAAACATTACTTTTGTGATTTTCAATATTTTTCAAAATGACAAACCTGAAGGGCGTAAGAGAACGGATAGGTAAGGCTTTGTTTTATTGTGATAAATTGAGAGAGGGAACCAGCCTCATTTTAACTTAGGGAGAGCAGACAGTAATTTATGTGACAAGCTATTCTTCCTTATTAGGACTAAATGAGGTTCGTGGTGTTGTGTCAGATTTGCCAAAAACTCACCAAAATTACTTCATTATTGGTTTCTGCAAATCCATCTTATTTCACTGTGTACACTCCGCAATCACTTAGAATTTAGACCCTGTTTTTGGAGTACTTTTCTGGGGGGAGATAGTAATGGTGGTAGACTATAACAAATGACTTTTTTATGTTTTTATGATCGTTCTGTTGAGTGCCCTCAGTGTTTATTGAGCACCTACTTTATTCCAGGCACTGTCATAGTTGCTGGGAACAGTGGGCCCAGTCTCCACGGAGGAGACTGCATATCAAGGAGAATGATTCATAACAAAAACCACTGGGTCAATGAATAGGAAAAAACACCTGGTCCCCAAGTGCCAAACTCTCGTACCTTTTAGTTCTTTCCTTGCTCTATCTCCTCTATAATACAAAAAGATTCTAATGTCTAGTTTATGTTATTTAGTTTTTAAGAAACAGTGGCACCAAAGCATCTTACAGCTTTCTCTTTGGAGCTAGTGTAGCTTATGTGTTAGGATGGAGGCCGAGAAGGCAATATAAAGCTTCTTGTTCCGTATTTTAATAATGTCCGTCATTGTCTAGCAACATTCTGAACCCAACTCTGACTCTTAATAGCCAGCGAACATGGATTTCTGGCTGCCAGCTGTTACTAATCACACAGTATGTAACTGTATGTTCATAGTTTATCTCTGAGATTTGTCGATTCAAACAAGAGAATCAGAATGCAGGGGGCATAATTGAGACTCATTCTTCCCATCTTATGATGGATTTGTATTCTTTGTGTATTGTGGTCCTGCTGGGGATTTGAGACTTTGCCCTAGGAGTTAATGGACTCTTAATGTGTAAAAACGACTGTGTGTGTGTGTGTGTTTAAAAAATGGTTAATGTTTTTTCCTATTCATGAGCCTGAGAGCACCTATCTTATGTTCCACTCAAAGGATTAGCCCATGTGCCTTTTACTTACCTCTGTCCAGAACAGCTTGTCCGTTATTAACCATGGTGGCCCATTAGACATTTTAAAAAAATTAATTAAACACATTCAGAGTCTTGACTTTTTGAAAATTTTATGCATTAAAAATTATATAGTAAAATTCACTTTTTGGGGTACTGTTCTTAGTGTTCTTTTTTTTTTAAGACTTATTTTTTTCGAGCAATTTTAAATTTATAACAAAATTGAGGGGGAGGTACAGAGATTTTCCACATATCCCATGCTCCCACACGGGCATTGCCTCCCTCATTATCAATGTCACTCACCAGAATGGCTTATTTCTGATGTCCTTATACTGACGCAATCATAATTATCCAAAGTCCATTGTTTATCTTAGGGTTCACGCTTGGTGTTATGGGTTTGGACAAATGTATAATTACATATATTCATCGTTATAATATCATACAGAATATTTTCACTGCCCTAAAAATCCTCTACACTCTGCTGTTTATCTCTTTCCCCCTCTCCCACCCCTGGCAACCACTTTTTATTGTCTCCAGAGTTTTGCTTTTTCAGCATCTGATATAGTTGGAATCATACAGTATGTAGCCTTTTCAGACTGGCGTCTTTCACTCAACAATATGCATTTAAGTTTCCTCCATGTCTTTTCATGACTTGATAGCTCATTTGTTTTTAGCATTGAATAATATTTCATTGTCTGGATGTACCACAGTTTCTTTATCCATTCACCCACTTGACTCTTGATTTGAGGTATAAGTCATATTTTTCAGTACTCTCTTCTTTGAAATTCAACACCTGAACTGAACCCAGTTTTGTAGAATTCTATCTATTCTTCCCTACCATGAGCATTTGAAGAGGCAGCAAAGCAGTCGGACAGTAGTTGCAAGTTACTAGGACTTGGCCAAAGCTATTTTAAAAATCAAAACAAAACGAAAACCTAATACAACATTCCAAATTGTATGTTAACCCTTTTTCCAGTCTTTTACTTTGATTTTTTTTTTCCTGTAGCTTTATTTAAAGAAGTCTTTTGTAAGTTGCATATATTTAAGGTTTTTAACAAATCTAGTCTGACAATTACCATTTAATTAGGGAATTTCAATGTGGTTATATTTTTAATGTAACTACTCATATTTGGATTTAAATCTACCATCTTATTTGTTTTATATTTGTCCTGTCTGTCCTCTTTTATTCCCCCCTTTCCTTTCTTGCCTTCTTTTGGAGTAATCAGGTATTTTTTTATTATTCCACGTTTCCTCTTCTATTAGCTTTTTAGTTACACATTTTTTACTTTACTCTTAATGGATACCATGGAGCTTATAATACGCACACTTAAATTATGAGAACCGTTTTATAAATGTCCACTTTTTACTGTTTCCAAACAATATAATAGCCTTAGAAGACTTTAGTCCTATTTATTCTTCTATTGCATTATGTGTTTCATTGTCATGAATTTTAACACTACACATTTCTTAACCCCCAAAAGGCATAATTATTATGGTATTATACGGTCAAGATTCACGTAGATTTACCTGCAGATAAATATGTTCTATTGTTCTACATTCCTCCCTGCAGCTGCAGCTTCTACCTGAGATCATTTTTCTTTGGCCTAAAGAATACTTTCTGTCGGTTTCCAGCAATAAACTCTGTTTTTCTTTGTCTGGAAAATGCCCACTAAATCAGTCGCATTATTTGCCCTTGGTTTTTGAAAGATAGCTAGAAAATAGAATTTAAGTTCAATAGTTATTTTCCTTCAGTACTTTTATGCCTGGGTTTACATTTCGCCTGCTTACAGCAAAGGAGATGATGTGATTTTATTTTTAAATCTGTATTACATAACCAGTGATGTGCGCAATATTGTATCATGTACTTTGGGCAATGCAAAGACAAGTGATTAAGACAAAGTGCCGACAAGGAAGCTTACAGTTGAATGGGAGAAAATACATAATTTAAGGGGTGGGGGGGCGTGCTGGGTGTACAACTAACTAATCAGTCTTTAAGGCTCCAAATCGGAACAGCAGTGCAGAGTTGTGTGCCAGGTTAAATTCATGTCCTGGCATCATCTCACTTTGGTGACGTTATGGCCTCTCTGCCTCAGTTTTTTTGGTGACGTTATGGCCTCTCTGCCTCAGTTTTTTTCCTGAGAAAGTGGGAACACCATGAGTGCGCCTGCCCTGTGAGCTGTTGTGAGAATTATGTAGGACCCACGGTCAGCATTTAGAGAATGTGGCCTATTAATAGTTGCAATTATTCTCATGCTCTGGAGGCAAGAGAGATGGAAGAATGTTCCTAACTAGCTCCACCTCACACACATAATAGATCCTTTAAATCCTGAACACCGAGGGTTACTTAGTGTCAGGTGGAGAGGTGCTCCCAGTTCCAAGACTGCTTAAAGAAGACGGTGGAACTCAAGGATTGCTATCTGGGTTTAGTGCCCAAGAATTGGAAATTCCAGCTAGTTGTAAATATTTATTCCTTACTGCCTGAGCAAATGTTCCTAGGCTGGCAGGGATGTTTTCTCTAGTGAAGAAACAGGTGATGGTATGTATGAAGATAACAGCCTGCTGCTGTCAGAAAAAGGGAAACAAAATTGAAGAACTGAATTTCTAGGTTTTCTTTTGTATGTGTGTTTTCCCCATTTCTTTTAAGGACTTCCTATATTTAGATAGGCTTAAACAGTGCAATTCCCCCCCCCCCCCCCCCCCCCCCGTCCCCTCTTGAAGGGGTGGACTTGATTTTCTCTATAGGAAACCTTGGCCAAACAATTTTGTTAATTCAGATTTTTCTGTTTAAAATGGGATTTCAATTAAATTGAGGTAAATAGCATGTTAAACTGTAAGATATAAAAAAGTGAGGTATTAATGTGATGTTTAGTGGCTAGGTTCAGGAGTAATTGTGATTTGAATTCCAGCATTCTTTTATTGTTTCATTTTGAAAAAGGGAGGAAAAGGAATTTTATGTACATTTAAAAATGATAATATTAAAAGCAACTATAATTTAAAATAATATTAAGTGTTACTTTAGCTGTCTACGTTGACCAGAGATTTACAAATATAAAGAACTCCGGTGCAGGGGAGTTGGGTATTTTATCCTTCTTCCCCTCCTTCCATAAGATTAGATAGATTAAAACTACACTGTAAGTTAAACAACTAGTGGAACTGAAGCCAATATTGTCATTGTTGTTGACTTGTGTGTACTAGAATGATTCTTTGTTAGGGGATCTTAATCCTTTCCAGAAACCATGAAGAACTCTGGGATAGAGTTCTCTCTCGTTCTCTCTCTCTCTCTCTCTCTTTCTCTTTCACTCACTCACTCTTTCTCTTGACTACAGTAGACTCTGTGTTGGAGACTGGGTGGCTTTGCTCAGTATAATCAACTAGGAGATTCTTCACAGTGAGAAGAGCATTGGGCATTCTCTTTGGGCGAGGACAAAACCACTGCTTCTGCTGCTGAGGGAACTACAGTTAACTGATGTTTTGCTTACCAGCTGCAGGATGCAGCTGTCCTTATCTATGGTCTGACTGAGACTAGCTAGTTTCAGAAATTTAATATAGTGAGGTCGAATTGAAGCAAATACCAGCTGTACATTTAACTGTTGGCTTTTTGACCATTCAAATTTGTCTTTGACTTTAATTTGCCAGTTGGTCATCTCTGAGAAAATAGGGATTCTTGTCCTAAGGGCTTCAGATGTTAGCTAAACTTGAATGTATCTAGCCCTTGCCCTCTGTTGCATTACCACATAAATAGAGGGTCATTTAAGGTCAAGTTAGGTAATTTGGAGGGTGTGGTTGCAGGCTCTGGGGTACTTCTGGGATGGTGAGGAGGAGACATTGTAAAAAGATTGTAGTCCACACAATAGGCCCAGGTACATTTTAGGATGCTTGTGTTTAAGGTGGTCATTGTGTACAAAGAAACGATGTCTATGAATAAGCCTTTAGACTTTTAATGACCTTCAGGCTGTTCTACTTATTATAGTTTAAGGTTTCAGTTAGTCAACAACTTTTTGTCACACACCAGCTGTGTGCCTGGTATTATGTAAAGAAGAAAAATGGCCCCTGCCTTTCATAGCTCACTCACTGAGATGGAGACACTTATGCAAATAATTGCACGTCAGTGGGATAATAGAAGTGTGCATGAGGAATTACAAGATAGTATCAGAAGGCAGGGATACCTGAACCTCCAAAATATACATACGAAACAAGAGCAGATACATACTTGTCGATTTGAAAGTTGTTAAAAACAAAAACAGACTGTAGTTTCTTTCAAGAATGTATTTTGGGGGGCGGCTGGATGGCTTAGTTGGTTAGAGCGCGGGCTCTCAACAAGGTTGCTCGTTCAATTGCCATCATGGGATGGTGGGCTGCGCCCCCTGCAACTAAAGATTGAAAACGGCGACTGGACTTGGAGCTGAGCTGCTCCCTCCACAACTAGATTGAAGGACAATGACTTGGAGCTGATGGGTCCTGGAGAAACACACTGTTCCCCAATTAAAAAAAAAAAAAAAAAGACTATTTTGGTCTTCTCCAAGACTTTCCCATCTGGTTTCTGCCCAGGGAGCCCCACCTGCTTTTTCACACTAAGGGATTCTCAAATCTTTGACTCTGCAAAGAAGTTCTGATTTACTTAGAACCTTGTTTTGTTTTGCTCAGTAGCAAAACAAAAGGTTATCAGAAACTTTTCAATGTTCTGCAGTAGTAAACAAAGTACAGGAATAAGGTTGTAATGTGCCACTGACGTCAAGTGCTGGAATTTGAACTTTGAATCTCCAAGAACCAATAGAAGGGACTGACAAATTGAACAATTTGATTTTGTTCTTCTGGATTGGGTTTGAATCTGCTTTTGCCACCCATTGTGTGTCCTTGGGCAAGTTCCTTTACGTCTCCAAGCCTCAGTTTCTTCATAGTTGCCTTGTAAGGGTCTGGTGAGGACTAGAGATGGTGAGTATATATACTAGAGCTAGTGCAATGCCAGCCCTGCACTTGACAGATAGTAGGGGGCTCAGTAAACCTTAGCTACTATTTTCTATGTTAGAATTTGAATTCCACTTTTGCCTTTTTTGACTCAAGAGCAAATAATACCAGTCTACTTTCAATAAATGCACATTAAAGAGAAAGGGAAGCAGCGTTTGCTGAGTGTTGTGTCCCAAACATTTACCGGGTGCTTTACATCTGTGCTTACCTCACAAGCTTCATGGTCCTGCAGAGGTATATGTCGGTAGTAGAGTTGAGATATATTTCTATGTTTTGTTGAATGCTGTGTCAGTTGTAAGATGTACCAGTATTATATATACCACTAAGAAAGAAAGAAAAACAATACCAATTATAGTTGTAAGATCATCCCTATTTCAGAGATGTTAAAATGTAAAAAATATGCATCATAGAATTAATGAAATATGGCAGTTGAGCTTGAGGTATACAGGTTATAAAAAGAAAAATCTGGGAAATAGATTCGATCGTCTTGCTGTCCCTCCCCAACACACACATACACACATGATTTTTTTTTCTTTTCTTTTTTTGGGTAGCCTTTGAGGATGAGATGGTTTAACACAAGCAATTTATTTAGCAAATATTAATGGAACACCCATTGTGTTTTGAGCCCTGTAATTGGCACTGGCACTAGAGGTACTCAGCGAAGCACACATGCACAGAAAACAAAACATAAAAACAGAGAACTATCCCTCCAGATGCTGACAGTTTCATAGGAGGGATAGGTAGGTTAGCCAAGCTTTAGAATATATTCTGTGAAACTGCTATATAGAGGAGGTGAGGTGATATTTTATTTTTTTCCTGAGACATGGTGTCTCAACATTCAGAAAAGCCTGAGTCTATTAGTGGATAACATTTTCCAGCTCTTTAATCCACACCCTTACTGGCTTTCTCAAAAAGTGCATTAGGGGGAAATCAGAATCAATATTGTAAAAAGAAGCTTATTTTCTCCATCAATTACCAGTGCTGAAGATCACATTTTCTTTTCTTTTAAGCCAAAACTCATATCTGGATAAAGCTTAGTAGCTTCCAGTTTTGTCCACGCTTCTCCATCCTATGTTTGTGAGATTGTCTCTTGATCTGTTATAACCAAAGTGCCAGTAGTGGGTACACTCATTGAAGAGGAATTGCATCACGGTTAGAAGTAGGTTTTGTTATACACCAGTTAGTTTCAACATTTTAATTGCTTATTCCTCACTATTTTCTTGAGAGAGACAGCTGTTACTCATGATTTTCCCATTAAAAAATTGTCACAGAGGCAACTTTGAGTTCTCCACATTTGGGCTGAGTCAGGGGATAGGCTAGAATGACCAACCTAAGAATGGCTTATCGCCCCCAAAAAAGGAAACTAGAGGAAAAAAAAGGAAACTTTTTGTGTGTGTTTATAATCACAAAACTTGGTAAGGCTCTTCTGAGAATAATATAAAACACAGAAATCATACAAGAAAGATTTAACTGCTTAGCAGTAAATATACAAGTCAGAAAACATGCAAATCTAAAGACAAAATAATAACGGAGAAGTTGTTTGCAACATAGGATATTTTGTTAAAAAATGAAGAGCTTTTACAAATGAATTAAGAGACCAACAACCCAAAAAGAAAAATGGGCAGTCTGTGAATAAGACAGTTCACAGAAAAAGAAAGGCTCTTAAAGGTATACAGATTTTTTAACTTGATGCAGAATAAGGAAAATTCAAAGTGAAACCTACACTGAGATACAATTTTTACCTCTCAGATGGCAAAGAGGGAAAGGTATGACACCATTCTTGTGTTGTGAGGGAACAGAAAGAACAGCATCGACTGCTAATGGGTGTGTACAGTAAGCGCAGTCCCCATGGAGGCCACCTGGCGTTATCTACCAAAGTACATGTCAGTTGACCACTTGACATTCCACTTCTAGGAATATGTCCATGTATTCCCACATATGTCCCACATATGTGCAGAATGATGCAAGTGCAAGTATTCATTATAGCATTATTTGTAATAACAAAAGAGTGGAAGCAACACAATACCCTTCAGTAGAAGATTGGTTTTGTAAGCCATAGGACATCCATACAGTGGAACAGTATGAACTTGTCAAAAACAGTGAGTCAGCTCTTTATATGCTAACCTCAGAACTGTTTTAAATGGAAAAAGACAAATGTAGAGTAGTGAGTATACTGTGCCACAATCTTGGAAAAAAAATTGTAAAAAACAAAAAAAGAAGAGCTGGGGTGGGGTAGACTATGTGTACCTATTTATTGGTGTAAGGGCAGACTGTCTTTGGAAGACTGCATAGGGAATTGGTAACAGTAGTTAACACTCTGGTGTGGAACTGAGTTGCTGAGATCTGGAAGCCAGAGGTTGAAGTCAGAGGTTAGTGAGACAGTTATTCTTCACGGTGTCCTCTTTTGTACCTTTGGAATTGTGTACCACATATATTTGAATTCTAATGGCACCAATCCAACTAATCATTCTATTAAAGAACGCTAATTTAATCAAATTTGCCAAATTCAAAACCCTTGAATCACAGATGAGCTTGAGCCTTCTTACGTCAAGGTCATGAGTTTTCCTATGAACTTTCTATCCTCCACAGTGACTTAAGATATGCTTATAAGATCCGTGCAACTTTTTCTCATGGTTAGAGTTGTCCAAAGGATTTTTTGGGGAAAGCCTTCCTAATACTATGTTTCATTGAGTGACATTTAGCGAAACCCAAGTCATTTCTAGCAGTGTTATCTCCTCATGTAAGGCTCAATAGTACATTTAAATGTGAGTGGGCTCCGGCTCTGAACCAAGGGAGCCCACGTACTAATCCGCACTTCCTTTGTTGAGAAAGCCAGGGAGTGAGTCAGCTCAGGGCTGTAAATTAGTGTTGATGTCAGCGGCCTGGACAGTTTGCAGACACATGCCCCAGCAGCTGGGCAGGGCACAGTCTCCCTTCCTCCTCCCTCCGGAGCCAGCTGGTTCTTACCAGCTTTGGCAGCTTTGTGCAGCTCTACTTGTTGTGACTTCCTGTGGTTTTTCCCCAGGCATCCAGAGAAGAATTCTCTTGCTTAGGGCAAGGGTTGGCCACCCACACCTTGACTTAAATGTGAGTGGATTTGTAGCCTTTGGGATTCTGTTTTGAAATCCTCTTACAAATGATCAGAATTAGCAGAGGACATATATACACAAGAATATAGCCACTGCCTTGATTAGGGCCTAGGGTACTGAAGGGAGAAACACGCCATGGCCAGCTAACCTAGGCTCAAGTTTAAATGTAGTCTTAAGTGTTAAGGTTGCAGTTGAAACAAAATCCTTTCATTATCCTATGCTTGGACAGATCTAGGGTAGGTAAGAGGTTTTTTTTGTTTTTTTGAAATCCCCAGTGGTTTTGGCATTTTTCAATCAAGTGAATTCTGTGAGCCTCCTGAGTGTTGTGGCTGCTTGCTGGCAGGTTGTGAAAGAAATCATGAGGCAGGTAGAAATTAAGAAGGAAGATTTGTTCAAGTATTAGGTAGAGGTTAGAAAATGTAAGAGGAGCAGGGTGGGAGGGGGTCCACAGTTCCTACAGAAAAAGCTCATCACTAGCTTGGATTAACTGCCTTCAGCCACGTATCTGTTTTAACAACAACAGAAGACAAGACATGGTCTGGAGCAAGACAAGGATCTGAGTCAACAGGTCTCCACCCATTTTACTAGGAGGGCAGGCTCTCCTGTGGAAGAGCATGCCCCAATTTTCCCGCCAAAGCAACATGTAATTCCCTGACTCCACCCAGCAAACTTTAAGTCCTTGGGACAAGGGCTCTCTGGACCTTACTCCTTGCTCTCTCCACCTTTCTCTCTCTCTCCTCCCCCACCCCCTCAGCTAGGCCCGTTCTCTTCCCTGAGAACTATCACTAATCAACCCTGCTTGCATATTAATCAGCTTGCTGACCTTTGGTTCTTCACTGCGTCTGCAAGAAGAACCGGGACTCCAGTAACAAAAGTGAGAGGAGGGTCGGCTGGGCAGAATCTATTAGAGACTACAGCCCTGAGTTTTTGTTTGATCTGAAGTTTTATATTTTCTAACCAGATGTAAATGGCTTCGGCCTGTACGTAATGAAATCTATCACGTTCAACTTGGTCCGTTGGAGTGCGGGAAGGAAGGTGTGGTTAAACTGGTTAGGGCAACCTTGGTATATGTTTTGTAAATTTAAGTTGGAGCCAAGAGTGGATCCTATACAGATGTAAAAACCTCTCCCATGTTACCATGCCAGGCTTGCAAGGCCGAAAGAAACAGAAACATTGAAACTCGTATGCACAATAAATGTATAGTAAACAGAGTCAGGTTTGGTGAAAGGAGGACAAGAAAAAAAAAAAAAAGCTTGCAAAAAGTCCCAAGCTAAATTACACTTCTTAAATGAAATTCTACCAGAAGTCCAAATCTCAAAAAGAGAAGATTTAGTACCACCATTACAATCTACCCTGTCTTGTCACTGAGTGTGAGTGAGTTCGTTCTACAGGCCCTGCTGTTGGCTCCCCGCTCACCTGGGCAGTACATGGTGTTCACTCAGCTCTGCAATCTCTGTGGTCTGGCACAGGGGTTTCCGGGGAAGCTGAGCAGGGCATCTTGGCATTGTACTCCTGTCCCTGCTTCCGTCCCATGATCTCTAATGACTCCAGGGAGATCTAGACAGCATAAGGCCAACAGTGTCTACTTGCCAATCGTTGATTTAGATTTGTGTTAGTGCTGTTCCCTACTTATGCAGTGGAAGCCCCTTCTTGCTCCTTTTCTTGTGGTCTGGGCTGGGCAGCAGAAAAAGAAGGAAAGATCCCAAAAGACTAAACAATCAGAAGACTAGGAAAAGTTTGGGGAATTTTTGTCATAAGGCTATTTGGCTCTTAGCCTACCTTTTTAATTTATTTTCCCAAGGTTTAAAAATAAGACTTACACAACAAAGTAAAGTTGAAAGCACAGTACAAGCACCACCCATAAACCTGCCACCTAGATTCAATAATTATTCACATTTTGTCATTTGGCTTTATAGACTATATATGTGAGTGTATATTTCTAGTTCATATTTCTATTTCTAAGACTTGCTCCAAATTTCTTACAACTGATAACCCTTCTTTTAAGAATTAGCATCTTCCCATTTTCTTCTTTACTTTTTTCTTTTTGTTTGCAAAAAAAAAAATTTGCTGAGTAAATTTGGATTATTCTTGCCCAAATCCCTATTCTGGGTTGCATTCAACAAGAATTCACATTCAAAAAAATAATCTAAGTCATTGTTTCCTGCCATCTGGACTTTAAAGAAACCTGCCTATTTTTTCCTTTTTTGTTGGAGGCAGTATATTTGTGTTGTATTTTTTCTTAATTAAATTTATTGGGATGACAATTGTTAGTAAAATTACATAGATTTCAGGTATACAATTCTGTATTACATCATCTATAAATCCCATTTTGTGTTCATCACCCAGAGTCAGTTCTCCTTCCATCACCATATATTTGATCCCCCTTACCTTCATCTCCCACCCCCCACCCTCCACCCCCCTTACCCTCTGGTAACCACTAAACTATTGTCTGTGTTTATGAGTTTCTGTTTCTCATTTGTTTGTCTTGTTCTTTTGTTGTTTTTGGTTTATATACCACATATCAGTGAAAATCACATGGTTCTCTGCTTTTGCTGTCTGACTTATTTCGCTCAGCATTACACTCTCAAGATCCATCCATGTTGTCACAAATGTTCCTATATCATCTTTTCTTACCGCTGAATAGTATTCCATTGTGTATATATACCACAACTTCTTTATCTATTCATCTATCACAGGACATTTTGGTTGTTTCCATGTCTTGGCCACCGTAAACAAAGCTGCAGTGAACATTGGAGCACACATGTCTTTATCTATAAATGTTTTCAGATTTTTTGGGTAGATACCCAGGAGAGGGATTGCTGGGTCATATGGCAATTCTATTCGTAATTTTTTGAGGAACCTCCACACTGCCTTCCATAACGGCTGCACCAATCTGCATTCCCATCAACAGTGGATGAGGGTTCCTTTGTCTCCGCAGCCTCTCCAACACTTGTTACTATTTGTCTTGTTGATGATAGCCATTCTGACTGGGGTGAGGTGATATCTCATTGTGGTTTTTATTTGCATTTCTCTGATGATTAGTGATGTTGAGCATTTTTTCATATGTCTATTTGCCATTTGTATGTCCTCTTTGGAGAAATGTCTCTTCAAGTCCTCTGCCCATTTTTCAATTGGGTTGTTTGTTTTTTTGTTGTTGAGTTGCATGAGTTCCTTGTATATTCTGGACATTAGCCTCTTATCGGAGACATTGTTTGCAAAAATCTTCTCCCATTTTGTTGGTTGCCTCTTTATTTTGTCGATGGTTTCTTGTGCTGTGCAGAAGCTTTTAAGTTTCATATAGTCCCATTCGTTTATTTTAGCTTTTACTTCCATTGCCTTTGGAGTCAAATTCATAAAATGCTCTTTGAACCCAAGGTCCATAAGTTTAGTGCCTATGTTTTCTTCTATGCAGTTTATTGTGTCAGGTCTTATGCTTAAGTCTTTGATCCATTTTGAATTAACTTTGGTACATGATGACAAATAGCAGTCCAGTTTCATTCTTTTGCACATGGCTATCCAATTCTCCTAGCACCATTTATTGAAGAGGCTGTCTTTGCTCCATTGTATGTTTTTAGCTTCTTGGTCAAAAATTATCTGTCCATATTTATGTGGTTTTATTTCTGGGTTCTCAATTCTATTCCTTTGGTCTATGTGTCTGTTTTTCTGCCAATACCATGCTGTTTTGATTATTGTAGCCCTGTGGTTGCGTTGTATTTTTTAAAGGGAGAAATCATGGTATACAGGTATTCTTCGGTATCTGAACATAGGAACTGAATAAGATTCAGATAAATTTTTTGAGATAGAAGTTGATAACCATAATTATCTGAACACTCATTTATATCTGAATTCCTGTAAACATAGGGACCTAGTAGATTCAGATATCAAGAGATACTTATGGCAAGGAGGATAGTACTTATTTTTATCAAAGCCCAACTGCCCATGCCTACATAAACTTATAGGAGGTCAGGAAATCTAATTTGATCTTGATTACATGAACAGCCGGGTTTAAAGCAGGGGAAACAAGTTTGAAACAGCATAATCCCTAAATAATTGTAGTTACATATTTGTGTCAATACCTTTGAGATAAACCTTTAGTGGAAATGGAATTTGTTTTTTTAAATAGTCACTGATCTGTTAGGATCTGAAATATTTAGTTATTGGTTACAGTTAGTGTCTGGAATTTACAGAATCTCCCACCTTGATCTCAGGACAATCGTCCAGCCAGAGTGTAAGCTCTGCTATTGAGCTTACCCTGCTTCTGGCCCCTTCACTCTGGCTGAGGAGCCAGGGTAGGTCCTTTCAGTCAGGTGATTGTTTATATTGAGTTTACAGGATTTGTCAATTTCTCTCAATGCAGTGGGTCCAAAAGTGACATGGCTCAGCAAAGAGGATTATGTGAAACTAGACAGTTCTGATCTTGAATCCTGGCTCAGTGACCTTGGGTTGGTTACTTAAACCTCTTAGAGCCTCACTTTTCTCATCAGTAAAATGGAGCTAATAAGTGCTACCTTAATAGCAAATAGATTACATGTTTCATGCTGGATCATTTAGCACAGTATTAATAATGGCTTATTTCTTAAAGTCCCTTTTTGTTTACAGGATCTTAGTAGCAAGCTGGTCAACTCAGATGGAATAGCAATTAGTTTCATTCAATTTAGCAAATGGGCTTTTAAAAACCATTATTAATGTGATGGAAATTTTCACAAATGTAACAGAATTCTTCCTTCTTTCTAAGTATTAGATGAGGTCTGGAGGCTTTTCACTGTGTACAGAGCTTTCTTTTTGAGTCTGTCAGGCCTAGCTGGCTACAGAGGGGGAAAAAGGGGAGCTTGGGAGAATCCAACTGGGTAATGGAGCCATGGGGTTAAGTTGAACCATTTTAGCAGATTGGCAAGGAGTATCCAGGCTGAGTAATTAATGCTTCATTTCAGGGGGTCACTGAGGCATCAAAGTTGTTAATTAGTTTTATGAAAACAGATTGTGCAACCACAGGGAGATTGTAATTGGGTAGTAATTGAAAAGAACTCAGTGGTAAACTTTAGTTGAATGAACCAGTTGGGTGTAACTTGGAACGAAAAAGGGGAGTTGGGGTAGTGGCTAGGGTGGGGGTCAAGAATGAAATAGCAATAGTGAGACAAACAATAAATAAGACATCATTTGAACAGACACGACCTAGTCTAACCTTCTTTTCATTTAGAAATGAGGAAACAGGTCTGAGGAGGGAAGTGGTTCTTTTAGACCACCACACAGCTAGTTAGTGGTATATTTCCTTTCTTCCCTTGCAATGATATTCCAGGATGCTCATGACTTCGATTTTTAGGAGTTGACTGTGGGGAACATGAAATGCATACTGAAAAAATGGCTTCTGAGGCCAGAGTTCTTTGGCACATCTCTGTTTGCAGAGTATATTCAGGAATGCTGTTAGATCATAGGAGACAAGAAAAGTAATCTCAAAATCTTCTTTCATGTATATGCCATCCTTGCCATGGGTGAAGCTCGGAAGGATTTTCCTTTACTGTTTGTTCATGGTTCTACCATCCCCAGGGGCTAGAAAAACACTTCAACTTTCCACACTGTGTCATCTGTGGAAAGACCAGGCTACAGGGAAGTGATTGGTTTTGGGTTTGATATTAAAGAGGAGACTTATTTCTGAGCTTCAGTTTTTGGTTGTGATTTGGTTGAGAACCCAGAGTGGGCACTTGGGTTCTGGGGTTCTGGTTGAGGTAGGAGTGAGGGGTTGCAAGGACACAGCCGGAAATGGCTCATTCCATTACACAACCCCCGAATATAAGTTTAATCATTGTTCTCACAAACATGCTACAAACCTGTGTAGCCCAGAAACTCACTCATTTCGATCAATAAATATCCTGTTATACTAATCCATTTGGATGGGTCTTCATACTCTGGTTCTGGGAATCAGAAAAGAAAGTAGGCAGGTCAGCAAGCGAGCTAGGTGTGACTCAGATGTTGAGTCAGGTGAACCATTTATCTCTTCTTTTATCAGTTTGGACTAATAAATACAGTATCTGGAACGACTGAGTGTACTTGCATGGAAACGAATCGGGAAGACATTTGGGGCTCATTTGGCTAAAATAAATTGCATGCTCTTGAAGTTTACACAATAGATCCATCTGTTTTTGGCGGCTCGGGGAGCTCTTTCTTCATTATTCCTGCCCCCTCCCCTTTTGGTCTGCCTTACTGTCTGTCTCTACCTCATTTCTCAATTGAGTCTTGCAAGTTAGCACGATTACCTCATGGCTATAAAACAAAAAGAACCATACTTTTCAAGTGTCTCCAAAGGGACTTCAGATATCTCTCTGGATATATTGCCTTCACTGGTGAAATTTTCCCGGAGGCTGTTCTTTTAAGTCTTAATATCTGTCTCACTGCAACAAGGGGGGGGGGGGGGGGGAAGCCTTGCTCTTTGGTGCCGGGGAACATTTAACAGAAGTATAGAGAGGAGCTCAGCCAAGAAGATGATCTTCCAACTGTCCTGTTTCTTGGCTACCGATATAAATAAGAGCGACTGCAGCCACAACATTTTCAAGTTAGCAGAAGGAAAATATACTTATCAGTGGTGACTGCTTTTAAAAATAACATTTATTGTTTTTCTAATTATAAAAAGTTAAGATGTCCCTGTAGAGAATTTGGAAAGCTCAAAGGAGCATAAGGAATACATTAAGTTACTCATTTTGTGAATGTTTTGATAACTTTATGCTCAAAGCCTTTTGTAAGACGATAAGACCCTCTTCTGTGGAAATCTGCCTTTCTTGTTTAGAGTATCTGTCTTCTCTTTTAGTATCTAAATCTTATAAGTGTTCTGCATTTGCTATAAACTCAGTACTGAACCATGAACTTTCTGAATTAATAAAATAAAAAATTAATTTATTACAAATATCCTGATGACTCAATTTCTGGTTAGAGATACCACAGATGACACAATGCTTGAGTTGCAGTGTTGCAAACCAATTTTGATGGATGTTGTAAATATTAAGGTAAAGGGAGGAAAGAAGTCAGTTTGTGGGAACAAAATTTTTTTTTTTTTGGTGGGGGGAATTAACAGTCAATTTTATTGGGCTCAGACCAGGAATCCATGGGTCTTGAGGACCTCTGTGTATCTGTGTTTTCTTCTCCATGTTCTTTTTGGCCTATTTCCGTAGCCTCATGAGCTGTATTTTTTCTTCTGGTAATGAATCTTGGCCTTCTCCTTCCTCTTCTCCTCCACAGTGGCTGTAACTGCCTGGTACTTCAGCCAACCTCATGAGCCAGGCGCCTTACGTAAGCTAACTTATGTGTAGGCTTCAGGCGCACAACCTTGAGGGCGGCAGGAACCACCATTCGCTTTTTCTTGTCATCGGGTGGTGGGATCCCATCAAACATCTTGAGGGGGTCCAGGGTGACCTAGCCCCTCTTGGTCTTGAGGGGTAGCGTGCCTTGCTCGGTCCGCCAACAGATGCGGCTGGAAGCTCAGCAGTGGTAGGGGCCTAAGGATGGGTTGGGGTTTATCCGCTTGCAGAGGAAGACCAAGTACTTTAACTAGAAATTGCCAGAAATGTTGATGCCCTCACAGCGCACGACTACCACCTTTGGGCCCGGCAGTACCTGCTTGGCCATGATGGCTTCCAGGTGGCCCAGGAGATGACCTCAGGCATGGAGCACCAGACCCTGCCCCTCTGCCATCCTCGACAGCCATCTGGGAAAGCGAGCAATTCTTTTTCTTATAGAAAAAAAATGTAAATAACTTTAGAGAAATCTGAAATTCAACCAACTACTGGTTATCCTGCATAAAGTGAGGAATACCATACTCAGTACCTGAATTAAGATTTTTCTAGAAGAATCATTTTAAATGGTTTCTGGCTGTTGCTGTACTTTTTAGCTCCAATGTGGCAATGCTCAAACCGTTCCTAGGGGCATTTTTCATATTACAAGAGAGCCATCACTTCAGCATTCTGTCTTTACAAGTTATGTTGGAAATCATGTGCTTAATTTCCATTGATAGGATCCTTTGGCAAAAGTGGGGGAAAATTAAATATTTAAAGTTTTGAACTGAGTGCAGGAAATAGGTGGGTGGACTTCTTAGTCTATTGACATGTGATTTGTGGGTGGGAATTTCTTTTTTAAGCAAGAACAGTGCACTATATTGACTGACCATGTGGTCCAATGCAATGTCCCTGAGAAACAGAGTGTAGACAAGTGCTCTTTGTCTGAGTGAATAAAAAACGTGTATTGGCATGAATGGCCATGTGCATTTTTGGGGAGGAGGGGCACATGCCCGGGCCTATTGAATTAAACATTTAAAAGCATATGCATAAGATAAAACTTGTCTGTGGATCAGAAGGGGATCCTCTGGGAATACGTGTTATCCAAGTTTTCAACTTGCACTGGAAGCATAAGCAGTGTGTGGGTGGCTGGATAGAGGAAAAACGCTGTTGGAACCTTAGACGTGTCCCGTAATCAGTGGTCTTCAGAATCTGCAGCCAGTTGCAAGAACCTCTCCGGCCTTAAAGGCTGTAAAAGAGGCCGTCATGTTTGCTTTGTGTGTTTTACAACTATTCAACGTAATGCTTTGCAATGAGGATCAATGTTTTCCTGATGGAGGAGCTTGAAGTTTCTCTTGACATGGGTGAGTGGAGTCATGAGGGTTCTAATGAGTGGTGATTAACAGCTCTGGGAAGAGTGCACATCACTTCCTGAAGCCTGCCCTGTGTGATCTCGCCACCGGGCTTTCAGATTTTCATCTGTGCCGAAGAGCCAATAAAAAGATAAAAGTCAATGGACTGAAAATGCCCCACATGCCTGCCAGAGTTCTAGAGTATAGTGTTGAACAGTAGGGCCAAGTAGAGATGTCAAGCAGACTTGAGATGAGCCCTGGCTTTCACCCTCTCTGTGCTTTAGTCATTTCACCTGGAATGGGGTGCTACCACCTATCACTTCCTCCATCTCCACTGTACACCTGGGACAGCCATGATTATACCTCACCTGACCACTGTTAACAGCATGTCAACTGGTCTCCCTGCTTTGATTCTTGTCTCCCTAAAATCCATTCTCCACACACCAGCCAGAGTGGTCATGAAGCTCACTATCTCCATCGGAAACCATCTTCTTCATTTGCTTCTTTTTTATTGTCTCTCTGGCGCCCACTCCAGAATGCAAGCTTCTCGCGCATGCTCTCCATTATATGCTTAAGAGTTGATACACTGGCTCCAGAGGGGTGGGCCTCACTCCTTCTAGCCGCTTTTGCCTCTGCTGCTCTGTTCTCATTCTTTCAAAGTTTTATTTAATTCCTGAGCTAGTTTGAAATGGGAGTCAGGCAACCAGGATCTAGTCTTAGTTCTGCCACTTACTGGTTGGGAGCATTTAGTTAAGAAAATCACTTAACTTCTCTAGGCCTCTGTTTCTTTATTTGTGAAAAGAAGGTGTATTAGTTTTCTTGGGCTTCCATAATAAAATACCACAGACTGAGAAGCTTAAACAACAGAAATATATTTTCTCACAATTCCAGAGGCTAGATGTAATACACTAGATATTATGTAAGACCTTTTCTGGCTCTACAGAGTTATATTTTAAGTTGGAGATCTTCCTCTTCGCTTCCTTGTCCAGTTCCACTCCTGTGAGGTAACAGCTTGGTACACAAGCTTCCTAATTTTTAATGCTCATACATATCCTCACGTATATTTTTAAAGGATTTAAAAGTGCGTGTGTGGTGTGTTTGTGTGTATGTGTGTATCTAGCAATAACTTAAGAACTGTCAAAATGGGAGAATTTATCTCTAAAATATTAAATGGAACAAAAACTAGCGTCTGAGAAAAGATTTTAGTTTCCTTTTTCCGTATAATTTTTAAGTATATAATAAAACTTTTTTTTTTTGTTCTCTCCTACAGCTGGAAACTGACAAACTGGCTCTCCCGATGAGCCCCAGTCCGCTCAGCCCGAGCCCTATCCCCAGCCCCAACACGAAACTTGAGAATTCCGCTCTCCTGACCGTGGAGCCCTCCCCCCTGGAGAAGAACAAGGGCTTCTTCGTGGATGAGTCTGAGCCCCTTCTTCGCTGTGACTCTACATCCAGCGGCTCCTCTGCATTGAGCAGGACGGGCTCCTTTATTACCAAAGGTGCAGACATTCTTTAAGCCTCCCCCCACCAAAGCCCCCAGGGTTTCTCCCTCTCCACTCCCACAGTCCAGTAGTAGTTGAATCATTCTAGGACAGGAAGACCTGTCCTAGACTGCAAGATAAGGCTGGCCTGAGAGAAAGCACGTCGTTAGCCAGTGGGGACATGCCTAGAAAACCTTTACAGCTCTTCACTGCCTGGCTGAGAGTCTGCCGTCCAGGGTCTCCAGTCACCCTTATCTCCTGAGCTATCAAATGCGTGTTTCAGGGAAGGTCTGATAAAAAGTAGTCTGGCAGGTTTTTTTGAAAATTATTTACCAGGCTTGCAGAGCCAAGGATTTAAAGTACTAACCTATTATGAGTATCTGAAGTACGTATAGGTTTTAGGGACTCAAAGCATAGGTTTTTTAGTGACTTGAATGCAAATTTGCTGTTAAGCTTGATTGCATATAATAATGTTTTAAACATTATGGATTGGTGCTTTGATGTATAATTTGCCACTTTCAGTTTTTAATAGGAGGGTAGAGAATTAGCAAGTACACTAGACTCATGACGTTTTTGTTAGAAATTTTCTAGTTTGTTTAATTCCAGCTATATTTTAGTGAGAGGGTTATGTTTTATGTTATAGTTTATATGTTTATAAAATCTGTTCTATTTTACATATTTATATTTTATACATTTTATACACTTCACGTATTTATATTTACTTAAAATTTGTGTAAAATGTATTTTAGTGTGTACTTTGTTACATATTATATTATAGAGAAAGCTTTTTATACTAGTAATAAAAGTTATAATTCCTTACTCCATTGTAAGGTGTGACCCAAGAAACACTGTTTTCTTGTGTGCTTTTGCTCTTAGCAGTTTAGTCTTAAAATATAGCAACATAGTTAGAAAGTCATATAAGCACATTACAAGTGACTTGGAATTTTTGAGGGGAAAGGGTGGGAAGTTTTTATTTTGTTTTAGTTTTTCAGTTTTTTAACACGTTGCGTACGGCGGGGTTTAAATCCCTCATACCCCTCTGTTCCGGCAGGTTTTTAAAAGAAACTACTTTAAAATGCACTCTTCTCTTTAAAGCGTAAATGCTTCTATGTCATTTATTATTTTTCTATAAATAATAGATTCTACAAATAAATTATTCTATAAATTATTCTATAAATAATTATTCTACAAATAATTCAATAAAATATGCAAAGTAAAAAGAGTCAACAGTAAAAACGAGAATTCTCGTTATCCGTCCTTAACGCATGGCTCAGAAAAAAAACGAAGATTCTCGTGATCCGTATGCAACGTGTTAAAATATTATAGCATTCTCCGGAGTTTTAGAAGAATTTAGAAGAAGTTCTTTAGGTGTAGCAGACGTCATGTCAAAGGACACATCAACAACGCGTTCAAGTTCAATTAGATCCTTGTCTGATCCACATTGGGCAAATCTTGTTATTGTGTGCACAATGCAAGTAATACAATGCAAGTACAATACAATCCTGTGTTGTTTGAAAGGTGCCAGAGGTCCTCTCCCTCTCTTTGGGGTGGGGTGGGGATAGACTGGGGAGGCAGGAGCTATCACTCTTCCTTCTCCTCCATGACCGCCCAGTGCAGTCCCTTTACAGCTGTCCCCTTCTCTTCCCTGCAGAAAAGAAGGACACAGTGTTGCGTCAGGTACGCCTGGACCCCTGCGACTTACAGCCTATTTTTGATGATATGCTCCACATTCTGAATCCAGAGGAGCTGCGAGTGATTGAAGAGATCCCTCAGGCTGAGGACAAGCTGGACCGGCTATTTGAAATTATTGGAGTGAAGAGCCAGGAAGCCAGCCAGACCCTCCTGGACTCTGTTTATAGCCATCTTCCCGACTTACTGTAGAACTCAAGGGATGCTGCACTCTGGAAATGACTCATTTTAGGGACAGGGTGTTTTGTTTTGTTTTGTGTGTGTGTGTGTGTGTGTGTGTGTGTGTGTGTGTGTGTAACAGAGTATATGGCCAGTGTTTTGAGCTTTCTTGTTTTCTTTTTTTTGAACCCTTCTGGGAAGTTAGTTTATAAACCTTTTCAAGGTGTAACTGTTGCAAAATACCCACCACTGACGTTTTTTAGGTTCCATATTTTCTGTTTTGCCTTACGTATTTTCAAAATTATTCTGTGCACTTTAAATTCACTTAAACGTGCCACAAATGCAGTGTGACTATTCCAGCACGCTGGATTGTGAGCCTTTTCTTTAAAAATGTAATGCCATCTTGTGAATTCTGTACGCTGTCGTCATGTCTCAGATCCACACCTACTTGTTTTATTCTTACTATTTTTTTTTTTTTTAATTATATGTCATTTACGGATTTTTCTTAAGGGTTAAGGAAATGTAAGACCCCACTGAGTTACTGTAATTCAATTAGATTTTGAGTTATCTTTTTAATATGCCTTGTTGTATAGTTCATATTCATGGCAGAAACTTGACCACACTGTTGCTGATTGTGCGGTTTTCATCTGGACACCGTGTAGAATGCTTGAGTACTTGTGCTCCTCTTACACCAATATGCTCTGGGCTGGAGACATGAAATCCTCGCGCCATCAGAACTTGCTATTTAAGTGGCTTCACAACTAGGCCACCAAAAAACTTGAACTTCATCTTTTAGGGATTGAGCTGTTTTGGAACATATTGCTGCACTTTGGAAAGTCACCATTGAGTGCCAGCGGCACCTTTTCCATAGGGAATTTGCCCAGCTTTGCTTTGAAGATGTCTTGTTTTTTTTTATACACACATAGTTGATAGGTCCAGTCTGCCCTCCGAGACCACCAGCACTTGGTCTTGGTGGATGCCTTCATTACCTGATCAATTTAAGTAAAAATGTCTGCAGCTGTAAGGACTCTTGTCTGATATATTTGCAACTATGCTCCCACTTATAAACATACTCTCTAAAGCTCAGTTGCCAGATTCTAATGCAAAGGTGGTGTGGAATCCCTTTGTGTGGGCAGGGTTTGTGGATAGTGGTAAGGGACTGATATCAGAAAAATGCCTTCAAGTGTACTAATTTATTAATAAATATTAGGTGTTTGTTACTTGAGTCGTTTGTGTATATTTATTTAATCCTTGCCTTGTACATGTGCCTAAGTTACAACTCTTTGAAAATATGTATATTCTAAAAACCTCATAATTCTAATCTATATCATGTAAATCAGCAAAGGTTTGTGTCTGAAAAAGTACCAGGAGATTCACAGAAAAAGACTACCAAGCATGAAATGACCAAGCGTTTTCTAGTCTTTGGGGGTAAGCCTGAGGCTCCTGTTTTGAGATTGTTCCTATTTTAAGAAATGAGGATTTGGGGGTGGAGAGGTACAAATGGTAAGTAGGCCTTGGAATGTATTCATCTTACTCATTTCCACCTAAGAAATTTACCACTTGTGGGACGGTCTATAAAAGTTCACAGGCTTCTCTATATGAAACCTCACTGCCCCCGAGTAATTTCAAGGGTCTTTCTTGGCAGTAAGGCAGAGTGAAATCTTATGGTAGGCTATATTACATTATATTTATTATATTTCATATGTTATCACATTGCTTAGCTTGGGAACCCTGGCTCTATAGAATTTCCAATGGCCAGAACCTTAGCAATTTTGAGTTCCTATTTCAATGAGAAACTGGAAATAGAGAACCCTGTCTGAACACCTTGAAACCCATGTCAGTGACATTACGGGGGTTTTCTGGTTTCATCCACTTCCACGTGGATGGTTTCTAGAGAACTATCCTGGTATTTGGTTTCACTGGTTCTCAGGCTAGGTTTTCCCTCTTTTGTTGACAGAAGATAGGAACTCTTCACATACACACAGGCACACACAAAGCAAACTAAAATGGGTCATAGATGGTAGTGGGAAAGACAGATTTTGTATTTCAGAGGATTTCAGGACTGCCACTTACTGTGGGCATGGAAAACAATGAATGAATGCAAAAATGTTATGGTTATTAAGTTTGTAAATTATTTGTAGCTTGGGGATGCTTTTATTAATTAATTTTTACCCAGCTTTATACTTTCCAAAGTGCTTTTTACATTATCTTACTGAATCCTTACAAGTATCCTGTAAGATAGGTACTATTACTGTACCCATACAATATGAGAAATAGGCTCATAAAGGTTAAGGAGCTTGCTTAAGGCCCCACAGCATAGTTCTAGAGATCAGACTTGAATCTGAATCCAGCCAAGGCTGTGTATGCAGGACTAAACTAGAACATCTCTGGGCTCAAACAGTGGGTGATGAGATCACAGGGATGATATTTATCTGGGTCATAAGTAAAGCCCTATAGTTAAGTTCAACACATAATTGTGAAAATATAGGAGTGGGGTGTGTGGGGACAGAGCCCCAGAAAGTAGTTTACAGGCTCTCGGCCTCACGTGGAGGGGTGCTGGCTCGGGTAGTAGATGGCCATCAGCTGCGACTGATTGGCCGTCAGCTGTAGCCATTGAGCCATTAGCCACTAATATAACTGCTGCGGCTATGAAGGAGAGCTGAGGAGAGTGGAGGAGAGTGAAAGAGAGTCGCCGGTGGGTTGCAGACAAAAGGGACAGCAGGTCGCACGTCCAGTGAACCCAGCCTCCAGTGAGACCGTAGTGGTATGACTCCCCTGCCTATGGCTCCGTGGGTGTTCCTTTTTGGCCTCACCATATCCTGCGTTCTTGTATGGGGAGCGGGACCAGAGACCCCGCAGGCTTCCCCGCACGACAGGGTGGCATCTCTTAGAGACCCAGAGGGAAAGGGACATAGGAGTCGTGGTTAAACGGAAGCTTAATACTGAGTTAACATGATACATAGCTTTTCCAAAAACAAAACGATAGAATGCAACCTCCAGCTGCAGGATTAAAAAGTATAATAATGTTCTGATCAGAGTTGATAGTCTCATTTGTATACCGTGTTGCTCACTTTGGAGGTTCTCTCTGCTTTGAGCTGCCGTACTTTGAGGGGTATGCTGGACTGGAAGGTATCCAACGTGGGGGTAACCAGAAGAGTAAGAAACAGAACGAGGAGCGATTGTTGGGGAATCTAAGCCTGATGGTAAAGATCATATAGGCAAGGGAAAGACTACCTTCAGTTCCTTAAAGGGTTAAGGAAGAGCATTTTTCTCTAGAGAGTAATATTGTTTCCTCCAGGCCAACTTAGGCTCAATGCAGAGCAGCTTTTAAACAATTAAATTGGGCTGCTTTTCAAAGGAGATAGCATGATGCCTACTCTGGGACAAGGAGAGCGTGCGTCAGTGGTTCACCACCTTTTGTATAAACAACCAGATTCCCAGAGATGATGAATCAGGAAGTTTGTGGTGAAGTCCAGAACGAACTTCACACTTCTTTTCTTGAAACCCTCGTTGGGCCACACTTTGAGAAAGTGCTGTAGATCCTTGCCACTGGGGACTGGGGACCAGCAGAATCACAAAACCTGGGAACGTGTGAGAAATGCATAATTTCAGGCCGCTTTGCTGTGCTCTTTAAACTTGACCGAACAAATGAAACACCTGGGTATCTTGTTAAACTGCAGATCCTGTTTCAGTTGTTAGGTGAGGGGGCTACCGAGGTGAGATGGATGCCGCTGGTCTCCAGATCCCACCGAGTAGCCTGGGATTATGCGTCGGTTTCACGCAAAGAGTAGAGATAATAGGGGAGCGTACACCAATCCCACACGAGAGAAGTAAATAATTCCTGATGATCCAAAGAAACTTCCAGAGTTAAGCAATCCTGGGCAAAATCTACAGCAGTAGTTCTCAGTCCTGGTTGTACGTTGGAATGAAAAGCGGGGGAGCTTGGAAAGTGCAATGCTTAGGCCATACACCAGACCGATTACATAAGAATCTCGGGATGGGACATAGGCATCTGCATTGTTTTGAAGCTCCCCAGAAGATTCTGATGTGGAGTCAGCTTGGAGAACCACTGATTTAAGAGCTTGTGATGGGAGTGTTTTTTTCTCAAGCCTCACTCCAGATCTGATGGATAAATCTTACAGGGAGTTAACCTGGAGATCTGCAATTATGATTTTCCTATAGCCAGCCCCACTCAATTCTGCAGACTTGCTTTGGGACTCACAACCCTATGGCAAATGTTTATGCTCTGTTAAGAATTGATACATTTCCAAGCACGATGGGACAACATCTTGGAGGTTAATTGCGTTGATGAACCCACCTGCAACGAATCAATTCGTGATTTTGAGCATAATGTACAGGGTATGATTAATCAAGAATATTTGGGAAGTGATGTTATTCTGATTTGTGTTTCTATATATATTTGAGTGAAGTTTTTCTAATTTTCAAAGAAATGAAGTAACATGTAATGAATTGTAAAACGGAACTGACTATGTCATGGAATCTCAGAGTTCTGTAGCAGCTGGGCTATCGGAGCATCAATCTCACCGCACAGTCCTGTAGATGCAACAGGTACCTACCTTGCACTTTGACTTGAGAAAGGTAAATGTGATCTCTTGTTTAGTAGAATTGTGGGCCTTACCTGTGGAAGGCAACTTGGATGTCATCTAGAGAGTCTGTGGTTTTTAGGTGGGACGACAGGCCTGAGCATGGTTGCTTACTCCTCGCCGTCACTCTTTTATAATTCCAAGATACTTCCTTTTGCCTCTTTTCTTGAAAGTAAGTAGAAAATATAATCAATCAGTTGAGCAGGAATTATTTGAATTAGAAATCTAAACAGTTTTTTACCCTATTTGACTCCAAGTAACTGCATATGTGAAACACATTTGGATGCTAGAGTCTTGTTATTTACAAAATATAGATATTCATAAAATTTCTTGCAAGGATATACAAGAAACATGTTAAGGGATGCCTCTAGGGAGAGGAACAGGCTGTCCAGGAGACAGGAAGAGGAAAGGAAGGACATGTTTTTTGCATGATTTGTTCTTTGGAGTCTTTTGAGTTTTGCACAATGTGTATGAAATCACAAATTAAAAATAATAAATTAAAATCATTTTTAGACTATTTCTACAGCATCCAGGGAATGTACATCCATGAAAACCAAGGTAAGAGTTACATGAACCAGACTTAAAATGTGAGTAATAGCTTTGGGAGGAGCATTTTAGTACAATCGACAAAGGGAATCAGCTCCTTACCCTGCTGCTCTCCAGAAGTGGCAACACCATTCTCAACCCCTTTGTTATTTTAAATCCTTTTCCTGGATTTGGCTCTGAAACAAAGTAATACAAAAGTCAAATGGAGAAAATTCAAAATTAGAAAGTGAGAGAGGAGCATAGCTATTTTCTGGCCAATCTTCTTATATTTCTCAACACAAGAATTGCTCACAATTAACATCTTCGTGAGGAAAAAGGTCAAAGATTTCTTAAGAGTCTTTTAGTAGTTCCTTATCTCTCCAAAGGAGATGCTTCTGCAATGGCATTGTCTTGTTTTTGTTCACCTACTGCCTTATACACAGCAAAATGATAAATACAAAATCTCATGGGGAAGAAAAAAGAGGCAAAAAGATAGCTCATTTGCAATAGTCCTATGAGAATATTTTCTCATTCTCCCAGGAAGCGTAGAACAGCCAATTTCACACCAGGTTTTGGTACATTTTGTTTGAATATAGTGTACCTGCCAACAGAAATATTCATTTTATCACTCTCCCCATCCACCTGTGAAATATTTGACCACCTACCACGGGCTGGGCACTATGCTAGAAGCAGGAAATACAAAGAATTATTCCATACACAATCAAAACTACCAACGGGAATAAGGCATATGTCTGTACAGAGCTGTGTCCTCAGCATCTGCCATGGTACCTGGGACGTGGTAGGTACTGAGTCACTATATGTTGACTAAATGAATGCATGCCGGCTCCTGACCTCAGGTTCACAGCTTGGTAAGGGAAAGAAACAAGTGGTCATTACAATCAAATGTGTCCAAGTGAAGTGATGGAAATACAAAGAGGGCATTAAGAGAGTCTGAAACCAAATATGAATCAGGGAAAAATTTGCAAAATTCCCTAGTGTAAGCCGTCCTTCTTATTAATTTCAAAGAAAATTAATGTCAAAAGTAAAGGGCTGAAAGTTGCAGTTCCATGCCTTTCAAAGCTTTGGGAAGTGAGATAGGTTGAAAAGGGAAAGAAAACCAGAAGGGAAATATAGGTATAGTGTAGAATTACTATATAAGCAAGGAGTTCATGTCATTTATACATTGGTTGTTCCACCATTTCTCAGGTGTGTTGTTAACCGTCATGATGACACAGGAAGCCAGTCCTGTGACTGCTTGTATATGTCACATATTCAGAGGACAGCATGTGTATGCTCTTCATAGAACTCCTATAAAGTATCCAAAACAATTGATATTATTCACTCTTTAATCTTAACCTGAATTTTATGATGTAGGAACCATTGTTATTCCTATTGTACTGATGAAGAAACTGAGGCACAGACTGTGACTTCCCCAGTCACACAGCCAGTAAGCAGTGGAGACAGGAAGGCTAGCTAGCTGTAGAACTGAGTCAGCCAGGCATGGTCCCAAAGGGCAATTAAGGTGGAGTAGAACCCTGCCTTTCTAGCCTCTCATCTGGGCTCCACCAAAGTTGAATTGTGTTTGTTTTCGTTTTGGCTTTCTCCTCATTCAGCAAAAGATTACTTGACTTTGAAATAAGACACAAGAAATTTCAAAAGTAATGCCGATAGTTCTTCTCTCCCCTTCGCCCAGTTTCTCCCAAGGATAACTTCTTACGTAGCCATACACATCACCAAAATCAGGAAACTGACAATGTTATTAACTAAACTACAGACCTCACTCAGTTCACATCAGTTTTTACATGTGCTTTCATTTTTGTTTTGGTGTCTAGTACTACGAAATTTTATCACAAGTGTAGATTCATGTAAGCACCATCACAGTCAGAATACAGAACTGCTGCATCACAAAGAAACTCCCTCTTTGCTACCCTTTCATATGCCTTTTCTCCTCACTCTAAATAAACCCTGGCAACTGTTCTCCATCACTGTAGTGATGGAGAGTGTTATTTATTTGTCACTTAGAGAGTGTTATGTAAATGGAATCATACAGGATGTAATCTGCTGAGATTGTTTCTTTTTCACTCAGCATAATTACCTTGAGATCTAACTAAATTGTTAACGTCTATCAACAATTTGTTCTTTGTTACTACTGAGTGGTATTCCATGATAAGGTTGCGTTAACAGTTTAATGATTCACGCATTGAAAGACCTTTGGACCGTTTCAGTTTGGGGTTATTACAAGTAAAGCTGCTATGATGACCGCTTGTGTACAGGTTTTTGTGTGCAAGTAAGGTTTCATTTCTTTAGGGTAAATACCCAGGTGGAGGGTTGCTGGGTGGTATGCTAAATGCATGTTTAATTTTACAGCAAACTATCAAACTTTCACAGTGGTGGTACCATTGTATGTTCACAGATCCTTGCTAGTCCTTAATATTGTATTTTATTTTTTAATTTAAAATACATTATTTACAATTTTATTAAAATCGTTTATATATGTATATTTTAAATGAGGTTTAGTTTATTATTATTTTATCTTACAGAGCAAAGTTTTGGTGCCAGATTTAAACATTCTTTTTTTTTCTTCTTTTTTGTTGTTATCTCACTGTTGTTTTTTTTTTTTTATTAGTTTCAGGTGCACAAGACAAAGTAATACTTAGACATTTATCTTTTATATCCCTCACATTGTGTGAACCCCTTTCCCCACCATCCACTAACCCTCTGACATCACAAAATCGTTTATATTTTTATTTTAGTCATTCTAATATGTGTGTGGTGATACAAACTTGAATTTATAAAGTGTTGAACAAATGCCAAGGAAGAATTTAAAATTAAAAAGTGCTATCTCTCTGATACTCCTATCTAGTTCCTATAATTTCATTCTTTTTCTTCTTTTAAAATTTTATTTATTGTGATAATAATACTTCACATGAACTTTACCCTCTTAATACATTTTTAAGTGTCCAGTACAGTATAATTGACCGTAGGTACAATGTTATACAGCAGATTTCTAGAACTAATTCATCTTCTATAACTGAAATGTATGCCTCTTGATTAGTAACTGTCCTTTTTCTCCCTCCCTCTAGCCCTTGGCAACCACTATCTACTTTTTGATTCTACGAATTTGGCTACTTTGCATACTTCATATAAATGGGATCATGCACTATTCATCTTTCTATAACTGTCTTGTTTCATCATGTCCTGAAGGTTCATCATGTTGTCACATATTGCAGAATTTCCTTCTTTGTTTTTTTTTTTTTGTCTGAACATATATGTACATACATATATACCAGCTTTTCCTTATCCATTCTTCTGTCAGTTGACATTTAGGTTGTTTCCATCATCTTGGCTATTGTGAATAATGCTGCAATGAACGCGGGAGTGCTAATATCTCTTTGAAATCCTGATTTCAATTCTTTTGGATAAATAAATGTCCAGAAGTGGAATGCCTGGGACATAAAGTAGTTCTATTTTTAATTTTTTGAGGAACCTTCATACTGCTTTCCATAGTGGCTGCACCAGTCTGCAATCCCACCAACAGTGTACAAGGGTTCCTTTTTCTCCACAGCCTCGTCAACACTTGTTATCTTTTAACTTTTTGGTAATAGCCATCCTTACAGGTGTGAGGTAATAGCTCAGTATGGTTTTGCTTTGCATTTCCCTGATGATTAGTGATATCAAATATCTTTTTTATATACCTGTTGGCCATTTGTGTGTCTTCTGAAATGTCTATTCAACTCTTTAGCCCATTTGAAAATTGGGTTATTAGTTTTTTTGGTTTCTAGTTTTTTGTTATTGAGTTATAGGAGTTCCTTATATATTTTGGAAATTAATCTGTTATCAGATACATGATTTGCAAATGTTTTCTCCCATTCCATGGGTTGCCTTTTCACTCTGTCGATTGCTTTCTTTGCTGTGTAGAAGCTTTTCAGTTTGGTGTATACCACTTACCTATTTTTGCTTTTGTTGTCTGTGCTTTTGGTGTCATCTCCATGAGATGATTGCCAAGATCAATGTCAAAAGGCTCTCTCCCCCTATGTTTTCTTCTAGGAGTTTTATAGTTTCAGGTCTTATGTTTAAATCTTTAATCCATTTGAAGTTCATTTCATTTTCGTGTATGGTATGAGACAAGGGTTCGCTCTCTTTGTGATATTTAGGGGACTCTTGGCTCCCTTGCTGCTTCTAAGTTCTGACAGAGAGAATTTTGTTCAGGTGGCTCCAGATGAGTATCACAGAACGGAATTGAAATCACTCAGCATTTCCCACATGGTGTTCCGGGGACCTTCTGGTGACATGTCGAATATTTCACCGAGAAAACTTCTGCAGGCCAACAAATTTTTAAAAAGCTATATACTCTGCCCCCTCCCCCTATCCCTTTAATATCACTATGCTCATTAGTAGCACATTAAAGGACTTGAAAAGTCCTGTAATGAAGTGTTTCCCAAATTCACATGATCATGAAATAAACATTTCAAAATTTAAAAAATTTGTTTTTACAAATGCCTATTGTATCATAGAATAGTAATTTTCTACAGATGAGTCTAGAAGATGCTGAGGTAGATGATAACATTGTGGCATCCTGGAAAGCACAGTGGATTTGGGGCCAGAAGTCCTGGGACCACAGCTGCTGTTGGTTAAGGCTAGGATGGTCTAAGTACATTTGAGCCAACTATCTGAATAAGGTAATATCCCAGTCGCTCAAGAGGCCCTGAGAGTTCCATGGAAGCAAAACATGTAAGACGTACGCTGTTACCATGGTCAGGTCAAACTCTGGGTCAGAGACCAGCATCCAGACATATAAGAAAGAAAATCGATACCAGAGAAAAGCAATTAGAAGTGATAATGTGAGGTGCTGATAAGTGAGGCAACACTTTGGCAGGGCCAGACATTTCACCTTCACTTTCTCCTTGGTCAGAAACCAAGTCCAGGGTCACAAGTGAGGCTTCAGGCCTGGCGGAGCTGGAACAGACTAGGGAACTGTGGGATTATGAGCCCAGGCTGAGCTGTGGAATCAAGACAGAGACTGAAGGTCCAGATGGGAGCCCAGCTGGCAGAAACGAGGTCAGACAATTAAGTTCATGATCTCATCCTTAAAAAGTGCTACCTACCTCATTATTGAATACAACTATGGTCACCTTCGAAGTACTCCCCTTCGGAAGCGATGCACTGACCCCAGCACCTAGTCCACCCTTCAAAGCAACTTTGGAACTCTTTTTCTGGAATGGCCATCAGAGCTGTCATCATATTACCCTTGATGTCCTGAATGTCATCAAAATGTCTTCCTTCCAATATTTCCTTTATCTTCGGGTAAAGAAAGAAGTCATTGGGGGCCAGATCAGCTGAGTGGGGAGGGTGTTCCAATACAGTTATTTGTTTACTGGCTAAAAACTCCCTCACACAGTGCCCTTGAGCTGGTGCATTGTCGTGATGCAAGAATTGTTGGCGAAAAGTTCAGGTCGTGTAAATTTTTCACGCAGCCTTTTCAGCACTTCCAAATAGTAAACTTGGTTAGTTGTCCAGTTAGTACAAATTCATAATGAATAATCCCTCTGATATCAAAAAAGTTTAGCAACATCATTGCAACAAGTTCACGAATTTAATTGCCCAACCTTGTGTATAGTGGCGGGATTCCAGATGATATGTGTCCCAGGGATCTAGAACTTGTAGGTCACAAGGACCATTTTCAAGGCCTTACACTTTACAATCCAGTGGCAGCTCCAGGCAGGAGAAGGGTGGGAGATCAGCCAATGCCCAAAGAGCAGAATGTTAGTATGAGAAGAAAGCTAGCAGCATGTGTTGGGCAAGCAGCCCCTGAAAGATTAGAAATAGAGATTGGCGTAAGAGTAGAAGGATTAAAGACAGGGATTTTAGGCTGTATAGATCCCTCCCCAACAGCCCTTCTTCTCTAAGATCAGCTCTATCCCTGGAGTTTTTTTTTTTTTAATCGGGGAACAGTGTGTTTCTCCAGGGCCCATCAGCTCCAAGTTGTTGTCCTTCAATCTAGTTATGGAGGGCGCAGCTCAGCTCCAAGTCCAATCGCCGTTTTCAATCTTAGTTGCAGGGGGCACAGCCCACAATCCCATGCAGGAATTGAACTGGCCACCTTGCTGCCAAGAGCTCTTGCTCTAACCAACTGAGCCATCCAACCACCCTGATCTATCCCTGGAGTTGGAGGCACACCTGAGTTTATAGATGAAGGTGAGAGGTGGAGGGATGGCAGCCAAGCAAGACAGTACAATCAGGGCATCGAAATCCATGGACCACAAATGAGGAAAACAGGTGAGTGAGCCCCTGACTCAGATGGAGAACAAATGGGTGGAAATGAAGTCACGTCTGGATGCAGGGGAACTGGCACTGTCCTGTGTCGTGTGGGGAGTCATGCGGGAGACCCTGCTCACTGCGCCATGTGTCACACGGGGTGTCATGCGGGGTCTCTGGTCCCGCTCCCCACATAAGAATGCAGGATATGGTGAGGCCAAAAAGGAACACCCACGGAGACATAGATGGGGCGTCACACTACTATAGTCTCGCTGGCGGCTGGGTTGGAGACACAGGAAGCAGGGGCCATCTACTTCTCTCTGCCAACAACCTGCTATCTACTTCTCTCTGCCAACCAACCTCACTTGCTAGCTGTAATCCATCGTGCTAACTGCAATCCGCTCTTGCTAGCTCAGCCACCATCTTCTTGCTAGCCCCCATTTTCTGCTAGCGTAGCCACGGCAGTTATATTAGTGGCCAAAGGCTCACTGGTTACAGCTGACGGCCAACTAGCCACAGCTGATGGCCATCCAATCACAGTTGATGGCCATTTACTACCCGAGTGAGCACCTTTCCACATGAGGGCGAGAGCCTGGAAACTGCACTCCTGGCTCCGTCCCCACACCTGGAACAAGATTCTTGGACTCTAAATCTAAATCTCATAAGTATGAAACTAGATCTCAATATGGTCAAATTCTCCTCTCCACCACCCACACTGGTCACTGAGTCAAAAAGTTTGGTTAACTTTTTAAAAAAATAATTATAAATTTAGCAGCTCCAGATATCTGTGGCCCAAGGGACTAGAGTATTATGCAAATAGAATGAACATTAGAGGTCATTTAATCACACTTCTCCAAAGCTCTCTATTGCATACTTCATTGCAATTCAAATTCATGACCTCTGGAATTTAAAGGCCTCGTCCCTCCAGCCCTTGAGCTCTGAAACCAGTCAAGTGCAGCAACTCAAGTGCAAAGTGTACAATTTTCACCTGGCAAACAATTTGGGGCAGTGGTGATAGCCAGAATAGATAATTCCATGGCAATGATTATCTAGCTACACCACTCCAATTCAGCAGCTAGTTGGCAACTCTGGATTTCATTATGAGTTCTACAAATCTAGCTCAAAGTCTGAGCTACATGATTGAACAGCTCTTGTGCTATGAAGTGAACGTTTCCAAATATATTTCCATAGGTGCATTGCAGATACAGTCAACCTAATAAAAATAATAGCCACAATAAAAACGATATATCTGCATTACCATCCTCCTGTCTCAATTAGCATTTGTTTTGTTGCACCAAGTGAAACAAATATATAAAAACAATAAGCTTTGGTCTAGTTTCTGTTCTGACTATTTTCCAGGAAAGCAAATGTTTGCAAACTAAATAAATGTGCGTACCCTGGATAATATTCTTAGTCTGACATATAGTTTCTATGTCAAGAAACAATCTTTGGGCGAGGTACCAGTCCTCAGTAAACTATGGAAGAGATATGTTGGTCTTGGGAGGTAATGTTCTCCTAGGAGACTGTAGAAGTTGAAAGTGCTACATTGAATCCAGGTGTTTCCATCTTCTCAGGACCCCTCTCTCCTACCAGCTCTACTCCCAACAGCCCCACCGAATCCAATCGGGATTGTCCTCCAAGGTTTGGACTGTACTTAACTCTACATTTTCAATCCTCATTCTTGTCCTGCCTTTATCACTCACGTTTGTTGGTCCAGTCACATGGTCCATTTTGAAGTTCCCCAAATAGGCCCAAATTTCCTTCACAGAGCCTGGCTGGGGCTGCTTTCTCTGCCTAGAATGCCCTTGTTGCACTCCCAACTACTTCCCACCTCCTCCTTAACTGGCAAATTCATTCTTACGCTTCAAGACTCAGCTGCACTCATCCCCCTCCTGTCAGCTCTCAGCCTCCAATGTCTGCTAAGTGTTCTCAGCTCATTTTTATTTTGTCTACTATATGCCAGGAGCTGTGCCCAGCAAACATTGATAGGATTAATAAAAGGAAGTTATTAGGAAGTTAGGAGATTGGTTAGGGAGGAAGGCAGGACATGAAGAAGAGACGGAGGTAGGAAGGTAAGCCAGATGTCATATGGAGCACTAGAACATAGAACATTAAATTCAGTAAGATGGCTCTTGCTAGCCAGATGTTTCCGATTCAATTGGAGTTGATGAGGCAAACCCAAGTGGGGCTATTAAAGCTACAAGTTACAAGGCATCATATTCACCAGCAGTGATAAAGAATAAACTGTGTAAATGTAAAGTGGAGAAGCAACTAAAATGGAGTAGAATTAGTCACTTTCTACCCATCTCGGGAACTTATTTTCCTCTTTGCCATGCTCTAGCCCTTGTTTTAGGAGAAGATTTACGTAAAATGTATGTGCCCCTTCTCTCTTGTATTTCTTTAGAAATATCCTCATCATGCAATGATACAATGTTTTGGATTTGCTTCAAAATAATTTGTGGTTGAGTAGAGAGTGAGTGGGCTATACACAAAACAAGCTTGGCTATTAATTGATTATTATTGAATCTGGGCAATGGATACACTGAGATTTACAATAAAGAATGCAAAATAAATACTCATTGGGAACCACGAGTTCTGCTTTGGTTAAATAATTTACCAGGCTAAGTTAAATACTACCTGAATGTTTGTATATGCCTTCAAGCAAATTTAATGCACATGTGAAATGTGTCAGATACTTGATAAGGCATAAGATATTTCTCATGATAAATGCAACTATCCCTGTATTTCCTGCTTCCTCCTGAACCTGAATCCAATTGTCCTGGACCCCGATTCAGTTCAGGGATGATTTATTTGAAGGGAGATGGTGAGAGTCGTGAATGGCTCCACAGCCAAGAAATGGACATAGCTTCTCCTCTCATTGGATGACACTGAGGGCCTCTTACATATTAAATATCCATTTAACATGGGGACTGCTGTGCTATATCCCTTATATGGTGTCACTCATCTACTAGCCTTAGATATGGAAATTAAGGCACAGAGAGGTTAAATAACTTGTACAATACACATGGCAAGTTAGGGATAGACTGAAGATTTGAACTTTAGGGTGTCAGACCCCAAAGCCGATTCGTTAATCACTAAGAAACACCTACGTCAGCCCTACAATGCTTTGCTGCATCCACTGAATTTGTTCTGATACGTTCCCGTCATCAAATACCGGCTTTAGGAAAAATGTTATCACTCTCCTCCCATTTTAAAGGTTATTTTTTTTCTTTCTTTCTTGTATATCTGATGCTGGATTGCCTTAGGTTAAATATGATTACTCTTAGTTCCCAGATATAATTTCCCCCCACAGCTAAGTTATTTTTGGTTCTGGGGTCATTGAGATCGCCAATTAGGGTATGTGGTAACATAACGGCAAAGGAAAATGAAGAGAAGGATGTAGATGAATCAGCTGCTCTCTTAAGAAATTACTGATGCCCCCCCCTCCTTCTTTCTGAATCCAGCTCATCAAAGAAGCAGAGAAGGCAAAAGACAGTAATAGCTAACATTTGTTGAGCACCCAATGGATTCTCATGTTAAGCACGTTACATTCATTTTCTTATTTAACTTTTCAAACAACCCAGTGGGGTAGACACTATTATTTCCATTTTGCAGATGAGGAACTGAGGCAAAGAGAAGTTAAGGGCCTGCTTCAGATCACGCAGCGAGTGAGCATCATAGGAGAGCTTTGCACCAGGGCTGCTATGTACAGTTCTGCAGGTTGGGCACACCTCTTCCTCATAGGCACAAAGTCGCCATATGGACCAGTGAACACAGGTCCCAGGGACTTGAGCGTCAGAGCATTGACTTTTGATACTGCTGCCCAGGCATAAGCCTGGGCTTTTTACAGGGCACACACTCTACACTCCTTGGTGTACATTGGATTATTACAAAAACATTTTGAGAAGCGAGAGGTCAATGTAGATGAAAGAAGAGGAATTTATGGAAGAAATAAGCGTGAGCCACAGCTTGGTGGGTAGGTAGATTATTTTTTGGCAGCAGGAGTAGACAGGATTTCTTAGGGGAAGAGTAGAGGGAAAAAGGCATCAGAGTTAGATTGAACTTAGAAGGTGCAGGGAAGAGGGAGGAGGCAGTCTTGAGTAAATCAGGTGTGTAGGTGAGGGGAGGGCTAAGGAAAGGCCGAATGGTGAGGCAGAACTGAACTGGGCCGGCCTAGAATGAAGAAGAGCAGTTTAGACTTGAAGTGGGAGGCAAGATGGAGCCAGGAGAGTGATCTGACCCAGTAAGGGGTGAGATGAAAGCATTTTATAGGAGGATTAGGCTTGCTGAGGCACCTGCTGTCTTGGTCTTAGACAGGTTCAGACCAAGGCTGACGAGAAGTCCCGAAGGAACTGTCATGTCCTGAGTTTGGCCCAGCTTTGGTTCCAAGTTGCAGTTATGGCAGCCTCTTTAGGAAGGTTGGAATTATCTAGGAGGGTTTGTCTGGTCTCTGGGACTCATCCTAACTCTAACGTTGCTTCTATGCTACCGTTCACCTTACATTTCTAGGTAATGTAAACCAAAGACCTCAGGAGGCTGGGGTTTTCTGAGGTAACTCCCAGAACCTGTTTTCCTCCCCTGCTGAGAAGAGAGATTCATTGCTAAACTTGGCCAGGGGACTTTGCAGTCATACGTCCATGGCTGACTCTTTGGCTCACCTTGCCTTCTCTTTGGCTCACCTCATCTGCCCCTCTCCTCTTGTGCGGCCCTTTCTCCCACCTGTTCATACATTGCACTTACGTAAACCTTCTCCACCCCTCTCTGGCTTCTTTATGTGGAGATTCTGAGGAGAAATTCCACTGCGAGCCTCAGTGGCAAGGTTTGGAAAGACACTGTGTGCTGCCAAGCCTTGGATGGTGACTTAATGAGAGGGTGAGCCTCATTACTCCTGCTCTCTCTCATTGGCGGTGTTTTATAGGTGACAAAGAAGGCTCCCCATGGGCATTTGTGCTCCACCCCAAGGCTTGGGTTGCGGTTCTTGCCCAGCCATAGCCTGGTCCAAGCTCTGCACCATCTCCAGCCCCACTTCTCTACTGGTGTAACGGTGGCCTTGGGCTTCTTGCTCTCTAACTCCTCTCCAGCTCCAGCCATTAGAATTCCCTGAGAACCTTCTCAGTGCATTAGCTAAGGTGGAATCCTCACTCTAATCACGACTGTGGCTGCTCAGTGAAGGCACATGAGGGCAGTCGCCAAATAGGAACCACTCCTGCAAACAACAGTTACACACGTGCTCGCGCGTGCACACATGCACACACACATCCCTTTTCTTCCTGGGACTCTGACCCCTCTCTCTGCAGAGAAGATGAATTTAAATATCATTTCCCCCAAGAAGCTTCAGGGACTGTATTACCAGTGTCCTCATTACCAAAACCCTCTTGCATCATGTTAAGGCCTGGGATTGTGACAAAGCCAAGGGAAATATCACGTTGCATGTACTTGTGTGGTCCCTGAGTCACGATCTCCTGGTTCCTCTGCTCTGCCCTAGTTCCTTGAATTTCCAGACTCTCTTCTCTGCGATTCTGGCATCACAACAGCAATAGTCAATCGGAGATGGATACACAGGGTGCTCGTTGGCATGGCTCATGGTGCTGTCCCACAGCAGCGGAGGTGAGGGCTTCAGCTTAAGGAAGATGTCAGTCTGGTTAAGGGAGACAGGTAACCAACCCGACAGAGAAGTTTATGTGGCAACTACCAAGTGAGGGAGAGGTTTTCAGTGCCACGGGAGTCTTCAGGAAGCTGGGGAGCTGATAGGTTCAGGGAAAGTTTCCAGGGGATGTGTCTGTAGGGGAGATGTGAAGGATTGGGAGCATTTGGTAAGTGGAGTGGACATGGGGAGATTTCTCCAGAGAACATGGGCCAATATGCATGTGAGAAAGAGGAGGTCCAGAAGCCTGGACTTGCTTGTTGGAGGCAGAGGTTCATGGGCAGTGGGAGGTGATGTTGGAGAGAGAGAAGGAGGCATCAGTCAAAGGCACTGGAAAGGGGGGGGGCAGGTGTGTGTGTGTGTGTGTGTGTGTGTGTGTGAGAGAGAGAGAGAGAGAGAGAGAGAGAGAGAGAGAGAGAGAGAAAGAGAGAGAGAGAGAGACAGGGAGAGAGACAGGGAGAGAGACAGAGAGAGAGAGAGAGAGAGAGAGAAAGAGAGAGAGAGAGAGACAGGGAGAGAGACAGGGAGAGAGACAGAGAGAGAGAGAGAGAGCTTGAGAGAGAGAACACACTGAAGCAAGAGGGGAGAGAGGACACTGTGTGTAAACGTTAGTGCTTAATAAATGCTGCTGTATGGAATTGGAGGGGAGAGCAGAAATCACAAGCTGTAATGTACCAGGACTACCACGCATTCCCTTTCTTGTTGGACTCTGCACCAAACAAGTCAGCACCATCTCGTCACCTCCGCAGCAACAGAAATACTGGCAAAATGAGGGAGCAATTTGGAAGTCAATTTCTTTGGAGATAGTTTGGCTCTCTCTTGTCCTAAGATTCTTTTGTTCCTCCTAGTCTTGGGTTTATTAGCTTTGCCTCGCAGCAAGGTTATACACAGCACCCAGAACCCTGAGTCAAGCACCGTATAAGCAGCAACCCTTGAGAGGACGATTGGTTCCACATTAAACGGTCACAGTGAAGACACACAAAGGTCTCCTGAGTTTGAACCAGCACTGCCATGGTCAGTGATGAATGGAAGGTGACATATACCATCTTTCCCAAGGACCTGAGCTTTCACTTCTGTTCAACTATCAACCAATTAATCAAACAAGTACGAACTGAATATCTATTATGCTGTTCAGTATTTGGAGGCAGCCTCCTGTCTGTCCTTTGATACCCCAGGAATTCTAACTCTTATTTGAGCTTGGATCTGCCTTTGTTCCAGAATCACTTAATTTTTCTTAACTATTTTTATTCCTTTCTTTGGAAACTGAAGAAATAGCTCTGACCTAAATGCTCATGGGGCAAGTAGAGAAATTGGATAATTAAGAATCAGTACAAAAGATTCTTTAGTTATTGAATTCTCTAGTGATTTTGGACTGCATGGATATTTTTCTCCTCATTTTAAAGATGTGAAATATTTCACATCAATAGAAAAGAATAGAGTAATATTATGATCACCTGGGCACCCATATCTAGTTTGTCAGATATTAACATGTAGCCATAGATGCTTCAGAATTTTCTTTTTTAAAGAAATGGAACTTTGTACTTTAATACCAATTCTATTACATGACCTAGGGATGAGTTGGTTATCTCTGTGCTTTGTCTTTAAAATGCGGTGAACAGTGGGTCTTTGGAAGCGGGGAGGTGAAAAAGTTTCAGATTTTGTTGCAGAAATTATGAAATACGCTTAAGAGAAATTCTAAAATATTTTAAAACTAGAGTTTATGAATTTTCCTATTACTAATTAAACAGTTTAAGTTGACCTTAATTTTCTCAACTACTAAAACTTCTGAAAGGTTTTGACAGTCTTTCTGTCTACAACATAATAAATTCATCCAGCATTCTAAACATTGTCCTATCTCTTTAAATCAGCCATATTCAAATGATCATCAGAAACTTAGAATTTAAGAATATGACTTATTCTTTTGGTTTCAACCCTTAGAAACACAGAAGTTCAGTGTCACTTTTCTGTTTTGGCTTGCTTTAACAATTTCCTAGGTTGGTCTTTGGAAAGGGAGAGCAATATGTGAGTAGTTAACTCAGCCTCATTAATGAGTTGCTACTTGAGTGCTCTGAGCTTAAAAACTGAGTGGGTTGTTTCACCTGAATCAGAAAGTGGGTTTGCAGAGTATTCATTCATATACAGAACCAAGCTGATAATGATTTTTTAATAGAATATGTAAAACATGTGAGTAATAGTGAAAATATTTTGAGAGGTTAAAGACTACACTAGCAAATCCTAAGATTTTTCATTCTCACTTTAAAAATCATTGTCTCCAAGGACAAAGATTATGTCATGCATGGCATGTGCTTATGTCATTGCAAGGTAGAGAACAGTCAGTCAAGTTCAATTTGGATGACAACAGTGCCCAAAGCCCTTAATTGGGGTCTAGGAGAAATTCAAAGATGATTAAATACACAGCTAGTTTGTCATCAAGTTGTATAGTTAGGGAGACAGGTGTGTACAACTAAATAGATTACAATGTAGCAAGAAGCAAGTGCTATAATGGATGTACAAAGGAAATTTCATATATCAGTGAGATGGGAACAGTTTTCTAATTCAACAAAGATTTATGTGGCAAATGCTGAATAATCCATTCTAACTGCCAGGAGTTCAGGGAAGCTCAAGATACTGTGGTATTTGATTTAGTTCTGAGAAATGTCTAGTACTTCAGTAGGAAGAGAATTGGGGGTGATGGTATAGGCACGTAGGGAAAGAAGCAGAAGAGGAGGAAACTGGAACAGAATGAACAAATGGTATAAAGACATAGCGGGGTTTTGAATTTCCATAAAGATTTGTCTACAGATCTTCAGCGCACCTTCCATTCATTTCTCTCTCCACTGTCATTTAGCTTTCTATATCACTTGCTCAAAAGGCTCTGGCCAGGTCATCAAAGATGTCTCCATTCTCAATCCAATGGATGTTCTTTAGTCCTCCTCTTATTTGACCTCTTGGCAACAAGGAGACTGTGGTTCACTCTTGCCTTCTCACTCATCCCTTGCTTCTGTAATAACTTGTTTTTCCTCCTTTTTCTCTGATTTCTATTCTCAGTTATCTATACTCTTGCCATCCCTTCTTGCCCCAAGTCTTCATGCATATACTTTTTCTGTCTTAATAGCAAACCACCTCTCTGTACTATATCTGAATACTTCTTATTTAGCCTTCAGGTATCAGCTCGATTCTTACTTCCCTCAGGTAGCCTTCCCTATCTTCCTACTTCCTAAATCTTGCCTGTTTACAGTTAGGAGCATCTAGATGAATGCTCACGGTACCCAGCTAGCTTCTTAGATTAGTACTTACCACATTTTATTTTCACTGCTTGTATCATGTAAATCTAAACACAGAAGTCATGTTCTCCATTGTATTTCCTATACTGAGGAAAGTGTTGAGCTAATACCAAGGACTTAACAAACTTCTTGAATGAATCCTTCTTGAATCAAGTGGCATCAACAAATCTGGGTTGGTTAGAACAGGGTATATATAAAAGACGGTGAAGGAAAAAGACGTTGGGGACAGAATCTTGGCTTTCAAGCTAAAAAGTTTTAACTCTATCCTATACACACAGTTGACACTTGGAAGAGATCTGAACCTGCGAATGACATGTCCTAGAGTCAGTGTAGTAGTCTGTTCTGTTAACTGCTGTAGTGTGACCCATGAAGTGAGGCGCCCAGGCTAGTCTGGTTGAGTAGCTCTAAGAACAGAAAGATGGTGATCAATTGGAGAGGCATGATGACAGAAGGTGTGTTGGGGGATGATGAAAGAGAGGAAAGCACTGGAAGCAATTCTAAGCATTTTCTTGTACTTCATTGCCCTTCACTAGGAGAAAGGGGGCAGAGGGAGAGCCAGGTTTAGAAGGAAAAGAGTGAGCTGATTTTTTTGATATAGTTTGTTTGAACTGGCACGATATTTTGGAGATATTATCAAAAGACATTTGGAAATTACAGCCTTAGCTCAGAGTAGGTTTGAGCAATACATGTGAAGTTGAGAGACTTTGAAAAGAGATAATGGTTGAAGATATGAGAGTCACCAGGAAGAGGGGGAAAAAAGGAAAAGAGTTAAGGACTGCACGTGGGACCTTGAAGACATCCCACCTTTTTGGTGGAGGAACACAAAGCCAGCAAAGAACAAATGAAGAGATTTTTCAAAAAGAAAAAGGCAGTCACACTTAAATATTATGTGGCCAGAGTCAGCATGTGGAAAAGTAACTTGGCAGTTGGTAGATAGCAGGGCAAAGATGAAGAGAAGATAACAATCTGACATAGATTTCAAGAGAGGAGAGATTGTTGAGTTTAGGAGGTAAAAATTAATGCAAAACTGGTCCGAAGGCAAGTGGGGCAGAGGGTAATGAGAATATGCCCACTTCTTGACTGGAGCAGTGAAGAAGGAGGCAAACTCTTCTGAGAAGGTGAAAAGCTAGGTTAAGGAGAAAGATAGGGGCCAGCCTGCTGGCTCAGGTGGTTGGAGCGCTGTGCTCCTAACGCCGAGGTCACCTGTTCGATTTCCACAGGGGTCAGTGAGCTGCGCCCTCTACAGCTAAGATCGTGAACAACGGCTCTTCCTGGAGCTGGGCTGCCTTGAGCAGCCAGAGGTTGGTGTGGGCTGCTGTGGGCTACTGTGTACTACCAGGAGCGGCCGACAGCCATCATGAGTGGCTGACAAAAAAAAAAAAAGAAAAAGAAAAAGAAAGATAAGCTTTCAGTAGGGGAAGGAAATGAAAGGGGGGAGGAAAAGATGGAAGTGTTCAGAGCAAAGGTCCAAAGCATAAAGGAATTTATTGACAATGGAATGAGAGCTCCTAAGGGTACAGTAGCAAGGTTCAGCCAGGCAATAAATTCTCATTGAGTCAAGTAAGTCGGACATACAGTGCATCCATCAGCTATCTGCCACAGAAATGTAAATTATGGGTCTGTTAACTTCTATCGTAGTTCACTACATGTTTCATAAAGATGACCATGAATTAGCAATCAGCATTCCACCTTCCTTATTTTTATTCTTTCAGAGAATCACCCTCCTTCTATTATTTTCTTTAAATGGACTCATTGTTTTCTTATTCTCATTCTAGGCAATAATATCCATAAAAATCACTAGTTTATACTGAACATTTTCAGGCCATGTGAATCAAATACACTATTAAAATGCAAAAGGTTTAAATAGGTGGAGTATGGGCTCTGGCGCCTGACAACTTGAGTCAAATGTCATCTAAACCACTTACTAGCTGTGTGACCTTGGGCAACTTAAATTTTCTGTGCCTCAGTTTTCTCTTACATAAAATCAGATGTAGAGTTGCTGGATAGTCCAGCCCACTATAGTCTCCTCCTTCTCTCAAACTTTTTTTTTTAAACTTCAACTTTTTTTTTTTTTTGAATTATTGGGGAATGTTGGGGAACAGTGTGTTTGTCAAGTCGTTGTTTTCAATCTGGTTGTGGAGGGCACAGCTCACTGGCCCATGTGGGACTTGAACCGTCAACCTTGGTGTTATGAGCACCGTGCTCCAACCACTGAGACAACCGGTCACCCACTGGTGGCTCAGCTCCAAGCTCAAGCTGTTGTCTCTCACTGGCCCATGTGGGATTTGAACCGGTGACCTTGGTGTTAAGAGCTCGCGCTCTAACCAACTGAGCCATCCGGCCGCCCTCTCAAACTTTTTAGTAGCTCTTTCTATCTTGTTTTCTGTGTAATTTATTTGTCCCGGATCATGTACTACCTTCACTCTTTTTCATTCCAGGAAATTTACTGAGCACTTACTATGTGTCAATCACTGGGGGTACATAACGATAAAGACCCAGGCCCCTCTCAAGGAACCCATAGCCTGCTTTAGAAGGACTTGACAGACTGACGAACTGACCACTATGGTAAAGAGAGCACCTTTAATATAAACCTCAGAGAGTAGCTGTGATCATAGGGAAGTCCTACCAGAGTTGTGATGCTCAAATTCAGAGTCAGAGGATCAGTGGGAATCAACTTCATAGACATGGAGGGTGGGATCTAGGCAGAGGGAGCAGACTATGGGATTAGAAGGCACTGAGGTTGGATGGCACAGTACATTTAGAAAACAACTAAGTGTTTCCCAATGGTTGGAGCATAGGGCAGGGAATAAGATCAGAGCAAGCAGGATTGGATTATGAGGGGGTCTTATAAACTGTATTAAATGCCCAGACTTTATAAACAGGATGGGGTTTAAAGCCCAGATTCTAGAACTATATTTAAGGGTTTAAACCCTCCTTACCCTATTTACTAGCTGGTATCCTTGAGTAAGGAACAAAATTATCTATGTCTCAGTTTTACCATCTGTAAAATGGGGATAATACAAGTAATTATACATTTACCTTTTATCAGGTACTATACGTAAAGTACTGAAGACAATATCTAGCACGTGGTAACTTACAAAATAATTATTATTGATTATAGAAGGATCATTTAAGGACCAAATAAGGGAGTAACATGGTTACATTTGAGTCTTAGAAGGATCACTCTAAGAGGAGCATAGAGGATGACTTAGAGAGCCATGAAAACCAGAGTCAGGAAAATGATAGGAGGAAACTGTAGTAATTTAGCAGTGAAGTAATGAGGGTATTGAAGAGGCAGATGGAGGAGGGGCAGACATAAAATAAGTTAAGAAGAAGGCATATAAGACTTGATGGCTCATCAGATGGGAGGTGTGAGGGTGAAGGAGAAGGTACTTAATGCTCAGTGTTTTGATGTGAACACTTGGATTTCTATTTGTGCCACTAAACCAAAACAGGGGAAATCATGGGTTTGGGAGTCAAAGTGGGCCTGGGGACCAGTCTCGCTTTTATTGAATTAGTCATGGAACCTCAGCTAAGTTACTTCACCAGGCTGAGGTTTGATGTCTCCCCCTAGAAAATGGGGTTGATAAAGTCAACTTTGCAGAGTTATGAAGGTTGAAATGAGGTTGAGTAAGAAATGGATCTCACACACCGCCTGACACACACACACAGCAAGCACTCAGTGAAATCGGGTAATGATGATGGTTTGGGGTTTGAATGTGCCGAATCCCAGGTCCCTGAAGAATATCTTTGTGGACAAAACATCTCCTCAAACAAAAGGTATCTTAGACTGTGTGCACTGATCAAGAGCTATACTTTCAACCTCATGGCATTCTTATTTTGATTTGCTAGCTCACTTCAGAGGACTTGGGACTGTCATTGACTTGTTAAAACTCCAAGGCTTACCTTGATTAATTGACAAGAAAGAAGCCACTTAGATTTGGACAAGTGGAGAGGGCAGGAGGGTGAGGAACGCTCCTTGTGCCCTGAGGAGTGATGATTCAGTAAATAGAAGGAATGTCACTATCTGTAGTTAAGACTCAAGGTGCCTTTTCACCAGTCCTTTCTTCCCAGACCAGTGAGACCTTGGTTCACATTTCAAATCTCAGCCCAAAGAGTTTCAAAGAAAAACACTCTCTCCTTAGCTCTGGTGGATAAAGGAAAAGCAGACTCAATGCTGCATGTCAATGCACTGGATGGTTGCTGTCCTTTTCCCCATGTGGAAAGTTTCTCCCCATGTCTAGAAAGTTTCCAAGCTCTGAGTGAGCCCTCCTGATTGAAGACGACATGAACTTCAAAAGCAGTGCATCACGGTCTTTGATGTTTATTGAGTTGAATTTGGTGAATTACAAGGAGCGCCATTTCCAGTTCATGCTCAGGGCAGGTCCTGGATTTTAAACAAAAAGGGGTGAAACTCTTCTGGAATCTGTGGACTGCCTGGTTGATCAGATAAGAAGCAAAAGGGAATTTTTCTGAGGGGATTTCAAAGATTTTAGTATAAACAAGCTGAGAAGCCTGTAGCTGAGTTTGAACTTTCCTTCGACTCCTGGCCTGCATGTTGCCTTTTGGGTAAACACCAGCTATTTCTCTGACTTAGCTCTGACATATAAAAGCCTTCTGAGGGTCTGTCTTCATTGCCAGAATTATATAAAGAGAAAGTAATGTACACTCTCTGTAGCATTCAGGAGCTGGGTTTCAACATATAATGAGTTGATCTATTTTCATTTTATTTTGTATATCAATAATATTCACTATAAGGTCAAATCAATACTAATCAACAATACTTAATTATGAACTAGATTCAAATTGAGATCTAACTGACCATTACTGGACATCTATAACCAACTGTCATTCCATACATGTCATCACATTTAATCACATTAATCTTCATAACCTATTAGTGAGATAGGCATTATTAATTAATCTTGTTCTAGAAGGAAGAAACTGAGATTCAAGGTCACTCAGCTAATTTCTTACTCAAACTATAACCACAAGAAATACTTTAAAAAATATGTTGTTTTTATATAGTGAAACTCACATCTACATGAACAAATGTAGAAAAATTTACAAACAATATATTTTTAAAATTGTAAGTTAAGGGTAGTGAGATGAACTGTAAACTACTTGAGACCTTAGGCTATGTCCTTGTTTTGTTTTTTATTCCCAGGTCCCAGTAGGAAGAGAGATTTTATAAATGTTTTTGGAATAACATGGGTGAATAATAATGATTATTTTGTGCCTTGGATAAATGTATACGTTTGCAGAAAATACTAGAATTTCAGAACTGGAAGGGATCTTAGAAACAGCTACACCAGTGGTTCTCAAACTTCAACCTGTAGCACTAGAATACTGTGTTTCCCAGCCCCTCAGAGTTTCTGGTTCACAGGCTCTGGAATGGGCCTAAGCATTTGCATTTCTAACAAGTTCCCAGGGACAGCTGATGCTGCTGTGCTGGCCCAGGGATCACACTTTGAGAATCACTAGTTGGCAACAATAATAACTATTGTTTATTAAGGGCTTATTATGTCCTAGACACTTGGCTAAGTCCATTACTTATATTTCATCATTTAATCCTTACCAGATTAAGGATGGTGACATTATTAGCATCCCTATTTATTTATTAAAAAAATGAAAAACAGAGAAGTTTATTTTGCCCAGCTTCACCTAGCTAAAGATTGGTGGAACCAGGGTAATGAACTCTGGCAGTCTGATGCTAGATCCGGCACTCTTATATTATGTTATAAGACCTCAAGCAGTGAAGGGCCCCTGGCATCAGTCCAGATGAGGAAATGGTGGCCCCCAAGAAGTGACTCACCCGAGGTCACACAATGAATTGGAATAAGAGTGTGAATGAGGACACAGACTTCCTCATACTAAATTCTGTCCCCCAGAGACGCTATCATTAGATGTGCTGTATCCACTGCCCTAGAGTGTGTCCTCTCCTGGGCCAGTTGGACAAATGTTTGCAGAGAGGCAGCATACTGCAGTGGACAGAACACTTCGGCCTTAGCCCAAGTCCCTCACCACTGACAGCTTCATGAGTTTGAGCAGGGCTCTTATCTTTCAGAGCTGGCTTCCTCGTCTATACAGGGGAGTGTGGTAAGCAGGATAATGACCTCCGCTAACTAATCCGAATCCCTGGCACCTATAAATATGTTAACGTAAATGGCAACAGGGGATTTGCACATGCGATTAAGGGTCTTGAGTTGGGTAGATTACCCTGTATTATCCAGGTGGGCCCAATGTGATCACAAGTCCTTATAAGTGAAAGAGAGGCAGAAGAGTCTGAGCCAGAGAAGCAGACGTGACCACAGAAGCAGACGTCAGAGCGATATGATTGCTGTCTTTGAAGATGGAAAGGGATTGTCAGCCTAGGAATGCAGGCTCCTCTACAAGTTGGAAAAGGCAAGGAACTTAGTCTCTTCAGAGCTTCCAGAAGGAGCACAGCCCTGCCGACACGTGGGTTTTAAGCCCTTAAGACCCTTTTTGGACTTCTGACCTCCAGAAATGTAAGATAATGTTTATTTGTGTTGTTTTAAACCACTAAGTTTGTGGTAATTTGTTAGATTAGCAGTAGGAAACTAATATGGGGGTGGGGACAGAGCCAGCAGTGCAGTTTCCAGGCTCTTGGCCTCACGTGAAAGCTGCTGGCTCCGGTAGTAAATGGCCATCAACTGTGATTGGATGGCCATCAGCTGTGACTAGTTGGCCATCAGTTGTAACCATTTAGCCATTGGCCACTAATATAACTGCTGTGGCTACACTAGCAGAAAATGGGGGCTAGCAAGAAGATGGTGGCTGAGCCTGCAAGCGGCGCAGTGAGGGTTGCGAACAGTGTGGCTCCTGCTTCCCGTGTCTCCAACCCAGCCGCCAGCGAGGGTATAGTGTTATGACTCCCCTACCTATGGCTCCATGGGTGTTCCTTTTTGGCCTCGCCATGTCCTGTATTCTTATGTGGGGAGTGGGACCAGAGACCCCAGAAGAGACCCCGCCTGTCACCCTGCACGACAGGGGGGCAAATAATAACTGCCCTGTCTACCTCTTAGAGCTGCTGAGAGAGTCAGAAGAGATCATTTATGTGGTGTCACTTTAAATACTGTCACCCACTATCCAAATGTAAGGCTGTCATTAATACTTGAGACAGGAAGCATGGATAGATAAGCAGAGTGGTGTGCTGGTAAATGTTTAATAACCCGTTCTCAGGATCAGGGTGGAGTGGGAAGAGCCCTCATCTGTAGCATTTACCTATTTCCATGGTATGAACACTCACCAAGGCCCATCTCAAGCTACAATGTGAAGTCACTGAAAAAGGAGTTGGGAAAAGATATACATCATTGTAGAAGCTAAAGCCAGCGACACCACAAAACAAACGATGCATAGAAAATGTTCATTCCAGTGAGATCTCAACATAATTGTTGCACAGGAAGGCCAGAACATTACTGCGAACCCGAAGATAATATGAGGGAAACAACCTTTCAGAATCTGCACTGAGTTTGTAATTTTTGGAATGAGAATACATGTTATTCTGTGCCTTGAATAAGGACAGATCAAGGTGGGGGAGGGTGGCATGTGACCAAAAGGTAAAAACATCCAGTTATAAATTCTGGGCTGTAATGTACAGCATGGTAACTGTAATTACACTTGATCTTAGCCAAAAGGCCGAGAAGCGATGGTAACTATAATTAGTAACACTGTATTATGTATTTAAGTTACTAAGGGAGATCTTTAAACTTCTGCTCATAAGAAAAAAATTGTAACTGTGTGAGGTGACAGATGTTAATCAAACTGTGGTCATCATTTCACAATATGTACATTGATCAAATTATTATGTTATACACCTTGGACTAATACAATGTTATATGTCAATTATATCTCAATAAAACAAACAAAAAAGGAGTGAATGGAATCCCTGTATAGCCTCAAAAAGAATTCAAGTTTGGTTGAAGGAAGAGTCTCCTAAATGCAAGAACTGTTCTTATAAGGATAAGTTCCTATAAAGAAAACAAATGCGGGGACCTGGGAAATAGGTTCTCTTGAAATGTGGCCTCTTAGGGTGGCAGGGAGGTTCCATCCAGCAAGTATAAATCGGGCACACACTGTTTCCCAGTGCTGGGCTCGTGAAAAGGTGCGATGACAACAGGTAGACATGACCCCTATCCTCAAAGAGCTCATGAGCTAGTCCAGCATTTCTTAGACATCAGTCACTTGTGCCTCATACTTATGTCTTCTGCGTAATATATCACCTATACTTATACTTTCAAGCTGAACATTTTAAATATAAAGTACTAGAACTGGATTTGGCTGGATAGACAAGAAACCCAACCAGAGTGGCCTAACCAAACTTGGGGATTGTTTTTCATGTAATAGAGAGACTACCATTAAGAAGTGCAGCACAAGGTCAGCTGCTCAAGGAAACAGCCTCTTTCTTCCTTTCTTCTCTACCATCTTTAGCATCTGCATGGTCCAAAGTGTCTGTACCTTGTCCAGCCATTTCACCTAGTTTTCAAGCAGAAGGTGGAGGTTGGTGGTAGAGGGGGATGATGGAGGAGAATTAAAGGGAAAAAAAGGTATCTGCCAGCTGTCTGACCCTTTTTATCAGGGACATAATAATTTTCCCCAAAATTCCTAGCCAATAGACTTTTGCTTACATTTCATTGGCCAGAAATTGGTCACATGCCATCCATAGCTGCAAGGGAGTCTGGGGAGATTAATATTTTTAACTGGGAATATGGCTACCTGAATAAACATGGGTTCTGTGAATAAAGTAAGATGATGAGATAGTCTAGGCAACTCGCAAAACTCTATCACAATATCTATGCACTAAGTTTTACTTAGGAAATATCTGTATAATTGTACTTGCTGGGCTAATTGGACTAATGCATGTTAAATTGTAAAACAAAAAATAAAACACAAAATACATAGCTATGAAGAATTTAAATATCAGATTTTGGAAACTGGACTGTCAGTACCAGTGTTTTTCTGGAGCGCTTTATGGGGATGTAGAATTTGCTGAATCCCTTCTTAGGCCACAGGGCTTACTCGGGCTCCACTGAGAGATGATTTTCAAGGACACATGGCAGAAACTGGCTCTGAGATATAAGATCAGGAAGCAGGCATTTAAACTTTTTAAAATTGAGGTATAATTAATATACAATAAAATAAATCTTAAGTGTACTGTTTGAGTTTTAACAAACGTATACCCTCTGAAACCAACACCCCAATCAAGAGATGACTATTTCCATCACACCAGAAAATTGCCTCATGCTCCTTTCTAGTCAACCATTCCTCCACCTCAGGAGGAAACCATTATTCTGACTTCTATCTCCATAAATTAGTTTTGCTGAACAGGTATCATTGAGCCACATTCAGTGTAGTCAAGATAAAAAAAATATTAATGAGGGCCGGACCGGTAGCTCAGGCAGTTAGAGCTCCATGCTCCTAACTCCGAAGGCTGCTGGTTCGATTCCCACATGGGCCAGTGGGCTCTCAACCACAAGGTTGCCAGTTCAACATCTCGAGTCCCGCAAGGGATGGTGGGCAGCGCCCCCTGCAACTAAGATTGAACACGGCACCTTGAGCTGAGCTGCCGCTGAGCTCACAGATGGCTCAGTTGGTTGGAGGGCGTCCTCTCAACCACAAGGTTGCCGGTTTGACTCCCGCAAGGGATGGTGGGCTGCGTACCCTGCAACTAGCAATGGCAACTGGACCTGGAGCTGAGCTGCGCCCTCCACAACTAAGACTGAAAGGACAATAACTTGAAGCTGAACGGCACCCTCCACAACTAAGATTGAAAGGACAACAACTTGACTTGGAAAAAAGGCCTGGAAGTACACACTGTTCCCCAACAAAGTACTGTTCCCTTTCCCCAATAAAATCTTAAAAAAATATATTAATGAGCTTAACATCATCATTACAGAAGAAATTTGCCCACTTTTCAAGATATGCAGTACCTGGCAAATAGCAGATACCAACAAACAGCAGTTGCTTTGGTTGTGTTGGTGTCCAGGACTGTCCTTTCTCTGGCCAGAAAAGGTTTCCATCTACACCCTGCCTAAAGGACTCTCCTCCCCCAGTGCACATCATTCACAAAGCTCTTCAGTATTGAGATTGTGGGTATGATTATAAATGAGCCCTAACTCTCTCCAGAGCATCATATCAGATAGATGCATAAACCGGGTGAATGCCTGTGTGGTGGGTGAGTTTGCTCCTCAGGATGAAGAACTCTGGGAACATGCAGAAAGACCAGGTGCTCTCCAGTGAGTCATTGGTAACAACAGACAATGCACAATGCATGCTTAACCACTTTTACTGTCTCGACTCCAAAGTCTCCACCACGTCCGCCCTCCGCAGGTGGAAAAACTGCATGAGAAGACATATTTTTGCAAACAAGATAAGGTTAGAATGATTGTTGCTATGACCCAGGTACTTATCAGGAAAACATTTTCAGTGCAATCATGAGTGAGCTTGTTAAATCACTGTTGTCTTTTCTCTTACAATGGAGGTGCACACTTTTGTAGCCTTTTTGGTGAAAACAAGAACAAAATGGATGTGGTTCCTGGAACACTGATAGCTACCATGTTTCCCCGAAAATAAGACATAGCCAGACAATCAGCTCTAATGAATCTTTTGGAGCAAAAATTAATATAAGACCTGGTATTGTATTGCATTGTATTGTATTGTATTGTATTGTATTGTATTGTATTGTATTGTATTGTATTGTATTGTATTATATTATAAAGACTGGGTCTTATATTATAGTAAAATAAGACTGGGTCTTATATTCATTTTTGCTCCAAAAGATGCATTAGAGCTGATTATCCGGCTAGGTCTTATTTTAGGGGAAACAGAGTAGCTGAAGCCAAATGCATCCTTGTCCAATAAAATGCACCTGGCCTATTGGGTTCCCAGTCACATTAGTTACACGGGCTGGGGAGGTCCACACAGGGCTGTCCACACAGCATCTGGCTAACTGACCAGCTTTGTGATGTCTGCTGCTCTCCTCACCTTCAGTCCCAAATGTTTCTGGAAACTGTTAGCTATGGCTTGGGCAGGTAGTATTCTCGAAAGGTTGTACCTTTCCTCATTATTCTTAATTAAGTTGTTCTTAATTAAGCTCATAGGACTCAGTCTGGCATTCTACTCCCTGGCCCGTCTGTTCCCAGCCAACTGTTGTCACTGGCTTCTACCCTGTGTACACCTTGTTCTTCTCTAATTAGTAGAATGCAATAGGCATGGATTCTAGAGACAGAAAACCCAGAGTTTTAACACAGCTCAATTCATTATTTTTAGCTAGAGTAAGCTATAACTTTATATTTCCCCACCTCCATGCCTTTGCTCACACCAGTACCATGGCCTGAAATGCCACCTCTTCTCCTTCACATATAGGCAAATTCTATTTACCTTCTAAGGTTAAGTGCAAATATCATCTTTCAGCCCTTCCGAACTACACAGCTCGGTGGAATCTTTTCTTTTGACTTAACTCAACATTCTATCTGTTTTTTTTATCTTGGTTTTGATTGTTTCTAGAACGGTCTCTCTCTTCTGCATTTCTACCTCGAATCTCTGTCATAAAACCTATTACACAGTAGGGTTGCCAGATAAAATACAGGACACCCTGTTAAGTTTGAATTTCAGATAAACAGTGTGTAAATTTGTTTACTATAGTATGGTCCAAATTTTGTACAGGGTAAATACTTATATTAAAATTTTTCTTTCATTTATATGAAATTAAAATTGAACTGAGCAACCTGCATATTGTGTGTGTGTGTGTGTGTGTGTGTGTGTGTGTGTGTGTGTGTAATGGGAGAAGAAATAAGTCATTTTGGCATCTCCTATTTATCCAGGCACAGTTGGATGGGTGACCATCAGCAAACTCACTCAAATTGGACATGTATTTATTGTTACTACGCTACGTGCAAAGAATACCCTCACTGACTTTAATTGTGCCTCAATGCTCTATCAGGTACTGTTAGATACTTGGCTTATATTGTCCCATTGAATGCTCACAAGAGCTCCATGAGTTAGATGTTTTTATCTCAATTTTGTGGATGAGGAAACAAAAAGAGTGAGATTAATAAATTTCTCAAAGGCCACAGTGCTGATAATTTACAGCTGCAGTTCAAACCCAGTTTCCTGACCTCCGCCCTCAAGCTCTTTTCTCCAATACCAGTGGTTCTTCACCCTGGCTGCACATTAGAATCAACCCAGCAAGCTTTTCCAATGTACTAATGTCTGGACCCCACCCTCAGGATTCTGATTTAATTATTTTTGACAATCATTGCCATTATATTGCCCTCCCATTTACTAGGATATAAAACAGAAGGATCAAACGCTATCTGATTTGATTCCCCTAGGGTCCCCACTTACGGAGCTTGGGGCCAAAGCTTTCCTATGATTCGTACTCAGGGATTATTTGTCTCAATTGCTGTGATTGAGCCTCAGTATATACTCGTGTGTGCTCTGTATAACTAAAGAAGTGTGGCTAAAACTGCTCAAAAGTGTCTAAGCAGAAGCAACAGCATGGCCTGCTCTCCTGCTCTCTGAAAAGTGTTCTTAAAAAAAAATGTCTTGGTGACTTTTCCCCCCCAAGTTTGCTTTACATTGCTTTCTTTGGGAATCTTTTGCTACATATTACGCAGTTTGCGGAGACAGGTTTTTTATTTGTTGATTTTCACTCCGTGGACTACTTTATCTTTCTCTAGTCAGGATAGGCACAGGGTAAGGCTATATGATTTGTCTTCTGTGCTCAATAGAATTTGTTTTCCTTTTTGTTTCCATTTCAGTCTAAGGATTTTGACGATTATATTCACTTTTCTCTTTTCTTTTGTCTTCATGATACCTTAGAAAGTCTTCCCCACCAAAAAACTTGTCATGGGCCATCCATTCATGATCGATATTTGCAGTTGATCTTTGTTTCAATACTATCGGCCGACTCATTAGGACTGTGATCTTTGCCCAGTTTTATTTTGGGAAATTTTCAGTTGTTTTCATTGCTAAATAAGGCATAATAAAATCTATGATTCCTGATTTCCAGGAAAATGTATTTATTAAACAAAATTGGTATGTTTATTGATTTAATCTGTCTCCTCTAATAAAACTGTAAGCTCTTCTGGGCACCAAGTCTGTTTTGATTACCACTGTGTATCTGGTGCCTAGAATCATGGTGGGAGTTAGTAGGTGCTCAGTAAATATTGTTGGACTGTTGACTATTGAATTGGTTTGGGAGTCAGACATGCTGCGTTCTGAGCTTCTGCTGCACCACTTAAAAACAAGCGGTGTGTTTGTGACCTTCAGCGAGTCATTTAACTTCTCTGACCTTTCTTTTCTATATGAGGTTGGACGATTAAATTTGCAAACTCATCCTAGAAAAAGTGTTAAATACGTCATTGTTGAATATCACTACAGTCACCTTCGAAGTACTCCCCTTGGGAAGCTGTGCACCAATGCCAGTGCCTAGTCCACCCTTCAAAGCCATTTTGGAATTCTTTTCCTGGGATGGCCATCAAAGCTGTCATCGTATTACCCTTGATGTCCTGAATGTCATCAAAATGTCTTCCTTTCAATATTTCCTTTATTTTCGGTGAAGAAAGAAGTCATTGGGGGCCAGATCAGGTGAGTAGGGAGGGTGTTCCAATACAGTTATTTGTTTACTGGCTAAAAACTCCCTCAAAGACAGTGCCATGTGAGCTGGTGCATTGTCGTGATGCAAGAGCCATGAATTGTTGGCAAAAAGTTCAGGTCGTGTAACTTTTTCACACAGCCTTTTCAGCACTTCCAAATAGTAAATGTGGTTAACTGTTTGTCCAGTTGATACAAGTTCATAATGAATAATCCCTCTGAGATCAAAAAAGTTGAGCAACATTGTTGCAACAAGTTTGCCAACTTAATTTTCAGACCATTTGTAAAATAATGACAATCCTCATTATCATTATATGGTTGTTGTGAAGATTGGGGGTGGTGAAAAAGGGGAAGGGAGTAAGAAGTACAAATAGGCTGTTACACTGTAGTCATGGGGTTTAGCATGAGGAATATAGTCAATAATATTGTAAAGGAACGTGCATTTAAAGAAATCAGTTCAATACCATACACACAGAAGATCCTCGCAAGTGTTCACAAAGATGATGTTACCTAGAAACACTGACTTGCACAGCAATATTCTTGGGAACCAGAAATATAGTCCAAAATTAAGAGCCACTCACTTAAAAAAAAATAATAACTATTCAACTCCAATGAGGCAAATTATTGATAAAGTAGAAGGTGGTCCACTTCTATATATTTTGACTTTCTATGTATTTTCATCCTGTTGTGGGTTTCTCCTTATGTAGAAAAAAACAAGTCAATTTAATTCATGCTCAGGCATGAGTGACTTCAGGGGTTGTTCTAGGGAGGAATAATTGTATTTTAAAAGGGTCCAAAGTAAGACTCATGGGCACATTCAAGACCTGTGCATTTCATTGTATGTACATGATACATTAAAAAAGGAACTGTAAACAAATATTGACCTCTAGTTAATGATGTGCATGCTGCAGAATTTGGGGGTGAAGTGAATTTACTCTGAAATCCATAAAAAATACGATGCATTGGGGGATGGTTAGATGCCTCAATGTGTGATAAAGCAAATACAGCAAAAGATGCTTGTTGTAGAATCTAGGTTTCAGAGGTGTTCACTGTAAACTTCTATCAGTATTTCTATATATTTGACATTTTTCATAATAAAATCTTGGGCATAAAAGGAAGTTGGGAGACCTGAGGGAATGGTAACACCTAAACCCAAGGAGGACTCACTCACGCTGGATTTCAGACATGCGATCAGTGCTTGTTAGTATCTATATTTTTGGAAGACTTCTCTGGTTTTATTTTAATCATAGCCCATAGGAAACCTCCAACACTACCACTGACCCAGATAAACAAAAATAAGCTCTGAAGTGGGAAAATAGCAATGGAAAACACATGGAGAATGGGAGCTAGAAGGAGACTATTCCTAGGAACTTTGGGGAATAACTAAGTTGTTAGAATCCCAGGCCACCAGTGCTGCTGGGACAACATGAGACTCTCATCTCTGGCTTTTAGACCATGTATTATACCTATTAGCATATGGGTGGAGCATGTTATTAATAATTGACCATTTGGTAGAGAATTATGAAAAGAATTACACGTAGGCCATTTCCTTGGCAAGGTATTTAGGATCCTAATGAGGGTTTTTGGAATGGTAGTTTTTTTCTTGTTGTGGAAAGACATAATCCTTAAAAAAAAAAAAAAGAGGATTTGATAAATTTGAGACTATGTGTCTACTTCCTGCAAGTTAGAATGGTTTGGAAATGTGGTTATAGGGTAAAGATAGGTTTTAGGTTTATATACATGTAAATAATCAAGAACATGCCTTGATAATCTTAGGAAATGAGTGTGTTCTCTTGGCCATCGGAGGTTGCTGATGGGGTGTCATCAGACTTAAAAAATAAGACAGAAATGAGTACCCATGCTATTGTGCATCTAGACAAAAGGGCCATGCTATCATCATTAGCTCACTCAAGTGGTTGTTGTGAGGCCATTATTTGTCTCTTTCTTCTATTTGCACAAATGGAAACACCCACAGGGTTTATTAAAAGCAGATGTATTAAATATCAACACTAAAAACTGGTTTAACCAGGAAACAAGGAACATTAACACAGAGAAAAAAAGGAGAGAATGAACAGGAGCCAGGGACAGAGTTATGTGTCAACCTGCAGGAATCCTAGCCAGGAAAAAAGCATCTGCATCAAGGTCATAGCCAGGTACCGTCACAGAGGCTAGAGAGCAAATGACCCTCATTTCATTACTGTTTGTTCAAAAAACAGAAACTCAGACACAGACAACAGCTGAGTGGTTACCAGAGGTTAAGGGGGGGAGTGAGGGCGTGTGGGGGGGGGTAGAAGAGGGAAAAGGGGGTCAAACATATGGTGATGGAAGGAGAACTGACTGGGTGAACACAGTGCAAAATATAGATGATGTATTATGGAAATGTACACTTGAAACCTCATAATTTTACTAACCAAGGTCACCCCCATACATTAAATAAATAAGTGAAAGAAAGAAAGAAAGAAAGAAAGAAAGAAAGAAAGAAAGAAAGAAAGAAAGAAAGAAAGAAAGAAAGAAAGAAAGAAAGAAAGAAAGGAGAGCCAGCTTCCTGCCTGGGTTATTTGAAGTCTCCTTTATGATCTCAGGACTCCTAACAGCAGAGCGTGTACTTTAGGGCAGGTTGCAGCTGGCAAGATGATTCCACTTTACGCTGTGAAGTGCACCGGGCCCTGCTCATACAGACAACACCCTGCGGGGGTTACAAAGATCCCCTCTTGGTGGATGAATTACAAAAATATGTCCCTTCCTCTGGGCAGGCACCAGAATTGGGGAGGAAAGTGGTAGCTGGATTTCAAATCCCATGTCACCCCCAATTGGGTCCGTTTGTGGAGGGCACAACCTCGGTGATGGTACACGGTGGCTCTGTAAAGCTTCTACTACAGGTGTGTTTCCCTTTCACCCATGAGGAAGCCAAGTCCTAGAAGACTAAAACACCTTATTTAAGGTGACAACCTAAATGGTGAGACTTTTCTTGGGAGGCAAACTATTCCCATAGTGGGTCGTCATCAGCATCACTGTATAGAGAACCCACTACATCCAAAGAGCTCTGCGGGGTCCTAGGGCGTGGGCTACATAGATGCCTAGATGTTTCAAATCTAATTTTGGAGTTGGGCAGTGCATACTGCCTGAGTATGGTAGGCGGTGAGAGTTATGGCAGCTCCCGAGAGGGAATGAAGAATCACTCTTTTCTGGTTCAAGTAGAGAAGGTTGCCCTGAGAAGGGAAGACGAGCTGAGTGAAGAATGAGAAGGTCTTAGAAAACCAGAGAAGACCACGCAGGATGGCATGGGGAGAAAACTGTGAGCAATGGTGCAGAGAGAGTCTCCATTAGAGAATTGTGGGTTAAGTATTAATATATTACCCCACCCACATAACAGAGATACATTTTAATGAGGAATTTCTGGGCATGTTGCCATAAAATATTTCTCCAACTTTTGGAATTACAGGTATGGCAGGAAGAGTTTATATTTGCTATCTATTATGGTGCAATAGATTTCCCCAAGCTTAGCAGCTTTAAACAGCAGAGCTTTAGCTCACACATTTTCGAAGGGTCAGGAATTCAGGAGCTGCTTAGCTGAGGAGGTCTGGCTTGGTGTTTCCTCGAGTTTGCAGTCCAGATATTGGGCAGGTCTGTGTCATCTGAAGCCTTGGCTTCTAAGCTCACTTACATGGCTGTTGGCAGGAGGCCTCCGTTTCATGGGTCTCTCCATAAGCAAGGACTCTCCCAACATGGCAGCTGGCTTCCCCCAGAACGAGGGATCGAAGAAAGAAAGAGCAAACAGGTGGCTTTAACTATCTAGTCTCGGACAAAGCATCACTTCTGCTGTATTTTACTGGTCACTCAGACCCTCCTTGATGCAACGGGGAAGAGAATTATACAAGGGAATAAATTCCAGAATACCTACCTGGCACCATCTCAAATGCTGGTACCATTGAATTCATATTTTGGGGAGACTAGAGCTTTGAAAACGTATACCAGAGGTTACAAGTGACCTGGATATCTTAAAACTTCTTCTTTAGAGCATCTTAAAAACTCTGCATTAAATATTTTAAAAATGTAGTTTTAGATGTATCACTATGCTGACTGGAAGGTTAGAGGCAAGATAAACAAACAAATAAGGAAGCATAAATTGAGAGAGACAAGTGTTTAAGCTGAAGGCTCCCCTGGGGGCATATGTTTACCTCCAGGTGACTCAGAGAGTTGGTTTTAATATCAGTATGGCAATCGTGAAAAATCTAGTGGAACATAAGATGTCAGATCTGAGACTCCCTTATAAATTACCTTGGACCCCAAAGGATGTCTCCTAAAGGACAGTTTAAGTCAGAAATTCTGCAACTTCATTTGGAAAGCCTGGCTCTAAATAGCAAGAGGAAAAGTCTGAGAATTTATAACCACAGGTTAACCTTTACGGAGCCTCGCAGCCAAATCGACACTTGTGTGGTTTGAAAAACGTCAGTTGATAATTTGTTTTAATGTGGCCCATACTTGGTAGTAATCTCAGTCTAGAAACAAATCACATCCTTGCTGAAGGGATCACCTTTATCATAGGCCTCAAAGATTCCCAGACACAAAATTCCATCCAACGGGAGTTCACAATTAAAAAAGAATCACAGTTCCCTTGAGGAAACAAGGCCTCCTGGAGAGAGAACCTGCAAAACAACAGACCACAGATCCAGGTTGACAAACACTTCAGCTATTTGGTGATTGATAATGGAATAAATTTACTATACTTAATATGCTCGACGAAGAAAAGATGTTATCAAATGGATGAGAAAAGAAAAAAGAGACTATCAAAAATGACTAGGCCTTTTTGATCACCAAATAGAACCTTCAGACATGAACACGAAAATTAATAAAAGTCAAAAATGATTGCATTTTAAAGGGTAACATGTAAGTACCCACAGGGTATTTTTTTACATTTGCCTGTTGGCTCAGAAGGCCTAAAATATTCACTATCTGGCCCTTTATAGAAAAATTTTGCTGATCCCTCTGTAGAGACACTTGCACAGGAGGCCTTGGTCAGCCTAAGGTGAAGACGCAGGGTGTAGCCCCACAGGCAGGGCTAACACTGTAGAGCAGGTGGCAGGAAGGGGTTGAATGAGGGAAGCCAGAGAAGACTCAGCTGGACACAGTCGTGGGCCTTGCCACTGAAAGGAGGCTGGTTTTACGTATCCATAAATATAGCTGGATGGACACCTTGAGTGACCCCAGAGGAATGTCGGACCCAGAAGACTTGCCTTCTTAACTTTTATGTATGGGGTGGGGGAAATAAATTGTAGTTGCCCTGGAACTTCAAGAGTTTAATGCATGAGTGTGGGGAAGTCTGGCGCAGAGAGATATTGGCCCATGGATGTAATTAGTAAACAATTATGGATGGCATTCTGCAAATAGAACACATTAAGAAGGAGAGGGACAAAGGGGATTTCTTTGCCTGAATCACGTGTCTCAGCTGCATATCCTCAGGTGCTCTCTGATTGCCAAATGTGGATCAAGGCCAAGCGGTTTTTATGGCCATTTGCTAGGTCCGGATGTTTCTGAACACCAAGTGCTAACATGTTTGCCGTTGGGAGGACCAAGGGAGGGGCAAGGGTGCTGGCAGGAAGCTTTGAGATGACCCCAGGGTGGCATGAACTGCAGGAGGGGAAGTGATTTGGGGAAAGGAAAGCAAGAGGCTCACCACACATGCCCCAGGGTTTTCCATTGAAGATGGACACCACACCCAGTCTGTCCAAGGGCCCCTGAGCATGTGTTCGTTTCTTGCTTGTTCTCTAGAATTAGTCAGCAAGGATGGAATCACAGAAAAAGGCACTCGGCCATGAGCAACCATTTTCTGAGCCTCCATTATATGCCAGGTGCTTTAAACATCAATCTCATAGAGTAGACATGAGCCTCCCCATTTTGCAGATGAAGAAACTGAGGCCTTGATAGGAGCATTAAGAACTGTGTCCAGGGCCACAAAGTGAGTTAGCAATGAATTCAGATCCCACTCCAATAGATATGTCTTGCTCCAAAAGTCAACTCTTTCTTCCCTACCAAGTATGTGTAGCCAGGAGCCACATGGAGAGAACACCCTCACTCCTCTGGCAAGAATAGAAGGAAAAACAGAAAACTAAGCTGTCCTGCTGTCCTGACCTTCCCTCATGCCTTTGTCTGATGTCCAGGGTTACTGTGCCAAATAGAGCAATTGCCCCTCCCCCGCCAATGTCTGTAGTGACCTATACGGCTTTTTCTGTGTGCCATATTAACTCTATCCTCAGTATAACAAATGGATGAACTCTCTCTCTCTCTCTCTGTCTCTCTCTCTCTCTCTCTCTGTCTCTCTCTCTCTCTCTCTCTCTCTCTCTCTCTCTCTCTCTCACACACACACACACAGACACACACAAAGTTCTGTTATCAGAAAGTTGCTATTAAAATAGTTACATGTAGGGAGTGGAGAGGTGCAAAGAAGTCTGCCGAGATTTCCTACAGGGAAAGTAATTAGGCACAAGGACGGCCAAGAGAGCCTAAGCCTGATGCTGGCGGGGTGGATGGCCGGCTCAGAATAGGAGGAAGATTCTAGTAAGATATAAAGAGTGAATCAACGTGACAACTCCTGAGTAGGGAGGGCAGGCCTGAGGCCAGTCTGTGGAGACAGACTTTATTCACAGATGTCACGGTTATCTGGAACACCAGGTCTAGATCTCACCTTCTGCTTCAGAATGAGTCACCCCAAGATGTGCCTCTGTGGTATATAGATTATTTTGTTCTAAAGGCAATCAAGACCCTGCATGCTCACAAGAAACTTTTACCTCTCCCTTAAAGAGTTTTAATTAGGCGTCTTGCCCATCATAAGAGTTATCATCAGAAATAACTTTATCACCTGTCTATAGGGCAGGGCAAACTTCTAACTACTAAACATCTGCTCTTTTTATCGCCCTATAATGACCTTCCCTCCCCCCCTGGAGCCCCAAGATGCCTTGTTCAGAACTAAGTGTCCTTAGTTCAGAATGCCGAATATCCCTCATTTTAACTTTCTGTACTTGAACCTCTCATGTATATGAGGTCTCTGACTCTCTCATAGTGGGATTCCCTTGCATAGGTATGTAATTAAATTTGGTTATTTTCTTTTGTTAATCTGTCTCAACGATTTAATTATTAGACCACCTAAAAGAACACGGAGGGGTAGAGGAAAATTTCTCCCTCCCCTACAGACCAAAAGTACAAAGAGAATTCTAGCTAGGGGTAGAGGGAAGGAAGAGGGACAGCTTTTTTACGGTAAATGCCCTGAGGGTGTCATGCTAAGTGAGATTAGTCCCACTGAGAAAGACAAATACCGTATGATCTCACTTATATGTGAAATCTAAAAAAAGCAACTCATAGAAACAGAGGACAGATTGGTAGTTGTCAGAGGCAGGGGTTGAGGGGTGGGGAAAATGGGTGAAGGTGGTCAAAAAGTACAAACACCCAGCTGTAAGATGGATAAATCCTGGGGGTGTAATGTACAGAGTGGTGATTATAATTGACAGTACTGGACTGTATATTTGAAAGTTGCTGGGAGAGTAAGTTTTAAAAGTTCCTGTCACAAGAAAAAAAAATTGTAACTATGTGTGGTGATAGATGTTAACTAAACATACTGTGGTACTCATTTCACAATATGCTACGTGTATTAAATCATTATGCTGTAGATCTTAAACGAATACAATGTTACATGTCAAGTATATTTCAATAAAACTTGAAAAAAAAATATTACATATAGTTATTATATAATTTATTATCTAGATTATGTTATAGATATATTTTATACATTTATTATATATATTATATAGTCATGTGCTGTATAATGACATTTCGGTCAGTGACGGACCACATATACAGTGGCGGCCTCACAAGACTATAACGGAGCAGAAACGTTCCTACCGACTAGTGACGTCATAGCCATCCTAACATCCTAGAGTAATGCATGACTTATGTGTTTGTGGTGACGCAGATAGAAACAAACCTCCTGCACTGCCAGTCGTATAAAAGGATAGCACGTACAATACTGTACAGCACATAATACTTGCCAATAATAATAAACAACTATGTTACTGGTTTATGCATTTACTACACTATACTTCTTATCATTATTTTAGAGCGTACTGCTTCTACTAACAAAAATTTGTTTTCTGTAAGACAATATGCTGGGTTACACCAGCAGCAGCCTTATACAGCTCTTGCTTCCTGCATCTCTTGATTGCGTGATTTTCTCTTGTGTTGGATTTAATCTTGTGTTTTGTACAATAACGTATGGTACAGGCTTGCCACCTAGGAGCCATAGGCTAAGCCCTGTAGCCTAGGAGTGTAGCAGGTTAGACCACGTAGGTGTGTGTAAGTGCATTCTGTGATGTTCACACAATGACAAAATCGCCTAACGATGCATTTCTAAGAAGGTATCCCTGTCGTGAAGTGGCACATGACAGTATATGTAGAGACTAGAGACAGCCCTGGGAAGACCAGGAAGAAACAAAGGAGAACTTACAAGTTGTTCAGACATTGGCAATGTAATGACGAGTGGGCTGGAAGTGATGGATGAAACACAGGACCAGCTTTGTGGATGTATTGCATGGGCCATAGGGTCCTGCACTCAGGACGGTGCACTTGGTTTAATGCTCTGCAGTGGTACTCTTAAAATTCTTAATAAGTTTTGAACAAAGGGTCCCACATGTACGTGTTGCACTGCTCCCCACAAATTATATAACCCATCCTGAATGGACAGGTTGTGTCCTTTGGAGAAATTTGGGTGAGAAGTGACAGCGAGAGTTATTGCCACAAAAACCCAGATAGTGTTCCCCAAAGTCCCCTGATCTTCTCCCATCCATGACTGACCTTAGGAGCCGGGGACTCAGATTTCTGCTTTTCACAGTTACATAAAGGCAATGGGAAAAGTGCTGATTGCACAGAGCTAAAGAAGCTGCCCAGTGAAAACAGTATCGGGCTCATTCAGGGCCTTCAGGCTAAGTTTCATTACCCTCTGTAACATGAACCCGTGTCTCCACGGCTGACTAAGAAGTTAAGTAATGTGACTGTTCTGGCAAGGCCTTCCTCCTCACAGAAAGAATGTGCACCTACCATGTTTCCCCGAAAATAAGACCTAGCCAGACAATCAGCTCTAATGTGTCTTTTGGAGCAGAAATTAATATAAGACCCCATCTTATTTAACTATAATATAAGACCAGGTATAATATAATGTAATATATCATATCATATCATATCATATCATATCATATCATATCATATCATATCATATCATGTAATGTGATATAATATAATATAATATTGGGTCTTATAATTTTTTCCTCAAAAGACGCTTTAGAACTGATTGTCTGGCTAGGTCTTATTTTTGGGGAAACACAGTATAGTGGGTGATCTCCCTAAGGCATGAGATGGTGAGTCAAATGCATTTGGCAGGGAAGGATCACCAGAAGTGAGCTGGGGAGTAGGTGACGAGGCCGCATTTAGGGCTCTGGGGCTGGGCTTGGCCAAACTGCATGTCAGTACCAGACCTAGAGAAATTCACAGCAGCACATGGGATTCCTGGCAGGCCAATTTCAAAGCATATTTCAACTTTATGTAACCTTATCTCCTCTTTCTCCAGGAAGTCCCGGACTCTCCAATGACAAAACTTCCTAATTTGCAGTTTAGTTTTTTAGGGGGTTGAAAGCTGGTAAACCCTGGGAAATAATGCTGTCCAACAGTCTTCTTGCTGCTTTTTTTTTTTTTTAGATGAAAATACTGTTCCTGTAATTCCTCATGGCCTGCAACCTAGATGATTTTAGTCAACAGTTTTTTTCTTTTCCCACTTGCCACACACACACGTGCACTGGCATACTCTGTATTCTTCCCTCTTTCTTTTTAAACGAGCCCCACTTTTTCTGGGGAAATTTTTCCTTCCCTATTCCATGTGGTCTGCTTAGGACCAATGATGCTCATGGCACAGTGTCATCCCAATGGTCGAGCCCCGAACAGCCTGTCCGTTAGTCCTGGTTACCACGATCCCCAGAACTGATTTCCTTCCCATCCATCTGAGTGTGGAACACTGTTTTTTGTGTGTTTGTTTGTTTTTATCCTTTGAGCTATCCAGGACCTAACACTCAACTTTTTTTTTTTAACTTATGTTTTTCAGGGTCAATTTATTTTGTTTATGATCAAAGACACTAATTGATATGGGAGAAAATGCCATTTTAGAGGGCCTGGACCATCTCAACCCAATTTTCTTAAAAGTGATAACATCATAATCACTTTCCTCATATTGAAATTCCCTTAGGGGGCAAAATGTATTATGTAGGAGAGTAAAGGCTGACTGCAGTGAAGAATCACCCAATTCTTCTTACTCTAGGAATTCAGGCCCTATAAGCAGCAAAACTTCTTAACTTGCTATGTGATTTCTCAGATGGTTGGCACAATAAAGCTGACAAGTAGAATTGACAGAACAGTTTGCAGCCTGTGTACCCCTTGGGGGTTTGTGAAGCAAAGAGAGACCATCCAGCCATTCTGGTCATTGCCAGCTGTGGGGTGGGGTGGGGTGGCAGGAATCACTGTGAATGTGAGCAGGTACACAGGAAACTCATAGGGAGGATGCTGGCAGCTTAGTATTAGGAAGGAAGGAAGGGAGGGAGAGGGAGAAAGGAAAGAGAGAGTGAAAGTTCACAATCAAATGGTATTTCTTTGGCATTGACTTGGAGATAATTCTATTCTTTATCATCATTAATAAATAGAAAAAATGAAAATTAAATTTGTAAACAGTGCCAAATAAGATACTGTGATTAATATTCATGAAGAACCGAGTAAAAAGAACCGAGTAAAATTAAAAATGATCTAGACGAACTGAATGGTCTTGTAGAAACTAGGTGGTATTCCTTTGAAAGAAAGGTTTTTTTCCCTTTCAAAAATTTAAAAGATTATTCATGATTTAGGGAAGAAAGAAGATAGCACATTATAATAGAAAGCGTAGGGACTTCGAAGCCAGATAGATTTGCACTCAAGCTCAGCTGTACTACTGCTACCATTATTACTATGATCCTGGCAAATGGCATTGGATAAGAATGCTTTGGGTTGCAGTTACAGAAAGCCCAACTAGCAGTTGCTTTAACCATAAATGAACATTTCCTTACCTCTCCCAACAACAAGTCTAAAGGTGGTTGGTTCCAATGTATATACAATACCTCAAATCCTGGATAATTTGATGGGGACCAGTAACTAAAGAAAATGGGTAAAACATATTTTGACAAGGGACATTAACCGTTGGTTGATTTTATTTTATTATGATCTATTATAGTACATTTTCACATTATTTTAATAGGAAGCATTTTTGCATGTTATGATAAAATTTTTGATACAAACAAAAATTTTCCCTATTTCCTTTCTGTTTTTAGTCACTTAGGTATTATTTCCTCTCTATCCACCCACCACCCCTCTGTAATAAATAAAGTAGAAAAAACACCTTTGTATAGAAAGAACTTTCCATTCACAGACAGCTCTATGACCTTGGACAAGTCAATT